>NC_133931.1:29803263-31003263 GCF_031877795.1 Strix aluco
TGACCTATAATGAAACTTTGTCTGAAGTGCTCTGCATGTCCCTAGCATGAAGTTTTGTTGTGTGACTTCTTCCATGCATGTGTATTGGCAGTAGATACGCAGTATGTCTCGTGTAGTACCCGAGCACTCCTCAGACACCGTGCTTCAAACACTGGGCATTTGGTAGTGTTAATGAGTTAACCTCATTTGACAGCAACTGGGCTGCTGGATTCCTATTCCCCCCTTTCACTTTCATGGAAGGTCAGTGTCTAGTCAATATTATACATCTAGTTTTGCTCAGTAGCCATCAATGAAATGCAAGCTTTGGAGAAGGGTGGGTTTATCCCACAGATATCCAGCGCATCTTTTGGCACAGGCTCGGTCCTTCTCTGGAGGTAAATCCCTTTCTGCTCCAGCACAGCTCCAGCACACTTTCTGTGAGTGAAGTGAGGTTTGAGGTTTCTAGTGCACAGATAACCATGCTCCTGTACTTCTGCTTTATGCTTCGTGGCAGTCCATATCAAACCAAATCAAACACTCAGCAGCCACCTGAAAAAATGCACTTCATACGCCTGGAAAAACACAGATTATTGTACCCTCATTACCAAAACCACTTGGAGACCAATCTTGTTCTGTCTTCATGCTACATTAAACCGATGTAACCCATAATCCCAGAGTTGGAGCCTGATGACTTAAATGTACACAGACACATTTGTTTTGCCTCCCAGGAGATGAGCTCTAGACACTGACCTAGACTCCACTTTTAAGTGATGACCACAATCAAGTAGCCATCTCTATCTGGTACTAATATTTTTCTCTCATTGAGACCTGGAGGGAGTCAGTAAATACTGACTGTACATTTATGTTATGTACTTGTTTGAAATCCAGGACACATCAGAATTTTGAAACAGAAAACACTCAATCCAGCCTTGAACAGAGACCAGTCCAGGATGCTAGTGTCAGCCCCTTTCCTGATGTGCAAAGATAGATAAAATGCCACTGTTACAGCTATATCCTCCGGCTCAGGGAGCTTTAATACAGGGCTACCTGTGTAGTAATACCAGTTACTTAAGGCTCTGTGCCCTAGACTGTAGTAAGAAAGACTGTTGTCATCCCCTTACTGCCCTGCCAGGTTGAACATCCACTGTCCCTGCACCCCTAATGTAGTGTGGGCATGTTCTGGCAGCCACTTATATATTCGTGATCATATCCTACTATCCCAGGACTAGCCTGTACATTGGCTGTGCTTTCTCTCTGTCCTGTTTATTGGGAATGACCACTGGAATGACCAGTGGAATTGTAGACCAAGGTACTTATGGAAAGGATGGCAGAAGGCCTCAACATGGGTTGGATGGTGGATGGAATCAGTATTTGGGTTGGGAGTTGCCCCGGCATGCAACCGACAGACTATTTTGGAACTAGGCCTACAGCTATCAGTCTTAGCAAATGCTACGTCTGATAGTTTGGGACTTTTAAACAATAAATTGCAACATACCAGTAAAATGACCCTCCAAAACCAAGCCCAACCAATCGCCTTCTATCTTTAATAATGATTGTAATTACCGTGATTTGTATTATCATAAACTGTATTAAGCACGTGATAATGAAATCTGTGTTAACGGTTGAGTATACTCCCTTGAAACCTGTTTGTGTATTAGACATCCCAATACAACCATAGTATAGTCTTTATGTATTTATTTGTTTGTTGTTGTTTCTGATTGTTATTATGATGTTGCTTGTTGTTACACAACTGATTGTTTCTGCCATTGATCGATCTCACGCTGTTGGTTGATACTGTATTACTGATTGTTGATAGTAGTTTGCAACAGCCTGAAAATGATTAAGAAACAGTGAGTGTTTAAACTCACCAAGACTGCGCTCTCTTTTAACTTTGGAGGCAAGATGTGACTGTACCACCACTCCAGAGAAACCAGTTGAATCATGACTGTGGTCATGGGATGGATTGTGTGGTAGGTACACTCACCCTGATAGAGACCAAAACTTTTTGACCAAAAAAACTCCCCTAGAAGATGCGGTTTGGGGGTCGAGCCGCCCAGCCTGCATGGTGACTGTGGTCACATATACACTTCGTTTGGTGATGACCATCATGTACACACTTTGGTCTAAGGGCAAGACCCTCAGCCAATGAAACACTTCTGTCAAAAGAAACTTCTCGACTGTTGACCATATATGACCACAGATCAGATTCAACTAGGGTATAAATGGAGCCCCACCAGAAGGCAAATGGAGTGAGTCCTCAGAGCAGCAGGTCTGCAGTCAGGGACTCTCCTCTTGGGCTGGGACGCTACCTAAGGAAACTCCTCGAGATTGAGAGCCCTCAACATTTAGGTGAGTGATTTGTACATTTTGGGTCATCATTTCTAAAGCTTAAGAATTCTTAAATCTGTTGTGTAGTATTAATTTCCCCTTACATTACTGAACGTGTGGTTTGTTAATGTCAGAGTTCTGAATTATTTTGGTTGAAGAATAAATTTCATTGAGTTTAACACCTATTTAATTTGATTGTGTAAGCCTCTGTGACAGGTATGTTTTCAACCACCTGGGTTGAAATCCATGGTTTGGTGCGTGCAGGTGGTGGGCCTGGTGGAGTTTTCTCATAGAGAACTGCAGAGAAATCTTTGGGGAGGAGATTTGTGGCCTTTCCAGGCCCTCAGCTGAGGAATCAGCAGCACCCATCGACAGCTCCACAGGTATGAGTCTTGACTGAGGACTGTCACAGACTGGGGCTTCTGGGCCTATTCCTTAGTGTGTTCCTGGTGGTCATCTGTGCAAATAGAGCTGCTAAATGCTTGAGACTTGACAGAGGTGATTTCCTACTGGAAGGCTTCCCACATGTTCAGAGTGGCAGGATTCATAAAGCAAACATCACAGCCGCTCTCCTGCACCTGCCCTTCACTTGCACATCAAGCAGATGTTTTGAGAGTGATGCTCTTACCTCGAAGTCGCTTCCGGTGGGGCTGGATATAGGGTGTTGCTCTGTCAGCCCCGCTTGTCCTGTGGCCTCTGTTTGGTCACTGACTCTTAGGGCATGAACTGTTTACTTTTCAGGATAAGCTCAAGCCTGAGGGCCTTGAGTGACTTCTGAAACCTGCTGACTGACATGTCCTTTTCCAAATTATTTCCATTCAGCACAGCAGACATGGCAGAAAACAGAGCATCAGAGGGCAAAGAAGGAAACTGATATAGGATTTCAGGTGGTTTTGCTTTAGTTGTTTTTCAGTTCCAAGCAGTTGCTTCACAGCACATGCCTTTGCTTTCTAGAGCTGTGCTTGAAAGAACAAAATGGCCATGCAGGAGAAACAGATCCAGATCATCAGGCAGAAACAGTTCTCACACATATGTCTCACACATAACGGTATAGTTTCAGGTGTAAAGCTGAGGCTGAAATGTATAGGGTCTTCTCCTTACTGAGAGCAGGAATGAAATATGCTCCAGTGTCTACTATGAGGTGTACAGCAAAAAACAGGCAGCTGCTTGCTTCTGCGTAAGCAGTGGTTTTCCTTCTCTCAGCTTGTGGTGGTTTAGCCCCTGCCGGGGTCTGAGACCACGCGGCCGCTGCCCCTCCCCCACAAAGAGAGTGAAATACAAAGCCCCGGAGCTGAGATAAGGACAGGTTTAATACAACAGTGCAACTGCAACACAACAAACAAAAACAAAAACAATAAGAATAACAGTAATAACAATGAACAGAGCAAAATATCTACCAATACAGCAGTGAGAACAGAGCAAATCCCACAGTACACGCGGTAACCGCCAGGATGTGATGTCTGCATGGTATCTGAATAACCCGGCTAGAGCTCCCCCCCCACTGCTGGGGAAACTTAACCCTATCCTAGCTAAACCAGGACACAGCTAGAAATTCCTATGCTGAGGCATATCTCTCTCCACTGTAGACACAGGACCCAACAGAAACAGATTCCAAGTAGGTACTGTGCCTCTTCCTGGCATTAGATCTCTTGCGGTTTTTTTCCCCAGGACAATACATAATAAGAAAAAATGGAAAAATTGTTACTCAAGTGGTGCTGAATGCCCTGAACTTGTGCCTCTGGAACAGAAACAAAGCAGACAAGCATGGACTGTGAAGTAAGAGTGTCATGTTACTAACACAGGCAAGAAACAGTTCGTCCTCTTAGAGAAGGTCCTATGCATTTGTGTCTTTTAAGAAAGGAACTCTTTCTTACTGTGGACTAAAATCCTGTGATGAAAGGGTAAGCAAGGCCATCAGTCTGCAGCTCTGCAAAAGTTAAGAGGTTTGATGGAGGTTTGCCTTTGCACTTTGTGCCATGGTCCCATTAGAGCTGTCCTGTTAGTAGCTGTCCACTTCAGAAAAGTTGAGCTGAAATCCTACTTCATCAGAGCTTCATGAAGTCTATTTTGGGACAGGGGACTGTGTGAAATGGGGATAATGCAAACCAGTCCAAATCATTTGCGTTGAAGAACCAAGGTAGAAATTTGGCTAGCAGTAGCTTACTCCTCCAGGGAGTCCCTTGCCACCTGTTAACTTCTACATTTTCCTTTTAGGTGCCTGTCGCTTTGCCTCCGGTCACTGCAGAAAGCGTGGCAGACTCCTTTGTGTGCCTTGAACAACTGAAGGGCTTTGAGCAGTGGAAAGAAGGTAAAATGAGCTAGCTTTGATTAAAGTAAGAACTGACTGAAGTTTATCATGGCTTTACCTGTCTAATAATACTGTTGAATGGAAAGGTCTGCAGGCTCTTTCCAGGAAGACAAAAACCACAGAAAGAGAAAGAGAAAACATATTCATGCAGAAGGAAGCAAAAGTAACCCAGGAGAGAAGAGGAGAAAGAGAGAAAAGGAGGTTTCAGGGATCAGCAACTGAAAAAATCCCAGAAGGTTGAGAAGAAGCCCAGCTGTGTAACAGACTGCTGTCCATCGCTCAACACTTTGAACACTGTTTGAAGTATATGAAGTATTTCTGTGGTGCACAAGATGGCCCCGGGAGGAAGCTTGCTCCTGCATTTGGGAGAAAATGTAAGTCAGAATAAAATACCACTCCAAGTTTTGCAGTCTTAATTTTGTATCTGTTGAAGCTCTGTTTGTACAAGTGTAAGCAGTCACCCTGGCAAGTTCACAAGAATTACTATTTTTAGCTATTTGACCTGCTATTTAAATAAAGAGAGAAAGTCCCACTTTTTGGTTCATGTCAGTTGGCAGTCCTAATGCTGGCTTGTATTGCCTGAATTCCAAACAAGCAGCAAGGATTTGTTCCACGTAGATTTAGACAATATTGGCACTTCTTAGAAAGGTCATATTTCACCTGAGATAATTTAGACAAAATAATTGTTTTTAAAAAAGACAAAAGTACCTAGGCCCTATGCAGAAGAGATCTAGTCAGGTGCCTTTGTATTTCTTTACGCACTGTCCACTAGAGAGCAAGGCAGCTCAGTGCAAACTGATCAAACCAGACAGCTTAGTAGGGTGTTCTGCAGAAAGAGGGGCTTAAGTCCTGGAAGCAGCACGGTCCCAGACAGCTCAGTGGCTCTGCCTGAGGGAGTGTGTGTGGCCTGTAAACCAAGGTTGGTAGCAAGGGACAGTGAGGGATTATGATGCTCAGGTTTTGGAGAGGACTACATCATAGCTACGCAAGGGCTTTCTGTTGAGCCCTACTGCATGGCAAAGGGGCCCCATAAAACTCTCTAAACTTACAGTTCTCTGAGGTTATTACACATGGCTAGAAGGGGCCAAGCAATACTATAGTCACTGCTGGTAAGAGTTCTCTCTTCTGTTCTATAACCACTTCATTTTGAATTGTATTTCCCAAAGAAAGAGGAACTACATCACGCCTATTCCCACCTTAATGGTTCCATCAGTGCTTTCTGAATTCATCGTTGTAAGTGCCAATTTATTTTTATTGGCTGATTTCCCAGCTAAGCGGTGACTCCTGAGCTACCAGGGACATGATGCAGCCCTGGCACCTTCTTGGCAGAGGCAAGGAGAGGAGAAGAACCTGTACCCTGCTGTTCTTGGCAGCAGATTTCATTCATGCACAACTGAGCCAGAACAAAAAGGGAAAATGCAGGGCACCTGCCCACTAGACACTGAGGCCAAGCACTCCTACTACTCCAGGGCAGCCCCACACCTCTCTCAGACCTAACTCCCAGCCATTCAAAAGGGAAAAAGTCCCTTCAGATGATACTGCAGGTGTGAGAGCAGTGCTGAGGCCTGTGCTGCCTGTCCTACACATTGTACTGGAGATGCAGAGGGTGCAAGAGGCATCTCGCCCCTGGAAGGAGGCTTTGCTGGCCAGTTCATCAGCTCCACAAGCACATGCCCACTAGCTGGCAGAGCTGAGAGATGACTCCATGACCTGGGAAGAGCACCAGAAAGCTCATAAAAGATTGCTTTGAGGTAACTTCTAGTTCTGCTTTGCAGTCTCAGTTCGGATAAAGTTTCTGGTCTTCTGGATGCTTACTTAAACTGAACCTACAAACCTTTGTGGATTTACACTTGGCCCTATTTTCCTGTTGAATCTGAGGGGATGTTATCATCTGACCATGGGCTTTGCCTTGGGAAGACTGTGGCAGTTCAGCTTGATGCAATCCCTTTCTTCAGAGTGAAAAGACTCAGCCTTTTCTCTGCTTTCCTGATGATCCTGTCCTCCATCAAACCCCCATACAGGTCTTTCATGCTTTCCCTTGCCAAATTCCAGGTAGTCACTGCACTGCTCTCCTTCTAAGCTCTCCTGAAACCTAATTTCTTCTGTGAGGCCTACGAAGTCATCAACACTGATGGGCTGCTACTGCTGATCTGTGAAGTACTAAAGTACCATCATCTTAATTTGTACCTCTGTAAGCGACTAAGTTTCCAGTTCTGTAGATGAACTTAAATAATAATAGTAAAGTGAACTGAAACCAAAGCTTTTTAAGTTTTCTCACTGAAGCCAGAACAAAATTCAGTTTCTGTCTGAAAAGGACTTTTCAGGTTGTCTCAGGAGGACAGGGATAATAGGGGTTTATATTTCCTGAAATTATCTTGGTGTCTATCCAATTCTAAGAAAAAAATAATTAAAAAAAAGAAAATCAGAATGAAACAAGTGGAGAAGAAAAAAAAAAAAAAAAGAAATGTCAAACATTTTAACTTTTTTTGAATTTCTGTTTCTGTTCCTGGGAGACCAAGTCAACCTGATAAATTCAAAACAAAAGTGTTCCGAATCAGTCTTTCCATGCACTTTTTCAGTGTGAAAGAGTGCTCCATAGAAAATTTGAATCGGCTGGAGTTCACTGATGTGTTTTATCCACCAGTTATCCCCCATTTCCATTGTTATCTATGTTTGACATAGCGCTTAGGGATATGATGTAGTTGAGAACAGTCAGTGCTAGGTTAGTGGTTGGACTAAATGATCTTCAAGGTCTTTTCCAACCTAGATGATTCTGTGATTCTGTGATTCTGTGAAGCAGAGCCCTCTATATATGGTTAGACAGTGTCTAAAAAGATGGGGTGTTGTCCTTTTGCTGTGGCTGGTGAGCCAAGCTCGAAATATGCTTAGTCCTGCACAAGAAGCCCAGGGAGCACACTATTAATGCTGCATCTGTATCTTCCAGATCCTTCAATAGGGAAAACATTTCCAGTGAGAGAGAAACTGGTCAAAAGCTGTACTGTTGCACCTGGGGTGCTCCAGATTGATTTCTGTTCCCTGTAAAAAATTTCTCTGTTTCGCATATATAATTATATACTCATGAGAGCAGAAACTTTCCCACTTTTACCCAGCAGAAGTCGCCCTTTCCCTATTTTTTTCTCTGGGGACAATTAATGTTTAATTCTGTGTATCCACGGGGAAGATTTTCAAAAGAAGAAATTAAGAGAAATCTGTTCTCTGACTGTCTAATCTGCTGATGAGGTCTCTTTCCTGAAAGGTGAATAAGCCAAGTTCAGGTTCCAATTCTGAACGACACAGAGGGGATTTGAATGGATGAGCATGACTGGACTGGAAGAAGAGCAAGGTAACTTTAGGAGATGCCATATTAACAGGTAAGTTTCAGACTTCATGCCAACGTAGGTTTAGATTAACTAAAGCCTTTCTCATCAGTCAATGATTAATGATGGCTCAGGAACTGAAATTTTTTAAAAAATGCCTTATCTTTGAAACAGGTGGTAGAAGAATAATTTTCTTCTCCAGAATTGCCTGCAGAAGATTTGAACTCAAATTGCTTTACACAAAAGACATTGTATCTGCTATTTGGTTAAGTGTAAAACACATGTGACAAATAATTTTCCAACTCTGATCTGGAAAGGCCACTTATCCAAATTAAAATAGAACATGTGGGTATACAGGATCTCAAGAATGGTATTATCCAAAGGTAATTCAAAATTGTTAATTAATTTCTTGAGAGGAAAATTATAAATGAGCAGCTGCTCATTGTATTTTGGCAATTTTTCTTTCATTTTATAATGATGAGAGAGCATTGCCTCCCCATATATTGGGTTTCAGTGTTTCAGAGACATTATCTGTCATTCATTCATTTATTTGTGTGTATGGTGGCAACACCTTCAATCATGAAGCGTAACCCAGCTATAGCAGGTACTTAGGTACTGTACACACATGGAATAACTATACAATTCTTGCCCTCAAAGGACTTACTATCTAATGCCAAGCCCCGGATGATTTTTAATAGCAGACTTTCTGGCAAGATTTTAAGTGCTCAGGACTTTGCTTTAGACTTTAAAACAGTGTTATGCCTTTTGCAGGTCTGGGACACGGGGGCAGATTTTCAGGGCTGCGCCACACGTACTCCTGGAACAATGTCTTCACACCAGCCAGTCCGTCAGTGCCCCATACTAACCCAGTCTGCAGGCTGGCGGCTGCAATTCCACCTCTGTGTGTGGTACTGGCGGCAGTGGCAGATGCACGCACCCGTGACTACAGAGAAATGTGTCTGCAAGTGGGTAAAACAGGCACGGGTTGCCCTGAAAATGAGGCTTGAGAAGAATGTAGCAAGAGTCCTAAGAAAGAGATGCAACAGGCTACCCCTGGCTTCCATCTCACCAGCTAGGGAATTTTAAGCTTTCTCATAAAAATTAAATAAACTGTCAGCTCTGTTTATAGCTGCTCAAAGGCTTGAACAAATCACCGTTTTGCTTGAATGCTGCAGTCAATAATACCGGATATACATGCTACGCTGTAGTAGAATAAACCTTCTGTCTCTGCTCGCCACTGAAGTGAGGGGCTTGCTAGGTGACTCTGCCTTAATTCTTCTTAGGTGGGAACAATGTTATTTTCTTCTCCTGTTTCCTCAGATTATATCTTGGTTTTGGGAGGAAAGAGAGAGCATATACCTAAGACAGTTCTGCCAACTCTAGCTTCCATCTCTGAGATGTGAGCTCTAACTGGGTCATTAAGGATGTTCTCTAGCAGATCCATGTTCTCTGGGACCTCAGCAAGACTGATCTCACATTGTGGTTTTTTCCTTATCTCTGGAACCAATAGTTGTTCTACCATAAACAATGAGTTTTTAGATAGATGTGATTGGAACTGGTCCGTGGGTCAGACATTTAGCTAGTGGTAAATGGTGAATGATAGATGAGAAACAGCACAGGAGACAGCTGAAATGGGTCTCAGAAGTGTAGAAGAGTTGCTGATGGTTGATGAACACTGAAGAGGGTAGATAAAAGTAAGGGTGCAGTAGAGGTGCTTAAACAAACAAACAAACAAACCCAAACCAGCTTTGCAGCAGCCTTCAGCATTCAAACAAGGGTGGAGAAACACTTTTGGTCATAGTCAGCGAATTTCCAGCCCACTGCTATCACACTCTTAGTGTGAAATGCCACATTTTAAAGAAACGTCACTCTCTTCTTATGAGAAGAAAATATTTGATGAAGCGTGTCAAAGATTATGCATTTTTCCAAGTTTAATGTCCAGATAAAGAGCAGAATCTTTGCCTTATACAGGTTAATAAAAGAAGAAATCCTCCCTATGAAGTGTCATGGGGATGAGTGCCATAGGTCCCAGGGTAGCTCCTGTGCCCTACACAAAATGACTGTCTGCAGAGTGTCTTGGTCACTTTTAATAATGAGATTCTCCTCTCCTCTCCTCTCCTCTCCTCTCCTCTCCTCTCCTCTCCTCTCCTCTCCTCTCCTCTCCTCTCCTCTCCTCTCCTCTCCTCTCCTCTCCTCTCCTCTCCTCTCCTCTCCTCTCCTCTCCTCTCCTCTCCTCTCCTCTCCTCTCCTCTCCTCTCCTCTCCTCTCCTCTCCTCTCCTCTCCTCTCCTCTCCTCTCCTCTCCTCTCCTCTCCTCTCCTCTCCTCTCCTCCCCTCTCCTCCCCTCTCCTCTGTTCACTGCCCGCCACACCTCGACATCCTCTTGCTGAGGCAGGCAGTTTGAGCTGGTGTTGCACTCCCACTCGCACAGATGCAGCCCTAACTTAAGTTTTATGGCATGTTAATGTATGCTCCTGATGACAGGAAAAAGCAGTGACTTGGCCAGCCCCGGGTGCAGTCTGGCACTCTCTGGTTTTCCTCCAGTCTGCCCTGAGAGACCTTGCAAATGAAAGCAGGGTTGAACATTTCTCCCTTGGCTGTGCAAAGGGCCCATGACGACAGCTTCTGTAATCACCTGCCACTGCTGCTGGAGTCTGCTAGGGAGCAACTGGAGGGAAACTCTTCCTACAGCTTTAGTAGGGGCACTCCTCACTCTGGACCAAGTTTAAATCAATCTGTACTATGCAAAGGACGTGTTGACTCAGAGTTCTTCCTGAAGTTATAGAAAATATGACCTATCTAATAGAAATCGTTCCTCTGCTGTTTGGGGATTCATCTTGATTCCTTTTTCCCTCCTTAGAGCCCTAAAATGAGAAAACTTGGATAAACATGACAAATACAACCATTTCTCTATTCCCTGAAACACAGTAGAACATGCCATACCAGACTGCACCTCTGTAAGTCTGGCCCTGCTGGTGCTGCGTTTTAGAACCACTGCAAATCCATGAATTTTTGATCCTTTGACCTGTAACAGAAAAGACTTGATAGCCCTTCTGCTGATTCAGACTTTATGTTTTATTCCCTGCCATCTAACAACAGTGAGTCTTACATCTGCCTCTGACAGGGTTTGTAAGGTTTGTTTGCTGGCTGAATGTTGGCAGGGAACTCTGGAGGTCATCTGGCCCAATCCCCCAGCTCAAGCAGGGCCAGTTACCCAGGACCATGATCAGACAACTTTGAATATCTCCAGGGAGGGAGACTCCACAACCTGGCTGGGCAACCTGTGCCAGTGCTCGGCCACCCTCACAGCAGAAAAGTGTTTCCTGATGTTCAGAGGGAACCTCTTGTGTTTCACTGTGTGCCCATTGCCTCTTCTCCTGTCACTGAGCACCAGTGAAAAGAGCCTGATTCTGTCCTTTTTACACCCTTCCTTCCGGTATTTCTACACATTTATGAGATCCCCCCTGAGCCTTCTCTTCTCCAGGCTGAACTGTCCCAGCTCTCTCAGTCTCTCCTCATAGGAGAGATACTCCAGTCCCTTAATCATCTTCATGGCCCTTCATTAGATTCTCTCCAGTATGTCCCTGTCTCTCATTCTGGGGAGCCCGGATCTAGATCCAGACCACCAGTGCTGAGCAGAGGGGCAGGATCACCTCCCTCTGCCTGCTGACAACACTTAGTCTAATGCAGCTCAGGACACCATTCACCTTCTTTGCCTCAAGGGCACACTGCTGGCTCATGTTCAACTTGATGTCCAGCAGTACCCTGATGTCCTTTTCTGCCAAACTGCTTTCCAGATGGTGGCCTCCATCATATACTGGTGCATGGGGCTGTTCCTTCCCAGATGCAGGACTTTGCAATTCTCCTTGTTGAACTTCATGAGGCTCCTGTTGGCCCATGTCTCCAGCTAGTCACGGTCCCTCTGGATGACAGCACAACCCTCTGGTGTTTCAGTCACTCATCCTAGTTTTGTGTCATGAGCAAACTTGCTGAGAGTACACTCTGCCCCATCATCCAGATCACTAATCCTGAAACAGGACTGAACTTGGTATTGACACCCAGGATACACCAGTAG
Organism: Strix aluco; assembly: GCF_031877795.1. Taxonomy (NCBI): domain Eukaryota; kingdom Metazoa; phylum Chordata; class Aves; order Strigiformes; family Strigidae; genus Strix; species Strix aluco. Next base: position 29,815,270 of record NC_133931.1, read on the forward strand.
TTACTGGAGGCCAGTTTTCAGCCCACCTCAGTGTCTGCTCATCCAGACCATACATCAACAGCTTTTCTATGAAGATCTTATGGGTGACAGTGTCAAAGGCTTCAATTAAGTCCAGGTAGACAATATCCACTGCATGTCCCTCATCTACCATGTCACTCATGTAACTGTAGAACTTTATCAAGTTGGTCAAGCATGACTTCCCCTTGGTGAAGCCATGTTGACTACTCCTGATGATTTTCTTGTCCTTAATGTGCCTAGAAATGGTTTCCAGAATTAGTTGCTCCACAAGCAGTCAGAAGCTGATGAGATCACACCGGTATGCAAAGACAAGTTTCCAAATATCAAATATCTTCAGTACCACAAATAAGAAATGGAGAAATGCCTTCCAGGCAGCTCTACATGCAAATGAGCTAGGTGAATACTGGTATTTAAACACAGCTGTGCAATAGCTTATGTTAACTTTACCCTAAAGACTACAGTTCACATCATATTTGGACTCAAGTGATATCGTCATCCATTTTTCATAAAAAATCAGCAGACATATTTATATGGCATACTAATGAAAGCCAGGATTTTTACACAGTGGCAAAAATGCTGACCCTAGCTTATTGTACAGTACCCATTAGTCATAGAGTGATAGAAACATAGAACATTTGGTGTTGGAAGGGACCACTCCATTGTCCTTTTATAGACTTTCTATCCATGAATTTGTCTAATTCCTGTGGCAGTACATTCCAGAAGTTCTAAATATCCATAGAATTTTACATAGACCAACAAGAAATACAAACAAATAATTACATAGTGAGATCAGCAGCACTTCTGAAGGCAGAATAATGACAAATTTCACTTTGGACCATCTGTTACTTTGCAAAATCAAGATCTGTTTCTGTTGCATAGTTCATTCCAGCCACAATGTGATCAGTAGTGTGATCTGCAAAGATACCTGCTGAAAATAAATCTAATGCAGCTTATAGGTTTTGGGGTGGGCCCACCATAATGAAGTTGGTTTCTGAGCATCTGGAGGAAGCCCTTGAGGTAGCAGCAAATAATGTTTCCAAAAGAGGAATTAATTAAGGTGAAACAACAAAGACAAGATTCCTTTGTGTGTCTTTCTGTACCGAGTGTTTGGCAGTGGTAGAAGGATGTCAGGCATAGACATGAAAATCTGTGTCTATCCTTACAAGAAAGTGTTAAAACTTCCACCAGACAGCAGTTCTGCAGACTGAGGTGATAGCCTGCAGTTTGAACTAAACAGCATGATGATTCAATGTATAAAATGTTGCCTTTGTGCTGCTCCTTCACAATATGAAAAAGGAGCTGCAGAGTTAAAAAAATGTTAATTAGGTACAATTAAAATCTAGAAATGAATAAGCATTTGTCTCACCACAATCCTGTTGTAATACTGAACACCTAGAGGGCACTTTGTCTCCCAAAGTTATTATAAAAATTAGGTAGTAAAGATAAAGTAACTAGAAAAGTCAAACAAGCTACAAACAAATGCAATTCTGTATGTTTCCCCTTGTTCAATATGGCCCTAGCTGCATTTGGACCATAATTAACTAAATCATGAACAAAGGATCATAATACACTTTGTCACTGAAATGAACACATGACCTTCCTGTGGTAATGGGGTAAATTTTTGCCACTGATCGCATGCAAGCAAATGACAGAAAGGACTAATAGATATAAATTTTGCCATTGATAACAAGTGCAAACAATGATACAAATTATTGTTGTGGTTAGTTATTTCTCATACATGTTTATTCACTCCTCATGAGCACCTATTTAATTGGTTTTCAAACAGAAGCAGTAAAGAATTACTTGTGACTTTGTGACCTATTTTTAAAAGTTATGCTTTGCTTGGCTATTAAACACCAAAATCCCGTATTACAAGCTTCACTTTGGTATTACATTATGTTGTGTAGTTTTATAGATTTATAATGATTGTTTCACAGGTTATTAACATTACACACAGATTCCAAATAGTTCAGACTGATGTGCTCAAGAGACAACTCTGGAAATTGCATGTGTCTCACCAGAATACTGGTGGTTCAGCATATCTGTCATCATATCCTCAGATGTGTCCAATTTTTGACATATGAGGGGGAAAATAGTAAAAATATAATATCTATTCAGTGAGATTCAAATAGTCTGATCTACAGGATGTATCCTTCTATTCTGGTTTTTTTTCTGGAGAAAAAAAGAATGATTGCTCACAGGTGGGAGGTGCTGCTCCTGCCTCACCTTAGGGACAGATTGATAAGGCTGAAGAGTTACCTCCTTCCACAGAGTTTTCAATTGTAGTAGCCCATGAGGAAGATACTGGAACCACAGTTTGGTCCCAAGAGCTTGTCAGTGATGAAACACCTTGTTGATTATGCCCAGAACTAAAAAAGTAATTAAAAAATTATTCTAGCCCCCAAAGCCAAAATATCGAGTTCCTGAACTAAAATTCTTGATCTTAGTTATGTTCTTAGTACAAAGCTCAAGAGAAAACCCTGAAATCCAAAAAACATGACAAGCTTTCTCAGACACACAAAGTCCAAGGCTAGGAGTGCCTCAGAAATACACATGCATGCACACCAAGTTGAAGGCACCCACACACATACAAATGCTGCTGATAGAATTTTTCAAGAAAATGGCATTATATAACTTATTTTTAATAGATGTTGATAAATTTAGCCATGCTCGTCATGTCCCGCTCAGACGAGGGAGACAAGTGACTCAGATTCTCAAATCCCCAACGGAGCGGACAACGGTGAGACAAGTCTCAAAGTCCAAACATTTATTAACTACCCAGAAGGTACTAATTGGACACACGATAACTGGCTAAGTATGTAACAAGTTGTGGCAAGCAATACAGTATGCCTTGCATTTCTTAATGGTTGTGAAGGAAAAAGGGGAAAAAGGAAAGGAGGGAGATAGAGGGAATAGGGGAATAGATATCACCGGTCTGGGTTTCTGCGTCAATCCTTCCATCCAGTGAGGGTTCCAGGAGGCATCCATCTTCTTCGCTTCACTGCACTCTCCAACTCTCCCCACCTCGATTTATGCCCACTTTCCTTGGATCTGTCCCCTAGATTGACCCACAGACCTACGTATCCCATGTACGGGGAGGGGTAAGGTGTTTCATGGGATGATGTAATTAGCATGATCATGTTAGTCTTCATTAGCATATTGAGGGGTGTTAACTTTAATATGTATTTTGTGGATAATGAAGCAAAGGTCATTCACCGGACAGATGGCCCTTGAAATTTGGCCAGGTGCACCAGAGCAGAGTTGTCCTGTCTCCACAGGGCTCCCTCCTGCAGCTGCATCCTGTGTTACTCGGGCAGCCTTATCAGCTTCGACCTCCACACCATCCACCCTGTGACTATAGACTATAGTTTCATCTTGCGAGTGTTTGAGGCATTCCTTAGCTCAGAGGGCGTCAACTTTTATCTCTTTCTCAGGCTGTTTTTCTCAGTCTGTGTTTCTCGCAGGCTTGGTTTTTCATCTCTCACAGTGCTTAAAAACAACAGTCACAGAATCATTTAGGTTGGAAGGGACTTTGTCAGATCATCTAGTCCAACCCCGCTGCTCAAGCAGGACCAGCTAGAGCAGGTTGTCCAGGACCATGTCCAGTCAGGTTTTGAATGTCTTCAAGGATGGAGATTCCACAACCTTTCTGGGCAACCTGATCCAGGGTTATACCACCCTCACAGTAAAAACTGTTTTCTTGTCTACAGATGGAATTTCTGGTGTTTTAATGGTCCATTGCCTCTTGTCCTGTCAGTGGGCACTGGCTCTCTCTTCTTCACTCCTTCCTATCAGGTATTTGTACATTTGTACCTGGATGAGATCCTCCTGAGCCTTCTCTTCTGCAGGCTGAAGAGTCCCATCTCTCTCATTCTCTCCAGTACGGAAGATGCTCCAGCAATGCATAGAGAGCTCCCATTTTAACAAAAGCTATAGGTTCTGTCTCTCTCTCTCCCAGGCCTGTGATTAACCCTAATGCAAACCCTAGCCCTAACATTAAAACTAGACCCTGAGCTGACTGAGCTTTACTAGGTAACCCAATGTTAGTCCGGGTGAAAAAATAACAGGTAGACAACTCTTATTGCAGCCTACTTCTTCCATTATCAACTTCTTCACGGCACCTCTCCAATGTCATCTCTATGCTTTATCTCTGTCCCAACCATAGCCATAGTTGCTGGAAGTTCTCCAGCCAAAGCCCAGGTTCAAAAATTCATGAGGGAGAGCCTGTTTTGCAGCTAAGAACAGTGGTTTAGTACAAAAGATGCAAAAAGACTTCTTCTCCCTATGAACTTTTTCAACAGTGCCAGGATAGATATTCTTGGTAAGGGTGAGAGTAAAGGTTGGAAGAGAGATGAAGCACAGAGCTGCCACTGGAGTGGGGCTGCAAAGTAGCTGACAATGGAAGAGGCAGGCTACAAACTACCAGTGAACTTTTTCACCTGGACTGTTTATAGTGGAGGTTTAATCCCAGGCTCAGTTGAGGACAAGGTCTAGGGTTAAGTTTAGGGATAAGTTTGAAACAGAAAAAAAGTACAGAGGAGCTGTTGGAGTTTGGGGCTGCAAAGGGGCTGCCAATGGAAGAGGCAAGCCACAAAATATTTCTCCCTGGAGAAATTTTTGTCCTGGGCTGTGTCTTAATGTCCTAGTCTAAGGCTCAGATGAGTCCCAAGTCTAGGGTTAGGGTAAGGGTTACAATTGGAAGGAACGGAAGGAACTGAATGAATGTCCCATGAGGAGCAGCTAAGGACTTTGGGCTTATCTAGTTTGGAGAAAAGGAGGCTGAGGGGTGACCTTATTGCTCTCTGTGGCTTCCTGAGGAGGGGAAGTGGAGACGGAGGTGCTGATCTCTTCTCTCTGGTGATGGGATGTGTGGGAATGGTTCAAAGCTGTGCCAAGGGAGGTTTAGACTGGACATTAGGAAGCATTTCTTTACCGTGAGAGTGGTCAAACACTGGAACAGGCTTCCTAGAAAGGTGGTCAATGCCCCAGGCCTCTCAGTGTTTAAGAGGCATTTGGACAATGCCTTTAACCACATGTTTTAACTTGGTCAGCCCTGAATTGCTCAGGCAGTTGGACTAGATGATCATTGTAGGTCCCTTCAACTGAAAAATTCTATTCTATTCTATTCTATTCTATTCTATTCTATTCTATTCTATTCTATTCTATTCTATTCTATTCTATTCTATTCTATTCTATTCTATTCTATTCTATTCTACTCTACTCTATTGGTTAGGGTTAGGGTTAGGGTTAGGGGTAGGGTTCAGACTGGGAGAGGGACAGAGAGAGAGAGAAAGCATGGAACTAACTTTGGAGTGGGGCTGCAAAGGGGCGGACAATTGAAGGGGAATGGTAGGCTGCAAAAAGATTTCTTCCTGTATTACTTTTTCAGGAGGGCCACCTTTAGCAGTCTGGGTCAAAGCTCAGCTGTGACAAAGGTCCAGGGTTAGGGTTAGGGTAGGTTTAGGGTTCGGAAACATGCTGTCTGGAGTTGCAGCCTCCCCTTTCCACTGGTAGCCCCTTTGTAGCCCCCCCTCCAGTGGCAGCTCTACCCTTTGACCCTCTTTCAAAGGCAGCTCCTCCTGACAGCTGCATCCTCCAAATCTGCATTTTCTGTCTCCAGGCATTCACCATCCCCAGGCATGGAGGTGATGATTCATGGCAGCTGACTCTGTGCCCTAGGCTCTGCTCTGAGGTGTCCTGAGGTTTCCAGTGTCTCGTCTCTGCTTAGAGCTACAGTCAGTGTCAGTTCAGTGGGAGAGAGGGAGAGGGAGATAGAGTTAGACAACATGGCCCTCACTACAGGACAGAGCAGCCCACAGGAACTGGGGGGCAAAGACCGAGGGTAGACGGGTAGGCAGTCACAGATACTCAGTATCACAGAAAAGGTAATGTCACCAAGCTGGGCCTTCTACAGAACAGATGTTGACCATTTTTCAACATCTGGTCATACTTCTGAAGTGAGACCCCCTCCAGAAGGAGGGGATGTCTGATGTGGCTGATGCCACAGAAAATGAGGCAGAAAATGAGCATTTACAGGACAATGAAGAAAGGAGGTACTGAATGCTCTGAACTTGTGCCTCTGGAACAGAAACAAAGCAGACAAGCATGGACTGTGAAGTAAGAGTGTCATGTTACTAACACAGGCAAGAAACAGTTCGTCCTCTTAGAGAAGGTCCTATGCATTTGTGTCTTTTAAGAAAGGAACTCTTTCTTATTGTGGACTGAAATCCTGTGATGAAAGGGTAAACAAGGCCATCAGTCTGCAGCTCTGCAAAAGTTAAGAGGTTTGATGGAGGTTTGCCTTTGCACTTTGTGCCATGGTCCCATTAGAGCTGTCCTGTTAGTAGCTGTCCACTTCAGAAAAGTTGAGCTGAAATCCTACTTCATCAGAGCTTCATGAAGTCTATTTTGTCTGCAGGCTCTTTCCAGGAAGACAAAAACCACAGAAACAGAAAGAGAAAACATACTTATGCAGAAGGAAGCAAAAGTAACCCAGGAGAGAAGAGGAGAAAGAGAGAAAAGGAATTTTCAGGTATCAGCAATTAAAACTGAAGGGACAACAAGGTCACACTTATTCCTGCCTTTATGGTTACATCAGTGCTTTCTGACTTATCGCTGTAGGAGACAATTTATTTTTACTGGCTGGCTTTCCTGGCTGAGCTGTGACTCCTGGACTACCAGGGGCACGATGTGGCCCAGGCACCTTTTTGGCAGAGGTGAAGAGAGGCAAGGTATCTATGCCCTGCTGCTCTTGCCAGCAGATTTTATTCACACAAGACTGAGATGGAATGATAAAGGGCACTGCAGGGTGCCTGCTCACCAGCCACTGGGGACGAGCACTCCAGAGCAGCCCACACTGGCCTCAGACCCACCCATGTGAGAAAGGAAAAAAGTCACTCATTCAGCACTTCGGGTGCAAAGCACTGAGGCCTGTGCTGCCTGTCCTCTGCCTTGTACTGGGGGTGCAGTGGGTGCAAAAACATCCCACCCTTGGCAGGAGGCTTTGCTGGCTGGTTCATCAGCTCCGTGAACAGTTGAGAGATGGCTCAACAACCAAACTGCTGCTTCCCAAAGTCTAGGTTAATAATATCCTACTGAAGATAGTATGATTCCTTCACTCACCAGCATTTTTCAACATAAAAAAGAGAGAAAATGCTAACAAATAAGATTTATAACTGGAATACTGATAAAGAAAGATTTTCCATCAGATAGAAAGAATGTCTCCAGCCTCTTTATCAGGGCCTGCAAATTAATCTATGATGGAAGAAGAATTTTTCATCTGCTAAACTATTTTCTCACTAATCTTATTTTAAGAAAAGTAACATAATGAAGATTTATCTCAGGCTCTTGGTTTGCTTTTCTTAAAGCCAGATAAAAAAGGAAATTTGTTATTTATTTCTACTGTAGCACTTTATCTGTCAGACATGAGAGCAGACATGAGAGTGTAGGTTATTTGTCTGCATATAAGATATTTTTCTTAAAGGATCACAAAACAATTTTATTCTCCATATTATCAAATACGGTCTGATTGGCTGGCATGGATCCTATGTCTAAAACTAGTTTGGAAATGCTGTTCTTGTAGCAGGGCAGTATTTTTTTCTGGAATCTACTTCTAAATGTTTTAATTAGCTAGCTCTGTTGGATTTTTTTCCAGGTTGTTTAATAAATCTTTGAAAACGCTCAATCCTCAAATTCTTCCTGACAATTCTTCTCATCCTCCTGAATTCTGGAACAGTGACCAAGGAACAGCAATACAGCCTGAGTGGCATTTGAGCAAGCTACAGCCCCCAAAAAATAAGAAGTGCTTGATGAGTGTATCTCACAGTCTTGTAGCTGGGTGTTGAGGTGGACTTTTCAAAGTCGTGAGTGGACAGAGGCCCATGAGGTTGCCAGGATAGCTCTGAGAGTGTTGTATTATGACCTCTATCACAGGCTGGATGAGATTAAGGGTTGCAAGGGGGCGCATGCCCTGACATTCAATCAGAACATTCAGATATGTGGGATATGCGAAATATGTTTCTGAATTCAGTGAGATAACTCATGATGATTAATGCTTTTTGACTCGGGATCACAATATTCAAAACCTTGTGAGCCCTGTGACAAAAGTACAATTTTCCTCATCCCTTCCCTTGTATATATCAGAAGAAAAATGCCAGGTGTAGATATCAGGCCACTGGAAGTCCCATAAAAATGCTGCAGTGTCTAGGAATTTGTTAAAAAGCAACTTCAACATTTTGACAAATGAATAAAGTTCACTGACTGTATTTTGCTGTTTTATCTGAAATCTCTTAAGTTTTCCATCTTCTAAATGTCAGGCACATTAGGTAGGTTTCCTGAAACCCCAGAGCAAAATAATAAGCTGTCAGATTCCCTCTTCATCATATGTTTGCACAAGGTCTTTTTCCCAGTTGATCTCCACAAGCGTTACTGGTTTCTTTAGTTTCAGCTGGAGTTAATCCCGTAGAGTCTTTCTGTAATTCTGTAGTATGATAATGAACTCTTTAGGGTTTTTGCTTTTTTTTGACAGATTTATTGAAGAGATTCTACCCCCACAACATTAGGGGTTTTTGTTCCCGATGCCCCAGCATGCTGCTGTCATCCCAGGTAATCCCAGTGTGTCATCTTGTCCCAGATCCTTGGCCCCCTGTGCCAGACACCACTGTCTGCCTGGGGCAAGGGAGAGGCTGTCCTAGTCTGACACATGGTTACAGCCACCTTCTCCTCACTGCCAGCCTCCCCAGCTCACAGCAGCCTCGTGCCTGCCTCTGCGGGAATGGGTCTGGTTAGATGTATGTAAGTGAGAGGAGTTAGAGAGGATGGGAGTGCAAAAAATGGGAAATATTTAGACAAATTAATGAGCAGTTGGTACAAGCAAGTCACCAAAGTATGAACACTATCACAGAGTGGGATCTGTATTCCTCTGGGGAGCTGGTTATTTGAAGTGCAAATGTCTAAGTTTTTGCAATGACATCCCTTGGATAGCCTTATGTTGTCCTGCAGCGGTCCACTTGTCTCCTCCAGCCACTGTTTGGGACTCCTATGCCTTCCTGCAGGAGAGACCCCAGCCTCCTCTTGGGGCTTTGCAGGAGCCTGCTGCACACTGTGAACCCACTAGCAGATCTGTGGGAGCACTGGGGCTGGGCTGAGTACCATGGAAAACTGGGATCCTTGGGGAAGTTGTGCACAGCCCTCAGGCCTGATCCAGAGTTTCCTGAAGTCAATGGGAGTCGCTCCATGGACCTGCCTGGTCACGTACCCCTGGGGCAATATGAATGCCGATGGGCTACTTGCATGGAAACAACTCCACCTTCATGGGGCTCATGGCAGGACCAACTGCTTTTCTTCTGTTGCTGCTACCTTTTAGTGGCAAGGATTCAGAGAGAAATAAACAGCCTATCTGGATCTTTATAGGTCTGTGACAATGCTTTTCGAATGACAATTCCCTTCCTGAGCATGGACAAGAGAAATAATATTGACATTAGCTAAAATTCAGTTTCCCATACAGCAGATGGAGCTTTCTGTTTTGAAATGCAACAACTTTCTGTCAGGAAAATGAGAGATGGCATAAACCCAACCAAAACACCAGAGCCAAGCACCTATGAAACTTACCTTCTGAATCCAAGTGTTGGAGAGCTCTGGCAGGCCCACCTATCACAGAAGCAGATATGAGTAATTAATAACCCACTCAAGCTAGCTGCCCCATTCTAGATAAAATGCCTGAAGATTAATAACAAGGTTTTGAATCACATTTTCTTTTTTTTTACCTGACATATTGTGAGATTTCCGCCACATGTGGGAGGAATATCAGGACTGTGATATGCAAAGAAACTACATGGGGGATACCTCACTGTCACCCTGAAGTGTTTGGTGATGGGACTGGTAATGATTAGGGGTCCAAGTGGTGTAACAACAGAGCTGTACACAAAAAATGTCTGTTCTTGGACAGATGTAATGGGGAAAAAGCAAGAGGTAAATAATTGTCTTAGGTGCTCCAATATATGAATCAGTAATAGTGCTCCTAATTAGTCCCAAGCAGCTTCACACATGCCCAAACTACCCAGTTCATGATTCAGGTCTATCTCATTTTCCTCCAGGTTTCAATCAGATAAGTATTATCTGAATTCACATGAAGCGGTGTTGTGAGCATAGATGTTCATCTATGGCTGAATGTCAGTGTCCATGAAAAAAAAAAAATCATTGCATCCTCCAGTCGTGTGTAAGTGTAGATCCTCTGAAATCAGTCAAACTCAAATGGAGCTACAACAGCCAAGTATTTAACTGACAAAGCACATTGGCATCATTGGGATGCAAAGTGCTCCTTAAAGATAATTCATTATCGGTACATTGTGGTGCTCCTGGCTGCAGTTACTGGTTACTGATTACTGTTGGGTATCTCTAAAAGTAATTATCATAGAATATACGGTATTCACTTTTGCGTGTGTTTTAAAAATATAGTGAGAGTGGGTTGAAATTTCACTGTAAGCATGGCTTGTTCTGTTGTCCTGGGAATTTTGCATCAGTTCAAGATGACTTCTATTCTGTTTTAAGCTTTAAAGTCTCCATAAGCCTTAAAGATTCATCAGATGAATTTCTTATTGTGGAAGTGGATCTTGTTGTCAATTACTAGCAAAATATTGCAATGAAGTACACAGCTGCAATCACAACCAATGTAATGACCCCCTAAACCCCAGACAGAAGAAGGACAATGGGCTGAAGAATATTATTCTTACTAAAATTGCTCCTTACCTGCTTTCATTAACATTTGTTGAGCTATCTGTCCCCAGGTGCCAATACTTTTTCACATTTAATAAGATTCCATTAGAACTCTATTAAACAAGTGGTGAAGCTGCAAGGTAAAGCACTTGCTAGTATGTGGTGTCCAAGGTAAGTTTGCCCATACAGTAAAAGCTTTGCACTTTGTGTCTGAGAGGCTGGACTACAGTCCTTCGAGTAATGATGTAATCACATGCTGGGTTTCTTTAACAGCCTTAACAGGCACAAGGGCAAAACTGCTTGTGCTCAGTGACCAAAGCAGCATTCAACAGTCTGTATTGATCAGTCACTTAGTCAACTAACCCAAGAGCTGCTGGTGTGCCTGTGCCAAGCTCCACACAGAGGGGGATGTGTGCTCTGGGAGCATGCTGGCACTGGGTCTGTGTGTGCTCTCTTCCTTCTCTTGTAGAGCAGCATCCTTCTGCAGGCTGCACAGGAAGAGTATGGGGGCTGCAAGGGCAGCATAGGACACACTCTGGGGATCCTGTCGGTATAGTGCTATGTAACTGTAATACTATCCAAAGCCTGCGATTGTGAAGTAACACCATCCCACATTGCATAATTGCCAAGGGTTTCTGGTAATTGATCTCTCTTTGGAGTCAAGGGATGATAACCCTCACCACAAGTGGATGCAATTTTAAACCATTTATTTGTACTACACTCTGGAGATCTTTGAATCTTCAGACACTCTGACCCTGCTGATCTAAACTCTGAATCTAAGCATTATGAAGTGAGGATCCAGATAGTTGTACTGGTTTTGGCTGTGATGGAGTTAATTTCTTCATAGCAGCTGGTATGGTGTTATGCTTTGGATTTGCGACCAAACCAGTGTTGATGACTTTTAGCTATGGCTGAGCAGTGCTGTCCAGTTGTCTATGCAACATACCGCTTACTAACACACCACTGGGAGCTGCCAAGCAACAATTTTCAGACTAGCAGAGGCAGCATTGGGATAAGCCCAGTGGTTCCCTCTGTCTCTGTGTGTAAGGAAGGGACACTGGACCCCATCTACACACTGTCCTTCCAGCCAGCTCAGCTAGCTGAACCTGCTCTACTTCTCTGTTGCCTTTTCCTTAGGACTTTTGAATGTAGCAGGCAAATGAGAGCCCTTTCTTTATCCTACTTCATTTTCTGATCCAGCTACACCAGATCCCTGATGATCATCCAAGGGAATTCAGTCCTGCAACTTACATGTTGTTATAACCATCTTAGTTTGAATCTCCCTCCCTCCATCTCTTCCTCCACCTCAGGATACAAGATCTATAAATTAGAAAGGAAGACAGGTGTAGCTGTTGCTCAATAGTTTGCTGTATATCTGTGACTTTAAATAAGTAAATACAGTTATCTTAAACAATTCAGGAGTTTCAATGAGAATACCTATATGCTTTAATATGCATGTTTGTGTTTATATATATGTTTCAAATTGCAATCCTTGTGACCCACATGAAGTGAGATGATAAATGTGGCCATACCAATGTGGTAATTCTGCTGGCAATAACATGATCTCTCATTGCTATGTTGATAAGTGTCTGAGAAGAAAATTTACGCCTGGGGTTTGTTATGCCATGCACTACATAAATCACTGCACATGTCAGTACCAGGTTAAAAAAAAGACTGAATTATAGTTAAACATCTATTTGATCTCATTTCTTTCCAGCTGGTGATCACATAAATACTTTTCTATATAGAATTTTTTTTTTAAATGAATGCAAGCAATATATAATCAGCACCATGCATTTGTTATCCCTAGCCCTGTCCTCTGGAGCACTTATCTTTGTATTCCACCTATTGGTGAACCTTTGCACCCTGTGTTTCTGGTCCATCCATAGTAACACTGAACATATGTAAGTCCCTACACATCTTTAAGAACATGTATCTAGCTTCTCTACATTATTTTCAGAAATTACTTATAGCAAGGGAGATATGTAAGTATTCCATAAAGAGAGTTAACCATTTTTAGGTACCAAATATTACAGAAACTGTCTAATCCTGTGTCCTCAATTTTTTGCCTAGGAATCTCTTATCTGAAAATTCACCTTTGCTCAGCAGTGCAGCTTTCTCATGTTTTGCAGATTGCACCCATCAGCATTTTCTAAAAGAAAAGAACACTACTGGGAGAAGTGGTGAAATGGGCCACGTGGAGAAGAAATACATAAGAACAGTATGGGGTGCAGGGATCTAGAGCTAAACACAGCCTAGTCAGGAGTTGATTTTGTGCAGCTCACAACAGTGGAAGCCCAAATACTGAGGAGTCCTGAGTTACTTACGGATGTTTCTCCACTGTTTTATTTCATCTACAGCCTCTGCCCATGGATGAGTCTCACTGGGGTGCTTTACCAGGAAAGCAAAGAATGCAAACTCAGCAAAACATTTCCTCAGAGATACACTTTATGAAATGCTTAATATCACTTAATAAAACCTAAGAAATGCTTATAGATGTTGAGGAAAAAAAAGATTAGTGATTCCAAGCCTTTCTATCAAAACAGTGTTGCACTTCATTTGTAACTGCTTCCTTTAAAACAGAAGCATGCAGAGCTTGTGCACAGTGCATACTCTCTCTTTCCTTAGGTGATTATTGTCATGCTCTCATACATGCTCACTTGAATGGTGTGCTTGCTGAAACTGAAGGCTCCGGTCAAGAATGAAAACCTCATCTGAGCTGCCTGCACAAATTTGCTCTGGCACAGCCTGCTTGGAGTAATCCAATAATGAAAGTTTGACCTAAGCTTGTTTGTTTTTATCAACTCCAGACTGTGAAATTCTAGCGGACTGGTGACTCTCCTTTCCCCAGGCAAAGCTTAAGTTTGACAGATACTGACCTTCAGTTGTAGTCTGAAGGGAATACAGAGTCACATTGGAACAACTCAAAGGAAGAAAATAGAAAATGAGGGATGCAAAAAACTGGGATGAAACTTCAAGGCTAGGAGTGCAAGCAAGGCTATCACTCCTTCAAAAAATCCTTAGCACCAACCGATTTGTCAAAACAAACTTAAGACCATGATGCTTATTGAGACTAATAGAAAAATAACCTTTTCTAAACTTAAGAATTTTAGACAAATTCTAATCTATTTCTATAACTTGCCAGTATCCATACTTTCAGAGTATGAGTCAGAGGGAGTGTATCTGGTAATACAACATCTGCAACATCTGTTAGGAGGCACATAGAATTTATATGCTAACATAAAAGTAACCATTTTCAGAACAGTACGCCAATTCCTGTGTCCTCCCTACCTTTTTGAATGCAGAAGGCTGAAACTGAGACAGTTCTAGCATAGCTAGTAACAAGAAAGTGAATCCATTTTCCCTACTTGCTATGGAAAACCACTCAATGTAGTGCACCCCTGAAAAACCTGAGAACAGAAGAGCTAAAACCCAGTATTTCTACAGGTGAAACTACCCACTGTTTGTGTTATTGTTACAGAGGAACCATTTTAGACAAGTGAACACAAGGTGGATATGCTTGAAATTCATTGCACATTCAGAGATCACCACTGGAGAGTGGAGAACATGTCTAGAAAACCTGAAATAGCTATTCTGCTTAAAGGCTTTTACTTGGACTGTGCTCAGGAGACAGGGGTTATAGTCTGCTAAGCAATCAGGTGCTAATATCTAGATTTTGTTCATGATGGAAGTAATTATAAATGCACATTTTGCCTAGACATATAGAACATAAGATCCATTAACTAAGAGCTTGTAGCAGCTTGAAACAAATGCAATTCTAGTGTGTAAGGAGAGATAATTTGCTCTCAGAACAAAGATCTCATATATTTGTTGTTTATACCTAAACACCAAACAAAACTTAGTCAAATATAGGCTCCCAAGTACAAAATTTAAATAAAAAGAATTCTGCAGAGCAAATAGGCCTTCATATCTGAACTGAGAGTTACCCTGGTACCTAAAATTTCAACAGTGTGAAAATGAATATACATACCCTAGGCTCAGAATTTTGCCATATTTCTTGCTAGACCCAAGAAGCAGCCACATAATAAGCATTTTTTTCAGCAAACCTAATACAAAGTGCAGCACAAAACCTTCTCCAAATGCAGGTTTTGCCACTGTTCTTTAAAAGGATTGCTGGGACACTGTTCATGTATGAGACCTTACATTTGTCCAGCCAGAGGGTGTTCAGACTTAAAATTTTGCCAGCCAAGTTTAATATGTTAATAACTAATATGTTAATAACTGGGGATGAGTCTCTTTAATGAAGTAACAAGCAATAGGACAAGAGGGAATGGCCTCAAGTTGCGCCAGGGAAGGTTTAGACTAGATATTAGGAAGCATTTCTTTACAGAACGGGTAGTTAGGTGTTGGAATGGGCTGCCCAGGGAGGTGGTGGAGTCCCCATCCGTGGAGGTGTTTAAGAGACATAGCGCTTAGGGATATGGTGTAGTTGGGAACTGTCAATGTTAGGTTAACGGTTGGACTAGATGATCTTCAAGGTCTTTTCCAACCTAGACGATTCTGTGATTCTGTGATTCTGTAACTAGGTCCTGGGAGATTTTTTCTCCTCCAAGAATCAAAGCTGCTGAGTCCCTGAAGAAAAATTTGAAGTGTTCAGAGGTCTAGAGAGAGAGGAAAAAAAAGAATGCTGAAGTCCCTTACCAGGACAGTTGAGAATTTCACATGGATATGAGGATACCTGTATCCCAGTTCCCAGAGATGCTGCATTCCTTATGCTCAGTGACTGCTTACCAGAAGTCACTCCTTAGGCCAAGGATTGGCATGAGTCTACATGCCTTTTCCTGGGACAAGTTTCTGTGTTCCAGCATCCAGATGAAAAGAATAACCTGCCAAAGGTCATGAAGTACCCAAAATGGGCTCCACTCATAGGCTGAACAATTTTGCAATACAAGACTAACATCAATGTTAGTCTGAGGACTATGTTACACTCTGTAAAGACACTGTGGGAAACTCATCCTGGCCTGGCTGGACAGAGCAAGACACTGGGAGACACTGAAGTATCTGAGGTGAAACCCATCTGTACCTCTTCATAGGTCTGCCAGAACAAACAAAGGAATATATGTCAGTTATGTGGCTTGTATGTAGAGCAAATATACACTTAATCTTCTAGTGAATCACCTTTTTTCACACAAAGATCATCAGTGATCCCTAGCAGAACAGCTGCTCAGACACATTCGGCTCTGGCCTCAGAAACCTCCCACACCAATGTCATGAGTAAAAAGCTATAAAAGAGCTGGTCTGCCAGACTGGAGGGTCAAATAGCAGCCTGTAAGTGGTTGTAATAGGGGAGACTGTGACTACTGATGTTCATTCCTTTTTCTTAATGGCCTTATGCAGAAGCAAATAGTTAGGAGAAAAACAGGTGACCTTAACAAGAAATGAATCATTCCCATTACACTTTCGTATTGCTGGAGTATGTGTCTCAGCTAAGAATTTGCCTTGATTTTATTATTTTTTATTATGAAAGACATATATATTGGAAAGCGTCAGCTCCGGAAACACTGATCTAGAAAGATCTATTATCAGAGTCTTTTCTAAAGAATCTCATCATTTTTATTTGCTTACAAAAGAATCAGGCTGGGGGAAAATGAGTAACTTAAAAATCTCAGTAACAAAGAACAGGAACTTACCAGTTTCAAACAAGAATCACTAAAACAAGTTGACTTTTCATTATATAATGCAATTGATTAATTGCATTATCTCATGCTTTGTCTTCAGCTCACATCTACAATTTGAATTCATAAGTTTTAGCAAAACAGTAAGCTCGGAGAAATAGTGTCTTTATCACCTTCTAAGAGACAGAAACATTTTTGCCATCATAAAATTTCATGTGGACTGGCTCATATTTTTCTGTTCTTTATAATGGCTATTTTGATCTTTAAGGCCTGACAAGTCGTTTTGTTTACCAAAACAAAATGTTCTTGTACACATCCATATGTGCATGTATCTGGCAGTTGTCCCCTCCTAGACATGTTTGAATCTATTGGCCAAACTTGATAAAGGAAGAAGTTTTCTCAAAGACTTTATCTCCTGCAGGTTGCATGGAGCAGTCAAGAAAGGAGGAGACCCATGCATGTCCCCTCTGGGGAAGGGCTACAACCTTTCTTGGAGTTTAGGGAATCCACCTAGGGACTGCATCTCCTAGCACAGCTGTGGAGGACACAAAGCTTCAGTGGGTTTGCTGCTCAGTCATTTGTTTCAAAGACAAGCCAGAGCAATCGTTTGCACTGACAATTCTCTCAGGTCACAGAGGCTTCTGAAATTTGTGCGTAGTGGATTTTACCCTGATTCACTGCAAAATGAATTATTCACAAATGGCTTGATAGTGTTATCTTTCACTGAGATGTACAAAAAACTAATCAATACCGTAGCAGTAAGGAAGCGTGTAAGGGTTGGCTAGTCACCATGGGGCAGCACTGACAGAGTGTTTGACTGTTTGTCTGTCTCCCTGGTTTTGCCTTTATAATTAAATAGGCAAAACAAAGACATGACGCTTTTAATTGTATATACAGGTAGCTATGATATTTTTCCTAGGGCATCTCTGCAAGTATCTCTTCAGATACTCTCTCTGAAGCTTATTATAAATTATTTTTGAACTAAGACCTACTTTACCCACTTTTAATGAAGACTATTAGGAAAACCAACATGCATGTCAACTTACCGCAGGAGCTATCACTAGCTGAGTGACCAAACTAGTCAATTTAAGTAGAAACTAGATAGGTCAAGAGTTCACAGTTACTTTGCAGCCCCTTGCTTGTTTCATTAAATCCATCAAGGATTTAAAGCAGCAAGTTATCTAATAAGGCAACTTCCAGAAGAAACATGATAGCAAAGGTCAGAGTATTTCAAGCAGGAACAGGACCACTGTTGAAAGGTTTATGAACTTTCAACTAACTGACTTATCTCCCAGTATTTCAGGTCCAGATGCATCACAGTCATTAAAGAAAGTAGCCCCTTCCCAGCTAACAGTATTCCTGTGTCCTTCTCAGCATCTGAATGGGAAGGAAATAATTTAGAGGTGAGATCTGTAAAACTGGCTAAATGACCTTGTGATTTTGAATATCCCTCCTAGATGTGATTGGCATGGGGATACAAAAGAAGGCAGTGGAACAGGAAAGAAAGGAAGAGTAAGGATTTTTGCCTTGAACAGAAGATGATGCCTAAGAACATGACCCTGTACAATAATGCCAAGTGGTAACACCCCAAGAAATGTGGCTTGAAGATGTGATAAGATTTATTTTGAGAGAATAATAAAATCTAATCAAAGGACAGGTTAGGACTGCTAGAAGAGAAGCTAAAATTGAAAAAAAAAAAAAAGAAAAAATAGGAAGGGCAGTTCTGAAATGAAATGGAGCAAAGAATAAAACACATTTCAGCAGCAGCACTGGTGTTTAGATATGAAAAAATTGGAAATTTTGATATTCCTTTTCTGCTGTTGTTTTTATAATTAAAAACCAACATAATTGTCAATTGGTCACAACCAGGCTAGATTCAATAAAGGTTAAATATGGAGTTTTACTGTATTTGCATATTGGTTATAAAATAAAGATTTTGATGATATAACATAAAACATGATTTGTAAAGTCAGTTTTTTGGCTTACAGATTTACATCAAAGTATTGTAAATACAAGTGATATGAAAAATCAGCTGATTTATTGCTAATGTGATATCTTGCCTTTGAAGAAATTACATTTGGAGATTTTCACCTCCTCTCTGCACAAGTAAGATAAAGAAGAGGCTGTAAATGTCATGTATGATAAGTGCTTGAAATAGCTTTTGTGTTTATCTGCAACACAAAGCAGTCATCTGTATGTAGGATAACCATATGCACCATTTCTATGACTTTAAAAAGAAACTGTTTAGCCAGAGTTGAGAGTTGCTCATGCACCCTACTTCTGTGAATATTCCTGCCTGGCCTTAGCTTACAAAGAAGTAAATTCAGAATTACAAAGTGCTTCAAGGGTTGTGTTGAGCAAACACATAGCATCTTCCTCAGATGCTTAGCTAGATGATCTCTCAAAGCCTTATGATGGCATTTCTCTGTGTATCTGTTCAGATGTAAGAAGACAATGTTGTACTACCTCATCTGATCTGTTTATCAATAAAGGTCAGGTAATATTCTAATGGGATATAACATGGGCAAAAACATAGGCAATGTTTTAAGTATTAATGGGGCATAGCGCCTTTCTACATCACAGTATCTAAATGTCATTAGCCCTGCTGAAGATAATGGGGCTTCTCACTTGGATACGATGGGGAGAATATGGACTTGTGAATTTTATGTAAATATCTTGGCCCAGAAAACAATATGAGAGAATGGAAAATTATTACTATACATATGAGAAAAGCTACAACTTTTTTTTGTTTGTTTAAGATACCTAGCGTGTATATGAGTACGAAAGAGGTATGTCACACGGTGTCATATTGTGAAATGTCATTGCCAAAGTATCGGGTTATAGCAAAAACCTCAGAAGTGTGCCAAACTATGGAAAATATCACAGACATGTATGGAAACCCCAGCTACAGTCAAATAGTTTCTGGAATATCTGCCAGAGCAAAAGAGCTCAAGTCTGGTTACGCAGGGCCTGTTTGCAGAAGTGTTGTTAACTTTCCAACCATAACTACCTGGGAGATGTCTGACAGCATATTTCCTTGCTTTTTGCTCTTTTCTGTGGCATGGTGAGAGTTACCCTAACACCCAAAGGATCCAGAATAGCCCTCTTAATATTATAGACCTAACAAGATCTAAAAGATGCTGTTAGTATGGATGCTGTTACATTAATATATGTGGTCATTTGATGAGACTATCAATACAGTTCAGTTAGGTAAGTGAAAATTCAGATGCTCAGCACTACGTTGTCTTGAGCCAGACATATCCTGGTAAAACACCTGCCAGAGAAAATCTGTTAACATAAGAATAAAATAAACACAGCCCCAGTACTAATCCATGTTCACCTGTAAAATGAATCAATTCAATACATTATAGGACTTCCACAGTACAACCATTACATACACACAAGACACGACAACATTTTATGTCAGAAGCTGCAAGACTATCACAGTTTTACTAAAGTAATTCACTTGCACTGAAATTCAAATCTTCACCCTGGAATGAGAATCTAAGTCTGTATCTCTTTTTAAACATTCAGGCACAAAATAACTGGGAAAAAAAATCCCAGGAATGGAAATTTTACCTGAACTATTTGACTATAACAACTCCAGATACATCTATTGTGAGCTTTCATCAGATTGACATTTTTTCTCTCCTGAGATATGTTTGATCTTGGCTCTGGAAGCCTAGAGCTGATGTTCATCCCTGGGCCCAGAACACAAGAATATTCAAACACCCTAAGTTAGTACTAATAAAAACAAAATGTTGTGATAAGAAAGTCCAATGAAATCTAGAGAACCAGAGCTGCTGCAGAAGACAGTATTAACAGTATCAATGTGACAACAGGAGAAAAGTCTTAACCTGGCAGCACATTTACAGATGAGGAATTATTTGCCTCTTATGAGTCAGTCAAAGATAAGATAAATATAGGATAATGTACAGCAGTGAACACTGCTTTAGCTAGGATTTTCAGAAGTGCTGTGCTTCCTCTTCAAAAAATATTCAGTAAGTATTATGTTAGCAAGAGGAGCAGTGTTCCTTATGGTCTTCTTCCACAGGATATTCTCCTGTATATTTTCCTGGAAGGAGAATCCATCTCCAAGAAAGATTGTCAGGAACACACACTTCTTGTGATACCCACTCCTGAATAAGGTGATTGATACTATCCATGCATCTGTGTGAAATTTTGTTCTTATCCAGTTTTATGTATCACCTGCCTTGGAAATCCCAGAAAGCTTCATGACTCTACAAGAGACCCCGCTCCTGTTTGAAACACTCATATACTGTCAGGAATAAACAGAGACGCTTGGCCTCCCAATGAACATTCCTGTCCTATATTTCACACCATCTGACCATTTCACAGGCTCCCACCAGAAACTACGTGCTTTTTTCCTCTTCGCATGCTCTACCATTAACTGCGTATGGATACAAAGAATATCTCTTGGTTTCATACCCTTTAAATAAGCCTTTGTTCTCAAAATAAAAATCAAATAAAATATTGTAATTTTGATTATAAAATTATCATAACAGGAGGAAAATATTGCTAAAAAGTTGCTGTTCTTCTTCCCATCTATCTCCCATACTCACATTCAGATTAAAAGTTTGGTCAAACAGACTTGTTCTGAGTAAATGGAAGGACATTCAGGTTAGGTATTAGAAAATAAAATCTTTCTCCCTTGATTCTAATGTAAGCTATTTACCAATTTCTCCAAATATACACAGAAGACCATAGTTCAGAAATGCCATTCTCTGGTGATAAAAAGATTATTATGAATTAATAAGCATGAATCAACAGTATCAGGGAACAAGGGTAGATGCATATCCTTCCAAAAATACAGCCATCAGGCACACATAATATATCATGAATTAGTATCAGATAAGACAGTTAATATGTAAGATTATCGAATTTTTATTATTTCTGGAGAATTGTATACAATGACCAGACAATTTTGGACATCCAAAAAGAAGAAAGATCAGTTAAAGGTTCTGTTACTATCCTTTCAGGGCAACACGGCTAATTAAGAATTTTTAAGAATTCAACTTTTTTCTATTGGTACACTGAGGGTAAAGAAGGTATATATAGTTCTAAGCTTTTCTACAAACATCATGGCTCTTTTTCATATTTATATTGAACATATTTTCCTTATTTCCTTATTTCCTACCTAGCATTTCTTGGATGTGTCATTGCCCGATATTTCTGGATACTCAGAAAATATATGGCTATAGGTTTTTGAGGTACTTCCCAAAGGAGTTATTCAGATGACAGATTAGATCAGCGTTGTCTTTTTCATTACAAAACTGCCAAATAAATAAATAAAAACTAGGGCTACACAGAAAACCACAGGATTTAACTTGTGTCTATTCATCCCCAGTAAGAGATCTCCTATAGCTTCTTCCTTGGAAGATGTAAGGGCTTTTTGAAACTCTCTAGCCTTTTTCCCTTTCCTTTTCCCTTACACATCTCTTATATGTAAATCCAATATTATCTCTAAATATCAATTCAGATGGATAATTTTCACACAGATATGTCTTCTGGCCAAACAAAAATCTTGGCCAGTTGTCAGATTTCTGACTATTAACTTCAAGGTCCTATTAGCAGAACTGGGAATCAAAGGGCCAGCTCTTTTCTCTGATCAGCAAGTATCTATTTATGTTTTCAAGCAAGCATAAATTTAGGCATGCCTTCATGCTTTGTAGAAGCTCTACAAAAAACACTCAGAAAACTTCTTAAAACTGTCCTTTTCCATGATGCCTTCAAAAATTAAGCCAGAGAGGCTTCTATTTTCTGATTCCACAGCCTACTCTGATGGCTAACACATTGTCTTCTTTCATGTCTTTGTTGTCTCCCATTTTAAATATACCATGATTTGATGTGAGGGTTTTTTTAGATGAGGAATTTTCTTTTTCCCTGTGTTTCTACATAGTTTAACACAACAGCTTTCTGGTCCACGACTGGGTTTTTTTGCTATGTCTAGATTAGCAAGTAGTGTGAACCAGTAGGAGATGATATGGCCAGCAGAATGGTTGTTGCTGGGGACCTGACATCCATGCTGTAGACATTTAATGAGTCCACTAGCTGCACTACTGGAGGAAAGAATCACAGAAGTCTAGCTTGGAAAAGACCTTGAAGATCATACAGTCCAACCATTAACCTAACACTGACAGTTCCCAACTACACCATATCTCTAAGCGCTATGTCAACCCAACTCTTAAACACCTCCAGGGATGGGGACTCCACCACCTCCCTGGGCAGCCCATTCCAATGCCTAACAACCCGTTCTGTAAAGAAATGCTTCCTAATATCCAGTCTAAACCTTCCCTGGCACAACTTGAGGCCATTCCCTCTTGTCCTATCACTTGTTACTTGGTTAAAAAGACTCATCCCCAGCTCTCTGCAACCTCCTTTCAGGTAGTTGTAGAGGGCGATGAGGTCTCCCCTCAGCCTCCTCTTCTCCAGACTAAACAACCCCAGTTCCCTCAGCCGCTCCTCGTACGACATGTGCTCCAGACCCTTCACCACCTTCGTTGCCCTTCTCTGGACACACTCGACTAATTCAATGTCCTTTTTGTAGTGAGGGGCCCAAAATTGAACATAGTAATTGAGGTGCAGCCTCACCAGTGCCGAGTACAGGGGTAAGATCACTGCCCTGTCCCTGCTGGCCACGCTATTTCTGATACAAGCCAGGATGCCATTGGCCTTCTTGGCCACCTGGGCACACTGCTGGCTCATGTTCAGCCGGCTGTCAATCAACACCCCCAGGTCCCTCTCTGACTGGCAGCTCTCCAGCCACTCCTCCCCAAGCCTGTAGCGCTGCTGGGGGTTGTTGTGGCCCAAGTGCAGCACCCGGCATTTGGCCTTATTGAAACTCCTACAGTTGGCCTTAGCCCATCGCTCCAGCCTGTCCAGATCTCTCTGCAGAGCCTCCCTACCCTCGAGCAGATCAACACTCCCACCCAGCTTGGTGTCATCTGCAAACTTACTGAGGGTCCATTCGATCCCCTCATCTAGATCATCAATAAAGATGTTAAACAGGAGTGGCCCCAAAACCGAGCCCTGGGGGACACCACTTGTGACCGGCCGCCAACTGGATTTAACTCCATTCACCACAACTCTTTGGGCCCGGCCATCCAGCCAGTTTTTTACCCAGCGAAGCGTGTGCCCATCCAAGCTGCAAGCAGCCAGTTTCGCCAGGATAATGCTGTGGGAAACGGTGTCAAAGACCTTATTAAAGTCAAGGTAAACAACATCCACAGCCTTTCCCTCACCCAATAAGCAGGTCACCCTGTCATAGAAGGAGATCAGGTTTGTCAAGCAGGACCTGCCTTTCATAAACCCATGCTGACTGGGCCTGATCATCTAGTTGTCCCGCACGTGTTGTATGATGGTACTCAGGATGAGCTGCTCCATCAGCTTCCTGGGCACCGAAGTCAAGCTGACAGGCCTGTAATTTCTCGGATCATCCTTCTGACCCTTCTTATATACAGGCATCGCATTGGCTAATTTCCAATCTGACAGGTTCACTTCCAGTTCACTTTCACCTAAAACTGCTCCACAATCGCAGCCAAAGCACAGTAAATGGGAATGGCATGGAGATTCATTTAAAAATTACATTCCTGATTGAAGTACACAAGTGATGTAGACACATCCTTAATGTCACAGGAAAAAGTCTGTTACTGTCTATACATGTGGAAAGTTGACTGCTCAGTTATGAGTGTCTATTCTTTTGGAGTCATTATTCTCTCACATATCAATTTGTCTTGCTAAATATTGCACTGAATAAATGGGAAATTTATTAGATAATAGCAGAATATTAGATATTAATATTATCTAATATTAGATATTAGATAGCAGAAGCTACACTACTCATTAATTCTACAATAAAATACTTTTGAATAAACTACTGGAAGCATAGCCAACACACACAAATACTGTTCTAATATCTGGATTATTTGAAGACTACCTGTAATCCTCATATTTTCATGTTTTTCTATAGTATCAGCATCTTTTTATTTGAATCATTCATTAGCAGGCTTCAAACATTTGGGGAACCATAAGTCAGCATATAACTAGAATACATAATAAAGGAATACAGTTCTAATGAATAAAAGTATTGTTACGTTCTTTGCAGCAGGAGTTTTTGTAATAATGTCAAATCTCAATGAGTAAAATAACTGTGAGTCTCTTTGGTGCTGCTGTTTGGAAGCTGACTTGAGCACTTCTAGGCTTCTGTCAGATGTCACTAGAGAAAAACCTACCCAATCTACAAAGATCCCAAGCGTCAGGAACGTCTGAGAATCCCTAGTTCTAAGGGAAGAGTGCTCCCCTATGACAACAGCGTATCAGATATGCAAAACGGTCTTATTCCCTGACATTCAGGGCTTTTGTCAATGCTTTTGAAGCTGTGATTATTAAGTGCTCTAAGGGGAACTATTTTAATCCTCCCTGTTTCTCTTAAAAATGAATTGTTTTTAGCAGCCTTTACTATAATAAATAAAAGGAATCATCTTTACATATTTTATCAGAAAATCCTGCAGACCATTATCTAAAAGCCAGCAGCAACACTTCACAGTAGCAAAGTTGATGGCAAAAATAAAAAATTAAACTTACAGAATCATAAAGGTCTCTCTGATTAGGTGGGCTGACAACCCAGTCCTTCTTTCTTCCATAAAGTGTTCTCAGCAATTACAATATCATTAAGTTATACAACTGTCTCTTCAATTAACAAAGACTAATATTTCAGTCCACACCCTGTTAGTTAATTATAGATGTCCTGAATGTTTGAGTATCTGGAATAGCACTCCTGCTACTGATAGGATGGATAGAGAATCTGACCAAATATGGCATTGGTTTTTGGGCCATAACCATGTGCTTTCCTTTGCTATCAGACTGGACCACACTGGATGCTATCTGCAGCTGCTCATACCCTGTTTGAGAGTTTATGCAAATTAGCTGGACAGTCTTTGAGAATCACATCTTGGAGAAAGGAGGAAACAACTTTTGTTTTGGGCTATGTACCATTTGTTGCAAGGCCACTTTTGTGCTTAGCTGTTGAGGCCTGAATTTCCACCTTGGGGAAAAAACTCTTATCATTCTGTGTTCAGGTATGCATGATCAGAGCTGTTCTTCAGTCAGAGGCCAAAAGCTGTCCTTTTAAAGTCCTAAAGTCTATGTCAGATTTCTGATTCATAAGTACAATACTTACTGTAAAACTTACTGTGAAGCAGTGTTAAATGCTCTTCCAAACTTGTGTGGTGAGTTTATGGTATAAGGGAGGGAGAAAAGAGCTTAATCCCATTTTGATACTGAATGATTGACTTAAAGCCATTGATGAAAACACTGGGGCTTTGTATCAGTGATAGTTCACAGGCTGCTGAGGAGCATCTGGTTTGTCAGAAATTCAAGTGTGGTCTCCATGCCAAGGTTCAACATTTAATATAAATGCTGCTAGATAATCTAAAGCCTAGTCTGTTGTGGTGGTTTGGTCCCTGCCGGGGTCTGAGACCATGCGGCCGCTGCCCCTCCCCCACAAAGGGTGTGAAATACAAAGCCCCGGGGCTGAGATAAGGATAGGTTTAATACAACAGTGCAACTGCAACACAACAAACAACAATAACAATAACAGTGACAGTGATAACAATGAACAGAGCAAGATATCTACCAATACAGCAGTGGGAACAGAGCGATGGCATAACACACGCGTTAACCAACTGTCTCGCGCTTCAGCGCTTTGGCACCAGGAGGTGACATCAGCATGGTATATGAATAACCTGGCTAGAGCTCCCCCCCCCCCCACTGCTGGGGAAACTTAACCCTATCCTAGCTAAACCAGGACATCTGTGAAAAGAATTAAAGCAGAAGGCTCTGCTGAGAATGATATATCCATTCTCCTCTTATCTCCAGTGTTATGTGTATACCATGGTTCCTAGGGCCAAAAAAGTTGTCTGCCTCTTCTCTCAAGTAGAACAATTTCATAGGTTGATGGTAACCAGAAAAACAACAAAACTTTACAAAAAACCTTTTTGTCTGCTTCCTAGTCCATGTCCTACTTTACTGGATGTATCCACACTGATAGTGTATCTTCCTTCAGCATTCTGATACTCCTAATGATCACCCATTTTGAAAGTAAATGCATTCTTATTTTTGGAAAGTCACAAAACTGATCTAACCATTCTGTGAACTGCAATAATTGCAAGGCTTCCCTGCCATATGCCATAATCCTTGGAATACTGTCCAATGCAGAAAATCCTGGGGGTAGAGCTTTCCGAGTGTTTCCAGCGGAGACTCACCGACATGGTTCCACAGATCTCTGCTGCTATTCTCTGCTTCTTTATGTAGAGAATCACAAATTCTAGACAGTACTCAGCCCCACTACTGAAGAGTAGAACAAGTACACTGGAATTAAGAGAAGTAAACCCAGAACACCCCCCACCATCTACATACACCTTTTCCCACAGGAATACGAGTTAAGAATTTGGGTCTGTATTAAGCATCTAATGAACAAGACTCTCTGCCTCATTACAAAACGTGTTTCAGCCACATGCACTGTGTAACTAGGGGACCATCTTGTCTATTTGTCTGAGTGTTAATCCAAGCTGCCCTGTGCCTTCACATGGGATCACTATGTCTCTGTCTCACTGTAGCACGTAAAGAACGAAAGCCACAGCCTTCTCTCTTCTCAAAGGAGTTGATTTGCTCAGGTTCCCTCAAGCAGTCTTTAATTGCTCCCATGCCTTTGGTATGGCTGTGACACTGCTCACCAATGAGGTACACTCCTGGTTTTCAAGAGACAGAATCTGACCCTTTCATGGTTCAGGAGTCCTCACTGTTTTCACCAACCAGCAATGAATTCTGCCTTTAGATCAGTTCTACACATCTCACTGTGATCACCTGTACCTGTTTGCTATCTGCCCTGTCTTTGTCAGCTCTTCCCTGAGACCTTCCACCCATGCAGTTCTTCATCGCCCTCCTTGAATGAGCAGCAGGATCTACTTCTCCCTCTTTAGCCTGATCAGACATCATCCTTAGCTTCTTTAAAGTTAACATTGCAGTTTGTAGGCTGGAGAGTGGAAAAGGTAATTAACAGCCCCAGTGATCTCCAAAAGAAGCAAAGCTGCTCCAGGCTGATGAGTTTCTTTTGTTCTTGGAAAAGGAGGAAAATGGAGCTGTTTCCTCAGATACTTTATTCTGGAAGACAGTCAGGTGTTGCAGGCAGCCAACCAGAGACAGTTTTGGTAAAAGCAAGGATAACTTCACTAGAAGCATGCTTTTTCTCCAATGAGGCTGAAATTAGTCGTAGTTTCAGTCAAAATGCTATCCCACGTGAACAAAAAAACAGTAACAGAATGTGCATATACATAGCATGTGTATGTTTTGTGTGTATATTGATATACACACATATATACATATATACATATATACATATATACATATATACATATAGACAGACAGTAAGCTATAAAACCACAGAGGCATAGGTCTATTCAATGGGACAAAGTCTTTGAGGCAAGGGAGTGGAACACAATCCAAAACAAGCCAGATTTCAGCATGTTTGGTTAGAGGCATGATGCACCCTCTGATGACCATGGCTTGGGATCAGCGGTGTGTCCTTCTGGAGGGGTGGCCTTCCCCAGCTGACAGACTGCAGAGTTCAGCCCTGGCGAGCCGTCACTGCTGCCACATGGCTGGTGGACAGGACAGAACGTCTGTGCCAATCATTTCTTGTGATCTCAAATATTCCCCACTGGATGCTTTATTACAACAAGCAGAAAAATGCACGTCAGCCTGATCCTAGCTGTAAGCACTATGTTTTTTGATGAAACAATGTCATAGAAAACCTCCTTTTTCTTTCAGCAAAACAGCACAAAACCCAGCATTTTGGGAGTGAAGTCAGCAAGCTGTATTTTGCAGCATTGCTTCAGACATTATTACTGTATAATTGTATTTGTTTAAATATTCAAGATTCCTTCATCATGAGGAGAAATTTGAGCTTTTTTTCTTTTTTCAATTAAATCTGAAACTTGGGCAAGATAATTCATGATTCTTGTCATGGTCTTAACAGCCATGCACATAGTTTGCAAAATACTGTCTTATTCAATATAAAAGAAGGGGTCTAAAGTTCTGTCCATTTTTGTATAGATGACTGTAATGAAATTTCCAAGGCATAAATTTGGATATAGAAAAAGTCACATTTGATCAAATGTAGTCCTGATCTAAAGCAGATTTGATGAGTCTAAATTCTTCAGAAATATCCATCATCTGAATGATTTTGACTCTTCTTCCCCACTAAAATCCATGTCTATTTTAATATAAAATTTTAGACTAATATCTACATCTACCTCTTCTTGCGTGTCTCAGGGACATCCGCAAAGTGAGACTGCTAGTTGATCGTTTCCTACCCTCCTGCACACAGGTAACCTAAGGATAGCTTCTCTGACCAGCACAATGTTGGGGCTAAAGAAGTTCCCACCAAGCAACATGAGAAAATGGACTTCTCACATGTTTAGCAGGGATATCTTTTAGTCTGACCAAGTTCACAGGCAGATCTTACCTAAAATTGATGGTAATGCATCTTCATTGTTGATGAGGATAATCATGTCTCTGGTGCTACAGCAGCTGTGATGTCATTCCACACGCACCTTCTTACTCATGTTCAAGATTGCCAGTGATGTGGATGCAGGTACAGCCATCCCTTTAAATTGTTTCAAGCTTCAGGAAGACTCACAGCACCACAGAGCTAGGCCAGGTCAAATTATTTTTGACATCTGCAGCAGATGAAAAGTAACTTGGAGAAGAGGCTGGTCAATGAGAGGTGCAATGTGGCTGCATGTCTCACGTCTGCATTTGTGTTTCAGAGGGACTGCTAATAATTAGCACTGATATTGCCAAGTACTGTCAGGCATACATGCTATATAAAGTCAAATACAGTAGTAACTCATTGTTTTCTACCCCACCCAGATGAAAATTTGATGTCTTCCCTTTTTACCATATACTTGTGAACCCAGGGCTCCCTGCTCTCGCTGTGCATAGAACTACATGGCACAGTGGAAATCTGCAGGTAGAAGCGAGATGTGTGGGATGTAATTACTACAGTGACCTGCGGTGACCTGAATTCAGTCATACCAGCGATTAATTTTTCTTGTACTTACAGAAAGCTGCAAGCTAAAAGCAAGGGGGAACCTCTGTAAAATAATAATGAACACAGCCAGAGAGAAAATTGCATCAGACATGAACACATTCTAAATGCTGACTCACAGCACCCCACATTTCCTCCCTTGCTTTCAAAACTCTCCCTAATCTCACACTTTCAGTTTACAGCTCAATTTACCATGCCCCTGAAGTGCCACTCCCATTCTTGGGCTTTTTGTTTTCGTTCTACTCCTACACCTTCCATTTTTTCCAATGCCTGCTGAACCATTGTTTTCTCGATCTGTCATCATTACTTCAGACAGTCCCTTAAACATTGGAAGGAGGTCTGTAAAACAACCGCCAAAACCCATATTCATACACTTCCTCCCATCTGCAACTGAGTCAACACAGTCCTGACATAATTTAATATACCTTTTACTAATTATACAGATATTATGAAACCAACAGCATGAAAAAGTCAAATAACACTTTCTTTAGAGACATTGCTTCAAGTTTAAAAGTTACTAAACATGGCTCTAGAGGATGAGGCTTACCTCAGCTTCATTTATAGAACCCATACAGCTCCTTTGCAATGTGACTGGGAAACCACCATATCATTAAAAAACCTCTGAGAATACATGTTCCAGATTTGCAATATCATGAATTGCAAGAATGATAAAGCCTGCTCTAAGCTCTGAGACATGCAACTTAGTTAAATAAAGCACGTTATAAAATAACTTCTATTGTAATTCACAGCAAATTATGCATTTTAGAAAAATAATTTTTGGTTCAAAATTCCTTTTTCTAATGAAGTAACATATACGTAAGCAGATATATACTGCAGAATTGACTGGAGAAAAACAAGCAGAAAGTAGAAAGGTATTTATAGTATTGTTTTCTTATATTTTCACACATCAGGAAATTGCCATTTTCACCTGAAGGCAGGAAGCACTGGGTATTCTATCAGAACCCTGTCCTGCATAGTCAATGATGTTCTGTGACTTGCATTCCTGTTCAGTATAACAGATACAGAATACTTGTTGATGTTGGTTTAGGTATTTACTTAATTTATGACAAAAAAAAAAAAGATCTTTATGGATTAAACCTTTCTCTGAAGTATAAAGCACAATCCAGCAACATGTTTTTATGCCTACAGCTAACACTGTGTTGGGTACCAGTGGTCAAACACAAAGCTATGCTTTGAACTGTCCTGGAATGACCCAGCTGAGAAGAAATTACATTTAATCAAGTATTAAAAAAAAAAAAAAGTTTTAAAAAATAGGGACCTGCATAGGCTTTCTTGATGTAAGTCATCCATCTGAGTAAGTGGAAGCATGTACATGTAAGACAACCTGTGTCAAAGTCAGCAATATGTGCATGCAACGTAAATAGATGTTAACTCATCTGAATCATTTCACAATGTGGCTACAAATGAAAAGTGCAAACACGAACAGCACAATGTGATCCACTAGGAAATGGGAAATTAGCTGGGAAATACTAACAATGACTAAATGAAATTTCCCAGCCACAACACTACCTATTTGAAGGAAGAAAGCAAAATGAGGATATGGTCCAGAACCTTTCACAGTGGGGAACCTGAAGACAGGGAGCATAACCCCTATCTCACCACCAAGCTCAGCAACATCCTCCTGTCCTAGAACATGGCAGCTAAGAGTCCAGCCACTGCCAGAGCAGCAGCTGCTTTATATTTCCAGAGCTCAATGTAAATTACCATTCAGATTAATGGTTTCAGATACAGACTGAACTTTACCACTGTGCAATCAACTTGCAAAGGAGTTGATTCATATGACATTACAAGAAAGCCATTGTCAGAATAGGGTGATCTCACTAAAAGAATAGATGTGGATGTCTCAATGATGTAGCATATTTTAAATGCTATTTCCTTGCTTGCAGTCACATGAAATATTATCAGCACTCTTGTAGTTCAAACAAACATCCGGAAAAGATACCATCAATCGTCAATTTCCATGAAGGTGTATTACAGAGCACATTGACAAGTCTTTCTTTAAAATTCTGTTATTTTTACATGTTTCTAAAACTGGAAAAAAACCATACAGAACAAAAACTCTTAAGTAAATGTATTTATTATTGTTGGATTTCTTAACGCAGAGATACTGTTATTTCAAGTATAGGCTTACAATCCTGTTTCATTGTTCTTTATGCCAAAACAAGAGACAAGAACACCCTGGTCAACGGCATTTTGATCAGGAGAGTCAAACTGTGGTTTCAGATATTTATGCACAAATCTCATTGACAGCAGTATCAATTATATTTGCACATGAAGTGAAAATCTGCCTCAAAAAAAAACACTGAAAAGATTAAGAACTCTTGCTATTTTAACACCCTTTTTACACAGAAAAGCACTTGCATACATGGAGAAAATACATATTCAGGATACAAAGACCAAGTTCTCAAAATCCATGTCACTTTGTTTGCTACAACTTTAAAATGCAGATTAGTCTTTTAATATGGACAATCAGTTGTGACACAAACAGAAACAGCTCTTCCCCCATTCCACAGTTTTAACTACATATAACTCCATGAATACAATTTTCAGAACAGACCTCTCTGCTTCACCTGTTCACTGTTTTAAGAAGTTAAAAGCTTAGTTCTTTATCAATGGTTATGAAGAAATTTTCTATCCTTTCATATTCTATGTGAGTATCAAATACCAATGAGGGCTCTCATTTATTTCCAAGAACGCCTTGTGCATTAACTGGTGCAGCTCAGAGCAGGATACGGATAATGCTGAAAACAACTACTGAAAAATATGTTTTCATGCTGAAAACAATTACTTCTCTTAACTGCAACCTTTTTAACATGGAATAAGGCAAGCATCAAGGGGCATGTGGGCAACAGGAAATGGTTTTGTAGCTGTTAGTAGCATCTTCTTTCTTCCTTCGTACTATTAACAAAAGCTAATGTTAAAGCAGTTATGAAGAGCCAAACAGATTGTCTACTTCCATTTTAATGCTAGGATTTGCCTAAGTAAATATTATCCTCTGAAAGTGAAATTCACATTTCATGACTCAAAGTTTCAGCCTCTGGACCTACAGCTGTAGTTCTGTCTAAATGCAAGAGAGGACACAAATCAAAAGCATCTCTTAGTTCTAGAGGTTGCCTCATTCAGGGATACCCAACCTGAGACAGGTCCTAGAGGAATGATGCGCTCACCATCCTGAAATACCGAGGCTGAGTTGGGCGCCAGTTATCAACCAGGGGGAGAACAGGTTCATTCTCAGCATTCTTGGACAAGCTGCGGAGCTTCGCCATCTGCAGGAGAGCAAAAATCAAAGTGTCCTGATGGCAGTACCTTGAGATCAAATCCACAGCCCAACAATTAAACCAAGGAGGCTGGCCCATGCCCTGAAGCTGGGGAGAAAGTGTCCTTCAAAGTTGTGAACATGTCCTTCACCCCATCACCACAAGAACAGTACTCATGTTCCTTTCCTAGCAGTAATGTTCTTAGAAATAGTCAAGACAGAAAAAAATTGGTCCTATCTGAACAGGATTGTGAAAAATACTCTCATTTATGTACTGTCTAAAGAACTGTGTAGTACGTCACAGAAACTGTGGGAAGTCCTCAGAAAATGTGAATAGAACAGTCTATGCCCTAATAAACCTCTCCTACTTGAACCCTGCCTTAGTGTCTAATTGTTAAGAACCCTCTGGAATTGCAAGCTGTTAAGGCTAAATTATAAACTAATTGTTCATTTCCATGGTGGGTCTGTAGCAGACGATACATTCTGCTGCAATGACACAAAAAAGTCCATTATTAATAACAGCAATGTAAATCTGGTTAATGACTTGGTCAGGGTTTCAAATGGTTTGTAAACAGGGTCTGCAGCTTGACTCTCCTTGGCCATTTTTTTTTAACCAAGGTATGGGTTTTTTGAGGGATGCCGTAAGAAGAGTTCTGCCCATACTCTTCAAAACTGTATAATGCTCCTCCTCTACTGCTTTCTGATTTTCAAAGGATGCAACACATATACCCACTTACAGATACATTATGGTTGGTTGTTGTCACTGCCATGCACAACATTAGACAGAAAGTGTACCAGCTGTGGTTCAAACACTTGACACTACCCTGTTTGAATGGCTTACCGTGAAAAGGATGCATACATTTCCCCATGCGTACACTTGAAAATGTAGCCCCATCCATGGCACACATCAACTTTGTTTGCAACTAGCTTCAATATGCTGATGTATCTACCTTTTACAGTACAGAGTCCAAGTCCAACAGAAGCAGAACTTCTGTCTGGGCTGTAAAAGCTGGGTTCACTGTAACTATACTGATTCCAGTTTATGGACTGAGCTAGCTCAGGCATCTGAACATTGCTCTTCACTACACAGCTCAGAAAAGCCAGCTATCTCAGTTTGCCTGAACAATGATGAGTCCACATTTATAACCCGTATAATATGCAGCAGCTGGATTATTCATCTGAAATCTGAAATGTAATTCTTCATTTCAGATGAAGAATAATTTGCATGGGAACAGTAGGAGATGAAAATCGTTCATTGGTTTCGTTAATACTGATAAAGTACTATTGAAAAAGAGATTGCTGGGTTTTGTTATTCTTTGTGGAAGATTTTCCCTACTCAGAAATAAAAAAAGAAGCATATATTCAGGCTATAGCTACATAAAGGTGAAAAAATTAGTCTGCAATTGGATAGTTATTCCACAGTTAAATTCCTATCCTTTCATTAAAAGTAATCTGAGCAGCTAGGCCACCCACTCTACACCTCACAGGGATTTCCGATTAATTGATTTTTCCTGCAGAGTACTGATTCACAGTGACTGCGCTTATCCTTGTGGCTAATATACTATTACCATCTGGCTGTAAAAGCATCCTAGTGATCCACTGTAAATGCACACACACTTAAAATAATTGCTATTAATGAGGCTGCCATGGTAGTACACTTTCTAGGATTAGAAATAATTGGTAACACAATCCTCTTTTATGAATACATTATTTAGACTGCAGGCACTCTGGAGTGAGGAAAGTTTTTCTATTGTATTTGTATACAGTACCTCACATACACTGCCAATTCTGCCTGAAAAGCAGAGTAAGAGCCAATGTCCCATCTATATGTAGTAATTTCCTTTTTACCTTAAATACTCCATATTTTCTACAGTAGGGCCAGTTAGAGAATAGTCTGCTTCCCAAAACAGACTAACTTCAGATAAGCTGAAAAGAAGGCCATCACCCAAATAAAGCAGTGATCAAAAAGTCTTTTCATGAGGCTGGATGAATGATGTGATTAGTTATTCTTTTAAAAACACATTTTAAATCAGAGATGCTCAGTAATGACTACACTTTTCGCAACAAAATCCGTCGTTGGTCTTTTATAATATAAGCCTCTAAGCAGATTTATTTTGTGGAAGCCAGTCAGACCATATTTGTATTTTTCACACATGTACCAGCTTCAAAATAGCCCACGTATTTTAGTTTTCACATGGGCAAGGAAACAGGAGACAGATCGATCAATAAACTGCAAAAATTAAGCTGTAAGTTATATGAATACATTACCATATTTCATCTCTTGCCAGCTAAGGTTCCCATCATACCTGAGTTCTATTCTTTGAAAGATAAAGAGCCACATAAATACAAAGTACTAGAAAATAGATTTTTTTTGTGATACATGCACATCAATCAATACAACAAAATACGTTATCATCACCTTGGAACCTAAAATGAAAAGTTATGTGTCTATGTATAACATCTATGTAGCAAGTCAGTCACTTGATTAATGTTCATGTTTTCACTATCCTGAAGTCTTGAAATTTGTGATATCATATCATTATAGTCTGCTGAGTAGAGGAATAATCTCATTTGAGAAAACTGACTTGTGTGGTACAAGTAGAATCATAGGCTGAAATGTGATGGAAGAGGGCATTCAAACTTCTATAAACCGGGCTGAGGAGAAATGAGGATTAACAAGAAATACTCCTTTACAGTAAGTGATCAGAGAATGCTTTCAAATTAACAAGAAATTATAGATATCTGATGCTGCTCCCATTTGCAAAAACTTAGCTGTTATACCTTCTAGAATCATAGGTATAAAGCACCCGATACAACACTTCCCTAACTTTCCCAGTTATGTGATGCCATTTAGAATATGGGGCAGATAGAATCACCAATACCATTACATTTATACTCTGATAAGAGATGCTTTTGAAAGCAGCATGCTGTGAGACACATTTGCAAAGGAGAATGTTCGAAAAGTTGGAAATGCTCAGCTGCATTAGGTGAGAACAGTGGACTCCTGCTTCATCCAGTGTGCAATGTAGTTATGGTACCTGACTATCTCACTGGATTTTAGAGCAGCTTTATTTCATAATTTGTCCAGTGATTACCCTCAAACATTCATCATAAGCAATGAACGCTTCACGTGAGGAAGCTTAAGACAATACAAATGATTGAAAAAATCCTGTGTAATCAAAGTTGTTGGTGCAAATCTAACATAAGCTAAATGTGTCAATGTTCTGATTTAAATAGTTGCAAGAGAATACAAGTTAATGGCTTGAGCTTTCCTACATTGGCTCTTGGTGTAATGCAGTGTTTTGAGCTCTGTGTAAAATACAAGGTATGAGCCACATCCAGCTCCATCCTTTCCTGCTAACAAGAGTTAATATCATGGGAGCAGAGGGACTGGGAAACAAAAAGACAACTACTCTTTTCTTTAGCTGATGTTAAGAGGTCTCTTGCCCACGGGAGCAAGAACTCTCATATACAGTAACTACTGCTTGCTGTCAGTCACACTCTAAACTGGTATAAACTCTTACCATCTACACTGTGTTATGATTTTACTGATTTATAAAGCTCTCTGATGTCTGTGGATTTGAACCATCATGATGTCTGACATGGGCTAGGAAACAATGAACTATTCCAAGTAGAGAAGGTTAATGTAGGTAGGAGTCATACAGAGACAGATAAAGAGGTGTGTCTAATAGGTTGATTGCACATACTAGATTGTAGACTGCAGTCCTTTGAAGATTTTTACAGGTTCCCTATGGAGTTCCAAGGTAGTTTAAGGCATTCAGTTATTCACTGTCCTTTTAATCATGCAATTTCTCACAGAATCCAATAAGCATTTTCCTTGTCAAAAGAATAAGATCAGGTTATGGCATGTAACTAAAAAGAAGTGGGTAAAATATTATCTATGATGTGAAGTTTACCTGGTCCGAGCTGACTATGATAGGCTCTCTAAGAACAATCCAGGTGATGCACTCTTCACAAGGTGGAGTAGTGAAAGACCCATGGTATGTCCAATAGTCATGAGATTTAGGGAAAAGAATTGAAGGATCGAAGTTTGTAAAAGGAGCTTCTTTCCCCTTTAAAAAAACCACAACAAAACCAAACAGAAAACTCTTCAACAGCTCTAGTCAAGATTAGGTAAAGACACAGTTCTGGTATTTTAAGAAACAGAGAGTGACTCAGATACTTCAAAGGTATGAACTAAGGAAACTAAGCACATATCTACACAAGACATAATGATGCAGTGTAAAGGTAAGTGGACTGTATGACCCTCACAGATGGGCCCAGAGAAGCGTGACACAACATACAACTCCATGATGTTACTTCCTGTACTTGAACTAACTCACGTGAAGCCGCGTCCAGTACCAATGCGCTTCACTCATTTCTGTGCATTCTGTACTCTTCTTTATGGTCTCTTTTCTTATGGAAATTCTGCCTATCTATTAAATATTGGGTTAGGTCACCATATAATGAAGTGAGACAGGTACTCTAGATTTATATTTGTGCTAATAACAAACTGTCTTGCCTATGCAATGTGAGATTCTTATCACATAATGTTATCTGAGACACAGATGTCTAGTCAGTGGCATTTCCAGAGGTTCATTAGGCAGCCTATTTCAAGACCAAATGAACCACCTTCCAAAAGTGCCTTTCTTTTGTCACTGACCACTGAGAGAATAAGACTCCATGCCTAGTTTTTAGGTGAGTAAAGTTTGGTGAGATGACTTATATTCACAAAATTATAAGGCCTACTAAAGCCAAACAAGGCTCATATGTAAATGGAAGAAAGGACTTTTCTTGTTAAGAAAAAGCTACCCATGGTTTTATTCACAAGTATATTCTGGCAATGTTGCAGAGTAGAATTTGAAAACTAGAAAGTCATGCCTCTTGATTTTTTTTTTGGCCTGAGAATTTGCAGCCATCTTCCTATAATGAAAAGCCCAACATCGTTACCTTTGTTTTGATAGCATTTATTTCTTCAAGAATTCTCTTCATCTCTGGTTTGGGAGTTTTCCCTACCTGTAAAGAAGAAAGCATAAGCTAATCAAAGAGTTCTGCTAGATCAGTTTTCATCTTCATCCTATTTTTTTAATATGTGCATCTAAACATATATCACTGTAAAATTACAATGCAGTAACTGAACCTATCACCCCTACCAGCTTAGTAAGCTATGTCTTCTGTCTGTACCCTCTGTCTGTACCCCAACAGATATTATGATCCAAATGATGAAATTATATCAGTACAGAAACTCAGCATCACAGGTAATTCGACAATACAGCTATTCCCGCTGACATTGAATTTTAGCCTAACAAAGATAAAGAATTCTTCAGACTCAAGTACAGAACTTGGAAAAAGTTTCATTCTAGTTTAAAAACCAGATTTCATGGTCAGATCTACTGTTTGCAATTGTTGATTTCAACACAGACGTCCATCTTTCTATCTCTAGTGAATATTAATTGAACAAGAGAGAGCAAAAGCCAATTATTTCAGGCTAAGACTGCATGATCCCAAAAGGATTTTAAGAAAGAACGATCTACATGTATCGATGGCGCATTAGTTTTGCCTGTGAGAAAGTTCATGAAAAGCCTAGGGGTGGTATCTGTCCCTGAAATCAGTCCATGATTAGCACAAAAGACAGCTGACCACTATTGGTCAGAGGGCCACTACTGACATTGTGTCCCCGAAGCAGGGACGAATACAAGTTTACAGCTTCCACCAGCCACATAGTGACACAATAGTTGCTGGGACCAGTGTGTGTAGTATTAGATACCATCTGAAATAACATGACTCGTGCTCTATAACTTGAAAAGTATGCATTACTGAAATCAAGCCCTTCAATATGGTACAATCCCTAGAAAATATATTCAGAGGGGTTTGGTTTTTTAACCCTGTAAGAATAGAAACCTCTACAGTAGCTGTATAAAGAAGTGTTGCATGCTTCTACTTACTTGCAAAAATATGGCCAAAACAGCTATTCCATCAGCTCTTCTCACAGCATCAAGGTAATTACTGTATTTGGGATTCCAGTGTAACAAATGTAGCTGGAAACAAAGAAAAACATGTAAAAAAATCCACTGTTGAAGAGCAAGCCATCTAAGGATGAATTTAGAGTTCTTCAATACGTGAGAGAGTTTGGGGCAACAAAGAAGAGGATTAGGTCTTCAAAAAAAACCCCAACAAACGGACAGCAATTCATATGGGTTATATGAGCCATATATTACCATTTAGACTACTATTTTCTTTAAAATAAACTATAAACAACTTAATACAGAAATTTCAAAAAAATCTCATCTTAAAGCTGAAGAAGACAGAAAAGATGCTTAAGTAAGCAGGTAAAACATGCAGTTCAGAAGTCATCTACTGATAAGTGATTCATTTCTATTTGGCTTTCAAATTACAGCAATTCTAGCAAAGAATCTATAAGAATGTAAGCTTTGTATATTATTAGTCTACAGATCTCAACTTCCCTTACAATCCTAAAGTGGTAGAAAACAAGGTCACGCATTCTTCCTCCTTTCTGTCACTACAATTTTATAGCTCTGCTATAATACTATACTTTCAGAATACTGTTTTAGTAAGTTTGCATTGCCTCTCAGTAATTCAGTCTTGCTGTCCATGTTGGTTTAAGAACATGGAAACTATTGTTTCATGCAATATTTTTCTTTTCTTATGCTGTGAAAATTACTTCAACCTGATTCATGTTTGTAAGAATCAGTGGGAGTAAGAACGTCACAGATAAATAAATAGAAAGAACTCCTTGAAAAGCTGACAAATGACAAATTTTGTCTCACCTGAACAATAATGACAAATGTTATTTTACACCCTATTTTAAAAAAAAAGTAGTGAGTCATACCTCTCCTGCATATCTCACTCCATTCACAACATGCTCAGAGCCATGGTCATCAGATGAACCCCAATGAAAGTGAAGCTGACGCAGCCTGTAGACTCCTGGAAGTGGCCCACCTCTCAGCACTGCAATTGATAATCTGCAACAGCATTAGACTCAAGTATCTTTCAAATCTTTTAAAATAAATATATATAATTTTAAAATATTTACATACATATTTACACATTTACTGTACAGCTGCTCTACATTCTGAGAGTACTTAGTACCTCTCGGAAGTCTGCACTGATTTTAGCAGCACTTCAGGCAACCATCCTCAGCTATATGCACTTACAGGCAGATGGAAATTATTTGTGTCTAGGCTTCCATTCTAGTCAATAGATATCATTGTTTTAATTCAGCTGCATAAATGTGCATCTAGTACCTTCTAGGACTGGAAGATGTGATACAAGATCTGTAGAAGAACTTTATTTTTCTAAAGCAGCATCTGGAGGCAAGGTGAAACACATTAGGTTATCAAAAATGGCATGAGATGCCTGTGTTTGGGTAACTGAAGTAAACCCCTAATTCAAGCTTCTAGAGTAATTCTGCTTGCCTTAAGGTAGACACTCACAGATGGTGACCTGAATTGCTCTCTGGACCCCATTGATTAAGTGTGACTCCATCTCTGTTGATTAGAATGGGAGTTTAGAGACATAACCCACCTACTTTTAAAAGCCCACATATGACACCTAAATTTAGAAGTCTTAATCTCCCCCTGAATTCTATCTAATATCTACCTATATCAAAGCACACAAAAATAGCCATGATTAAGATCAGCTACTGAAGTGCTAGATGATAAACAAATTCCCACAAAACACTGCAAATTACGTGTCTTACTGCAGGCTATGACTTATTTGTTTAAAAATCTATGAAACTACTGATGCTGCTTCTGCTGTAATGGCTGCTCCCTCCGGCTGTGCAAGAGGAGAAAGAAAACAATGAATGAGCCAGAAAAGCAATCACTGAGAATGCAAGCTATTTTCCTAAAGAAAAGTTCAGCCTGTGATGAACAATACCCTGTATTCTAAATAATCTTAACATTTTTACATTATGTACCATGGTGGCTTATTTGAAAGAATCTCACGATAAAAAGGGAAGAACTTCTTCACATTCACCAAATACTAATTAATATAAAACTCTCATTCACTTTATTTGGAGATAGAAGTTATAGCATTCCTATAAGTCATTCAGCAGTTCGCAAGAACAGGTCTTTATATGATAAAGAAAAACATCCTTAAATATAAAAAGAAAGAAATTAAATCCATGATCATCTCAAGAAATAATGTATTAAGAGTATTCTTTACTGCACACTAAGAGCAAGCTGTTATTTTCAACAAATTCCCTTTACTTGTTCCCACAGACATCCAGTACTGTGGCCGATGCAGACACAGTAACAGTAGTAGCTGACAAGGCCATCAATTCTCCATTAAAATAGATCTGTAAGACCAAATAATCCAGTTTAACGTAAAAATGTGTCATTATTTCCACTGATGGGCCATCAGCAGACATTTTCAACTGGGCGTTAGGTGAAGCTCTGCATCACCTCGTGCCAACACATTCCTGCTTCACTCATCTATAAATAGACAGTAGCTTTTACTTATCACACTTTAAGCAGACAGAATGATGCAAAGACTAAGATGCCTATAAACCAACATCTCCTGAAGGACAAAAAGGTGTCTTCTTTCTTTTATTTGTAAAAGATAGAAATGCATAAAATGACAATGTAAGTAAACGAAATTTCCCTCTGTCAGTAAATGAAATTTCCCTCTGCTTTAAAAATGTAAACCAAACAGTTACAAGAATTAAGTTCTCCAATATCTAAACCATAAAAAAATACTAAACTATGTCTGCATAGCTCAAAGCTAGTAAAAGAAATCTTTACTTTTTTTAAACATGTGGCTTGGAACCTAAATTCTAAAAGTATTTTTATCCTCTTGGGTTTTGGTTTTCAGAAAATACTAACACAAATAAATATACACCCATATAACAGTCAGAAAAAAGAATACAAGGTAGAAGTTCATAAAAGAAAATATGGTATCTTTAAACTGTTTTTCAGTGGTGTTAAAATATAGCTGTATTTTTATATATTTACATGTTTATATGTAACAGGGAATTATTCTAACAATTATTACACAGGAAATGTTCACCTTAAATATCTGAGTCTCCCAGTTTTAAGGCTGCAATAGGTGTTTGCCTACCACATAACATTACGAAAGGATGCTTTTCTAGAAGGCCCCATGACTCACTCTGAGCTTCTCCCTATGACACTGCATGAAGTTAAAAGCAAGAACTTTAGAAAAGGAGCCAGCAGGTTCACTCCCTGATAGCTTTTCTCTTAGTCCTCTGAAATACTGTGCAACCCTTTTCACATGGCTACCTGAATGGCTGGACTTACTTCTGAATATTGGAAACATGGCATTTCTGTTCCTGTTTCTGCTCTACAGGAAGTAACAGGACGGCCACAGCAGACTTACCAAAATGTAACTCCCTTTAACTTGCTGTCATTAAAGTAACATGGCCCAGCTGCAGAAATATACAAGCCAGCACAGGAAGACAAGGGAGAAAAGTATTCACTCCTTTTTGGTGCCTTATTGTTGCAAACTCTCATCCCATTGCTCAGTGACTGACTTTTTTCACATGGGTTTGCACATCACCCTCCACCAGTGCCTGATACCAGACATAAAAATGTCACACCAGTCTGAAGCACTTGCTCAAATTCCACGTCCCTCTCATCCACGCTGATGAACCGTCTATGACAGAGCAATCCTACACGGACACACGTGTGGATGTCAGTTCCAGTGAAAAAGTTCACCTTTTGTTTGATCTGTCATAAACTGAGCAGCATGAGACAGAACTGGCTAATAAAAGAATGTTTTTTTTTTCACTCTCAATGTAATCACTGAGGCAGACGTTTGCCCAAGAGAGGGCAAGTGTTGCACAGAAGAGTGTAACTAAGGCAAGAAAAAGCTCTGTATCTCACTCTGTGTGTTTACACACAAAATGAAGGTGTGACACAGTTTGAGTGGAGATGGCCACTCCACTCATCCTTAACAACAGAAATGTGACAAGAAGGTTTTGAAATAATTGCATCCACTTGCTGAGCAGCTCAGGTAGGGGTCTGGTTGTTAATGTGCACTAATATCAGTTGTCATCTATCCTCAATGAGGTAAAATTGGCAAAGTTATGCCTACACAAATACCTTCACTGTTTGCTGTGAAGGCACACTGTGAAAGTCAGGCGGAAAAACACAAGGAGCACCAAACAGACTCATGAGGCGAGCTGTGTTTATGAACATGAGAAGAAATAACTGTTCTTACAAGATTTATGATCCTCACATCCTGCCAAATACATAAAATGAACTGGTAAACCACGGTGAAATTAAATTAGTAAGGTATTACTGCATGACAATTGAATAAGACATATTACCTTTGTTATGCTGCTTTATAACAGAATCTAAGTGCAGTAGAAAACCTACAGCTTTTTAATGTCAGTGCCACATATTTTAGATGCTATAAAAAAGCCTCTGCTCAAAAGAGGATCTCTACTGAAACAGTCTGGCTAACTGCAGGGATAAAATGTGTTTCCTAAAAGCTTTTGGAACTGAAATTTTAGTTTTTACTGAAATTTTCTATAAGCAAGTACTGAATAGATATGCAGAAGAATTACTTTTGTTTGTATCTGAACTTTATACTCTTACAGGGACAGACTGGGAAAGAGAAGCATCTGACAGAAGTCTGTCAGTGTGCCACCCACCCTCACCTGCACTGCAACACACCTTTTCCAGTTTTGTGCCTCTTGATCA
Organism: Strix aluco; assembly: GCF_031877795.1. Classification (NCBI taxonomy): domain Eukaryota; kingdom Metazoa; phylum Chordata; class Aves; order Strigiformes; family Strigidae; genus Strix; species Strix aluco. The sequence goes on from NC_133931.1 coordinate 29,858,728, forward strand.
CAACCTGTTCATCAGTGAGCTCCCAAACCATCTTTCTTTGTGATCTACGGTAGGGCTGAAATCCTCACCTCCAGGGGGAGAAAACTGACAGTCCACTGGGTAACTGTAGCCTCAGAAGACACCCTTGACTGTTCAAGCATTTTTACCTCTAACAATGGAAGTTCAAAGTTAACAGAAATTCAACTCTTCAGGTCTGCAGTGATCATATTAATGCTCAGTACCTTCATGCAGACACTACAAATGATAGATGTGTTAAACACTGAAGGAAGAATTTAAGTTTGCTGGCCTTTGCAATATGTGGTATAGCCGTCAAGTGGTACGTACCACAGCTACACAAGCATTGGGATTTAGCTGTGCTATTCTTATAACGGCTGCTGGCTTGTTCCAGTGTAAATTCAGTACACAAAATATTAAGTAACTTTTTGCAGGATCAACCATAACTTGAGTTTCTATGGACAGACTTCCCACAGTTTTAATTAAAGTTACTGGGTTTTGTCCTCATTGTTTTAGAACCAGTCAACAAATACATATTTATTCACCAGAAGTTGATAATCAAAATCTCGTTTGCAAAGATAAATGAGATCTCCCACAAAGTGATACTCTAGGAAATGCTGTCCACAAGCACTAGTCATGCTAAATGAGATCAGTAAGAAGCTTACTCTACTTAGAGTAACTGTCTCTTTAAACTTTTTTTGCATCATCCACTTCCAAAGGCACATATTCCTTTGCTAAGAAATTGAAAGATTCTGCAAACAGCATCAAGGTAACCTTGAAAGAAACTGTGCCTGCACTGAGGTACTCCAAGCCCTTAAATGTCATTCATGAGAAAGTCAGTAAAAGGAGAAGTAGGAATCTGTTTGGCCAATGAACTTCCACAGAAAGTGCTAAGGACGTAACAAAAATAACAAATTGAGAAGCTGAAAGAAGGCATCCATTTGACAGAGCTTTAGTGTATCCCTCCCCAGCTGCTGTCTGGGTTCCAGTACAAGGCTTATGTATCTTTACTGTTTATTAAACAATCGAACACCTTCATCTAACCATCTAACTAAGGTATTACATTAATTGTAAGGAAGTTATAAACTATATATCTCACACAGCATCATGACAATGGTCCTACCAGTTAGGTGCTCTCAGGACACTTCTCTGGCATGAATACTTTTGGAAGTTTAAAAGCAAATGGACTCTGCTAGTAGAAATGAGATTGCAGCCCTAATTCAAAACAAAACCAGATTCAATGCTGAATCTAAAAGTATCGGAGTTGCCATTCACGCCAAACAACAAAGCAGTGGTAGGCTGCTATGTGGTAGTACCCAAGTTCTGGTATGGGTCTTATTGGGCACAGCCACCTAGAAGGTTTTGATTTCAGCTCCCAGTTATCTCCTGGATTTCGAGACCCCTATGATGATTTTACAGTGCTTAAGGTCCTTCTTCCACATAGGTACGGTAAGACAGGCAACTGAGTCCACAACAGTCATTAACTTGTACAACACAGGCAGCAGAGGCATGACACAGCTCCTAAAGCAAGTATCTGTCATCAAACCTTCAATTGTACAGAAGATTCTTAAAGTCAGTAAGACTTTATAAATAGCTGGAGATAAATTTTCCAATTCCTTCCACTAGACTAACTGCAAAGATAACAGTAATAAGGCCTTTATCAACATAATATGTGAATTACATGGATGGCACTTTCCTTGGAAGCTTCTAATAATTTAAGAAACTGTCCCACCAGTGAATATTCAAAGTATTCCTGGAACAGAAGACACAATGAAAGTAAAACCTGGAGACATCCAATGTAATTTGTTTTATCACTCATCTTTGCAATTTATTCTGCAATCTATTTCATCTACCACTAATGAAAACCTAGAAAGAACTACAGATATGGGTTTGACCACTCTAACTGAAAAAGTCAGGAAAATAAAGGAAGCCCTTAGTTTTCTGGTTAACTCAGAAATAACTCAGATAAATAGACAGAGTGATAGATAGATAGATAGATAGATAGATAGATAGATAGATAGATAGATAGATAAGATAGATAGTCTTTTTTCCAAAGGACATGACTGCTATTACATATGTATGTTTTATGCAGCTGGTGGTTCCTTTACACAAAAAAATAAGTCACTATACATATCCTAAAAAACTTAAAACATGCTCAAGTCAGTAGGAGTATGCACAGTGGAATTTGTCCTGCAATTAGCATTATATTAGAGAAGGAACACCACCCACAGACTCTGCAGGCAATGGTATAACAAAGAAGACATAACAATAAACACCGAATGTTTCTTGCCTTCAAAGAGTTGAGAAATACACCTACTTTTTTTCCAGTGAGTCACTTTTTATTTCTGAGATCAGAACACAACAGTTACTGAGCAGTTCTGAAAAAAAATTCAGAACATTCCAAAACTTTTTGCTCTTTGTGGCCACAGTGTTACATCCATGCTGTAGATGGCTGTGCCTGGATACTCTCTCCCATGTAAAATCTGAGTAATTATAACAATAATTACTTTGACATTTATGCAGAAGATGCAACCATTGATATATTTGACGCTGTTCCAACAAATACAAGATATGGTAAAAAATGGTAAGTAATGGTCATGGAGGTCTTCTCATATGCCACAGCTACATCTCTTTGCTGATGTATTGTGTTATCTGACATTAATATTTTTATTCAAATAACATTAAAGATTCCCACTTTGCTAGAAAAGTAATCAAACTCTTGACCGCATAGCTATTTGTGGGTTTTGACAGTGTATTACCTAGTCCAGCGTACGTACATTTTGATCCTGTTTTCACAAAAGTCATTCATTAAAAATCCATGCCCATAGATATTTAAGATCAATCAACCTATTAGTAAAATTTCTCCTAGTAATTACAGCTGTCATTCCTAGTTACATTGTAATAGAAATTGGAACTTTTAATGCAGTTAAGAACTAAGTCTGTACTGTACACTGTGGAAGACAGACTTCTCAATATTTTACTGAAACTGACATTTCTTTTTCCTTTTCTTACCATCCCATATACTACAAATAATAACACCATTTTGTTGACCTTGATACAAGAATAAAGCGTGAGGTATGCATTTGGTTTTTCCTTTTTATCACAGTACTAATGCAGTTTCATACTTCTTTCAGTAATGTTTCTTCCTTTGAAATATAGCCAAGAGCATTAACATGAAATGTCAGTGGTTCTGCCAACCACCTCTAGCACCTGTTAAACAGAACAGACATATCTCCTCAATATATATAACCCACTAACTCTTAAAACCTATGGATTATGTATGCAGCACATTGTATGTTGTCATAACTACAAGTGGATAAATGATTTTGGACATTCAAGCTGAACCACTGGAAGTTGTCAGCCCTATAATCCTCATTAAGACAAAATCTCATGAATGCCAAAGGGAGTTTTAACTGATTTTGATGACTTTGTGGCAACATCACTTATCAGATATTACATAGGTACAGTTTTCAAATATAACTTCAGCCATATACACAGTCAAAGATGTTCTGCAGGGCATCTCAAACAGCTTGGATGCAATTCAGTCCTCATAGATAAAGCCCGGACTCCCTGCTCCTGGAAAGCAACACAACTGCAATGGCTTTTGCAAGCTTAGAAATTTACCTTACACCTTAATTCATCCTGCACCAAGTTTCCTTGCAGCTCTCTCTATTCCCTAGGATTTTACCTACGGACTTTAAAAGTAGTCCCAGGCCTTTCTCACCAGCTGTGCAGGGCACTGGACTGATAGAAACCTGTCTGTCACATGCAGGCAGTACACAGAGACCTTCTGACAGACATGAGCATTCAGAGCACACTCTGTCTCCCAAACAACTTGAGAAATAATCATTGATATATAATGACAGCTTGAGACGAAAACAAAACTAACCTGATCTATCAAATGAATCGTCAAATACAACTCTGCAGGTTTTCCCATTGTTGAGGATGGTCTTAGCTGCACCAGGATCATAACTAGCAAACCATGGTAGTAGGGAGCGATCGTAATGCACATCTTTGTTATTGATTTCAATGGGTGACTGACGGCGTCCTTTGGCAATCGGGTAATTTTTGTACCAATGATCTGGTCCTAGAAAAAAATACAGAGAAAGATCATGAAAACCTCTTCCAGCTAGGTATGAATTATACTTGTGTTACAATAAATGCAAGCTCGGTTTTGCTTTGCTATAGAACATCAATTAAATGTATTAGTAAGTAGATTACTAATCATCTGGTTGTTAGTCATGTCCTGTCAAGAGTTTCACTGTTAATTATACTAGCTGGAATACTGGATACTGCAAGCCACTCAACTGAACGTAAACTCTCAAAGCAACCTCAGGACTTTACTTATAAGAGACTGGAAATACACCAAGGAAGGCAAGGAGATGTGTATACTTCAAGCCCAGCAGTGGCTAGAAATAGGATGGGATATACCCAAATGACTCCAATGTGGCGCCATGTACCCATCTGGAGAGAGAAAAGACCACTGATACCTGAAGAAGGCAGGAATTTGAAATGTGGATTTAATTATCGTTTCAGTTTTATCAAGAACTTCATGTGGAAAAAGCCTGACCGAGGCCGTGCTGTTCTTCCTACAGCAGAGGAGAGCGCAGGAGCAAGAGGCCACCCAGGTTTCCAGCCTCCAGGCAGGAGGGATTGTGGCAGGAGGGATCCTGGCTGCACGGCGACCCTGCAGCAAGGCTAGCCCGAGGATGGACTTCAAAGCTATGTCACATTTTAAATTATACGGACAGTGGGAAAACTGACTTTCTTCAACTTAGAGGCCTCTGCCACGGCCTCTCCCTCCACCAGCTTCAGCTCTTCCACACCTGCGAGTGGCGACCAGCCGGCCACGCCACCGGCCCGCGCTGCCGCCGCACAGACCCAGGCCGGCCTGGAGCCCACGGTGCCCCGCTCCGTGCGCGCACTGCTGGGGCTTCCCGTTTCGCCCGGGTTTCGCCCTCAGACCCGCTGCCCGCAGGGGCGGCGGCCGCCGAGGAGCCGGGCCGGGCCGCGGCCCCGCGCCCCCGCTCACCGTTGTCGCCGTCGTAGCCCCACGGGTAGTAGCTGGGGTTGATCATGGTGTCGCTGCCGCGCCCCGGCGCCGCGCCTCAGCCTCTCCCGGCGGCTCTGGCAGGACGGTGGCCTCGTCTCACGGCCGCTTTTTATAGACTCCCGCCACCTCCGTGCCCTTCCCCGCCGCCGGCGGGCCGGGAGCGACAGCGGGGCCCCGACCCCCGGGGGCGGGGAGAGCCGCGCTGCCTTGCACCGCCCGCCCGCCGCCGTCCCGCCGCGCCCACCGTGAGGCGCCCCCGGGCCACCTCCGGGTCCCGGGCGGCTCTCCCCGGAGCAGGGGACGGGGGTTGAGGGGGTCCCGCGGCGCGGGGGGTGCAGAGGCTGATCCCGGCGTGGGGCAGCGCGGGGCACCCGGCATGGCCCCAGCTGGGCTGGCGTCTGGGGGCTGCGGGGAAGGACCCGCGGCGGCGCTGCGGAGGCCTGGTGAGGGGAACCTGGTGAGGGGAACCTGGTGAGGGGATCCTGGTGAGGGGATCCTGGTGAGGGGAAGGGGGCTGCTGCCGCCTGCCCCGGCGCCGCGAACAGAGAAAGGCGTGAATGTCCAGAATGAGGTACAAGCGATGTAGGAACAGTTTTCGAATTCATGTAAAACACGTATACATAGACAGATAGACACAAAACCCAGGAAGCTTAGGCTGTCTCGTTTCTGAAATTAAATTAGGGTGGCTGGGCTTTTTATAGTTGGTTGTAGAAAGCCTGTTTGCCAGAAGACCGCATCGCATCACAGTGGGAGAGGCTGGGGCCCTCCCGAGGAGACCGCATCGGTGTTTCCCACTCGATGTGCAGCACAACCCTGATCTGGAGGTCAGCTGGGGATGAGGGGATGAGTCCAACAGCTTCTGTGCGCAAATGGCTATCACAGGTTCACACCCTTCCCTATGAAATTCCCACGTATATGTTTGGGTTCCAGCACTGCTCCCCGCTGCGCTGTTTCCCACTGCCTTCATAAACAGCTTCCCTGCAAAAATTCAGTAGCATTAATTGCCCCTGGCCTTTAAAAAGGTGCTGCTTCCAACTGCAATGACTCTTGAAAACTGGAAATCACTAAAATAGCTGGAGATCCACTTCCTGCCACATCCAGATAAAAACTTTATTATCAAATTAAGCATAGAATCTGTTTGTTTTGCTTCAGCTCTAATTCTCATTTATCAGGGTGCTATGCATTGAATTGCACTTAAAATTGTAAGCATACTTGTTAGTGCGCATGCATTCCTTATGTGACTTGCATGTGACACACAGAAATCAAATGACTTCTAAAAAATACTTCTTTTTCTGGCACATAGAGAATTACCAGGTGAGTTAGAGAAGACAGAGGTTAGCACCAGTGGCATAAAATGGATGAGGGACTGACTAGACAGTAGACAAGACATTGGACTGAAGGGTCAATTACTGCGATTTAGATTTTAGTAGACTTTCTGAGTAAGAAGTGGTGAGATTATTTTATTTTAGTAATGAAGTGAGGACAAAAGCACAAACTGGTTAAAGCAAAATGCAAATTGGCACAGGCTGGAAGCATGGGGTTGTCATACAGAAAAGTTCAATATCCCTGAACATTGTATAAACTACAGTGGGTGAAATTTAGTAGCAGAACTAACCAACACAGTGGTCTTGAATCATGGTCTTGGCTGATTTTTTGTTTTTTCTAATCTGAAGTGGAAGTGAAAGAGAAGGAGGAAGAGTGGGATTAGTTGGTGATAAAATGTCAATAAGCATTACCAGTCACGAACTGCTCTCAAAAACCAGGCACAAACCGGGGGCATGTCACTGGAGCTGGAAAGACCGTGGTATGATCTCCTCTGAAACAGGTCTGTCATCCTCATAAAGCTGAATTAGGATGAATTGGAACAGGTGCAGGGGAGACAAGGGAACTGAAGAGCCTCTTTACAAGAGGAGACTATAAAAGCTTCGTGTGCTTTGCATAGCGAACAAATGGTAAGAGGGGAAGTGACAGCTGTCTGTGTATACACACCATCAGAGAGGTAAACACCAAGAAATGAGAAGAGTTATTGAAGCTGAAGAGCGATGTTAGCCAAGGAACAATTACATATATGTGTGCCATGAACAATTTGAGGCAAGATAACACATGAAGGTTTGGAACCACACAAGGTATTCTAGAAACTTTGCAATATTAAAAGTGGAGACAGGAACAAGGTACACAGGAGCTATGTATTTATGCCCTGCAGAGCACATACTATTTCCCACTTCTTTCTCAATTTTCACTTCCATTTTCCACCATCTTCTCATTGCCATGACCCACAGACAAATATTCAGATCCAGAGCATCTCCCAGTGACTCAGTACACTTGCCAGACTTCCAGATGGAGCTATACTGCAAAAATGACTGTAGCCTACCTGTAGGAGCCCAGGACTAAGCTCCTCTATTTCCAGTCCAACATTAGTTCAGATGGAACCCAGCTCTCTTCTGAGAAACTTTTTCCAGTTTCTCAGTTTGTTTTTTTAAAAACAGCTTTAATTTGCTCCTGAGAACTACATTAGTGTTAAACCAGGGAAACTATAATGAGAAAATGTCTCTGGAAAGAGGAGAGGAAAAGAAAGAAGAGATGGAGTTCTGGTGCCTCCTGTATTCATGCACTGATATTGATCAGTTGGTCTCACCTGCCACATGTAAGGTTCCCCACTCCCCATTTTTCCAATATTTGCCTTGCACCCACCAAAAGAACTTCCTTGCCTAGCTAGAAGGATGGCAAGAAGACAAAACCCTGAGTAATCTAATCTCATCTCATCTCATCTCATCTCATCTCATCTCATCTCATCTCATCTCATCTCATCTCATCTCATCTCACCTAACCTAACCTAACCTAATCTAATCCAATCCTTTTAAATTTACTCTGATTTAAACAGGGGCTCCTTCCACAATGATTTTTTAAAAAGATTTTATGAATATATCACAGAATCATTAAAACTCCTCCAAATAAAATTTGAAGGTTTATCACCATTTCACATCCACATCAGGACAGGAATCATGCTGGTGACGTATCAACCACAAGGCAGGTAGTTTATAAACCTGGTAAAACATAAGCCAGTTTTGTGCATAAAGGCATCATTATGTGTGCCAAATCCTGGAAGACTCCCACATGGAGGAGACACATCAGTACCAACAAGATCTGCAATCAAAGGAGTATAGAAACTAGCAAACATCATGGATAAGCAAAACCAGGGATTAGAGTATTTTGAAAGAAAAGTAGCAAATTATATGAACTAAGATGGAGCTCAGCATGCTGCCTTGGCTACCAAGATTGTTTTCAGTATCAGTGCTAATTCATTCTCCTTTAGTACTCTTCCCACTATCTGTAATTGCACTTAGAGAAAAAATACTGTTCACTGATTGTTACTTACCCACATTTGAAAAGGAATATTTTAATGATAAGGATAACAGTAAAGAAAGAAAGAGGGAAAAAACCCAAACCCACCCACACTTTCATAGTTTTAGAGCCATTAGTAATTTCATAGGAACAATCTATAGCCTCATTCTGTTTTTTTAATAAATAGTCACATGTAATATAAAGCACTCTATCTTTTACACCTACTTAAATGGACAAATTTGAGGTTGTACTTTACTGCCTGGTTAGAAAGACTCAATAGATACTGAAATTTCTGTCCTGAGCTCTAAGACACGTATAGCATTTTTCCAGAGTCACTGTTTGTTCTGAAATCCTTGGTTAGCATTTAGGCAACCTAAAAGGGACTGTGGCAGCAAGGAAGAAGCAATCTTAAGAAAAAGTTTTATCCTTAGACACTTTAACTTAGACCTTTAAATTAAGTAAGTAAGTTACTTCTGAGGGAAAAAAAGATGTCCTGTGTGTATCTACCTGCTTTCACTGAGCTCTTGTTCTGTCAGACCAGAGGGTCATCAAGAGCACCAAATGAGACGGGAGACTTCCTCCTGTCTATTTCCTCTGTGATCCTCTTCCTTCTTCCAGACAGTATTCTTACCCCTTCCCTCTGGATTTCCCTCCTTTCCCCCAGCCTGAGCACACTGTGTCCCTCAACACCTCTCTCCAGGTAAAACATGCACTCGCTTCCTTCTCAGAAAAGCCCCGTGTAGAATCCCTTAAAAACACTGGCCTTACCAGCTGGAGATCCCCTCTTCCAGTGAAAAAAAGCCTTTAAAAGTCTTTGCTGGGCTTCTCATTATCGAACATGGCCTAAGTTCCCTGAATGTTACAGACAAGAGAAGTGTTTTAAGCAAATATACAGATGGCATAGAACACAGCAGTTAAAATTAAATTTGGTCTAAAGTGGAGACTGAAATAAAAAAGCTTTCACAAAGCAAAGTGATATTCACCATTGGACAACAACATATCCCAATCTGCCACAAACCACATCATGATATATTCAGCTGTGTCTCCAATTTGGAGACTACTGAATTCAGTGAAATACATTGTCAGGCACTATGTCAATAAATGCTTTTAAAGTATGGATAAATTATACAAGAAAAATAAGCACATATATTGCATATATTAATATGTTTTCTATGTGATCTCTAAGGCACTTGAACAAATGTTTCCCCCCCAAATACTGATGTTTCAATGAGCAAAATGCTCAGATATATGTCTTCCTTATGAAATTCTGATTAGTCATTCATGGTTTTTATTCCTATACCACAGGTTTTCTCTATATGCATTGCTAAAACTAACATTACTTCGTAAGTTTTAAAGAGGATGCTTTTTAATTTGACAACAAAAGATAATTCCTTTGGATGCCAGGGAGGCTTCTCCTTTTTTTTTTTTTTTGAAAATGTGTATTATCCACGCTTATTTTTAGGTTGTATTACAGTGTAGTTATTATTGTTGGTATTTGCTCTTTATATAACAGTAGGAGTCAGAGGACCTATCATGCTAGATATTGTACAAACATTTAATAAGGCCTTCTTCAGAGGACTGAGAGACAGATGGGGAGCAGGTAGGCAGTCAGGAGCACTGAGAGTAGCTCACAATTATGAAGCAGAATAATGAGACAGTTAGAAAAAGGAATCCAAGATTCCTGATGATTCATCCCATGCACAAAATTACTAGAACTTTGACTTCAAAAAAGTTTTGTTTTTCTAATTTCTTGATGAGATACAGAAAGTTACTTCAGGGTAGGCCACAGGTCACAATTTGGTGGGTTGCATCTGTGTGTTGTAACTAATAAATCTGCTGCTTTAGATAATGAAAAAGTCAGATTTACAAAAAACAAATATAAGACAGACTTGGTCTCTAATTTAAAATCAATTTTAAGAATAATAGTCAAGTTCAGAGATGAAAAGCAGTCAAGAAATGAGGTTAAAATTCACCAGAACACATCTGTCCATTAAAAAATAAACAGGCAAATTCAACACACTTGTTAGATGAGAGCCAGTACGATGTTACTGTAAGTATTACCCAGATGGTATATACACTGAAATGTAAGTCTCCGTTCAAGAGTGGAGCAATCTGCTCATGTGTGCTCTGGCGCTGAGGCTTAGAACAGTAAGAATTTGACTTCATCTCTTTATAAAAGCAAAATCTGAACATGTCTGTTGTGAAATTCCCACAATTTGGTGGCTCCTCTACACTAATGTATAGTTTATATTTATATTTAGTTTACATTGACCTTAAACTATAAGTCTAAAGTAAAAAGGACTTAAACAGGTGACTAAGTTTACCAGGATAATTTTCTAAAGCTTACACAAACCATTTATTCTCAATCCTTGGTATTAACTGATGTGATAAAATTCTTATTCTTAGGATCTGAACACACATAAGGAAAATCTGGAAGAGAAACCCACACTCTTTATAAACTTAAAGAGCAGTCCCACCTCCCAGTCTAAAAAGTCCCAGTTCTCACTCTTTCTCTGACCCATGTTCACTGTAGCATGTCTTTATCAGAAGACATTTGTGGTTCAAATGACTTCAAATATTCCATTAAATGGTTTAGATGTAAGACTAACCTGAACACTTTTAGAATTATGGTCCAGATCCTGCCCCTTACCTACCTTTTTTGGACTGAAATGTATCAGAACTTAAATAGTTCTGCAATAGAGCTAGTGAGAGGAAGAGTCCTAGGACAGAAAGCACAGCCTAAATCCACATTCCTTACATGTCATGGAGAAGTGCTCAACAAAAGCATCTTCTGTGTCAGTAAACTAAAAACTCTGAGGAACATGGTGGGAGGGTAGGTCTGCAATTGTGAGGATCCATCAGCCAAACCCTTGATGCTATTGATGGTGGTGGGTACAAAGATACAAAAACGACTCCCAGAAATAGATAAGAGATTGTGTTTGCTCATGTTTCATAACTCACTTCCAAAGAGTGGAGGAGGTTGCTATTTCTATCAATCCTGACATAGTGATTCCTCCCAAATGACTTTATTTAGGCTTTGCTCAAGGGACCAGGAATTAGTGCAAGATCCTTGACTGATTAGCAAACTATCACCTCTATATATTGTTGCCATCCCTCATGATTATTCACTTCTCCTTACAGATGCATAAGACAAAAGATCGTTAACCCAAGAGTGTGTAGTCTCATTTTGAACAAGTACAAGAATAATTCCCGTTCAAAGAGGCAAAGGCACATAGCTGGCCAAGAGATTTAGGTTGGGCAGTTATATTTACTTCTCATACATATGCTTGGGCTTTACACTTCAGCTAGATATTTTTCCACATTATACCAATCACCATTAAAACTAGGGCTTTGTCAGGAGAAGAAATTATTTGAAGCTTATTCTGAATTTAGGTACAGGGCACACACAAAAATATTTTAATAAAATGATATGTACATTCAAAGTATCAATCTAAGAATTACTATATTTCTCCGTAACGTAATTGTGACTTCATTCCTGGATTTAGACATATGCATTTCCAAAACTCATCAAATCAGAATGTATAAATTTTACTTTCATTATAAATATAAAGGTACATTTATTCTTCCAAGTTATTCACATATTTCACAGAAATCTCAGCAACTTTCAGATGCTTTCATCTCTAATTATAGAAATTTGCCATATTGGCATTTAGCTGAGAACATGAGAAAGAAGCTATGAAGCTATGCTAGCCAGTCACACAGAAGGCCAAATTATAGAGTCAGTGAAAAGACTTTTAATGTATAACCATAGAAATTAATATAATTGCCTACCTCCTTTTTCTCATAATAAAAGAGTAAAGCTTGGGAAATTTCTGTGGTACTTTTGTAATTCCTGTGATGAGGTCTAAGAAGAATCAGCTCCTGCTGCATTAGGTTATTACAGGATTCTCATCCAAAGAATCTTGTTCCTTGCATACTTTCTTTTCAGAACTAAGTGAAGAAAAAACTATAAAACATGATTGAGAAAGTCCACTATTAAAACAGAAAAATTATTTCTTCCATTACAAGGCAGATCAACAGCAATTACAAGTAAGATCAAACTTATCTTTGATCACATGCTGCCACTTATATAGCATACCCCAACCCCATTTTTGGCTTATTCATATAAACACTGATACATACTGTGTCTTTAATTCAAGCTTTTTTTCCCAGACAGTAATTCTTTCCTTTTCTCTATACCTCTTCCTCCTCATCCCTACATTGTTTGTATGAGGAAGAACAAGGCAATGGAAAAGCATTGCTCTCAAGAGCTGAGCCTTTGCCAAAAGGCTATTCTTACTAAGGCCGCGCTTACTTCTCTAGAGTTATAGCTATATTTGTAATTCTGAATTGCTTCTGCAAGAGACTGAGAATGCTAAGTCACCCATTTACATCTGTTTCACCCTAAAATAAACTTTTAATATATTATTTACAAAATTGAATACAGAGCAGAAGGAACAGATAAGAGATCTGTGGGAAAGTTATCCAACGTATCTGTGATTCCCAAATTGTAAGCAATGAGACTATGGCAGGTGTTTCACACCATCTTCAGATGTTGCATCCAGAGCCTTTAAATGTGAAGTTTGGTGGTAAGTATATATAACAGCCTAAACAGAAAGAATTTGAGAGCTGAAGGTCCTCTGGATATTTTGTGGATCACCAGAAGAGAGTAATGAAGTCATACTTCACAAGAAAGGTTATCAGCTGCTTCTAAAGAAAGCTGGCAAAGTTATCTATAATTTTGCTTGTGAGAAAGGAAGATGCACAAATACTTTAGTTTTTCGTCCTTTATTGAATATAAACCCCCCCAAAACATGAAAATCAGCTGGTCACACCCAGAAAAGCTTAAGAAATATTAAGTAGACAACATTTTCCCATTTGTCATTTCATTATTACAATTCAACATAGTGGTGCATTGTTGATAAAATGTCGAAAGAAATGATACCATAAGAATTTCATATTTTATCTTCAAAAGTAATTGAAAATTGAAATTCTGCGGGCAATGACATGATCTTTTAAGGGAGTGAATGAAGCACTGCTTTTCAAAAGGATGTAGTCAGAAATTATTGTCTTAATGTCATATTTATATATGAAAATCATCTGAAGGGGATAAAATCCCAGTATTATTAGCTACTGGGAAAGCCATCTTACTGAACTGCTGGTCAGCTTCAGCACTACAGGTATTTGTACAGTAGGCATGTTATTCAGTAAATCTGAAAAATGCAGATATGCAATAGAATAAAAATATGAGGGAAATGTTGTGATGACAAAAGGGAGGCGTTTTAGTACATACTACTTTAGATGTATAAGCTTGCCTAAAACTAGCCTAGAAAGATCCAACCTCAGAACTGCAGCATATTTCAAAAATGTGTTGGGAGCAGTATCACATAAGCCAGTTGGTTAAGCATTATGACATCATCTTGATGACATTTCTCTGTCTGTCTGCTTGGAAGTAATGTGATAACTATGGAACGGGTAGCACCACAGCACTCTAGCAGCTTAAATATCTCTGTGGTTTTCTGCAGATCAAATAAACAGCCAGCTGGTCACACCAGTTAATACCGTACTGCCCAGCTATAAACTGAGTGTTTTCCCTATTCATCTTCCCAGTTAGGCATATTTACTGATAAATTACTGAGTGATTTATTGGCCAAGCAGGAAAAAAGAAGAGGGAAATAAAGGGAAGAAGAGGGATATGAAGCCTCTATTGTGTGACAGAGAGAATAGCTTGGGCAAGGGACATATGGAGCCCTTGCTGTAAGGAAAATGGGAGCTGAGTATGGGAAAAGGATAATAGAGACTTATATAAATTCCTGGGGCAAGCAGAAAAGAGAAAGGGGACTGAATAGGAAGGGGCGGCAGTGAAGAAAAAGATGGGAAAAGATTTGTGGCATAAGAATTATTTGCATGATAGAAGATAGGCTGGTTGCCAGGAGTCCATAAAACAGAAAGGAGAAAAGGAAGGCAGAATACAATGTCTGTGAGTGGAGAAGTGAAAAGAGCCAATGGCAAGGTCAATAAATACATCCAGTAAAAACAGCAATGCATTGGTACAATCCTCCAGTATACACAGAGTCCCTATCCTTGAAATTTTGTACAACTATGATCAAAAAGAAAGAATCGAGTGAAAGAGATGATGCCAATTTATATGAAATTAAGATAGCTACTTATTTAGAGACCATGAACAAGATTCGGTCCAGTAGAGTATCCATTATTGTCCTGGAGTGAAATTTCACTTGTTTTATTTACTGGCAAAACTTTAATGACCTGAACAGTGGCACAGAATACACCTTCAGCAAGTTCAGAGATGAAATCACAGACTGCTATCCAGAGGAGCCTAGACAGGCTGGGGAAATGAGCTGGCAGGAGCCTCATGCAGTTCAGCAAAGGCAGTGCAAAGTCCTGCACCTGGGGAGGAACAACCTCCCTGCGCCAGGATGTGCAGAGTGACCAGCAGGCAGCTTTGCACAAAAGGACGTGGAGATCCTGGTGGACAACAAATAGAACATTTGTTCATGTTCGTTTGTTCAAACACACCAACAGTCAGTGGTGTGTCCGTGCTGTGGTACACACTGGGCTGCATTAACAAGAGTATAGCCAGGAGGTTGATGGGAGTGGTAACTTCCCTGTCTTCAACACTCGTGCAACTGGTTCTGGAGTCCAATTTTGAGCTTGCTGGTACAAGAAAGGCACTGAGTAAGTGTTGTGAGTGCAGTGGAGGGCCTGCAAGACAGTTAGTGGTCTGGAGCATGATGACAGGTAAGGTGAAAGCACACTGGCTTTGTTCAGTCAATAGAGCAGGCTAAGATACACCTGCTTTAATTCTGTTTTATCTCAGTGCCTGACTGCAAAACGATTGCACCATATTGCAGAACAGTTTTGGAATGACTGGTTTGTGCCTAGTAGAAATATTAATATAACATACCTTCTATTTTAATTAGGAATTAGTGGAAAGCAATACAACAAAAAGCTGCAGAAAGCACCATATTGTTTTGCAGCTGATTGCACATAGCACGCCTGGCAGTGTGCAAAAGACATTCACACAGTGTTTTTCATTGAGCATGCCATAGTTGGTGTGACATGTCACAGCCAAGAAGCCGGTTTGTCATATGCCTTCTACTTCACTGAAATCCACGCCAGGCTATGGAAAACATGGTAGGCATGAATGGAAACCTATCAACAGCCAGATCTTTGTCTGCCAAAATCAAAACAACAACATACCGAGTTAAATTATGTTGCTATTATGTCACAATCCCCATTTTTTTCCACAGTTTCTATTGTCAAAGAGCAGAATCTGATGCTTACTGGCTAACTAAGAGTAGATAGCTCTATAAAATATCATTATTCCAGGATTTATTCAATTTTTATTGCTACTCATCTACAAAATCCCAGAGCTTCTATGGCATACTCTGCTACATCACTTAACATTATTTAAAAGTCCACGTGAACAAAAATCTATACTGAAACAAGAAAAAATGCTAATTTTGTTAGTGTCAGTAATTTTGTCACATTCTTAGGTAAAGGTTTTTATATGTGGATGAACTAGGAAAAAAACCCCAAATAAACACATCTAGGTGAATGTTAAAAATGTGTTGGCACTCTTGGCTGGAACGCTGGGTAAAACACTTGCCGTATTTCAGCATATGTTCCCATCTACCCACTTTGCAATGCAATGCAGCTACAACACATAATTGTGAGCTCATTTGGATACTTTCTGAATGCCATCCAGCCGTTTCTGTCAACTGCGTATTGTTTTGCCTGCTACCTTTCAATTCCTTTCAAAGCCCTGGAAAATATTTGCTCCTGCATGCACGCACACACACACGCACACACGTCACCGATGTTGAATTGTCAGAGCCAACAAGTTTGCTTCATTGAATATACAGCAGACTAGGCTGAACAACAAAAACATGCTCAAGAAGTATATTACTAGATGGGCAGAGGACCACATTAGGTTCAAGATAACAGCTTGTCTCACTATAGTAGTGGCGATGGTAATGCAAGATAAACCAGAAACATGCATTTCTGTAGAAAGATCTCCTCTGTAAAAGTCTACCTGGTGCTCATGAGATGGGTCAGCCACACTGCTGCCTAGTGCAGGGAGCTCATAGTACTCCAAGACGACTCTTTGTCAGCCTTCTTGTACAAAAAATCCAACAAGTCCACATTTGCTACGCCAATACAGTTTGCAGCCTGCAGTGACCACCTCCTGCACAGAGAATTATGCTTTTCTATACCAGACATAGATAGGCAAGAAAGCATCACCAGGAGAAAGATTGATAATTGAAGGCCCGCCCAAAATCCTGATGAAATTTAAAGAAAAAAAAATAATCATAAGAGCAAACTTGAACAAAGCCTGTAGCTAGAGACAACCGTGGCACAAGTGAAGCAGTGAGGTAGGTAGCCATTGAGACAGACTGGTAAAGTACTCTGTAGATCTTATCAAGTACACATAGTTAGCAAAGCATGAGGAGGAGCCATGTCCACATCAAGACCTGACGCTGGGTACATAACACCGAGCCATAGATTATTTTGGAAACATAAGCAAGGGGGGTTTCTGGGCTGTGGCCAGTGCAATTATGGAGTTGGATTTAGCTTCTGTTATGGTGAAGGCCGTGACATGTCCTTGCCCAGGTGCAACTTGGGGCATATTCCAAATGAAATGTAAATAATGAAGTTATTTGTGTGCTTTAACTAAGTGTCCATAGTGATGGAAAAAACAGAATCCGATCATAAATTCCAGAAAATACAGGATAGATGGATTATACAGAGATTCCCAGTGACAAGGAGTAGATGGGAAAGCTTTCTGCAGGTGCCCTATCCATCTGGGCTGTTTGGCAAAACTCCACATCCTAGTTTAAGATTATGTGAAAGTTCTCACATATTCCCTCCACTGGTTCCAACTAGGGAAGCTTGACATTTTTTGTGCATCAGACAGACCAGACAGTGAGTCAGAAGCTGAGGCAAGCAGACGTTCAACAGCTTGTCTTCTTCTGACTGGTTATAACCATGCATTGCTATGATGCTTATTTACTGGTCACGAATTTTTCTTTGTGTATGCATAAATGGAATTAATCTACTCCTTTTCCTGCCACATAAGGTATTTTTGAGTTCCTTGCTGACATGGAAATGCATGCATTTACATTCATGATGTCTATCCAGGCAACAAGTTTTAGAGGATGTCTTTTATTCAACAGCTCATTCACACTAAATATTGCCAAATGAAGAGGCTACTCACTTGAACAAGTGCATTGAGAACTGGCCCTCACCTATAATATGAAGATACAAAAGCAAATATTAAGAAATGGATCCACTGTTTAAGTTTTATGGTTCTATGTGTAGTGTTGCCTCGATGCTACTGTGAAGCTGTTCCAGGCAAATCTTTTCTGAATCATGGGACTTCATTTCCTGATTAAAGACATTTCAATACAAGAAGAAAAAGAAAAAAAAAAAAAAGATAGCTCTAATGTAGTGTGGCTTTTTGTTCAGCATTTAGAGAATTACAAAGCAAGCAAATACCAGAAATGTGTTTAAAAATGGCTAAGCCTTCTGTCATATCCTGTGACAAGTGAACACCATGCTTCCAGCACGGAAGACAGAGAGTAACTAGGACAGCTGAGCTCAGCAAAGTAGCGTGAGCAGCAGATTTTGCAGGTTTTTGAAAATTACTATTGACTGGCAATGCTCACTTCTGTTAAATTTAACTAATCAATTATTAATTATTTTATACTATTACATATTAAAAGTTCAAATTGATTGGAATATAAAGCATCAGAAAGCAAAACTCGGTGTACTCAGATCATAACCCTGGGTAAAAGTCACAATCAATCAGGGTCCAGCAAGAAGTTGCTTTTATAAAGAACTGCCAGACAAGATTCTCTGCATTAGACCTTCACTCCCCATCACCTCTAAAAGGAGGAGGAGATACCTGTATACACAGCAAATATTATAATTTTGGGCTTTTAAGGCTATGGAAAGCACATTTTAGAACTCTGGTTGGGAATGTTCAAAATATTTCATGGGACTTCTTACAGTGGCAATGAAATAGTCTGATGATGGACAGCAGTGTAAGAACATAATTATTTTCACTGTTAATACTGTACCCTATTCTCTTTAATCTAAGTCCTGGCATGATTGCTACTTTAAAGGCAGAAGACATGTTCCATATCTTCAACTTTATTTAGATTACACTGACTCCATGCCTTTTTCAGAATTTTTCAGTGGTGGGAGTTATAGCAAAGTGCTCTAAGACATCAGGCATGGAAAGTATTGTTTCTAAACTTGCATCTCCTACCTTTCCCAACAGAGACAATGAAATCAGTGTTTCAATTATAGGTCTTACACACTGTTGGGCAACAAATCAACTTTCATCCGTTTATTCAAGGGTCAGTAGCATTTGTTTAGCTATAAATTTAGGTATGCTGCAGACATTGATCCCATCCGTTGCTCAGTGATGTCTGACAAGAAAAATTATTACTTGATTATATTCTTTCTCCAACAGAGATTTATTATACTGAGAATGCACAACACTGTGGGAGCTCTTAAATTACAGTTTAATGGCTGGAAGCCTGCAGTGTTAAGAAAAAAAAAAAAAAAATCACTGTTCTCTGAAAGAAGCGAACTTTAATGGAAATGTCTTCATTTTTTACTTCAGTGGAGAAATTATCATAACCATGAAGGATGATTGAGACATCATGTGCAGAGAGAAAAGAGCTATGTAGACTGCAAGAGCTAGTCAGACAGGCTATTACCAGTATGCAGGGCAACATTTCCTGCAGTCCTGGTCTTATAATTACTCAAATCAGCAACTAATTTGGTGCATATCAGTGGGAGATTTTAATCTATAGCTTCTCTCACCTTCTGATAGGATTCTTTGGGACTTTAGGAATGGGATTAGGTGGACTTTTCTCAGCCTATAAAAGCAAAAGCTTGTATTCACAGACTTTGCATGAATAAATATGCGGGCAAAATATAAAAGCTTTTTAGATAGAAGTGGATACCAATATCTTATTATCAACATTTATTTAAACACAGGATGTTATAGCTAAAGAATAACTTGGATAAACTGCATTTGCTTCAGTGTTTATTTAGTTACTTCAGCTGGACTAGAGGAATCTGCACTGTGTGGCACCTCAGGCCTCCTGTTAGCTGCAAGTGTGTCAGAAATGTGACTGTTGAGGAACTGGCTCCACCGTGTGGGCTATGGAAAATGAACATTACAAGTCCAGCAAGAAGAATCCTTCACTTCAGTTTTCAGTAAGGATGTTTGCATTGTCTGTAGGAAAGGTAGGATGAATAGTGGGAATGTCAGTAAAAAGTAAAAAAAAAAAAAAAAAATAAAGCGAGAATTATCGCTTTATTATCGCCACCATACAGGTCTGAGAGAACTGGTCCATGGTCTCGCTGGAGGAAGCTAGTCTAACTCCAGGAAGGAGTTTGGAGTTGTTCAAGATTTCTGTCAGATCTTCTGCAAGATATTAGTAACAGTAAAAGAGTGACAGTGTGCTACTCAAATTCACCAAAGGCATATTTTTTCCTAACACCTACTACATGTTCTGCTTACTGATGGCATGACAGAATTGCAAAAGCATGACTTAATATAAACCTCGGGCTTGGAGAATTAGTGGCACAGTGAGACTTACTTCAAGAATTCCTGTACAGATAACATTCTGTGTAAGCACTCCTGCTTGTGCTAAGTGCAGATATGGTTCAGTAGTGCAATCACTTCTTCTGCATACCTGATGGCATCATCACTTCCAACCTTCCTGTTGGATTTTCTCCTAGAAAGGCAGGATGCCATCTCCAGGGAGATCTTGTTAAGTAGAGTTAACAGCAGTGTTGCAATTTGTTATGCCAGTCTTTTCAGTTTCCTTGAAGCAGAAACAACTCCTTCAGCTGGATGGAGTTTGCTTTACTGTCCTACTTAATTTACCATCTCGCTTAACGATAATTGTCATTCTTGTATATATGTTCCTATCAGTCCTTCTTCCTTTGCACCCATGTTCCTCACAGCTATCCTTATTGAAAGTGAGGCAGTCATTTAGACTGTGGACTTAATTTGACTCATCCTGATTGCACAGAAGCTACATTTCTTTCTTTATCTTCCTTTTTTGTATCTGATTTTCCATCTGCTATGCATTTTTTTCAGAAGTAAAAATGGACACGACTTCTGACAAAGTTCACTTCACTTATATGATCTCTGACATCAAAGATACAGTTTCCTTGGCTAATGATTTGCCTTTTCATTTCTTACTGTCACTTACTCCCAACAGCCTTTTGGGTCATTATGCATCAGTAAGTGCAGCGTTCCTTTCCTGCGGTTTGCCATGTCAATTCCAGAGATTTTAGAAGTTTTTGCTTAAAAAAACTGCAAGTTGTTTTCCTCATTTAAGTGCATGGACTTTTTCAGTTCAGTTAACTTGTGTTTATACAAATACTGAATACCTGCCTTTTTGAAATCAAAAGCTTTGAATATGCCATTTTATCTGCTCTTCTTTTAATTTGAATGGAAGCAACTTGCAGTGATCAATGCAAAATTCATTTCAAGGACAAGCACACTTGTTCACTGAAATCCAAAGTATAACTGCATAGCACATAATACCCTGTTGGATTCATGATTAACTGATAAAGAAATCTGGCATTTGTTACATACAGAATTAAGTGGATTCTACATATTCTTGCAAGGATTTTCCTGTCCAGTCCACATCTAGAAAGTTAAAATTCTCTATAATAACAATACTCTGTCGGTGTTTATTTTCCTAGTAATATCACAAGATCTCCATCTGTATTCAAATCTGTTTCTGTGTTTTAATGAACACAAAACTTTACAGCCTGTCTCTCCTTCATAAATAACCCTGAGGTGTTTCATTTCATTTTATAGCACATTTTTGCAAATCAACACGTACAGCAGCCCTAAACTGAAGATACTTTAAAAATATGTTCTTAAAGGAAAGGTGAGTCTGATTTGATCTGTAATTCATCATTAGCTGTACATTAGCTGTACTCTTTTTTTTGGGAAAATGTTATAATATGTTCTATTAAATGCTTCATTTTGGAAATAAAATAATTCCTGAATACATGCTTTGTGCTGAAGTATTGACAAAGATAAATGCCAGAAATCATTGAGATAAAAGGCAGATAGATGAGGTGGAACACATACTGTATAGCTGCTTCCTTTGCTGAGGCATGGAACAAAATACCTTGGGAAGAAATAGATATTGTTTTATTTTGCTAAACTCACCGAAAACATGAATGTTCTTTAACTCTGATTACTCAGCAGATAAATGCCAGCAAGCAGATCCAGGGGAGTCTTTCTCTGAGATGCAGTAAAAACAATACATGTCCTCTTCATTTTGTAGTAGAAATGCATGACCATAACTAGTTGTATACAGAGGGTCATACCAGGAATTCACAGTTCAGTTATGAATTTACACCCAACTGAAAGATGGTGGGGGACTTGCTTCAGTTAATAAAAAAGCTTTGAGCCTGTATGAATAAACTTTTAATTTTCTAGTAATTGCTCTTGTGAGGTATGGAAAACCAGGAGGGTTTCAGTGTCTGTCAAAACCTAATAGATGGCTATTTGTTTCAATCATTTCCTGCCCTGCTGAAATTAATATATACAATTCTATAAGTTACAGCAGTCAAGGATTTACTGCATTACACTGATTAGGGTAATATTTACTTTTTAATTTATCAGTGCTCAGAGGCTTTTTTCTCTATTTAAGATAGATGAGGCAGCAGTATTAGAGTCCACATAACATATTCTTAGTTTGTTACCAAGATGATCAATACTAAGCTACACTATTCATCAGAGAGGAAGGCAGTGGAATAAAACTACATGTGCTTTATTCTTCAAGAGAAAAACAGAAGTGTAGAGCATATCTGCAATGAAGTTGGTGCTTTTGTGCAGTAATAGTTTGAAGACAGAATGGAATCAGAACAAATGCATGAGGGAATAATATAAATTTCAGACTGTATTTTCCTTTGTGCTAACACACAAAGCATGCATTTGCTGTTGGAACTACTGTATCTGCCTATTCTGCCTTTCAAAAGCAGTAGGTGCACTCAGTATCTGATTTTGCGGGCAATTAAGATATTATTTTACTCTTAACAAGTGTGTGTGCCTAAAAAGTATATTAATCAGGACATTTCAGAATGATGTAACACTTCAACTAACTGATCATGTGCTTCTTACAAGAAACCAAAATTCATATCCAAGTGAGTGATATTCAACATCAGACATGAATGTACGAATTTTGGGAAGATGTAAGAGAATGCTTGTCTCCAGGCGAGAAATAAACACTTTTTTGTACCTGAAAACAGAAAACAAGTGATACTGTTCTGAGGTCTCATATTTTTGAGGATCTGTTTGATTAGATACACAGAAACCAGCATGAGATATTAAACTAAACTCCAACAGCTAAAAAGGTGATTACTAGAGTGTCTGTCCACTCTTGTCTTACAAGCATATGTATCAAAGAGTAGCAAGGTTTTCTACTAAGTTCTTGTTATTTTCAATCATTGCTCAGCATTAGAAATAAAACCAGAAATCATTTTTTTATGTAAGTCAATTTATTGGTTCTCTGAAGACACAAAAGCTGTTATTTCAAGTGCAGGCTCCAATAACAAGAGATTAAAACATCACAGTCAATGGCCTTTAAGTAGAAAAGACTCAAACTCTTGTCTCGGTTACTTGTGTTGACATTTTCTCAACACCAAGATCACTGCATATGAATATGGGAAATTTTACATGTAAGACATAGTACAGTAGAAAAAAATGTTGCTAATGAGTTTTCTGTAGAAACATTTTTATGTGTTGAGAAGATGTACAGATTCAGGAGTTTAAAGATCTAATAGACTCTTAAATCAGTACCATTGCAAGTGCTGCACTCGTAATACCTAAAACTGATCTTCTGATAAGATTAAGCCAATGCCAAAACATTTGTAAACAGGATTCAATCAATATTTTAGTTTCTGCTGACATGAACCTGGTTTTTAAAATGAAACTGTTTTATACTAAGCAAAATACACTTCTAATAAACTGAAACGCTAATTCTCAACGGGAATTCAGCGATTCTTCAAACATTTCTAAATGAATACGAAGGATCAAACTCTGCCCTCAGTTTCATTCCTGAATTCTCACTGAATTGTGCTGGTAATAACAGCAGAATTTGTCCAATGTTGCCCATTCATTATTTCCCTGTTGGAGCACCATTTTTCTAGTAAAGGTGAAAAGTGAAATAGTGAAGGAGAACTGGGAAATGCCTGTTCTAGCCATTTGTAACCCTGCTTTTTTCAGACTTGGACATATCCCTCATAAATGTTGCCGTGAACGTGTTTGTGGCAACATCAAGAACACCACCCTCTGCCACCTACTGATGAGTTAGAGGAATATGAAGAATCCAGAAGATTCATTTGCAGGAAGCTTTACACACCACCTTCGACCGTCCAGTCTCCTGTATGTGCATTACTGAATAATCACCCTGATGGTGAATATAATGTAGCAGATCTTTACTCACATAGTCTGCATGTGGGTTCAACCTAGATGGTACTTGTGTTATGCTGTTTAGGAAGCATGCTGAAATGATAAAGTTTACATGATGAAGGACAGGGAAAGGTGATTTAGAATTTCTGTCTGCCAGTTGAGTCCTTGCTCGGATCATATGTGTGAGGCGATGTGTCTCCCCAGAAAGTAACAGAGCTAAACAGACTCCACTTAAAGTCTCTAACTATACAGAGTCACAATAAACAAACAGGTGACTTAACATGGATTTTTCAGTGGTGGGGCAGACAAATGACACACATGAGTCATCCACAAAGACCCTCTCCATATGCAACAAAATCTCTAATGGGTGAAGTCATTAATATGCAGACTCACATGTCAAAAACAAAAAACCAGGCACAGCATCAAAACTAAAAATCCGTCATCCTGGGAGGTAACAGCAGAAGAAAGGCACTTCCCTCTCAGCATTACTAAAGCTGCTACACTAAATAGGCAACATGATACCAGCAGTACTCTACAGCTGGATGGGTGAAGTAACAGCAGCAGTAATAGAAGAAAAGATCAATGGGCAACAGCAGGACATGGCAAAGACAACAAATGCTGAAATGACAGCAAGGTATCTTTTCTTCTTCACACACAGAAGCTTAGTATGCCTGACTGTATCCTCAGAATACTAATCTAATCTTGGATAACAAACTATGAACAAGAGTTCATAGGAGAAGAACGTCCTTCTCAAGAGAGAGAAGGAAAAATCTGTTATGTTAAACTTATTCTTTGGATGTTTGCACTGGAGGTGGGATATCTGAGGAAGATCACTACTAGAGATGCTGTAGGAGCAGGCATTTTACCTCCTGTTCATGTACTGTTAACCCACTGTTATTTCTGCTTTCCTGAACTACTGGTTCATTTTTCTGCCTTTACTACATTTCCTTTGAAATTATTTTTAAATACTAAAACTGAGCCCATTTTTCTTCCAAGACCACATGGCAGAGAAGTGACACCATCACAAATGCTGAGGCATTTGTGGTCAAGAATCATGTACATCTTACATTCCTTATTAAGGTTAGTATTTGCATACAGTATTTTTTCTGCTTTCAAAATCAGATTCAGTTTTACCACTCAGAATTTCAAGCTGAGAAACAGAGATCTGGATCCAGAGGAAAAGCAGTAGACAGCAAAAACTAACTACACTTTGGGATGCAGGGATTTTCTCACTCAGGTTCAGCAGAGTGGGACTTGAGACTTCACTTGAATGATGATCTCACTACCCTGCCCTTCACAGGCTGAAGTGGGCGCCAGTTATCAACCAGTGGGTTCACAGGTTCATTCTCACCGTTCTTGGAAAGGCTACGAAGCTTTGCCATCTGAAAGGAAGAAAAATTACAGTGTACATGTGAATTCACCTGGAAGCAGTGTGGACCTTGATGCCTAGAGCAAACTCTGAGACAGAAAAGGAATTTTCATATATGACAAGCATACTGGTAGAGCTTATTGGTAGAGATCACTGCAGCCCAACAGCTAGCACTGTTTCTGTGGATCTTTACACTCTTCATCCATAGAACAATGCATCACCTGACCCTTGCCTGGGTTTCTTTTGGATTTTTCCCTGACCCACACTCACAATGTGGAAAAGGAGTAGGGTCCTCCTGTGACCCTGCTGGAGCTGGACTGCAGTCAAATCACTTGTGAAAATGTGGCTATCCATGAAGGAGGGTGCACATCTAAGTCTAGGCAAGGCGGTCTGATCGAAAAAGCGGGTCTGCAGAAGTTCGTATTTTGTTCTGTAAGGCAGAGAAATGTATGCCAACTGGATGACTAAGTTCAATCATGAATTCAGCACTCAGCTCTTGTTCTCCAAATTAATTTAAATTCAGTGTTGCTTTGTTAATTGTTACCCTTTCATCAGAATGCAGAACAAATATGTTCTGAAACCAGCCAAATCAGTAAAAAGGCTATAGCCTGACTTGTACTGCTGAAGCAGAGAACAGTATAAATAACCAAAAGTTTTAACACAAGAACTGAACAGAAGGTCACCTTATTCAGACAGGCTCTCTATTCTTTTTCCCGTGTAAATGCACATTTGAGCTATATGAATACAATTAGTAGATTAATTTGTATTAACATTCAGGTTTGAAGGTTCTAGCTAGTATGATCCTTCTGACAGCTTTTTGGAAGTCAAGATCTGGACCAGCCATTTCTTAAACTGGGAAAACAGCTAAATGTTAGTCTCACTGGCCACTCAATGCTGAAGAGCAGACAGTGAACCAAAGCTGCTGTGACGGCTGAATTTTGTGGCTTCAGGATCCCAAGAACACTCCTGCTGAAGCTATTCCAGGAGGTGTCTAGGAAGAGAGCCTGATTCTCAAGGTCAGTTTACAGGCCATTTCGACTATCCATTCTGCAGGCAATTTCTCACAGTCCTCAGCTAAAGTTTTCCTTATCAAAAAATGCAAGGTAACACAGGGATTGCAAATCATCACACTGACCTACTGAGACACTGTTAAGAACTGGTAAAGGAGTAGCAGAACTAGCTGGAATTTACCTGGTCTGGGCTGACTTCAATCGGCTCCCTCAAGAGAATCCAGGTGATGCACTCCTCACAGGGGGGTGTAGTGAATGAACCATGGTAGGTCCAGTAGTCCCGAGATTTGGGGAAAAGAATTGAAGGATCAAAGTGTTGAAAAGGAGCCTCTTTCCCCTTAGAGAAACAAAAAATAATTCTCTGCAGTAACTCTAGGGATATGCATCTTAAAAAGACATCAGTATCTATGTTATTAAAGAGGAAGTAATTAAATATCAAGACTCATTCAAGAGATCAATCTCCTTTTCTTCCTGTCAAGCATTTGCCCTGCAATTAATAATAACTGACATTTTGGTTCCATTAATACATTAAAAGAAATTACAAACTCAGTTGTGTGGGACCAAAGCAAACTCACTGTTAAATTCTTCTATTCTGGAATTATCAAAATTTTACTTTATTTTAAGTCACTTGGGATAAAATTTAAAGGCTGTGGCACTGCAGGTACTGGTACCCTTTTTATCCAGTAGAACAGTTGCCAGGCATTTATCCCAGATTTGTTAGAGTCTTCTCCTGTATCTGAAGCAATTTAAATCCGCATCTCTCTCCTCCCAATATTGTGCTCTAATTACACTGTCATGGTGACACTCTCAATCTTTTCGCTGGCACTACTACACTTAATGTAAAAAATTAAAATATTTCCTGGAAGAATACTGGATCTTGAATGTCTTACAACTAAAGGTGATTATCGCCAGAGAAGGGAGAACAGCAGATACCAGACAACATTTCCTGAGAAGCTTTCCTTTTCCACTGAATAGGATACTCAGGAGAGTATCTCCACAGGAGTGTGATGAGACTCCTATGTCCCCTCAGGGTGACAATGACTCTACTGGTGACCATTTCTCTACTGGTATTTAGGATGCCATTCTGGAAAGCAACATCTATTACTCCTAATTCCTTCTCCTATCACAGACCATCTTCTGCTGGGAAGCATCTGGGAACAAAGTATTACCCTGCAAAGAGCAATTGGAGGAGCTGAAGTCTTTTCCATATATCCTTGCACAAAATACAGGTAGAAAGAATAACATCAAGACTCCAAATATATCTTCCTGACAAAATTATTCTGCAAGTTCAATATGTGTTTGCAAGTAACTTCACCAATAAAACTCTGCTTTTTCAGTAAATACAGTACAGTGTCCAAGTCCGCTGCCTGTAATGCATCAGAGCAATTGGAACTGCATGTGTGATAAATACATCAGTGATACCATCCATTAATCTTTCCTGAAAAATAAGTAATCTTGGTAAAATGAATGTGATGATATGAGATAAAATACAAGATGAGGTTGTTTGCATATGCACCTATCTTTCTCTGCCTTTCTTCAACTGTTGCTTTTTTCAGAACCACTACAGAGAATACCCATATGTAGGAAATGAGACTTCTATTTTTTTGCTGTTAGAAGTCATAAAATCTCCAGTTAGGCAGTCTCATATAGAATGTACTGGAGTGGATATCACTGCCATCTTGTCATCATTGTATGACGGTGTTTCTTAGGGTGATTGATCAACTTTTTATTAACTGTGGCAAAGCTCTTCTGCATGTGAATGGCCAAAAAATGATACAGGGATTATGAGAGAAAGCCGAATCTGTATCAGACAGATATCATTGATACAGAAGGGGGAGCAATGGGTAGGGCAAAAAAATGACCTTCAGTTCCCTTAGCAGAAAGAACTGAATTGTATCTGAAGACTAAGAAAAGGTTGAAAAAATAAAATTAATATGACTCTGAGTGAGAACAGATCTCAGCCTCAAACCCACACATCAATGGCAGTACATATGTACATAAATGAAATGCAAGCAGTTTGCTACATTTGGAAGAAAATGCCTACAAAATTTGTAAAATTCAGTCCTGGGGATCTGGTGGTATGTTCAATGTCAAATAAAAAAGGGACTTTTAGCATCATTAGAATCATAAAGCTTATCATGAAGTAGAATTGCTAAAGTATACCTAGAGGCTAGGTTTGTGTTAAGTAACAACAGATGCAGCATCACAATTTTCTGCAAAGAAATCCCTTCTGCAGTTGTATCTATGTTAATAGGTGTGGACTTTGGTCATTAGATCATTAGTTAAACTGGAAAACAGTTTAGAATAGGTTTGCAATGCTATTTGTACTAGTATCATAGGAAGACAGAACTTAGGATTGGTACAGAAACTACCGTGTAATTCCTTTTATAAATTAATTCAGTTCTGTCTTAAAACTAATAAAGTTTTTAATTTCCCTTACACTGACTGGGAGCTTGCTCCATCATTCCTGCTAGTTTCTTCTCATTTCAGGCTAACTAAATTTCTGACTGAATTATACACAGCTGGCCACTGCTGTCCTCAATTTCAAAAAGCTTTTAATTTCTTCTTGATATTTGCACACTATCATAATTTTACAGAGCAGTATCAATAAGACTATCAATTGTGCATGCAAGGATTGATACAAAATCCTCTACAAGAAGAATATTTACAGAAGTAAGGAATTATATGTTTACTTAATAAAAGAAAGTGTCCTACTCCACAGTCCAGTGTTATCCCCTTTGGTGCTACTGTTAGGTATCAGAATGATGCCAAAAAGAGTGAATCTGAACTTCTTATTTCTGCTTCTGCTGCTTTTCAACTACATTGTATCACAAAAATAGTTTTGATACCTTGGTCTTAATGTTGTCAATTCCTTGAAGAATTCTCTTAATCTCTGGTTTGGGAGTTTTTCCAACCTGTAATGCAAAGCACAAGTACGGTATTTTTTCATCATGTTCCACAGTATTTGAAAGAAATTCAGTACATCCCATCTGTCAAGTTAGGCAGCAGTACTCTCAGAGCATCTGGTACACACTGATACAGAATTATGCATGTTAAAAGAACATCTGGAATAGCAGACTCAAGTAACTGGCTTTGCAACTAAAATATGGATTGAAAGACTACAAGGCAACTCTCACTTTCTGAGGAACAAACTGTGCACTCGGACAACGTCATCTACACCCTCGAAGGCCCAGCCCTTGGCCCCTGGTTTGAAAGCAACCCACAACCACTGCGAGACGTATGAGCACTCGGCAAACCGTTGACAGCCTGAAGAGCTGGAGTTCCTGCAAACACTTCCAACATTTTGCAGCATATATGCAGTCAGATGAGACTTGATGTAAGACATATGATGAGATTCATGTCATGACCTCCTCAAGCTATGGGGTCACTTTATTGCTTATGTTCATGATGTTCAGCACTTCCAAAAGCTTTGACATGGCTCTGCATCCCAGAAGAATAAAAGATGGTATGCATAAGATGTACTGTTATTGCCAAGTCTTGTTCCGAAGTAGATTAAATTCAGTTCTTCAGGAGATAATTCAATCTTTGTTTTACCAATATCCAAAAACCTAGTCATGGAACACGACAAACCCAGAGCAAAACAATGGCTCCTATGTCAAAGAGCAAGAAGGAAATTGGGAAAGAGGGCCAGAGAAGATATAGTGATACTACTTACTTTTCTAGACCTTTTAGCTGACCTTAGCATGGTTAATAAGAAAATAATGCTATACTTTTTAAGTTATATTTTACAAGATAAAGCTTTAGCCTAAAAGAGACCAGAAGAAATGACAAAGGGAGAATAACTGAAGGACATAGTCACAGGGGAGAATCTAGACAGGTGCTGACCTTCAGTTTAAACTAACCACAAGAAAAAGGTCAGGCTGGCTCACAGTGTAACAGGACTAAAATTACATTTGATCTAGCCTGTCCAGGGACACTGTGGCAAAATTAATTACATCCACTTGCTACTGCTTGTACAAACGCAGCTTACTCATGATAAAACTATAAAAGGAGAGCTATTCTTTGACACTGTGTTCAAACTGAAATACCCACCTGCAGGTAAAATGACAGTCACATAGCTGGAGTTTGCATAATTACATTGTCTGCCTGTTAGTGTTTCTTAGTGTCCTAGACCACATGCAGATTTGATACTATGATTGCTTTCTTTCTGTTTATAAAAAAATCAATTGGAAAATATTGGTGCAGTATTATTTTTTTATGAAGGCACTGTATTTCAAGGTTAAAATGTTCAGTGAACTTCTTTTACCATCAATTCTTTTTGGAGTAGGTTCGTTGAACTCCTTTTGATTCCCAGCTTATGTGGGGATCAGCAAGAGACCAAGGAAGGGAATCAGTCAACATAACCTTGCTGACAGGCAGATACAATACCTGCTAGCAGACAAAGGGCAGGAGGAAACACTCTTCCTATGCAGACTGTCCTCCTCACTCAGTACACACCACAGCAAAGAGCTGGTCAGCCACCAGGGACAAAGTTAGCAAGTGTCCCAGGCTTGAAGTTGTGTGTCTCTTGTTCAATACCACCCATGATATGTGCCACTGGTGTCACGAATGGTGTCAGAAGTCGGCTCTGAACGGGTTAGTGCATGGAATCTGGAGGGCCCAAGGACATGTGTGACTTCAGTCTGTGCATCGCTTTGAATGTTTTCCTGTAAAATGATACAGTGCAGGGAAAAACGATGGGAACTTTTTTCCCTGGCACTACAGAAAGATGAAAAATACAGAAAATTAAAGACTGAGTATTTGCCACTTACTTTCAGAAAAATGCCCACAACAGCCACTCCATCAGGTTGTTTCAAAGCTCCAGCAAAATTACCATGTTTTGGATTCCAGTGTACCATATGTAACTAAAAACCAATGAAACCTCAGTTATAAATGCAAGAAATTGACAACAGCACAATCTTACAAACTTTTACATTAAGAAAAGTTTCCAGTACACAGTAAGTAAAAGAATGAACATGAAAAAGAAAACTGTACGTATTTCCTATTCCTGTTCCCATGTGTCCATATGCTCAGACTTTCTATAAAGCATCACTTTGTTGAAGCATAAAAGAAAGAAAATGGAGTTTACCACACAATGCATTTAAAAATTAATCAGAAAATTCAACTATAAACCATTTAACCCAAGCACGTGACATGCACACATGCAGTGCATAAAACGCCTACTAACATGCACTTCAACTCAAAGTAGATTTTTAGATCTTCATGTTATGCAGATAACTGCTCAAGGATTTACACTGGGTTGTATGTAGCACGTACGTTATTGTTTTCTATCTCACTACTCCCGGCACACTGTATTGGAAAGGAGTGGAGATAGTAACCTGACATTTCTTTCTCATTTCCACTTCCAACAATGCTGTATTTTCAGGATATATTTCAAGTTTTTACATCTCCTTCCAGAAAATCTCTGGCTCCTGCATATAGCTACAAATGCTGCAATCAGCAGTATAGAATCTCAAAATAAGTAGTGTCTGGAATATAGCACCACACAAAAAAAAAAACAGGAGTCTGGTGCGTATTTTGAATGCAAATTTTTTACATTTTTTTAAGCATAGTAACAATTATTTAAAATAGCAACAAATTCATTTGCCCTGAATATAAATATAAATTAATGCATTGCTCTGTTTCTTTTCTCTTGAGGCTATCATTCCTAAGGTGGAGCAGCCATACATCTTTGGTTGCGTTCTGCAAAATTTCACATATTCCAGGCTTTCTTTTCCTGTCAGTAAATATCTGAGTACTGCAAACAAAAGTAAAGTAAAAAGTCTGTGCTTGATCTAACCAAGAAATAGCTTGAGGAAGCAGAATTTTAGTTAGCCACAGAAAGTAGAACAGTAACACAGTTTGGCTGTGGCTAAGGAATGGGAAAAAAAAAACAAAACAAAACAACACACCATCACTCACAGACATCTCTGCAATATTTGTGCACGCTGTCTCTGCAAAATATCTGCCTGAATTTTCTCCTATAATAAGTGGGCAGATCCTCTTCTGCATCTTGAGAGTATAGGTGGAAGGCAGGAAAACACTACTGCAGGCTATTTGTGGGCATAGGCATATATCTTGAGCCTATTCTCAAATAAGATGGAGGAAGGAGGTAACATTTGCTAGTAATTCACTAGCATCAATAGTGAATTCATTTACATTTATTACCTGAAGAAATCTTCAGGGCCTAGAGCAGCCACGAATTTTAGCAAATTTGGACAACAATAGTGCAGTAGTTTACTTTAAAAAAAAACCTCCAACATCTGTTTACCACAGTTCCTGAAAATAAACACACAGATTTTAAAGCACAGATGTTCAGAAACTAGAAGATACTCTTTACCACTCTAAATCAGTTTTAAGACAGATCTAATTTTGAATGTCAGTTTATCAAGTGTGCTTTTAGAGAGCTTTTCTATACATTAGTAATGCTTTCTGAAACTTAGTAATTCAAGCTATACCAGAAACAGCTAAAAGCCAAAAAACAGCAAAAAACAGAGCTCAGTTCTTATCTCAAAATAACAAATCACTTAATCTCAAATATTTTTAAAACATTTTAAAGTATCAGCAAAAACTCTTTCTTGAAGAAGCAAATTCCACGTTAGTATATACTTGCAAAGACACATTTGTTGGCAGATGCAACTCATCCCACTGCACGCTGACGAGTATTCACAAGTTTCATCGACAGATTTTAGGAGAAATAAACATAAATACTTGCAAAAGGGAGAATGGTTAATCTGTTCAGATGCACAATCAGTCAAATTCCAGTTAGTACTGAATACTACTATTAAAAATAGGTCCTACCTCTGCTGCATATTTCACCCCATCTATAACATGCTCAGAGCCATGGTCGTCAGAGGAACCCCAATGCAAGTGAAGCTGACGCAGCCTGTAGGCTCCCGTGAGCGGCCCACCTCTCAGCACTGCAATTGATAATCTACATCAACGCTAGCCTACAAAACGCTGACATACACGTTTACTGAACAGGGACCTGTTTTTTAAAAGTGTGGAGTACCTCTTGTAAATCCAGGTGATTGCAGTGGGGGTCACAACACTCACCAGTTTACAAGATTGGGGCTGAATTCTGTCATCACTCAAGGGAGAGTCCTGTTTGATGTGAAAACTGTGGAAGCTGTGAGTCAAGCCCAGATTCAAACCCCAGAACCCCAACAAGCCCCGTTTCTCTTGGCAAGTGGACATACTATAGTTCCTGATGTGAAGAGAGAAGGAAGGTATTCACAGCTGATTCTTGTCAAGAAAATGGTCTGTTGTGAAATGGCTGGGGATAGGACTGTGAAATTGACCCAAAGGTACTTTGAAGCGTACCCCTAGTCCATGACTGGCATACCTTTCACAGTTCAGACATCTGAACAGTGGTTACAGCATAGTTTGCTGCTTCTAAAAAAAAAAATTATCTATTTCTTGAAAGTGAGGAAAGAGAAAAGAGTTTAGGTCAAATGAGTTAGAAAGCGTTCCTGAGCAAGCAAAAGCTATAGTCCACATTTAACATTGCCACCAGTGAAACAAATTAAGAAGCTATTATTTCTGATGTTAGCCAAATAATGCTGACCATGCATCAGTCTGACAGTTTACATCGATTCTGACTTTCAAAACATCACACTGCTCTTTCAGTTTGGCGATTCTTTTGAACAGGGACTGCTTAGAGGGTAAGCTCTCAAATACATTTTTCATTCATTACCTAAGGCAGGAATGAGACGTGTTTCCTTACACAGAAAGCTGATAATGCAGTTTACAACTGCAGTGCCAGAAGAACTTGTTTAAATAGCATTCAAGTTTGAACTTCTACCAATAGCTTTGAAGTTCAAAGTTAACACTGAAATAATATTTAAATCCTCTTGTGCCCAATGGTCTCAAATTAATTCTTGATATCATATGTGTTGGAAAACCTACACAGAGCAAGAGGTTTTACTTTGCAGTTTCTCTTTTTAGCAGGTAAGTGACACAGCCATTGCGGGGGTGGGGATGGGGGGCTGAAACAAAGCACTGTGTTGAGTTTTAGGCATGCAGGTCTTCTTGAGTTTGTTCATACAGAAATAAATCATCATAACTAAATCAATACAGTATTGAGTAAGTCTTCTGTAGAAGCCTTCAATGGAAAATATATCACATAATAATAGTAATAATATCATTATTATTATTATTGTTATTGTTTCTCTTTTCAATGTAGGAAAAATAAGGCATAGACTCTAAGGCCCAAATCTTCACAAGTATTTGCTTGCCATTTCACAGTGAAATCAATGGGAGGCAGCAACTTTCAGGAATTGAATTTATGTGATCTACCTACATCTACAAGCTGAATCAGTATGCGAGTTGGAAACTCATTTAGCGGTTGTTTCTGTAAGTGGCCCTTTCCAGAGCTCAAATACTGTGAAGCTCTTGGGAGACAGTACTTCATAATGGTATGCAGATCTCTCTAGCATAAATCTTTTTAACATTCAAAATTTTCCACGTGATTCAATCAAAAAAAGGCTATCTTCAAGCTAGATTTCTTTTTCTAGTTTAAATCAGGCCTGTGACTACTACTTATCCTCAGCTGTTCCCACCACAGAAACCAACAAATTAAGGTTATGTTTATGAAATGCTTCCTCATGTGTTTTTTCAGAGCTGTCAAACATTGTATTTGATTCCAATCAGACACATCTCTATGAAAGGCTTGAGCCCTGAACTACTGTCCAACAGCCTGCAGAAAGTTAGTAACAGCAGCAGGGAATATACACACTGAGTGTCCAGAGGAACAACAGAGATGATAGGGAGGGGAGAGTTGGGGAGGGAATGGCGGGAAGATGATTCAGAGGAAGGGCTGCGCAGACCAAGGGCTGCACTCTGCCAGGCCAAATCAGGGTCTTTCTCCAACAGTTCCCTGGGCAGACAGGTTCTTGAGCAGCCTCTGTCTAAACATTTCAGCCTTTAGGAAGCTGGAAAGAGAGCAGAACCACCATGTGAAAAGGTTTATAATGAATTTACTTCCCATGCTTTGAGCCATGGCATTGATTTTATGCAGTGCTTGTGGAAGAGCATTCCATGTTTTAACAAAAGTGCTATTTATGGTTTGTCTGAGGCCACTGTGTAGAAACTGTGTTAATAAATACTAAAGCAACACACAAATACATAACAAAGAGATGCTCCCTGTCCTAAATAGCTTAGATTCCATCTGCAAGATCTGGAACAGTAACAGGTAGCTGTAATGATAAATAAAGGAGTCCAAGGAAACAATGAGCTCATCAAGATAAGAGAGATGGTGATCTTTCAATATAGTGCAGATATATTCCATTAATTATATAGCTTACTAAGAACAAAATCTGAATACAAATGCCATCAAAGCAGATGTAGAAAAATACAATGGAAAGTAACCGTGTTTTCCATTAATTAGACTGGTTCCTTCTTGATAAAGGACGGATCATTATTGCATGGTCTTGAGATGTATTATACAGTCTGGAGATGTATTATACACATTATAGGGTACTGTGAATTTATTATTTATTTTGGCTGTTGTTGCCTGTCTGCATTCAGAGCTACACACTCATACAGCTCTGGAATCAAGTTTTGATCAATTTAACTTGGCGATTAGAGACTGCTCTCTCAATTAAATAACAAAGCCATTTCATAGATTTCCAGAAGCTATGAAATGTTATTTTCATAAATGCTATTTTCACAGCTTTTTCAGGGTATGGAGGCTCTTAAGACATCCTGTACTGACAGAAGAAATCAAGATCACAGTTGGTGGAAACACATGAGTTGTGTGTTTTTGAAGCGCCTCAGAGCGTGCACTAAACCCCCCGGATGACAGTCTCTCACCTTACACAACAGCTGAGGATGCGGTGTCCGCCTTGAAGGAGGTGACTTGGGGAGGCAAAGTCCACCTTCCGGATGAGTCCGTATTTCAGGGGTGCCCCTGCAGCTACTGCCTCTCTGTCCCACCTATAGTGGACCTAAACACGGCTGGATCCACCATAATAAACTCTGGGACCACGTACCATTTTTTACGTACCCAAAAGATTTTTCTCTGCCCGCCTCCGTAGGCCAGGTACCGCAGGATGCGCTTTGATTCCCAGCACTTTGCAAACCTCAATTCCTAAGAACCCCCAAAAGCCAAACCAAAAACCAACCTGATCGATCAAAGGTGTCATCGAAGACAACTCGGCAGGTGCGCCCATTGTTCAGGATGGTTTTCGCTGCCCCGGGATCATAACTGGCGTGCCAAGGGCCGAGAGAACTGTCGTGCTGCACGTCTTTGCTGTTGATCTCAATGGGCGACTGCTTGTCTCCCTTGGCCATGGGGTAGTTTTCATGC
Organism: Strix aluco; assembly: GCF_031877795.1. Lineage (NCBI taxonomy): Eukaryota > Metazoa > Chordata > Aves > Strigiformes > Strigidae > Strix > Strix aluco. Next base: position 29,895,292 of record NC_133931.1, read on the forward strand.
CAGTGGTCGGGTCCTGGGGGAAAGGCAAGGAAATGTCGCCCCGGCTCAGCCCCGGCCCGCCCGGCGGCCCCGCGCCCCCACTCACCATTGTCGCTGTCGTAGCCCCACACGGACTGGGCCATGGTGCCGCTGTCCGCGCCCCGTCCCGTCCCGTCCCGTCGCTCACCCCCCGCGGCTGCCTAGCGGCGCTCTGCCCCCTCCCTCCTACCCTCCTACCCCGGGGGGCTTTTTATAGACCACCGCGGCTTCGCGTCCTCCCCTGAGGGGTGGGCAGGGGGAGGGCGGCGGCGGGAGGCTGCGGGGCGGGCCGGGGTGGGGGGCGGCGGGGAGCGGGGGGGCGGGGAGAGCCGTGTCCTCTGTCCGGAGGAGGCAGCGGGATGCCGGCGGGGCGCAGCGGATCCCTCCATCCCGCTCCCGCAGGGCACGCCTCAGCCCGCCCTGCCCCGGGCCTGGGGAGGAGGCGGCGGCGCCGCCCCGAGGGTCCCGTCAGAGCGGGCGGGCAGGGGCTGGTGCCGAACCCGCGGCAGAAACGGCGGGAGCGCCCCGCAGCCTCCGCGGAGGGGCCGCGGAGCCAGGCTGGGGCGGAGGAGCGGCTGCGCGGAGAGCTGCCCCGCTGCACAGGCGCCCTGCGGCGCGATCCCCAGCCCGGCGCGGCCGGCGCGGTTTCCCCCGCCTGCAGGCGACGTGGCGGGCGCGGAGCCACCCGGCTGATTTTGAGCGAGCTCCCAGGGCGGGTGAGCTTCAGCGCTGTGGCTTCACGGCTCCCACAAATACTCCCATTTAACCCCTCTGCAAGACACCACATCTGCCTGGAAGGATATCTCATAGCCTGCAAACCCTTGCCATTATGCAAAGCTGGCCTCTGCCAGCCCCAGATGAGGCCATTCCTGGCTATTCGGTCAAATTTGGGTTTGACGTCCTGTCGATTCTCCTTCATTCAGGGAGCTTTACACCAAATGTGTTTCTCATATTAGGCAACTTAGCCATCAATATTTCGATCATGAAAACAGCTGGTTTTCGGATGATGGAGAGTTAGTGATCAGTATGGTTGTGTTAGTTGGCTTTGTCTCTACATCTATGTTGAATACTCAAAGCTTTTTTTTTCAAATGCCAGCTTTGCGGCAGTCTCCCATGGCTTAGTCAGTCCATGTTATTACTGCTGCAACTATATCTACCTCGAGCTAAATACTACCTCAAACTTCATACCTCAAGGTAAATAATATCCCAAATTAAATATTTGGGAGTCAGCCAAGAAGCATCACGAACCATGGAGATTTCTAGCATCGTTGCAATGAACTTGCTCAAATGCTCCTTGTACCCATCAGCACTGGAAAGTAGCATGGAAATAAATCTGTGGCTTTGAGAGGTTGTAAACCCTTTTTATTGATGAGGTACAGGAAAAAGGTCGAGAAGCTGCCACATACAGAGCCTAAGATTAATATGGTCGTATTTCATGTCCCAAAACCAGCTGGAAGATAAAGGTTCCTCTTCTAGTTTACCTATATAGCTAGACTGTAGCTAACTAAACATGGACTTAGGGAAACTACAATGATTTTCTTAAACTTGTTTAGTACATTCTTCTTGCTCTGAAGTTAATCATAAGTAGACCTCCCCCCTTTGAGAGAAAGGTAGGACAAGGTCTCTGTCTTAGGAATGTGCTCATTATCAAATTGTCCTTCAAATAATGTGGTTCCTCATATTTTCCTTAGGCAGAATTCAATTCAGGAACAACTAGGATGTGATTTAGGTACAATGGTATGGAAAATAACATCTTTCCACTTTCAAAAGAGAACTCTGAAACAAAAGAAAATACAATCTTTTACTCTGTCATCAATCAAATGGATAATGTCACATTTGTTGTGAGGACAGGCATGTAAAATTGACACCTGTTGCAATTTTAATTCAGAAAGCTTAGACATTAATCCTTCTGAAATGGTTTCTACCTCATCTTCCTAGAGAGAAACATTTGTGAGCTCATGAAATTCTAACTGGAGCAGCTCATTTTCTGTCTGTATAAACAGACAGCTTTAGTGGGCTTATTTATTGAAGGTTCAGAGAGACTTAATCAACTTCATATATACAAGGAATGCTTATTGAAGCCATTTATGGAGGTAAGGGACGTGATTTGTATTACACAGAAAAAGGCGCAAGTCAGTTCTTTCCCTTAGTATTTCAATTCATTCCTCTACATGAGAATTTATACAATCTTCTCTATTAAGGAGCCCCATTCCTACAGCAAAAGTCTTCATATTTTAGCTTTCCAATGAGCTGGCCCTTTTGCACCCAGAGGAGCAGCTCTTTGTCAGCTTCTGCAGGTCGCGGCTTCTAGGCACTGACTTACACATAAGTGACAAATGCTAGGATCAACAGCGTGGGTACTTGGAGTCGGCCCCAGGCACTGAGTCATTATCACAGCATCTCACTGACTTCGTGGTGGTGGTATTCTTTTCCTGTTGCTTCCATCGTCAAAGGTAGAGCACAAAGAAAATGTAGCAGCTTTATCTGCTAAGAGATAATCACAATAAAATTACTTTTGTAGCCCGTAGGACCTACCTTCACATTTATCCTTTTCTTCTGATATTGGCTCAGAAATTCATTATCATCTAACTTGCGTAACATTGCTTTCTGTAGGAAGTAAACAATTCTGTCATGGAAAAGGCCACAGTTTTAGACATTTAAGAAGACCAGTGTTACCTAGTGCATTCACAGCTGTATTGCAGTGATTTCTTTCTATTTTCTAAACCTTTGACATGTTTAGAAAGCCAATAGCCATCTGAAATAGCAAAGGTGAGAGCATGACAAGATCAACCTATACCATTCATGAAAAACTTCAGGATTTCTGTGAGCTCAGCTGCAGTATCTTCACCCACAGTACTGCGGTATGTCACTAATAAAAGCATCTTCGCAATATCTTCTGAAAAGAAATTATATTATGCCCATTGTTCTGGTGGAGAATTGAAGTACAACATTTTTAAGGATGGCTTTCATAAAAGTCATCCTACATCTCTTATACACTTTAAAAAATCCTAGCTAAAATTGTTTACCTCTGAGTAGGCAGGATGACTGCAAAACAGCAGGGAATCCAATACAGTCCTCCTCACTCTATGCTTTAATCAGATCACACTCGCTCAGGAACATACCTGAATGCAGTAATACTCAGCAGCACTGGAAGACATAGCAAGTTGACAGCTGTTTCATCAGAAGGATAAGGTTTGAGAAATCAGGGAAGGAAAGGTAAGAGGAAAACCGGAGAATTGAAACAAACTGACCAAAGCAAATGGCAGATTTCAGCAGCATCATTAATGTCTGGGGAAAAAATTATTAGTAAAGTCTTTATCTGTGATTTTAGTTGCAGAAAGCAAGCTGTGCATCTGTTCATAGCGTTCTGATTTTGTCCTTAAAGGTAGAAGTGATCTGAGCGTCACCTGGAGATTGCTAGGTGAAGTGCAGGCTGAATAAATACTAAATCTGGCTTCTCTCAGACTGACCTTTTAGAATGATCCAACAATACAGCACATATAATGTAAGGACTTAAGTAAAAAGCAAGTGACGTAGCATGGAAAGTGATGACATTAAAGAACACAACTGATGTTTCAGCTTTGAAAGATGCCTGCCAGACAGCTTCCTATCACTGCTGTATCTTTAAAAATGTAGTATCAAAAAGTAGTATAATCCCATCCCAGTGGAAATAAACAAGCAGTCTTGATGCTGAACTGCTTCTCTGTTATGGTAATAAAACCACCCATGTAAAGTAGACAAGTGCATGCATCACACATGCCTGTAACTGAAGAGAAATGCAGTGGGATGAAATGAGACTGAAAGTGAGAGGTTTTAGCCTACACAGTAACTGCAGACATGCTCTTGTCTGAAACTGGTACCCAGTCACAGAATCACAGCCGGGCAGCTGGTGACAACAGTTTACTTCAAAAACTTACCAGAATAAATAAAGTATAGTTGTCCTGTTGGGTACCTAACCAATAAGATACTCTTCCTCCAAAAGAGTGTTTTGTACAAATCGAAACAGAGGGAGCTGTACTAATGAACATGCTATAGCTATGAGACACTGTCTGTTGGACTTGCAGCTCAGATGCAGTATTTGCTTCTGCTAAACAAAAGGCATAATCATGCTCATTTCGCTAACAAAAATACCTTACCTGAAATCATAGATGCTTTCTTTGAGAATGGAAAGCAAGAATAAGAGGAGTCTGGAAAATGACTCAGAGCCATGGCTTTACTCAAAGCACACAAAGCACGTACAGAAGAATGATGCATGGAAAAGTGACTTACAGCAGCTTTGGGCTCTGCCAGCCATGACCAGCTTGGCCAATACCTTGACATAACTAGAACAACCAGAGTGCTGCTCCACCTCAGCATGCCAATTTCCAGCAGTCTCCAGGGGCCAGCCTGACAGCTAGGAATGACTGACTGTAAGGGGACACATAGAAGTAAGTACGCCAGCAGGATGTAGTTCAAGAATTCCCCTGCTCAAAGCTAAGTTTTCCAGGTTCCACCGCGCTCAGGGCTATTTCCCATGGGTGATTTCATGCAAAGGGCTTTACCGGAGCACAGAATGTGCCCACAATAAGCACACTGTTAAATAAGCAAAAGCATTTACTCAATGCCTGTGGCCAATCCAAATATAAAATATCTTCCACTATATTTAATAACTCATGGAAGAAAACAATACAACAAAAAGAATTTGATAATATACAATATGGAAGGGGCAGCAATGTTTTTGACATATCGCACATGCCAGGCAGTGCAAGAAAGGCATGTCACTCAGTGCTTTTGATTGAGGGATGCCATGGTGGCATGCCATAGCCAAAAAGCCAAACTGTCATATGCCTTCCACTTCACTGGGATGCCATGCTACGGAAAACATTGTAGGCATGAATGGAAACCCCCATTGACAGCCAGATCCATGTTGGAAGATCTGCCAAAGGAAAATGAGAAGCATATTGGGTCGATTTTGTTGGTTATTTTACATGATGAGTTCTTTAGTTACCTTTACTTCATTTGATGAACAGCAGAATGTAGCACATCTAGACAAACATTGGGCAGACTCTTAATGCATCTTTCCATTTCAGAAGGCATATAACTCAGCAGTCCACAGTTCAGACTCTAGTACCTTGCTTGCAAAATCCCATCATTCTCCTGTTGTGGCTCAGAACCTACATCACCATTTGCAGACTTAACATTTAGTCCATGAAATACAATAAACATGGAAACAATAAGCCAGACTTCAGCAAAATTAACTAAAAGGTGAACAAGTTTTCCTTGTGGCAATCTATTAAAATGAGCATAGACTTAAAAGACTATCAGTAGCCAAAAAAAAAAAAGTAAATTTGTTAAATATCCCATGCATATCTGGTACAACAAAAATATACTGCCTGTTTAAGACACGTCTTCCAGACCTGAAAAACTGAACTAATAAACTCTGCAGGAAGATGACTCTTTTTCCCATAGGGATTTGCTTGTATGGCACTCATACTGAAATCCAAATCTGAGCTGGGCTGTCTACTTTTATACACACTGGCACAGTCTGACTTGAAATAATCCAAGTATGAGACTCTGACCTATACTGTTCACTTTTATAAGGTCTGGACGTGTCTGTTTGGAAATTCCAGCAGATTGGCAACTCTTCTATATCAAGGTAGAGTTTTCTGCATGACCTTCATCTTGCATGATACTCTGGCAGTAACATCTACCTGGGAACAGCCCTAATCAGACCACAGAAATGCTAAAATGAGGCCGGAGGAGTTCATAAGTGTTTTACAAAAGACATCTCAATGATGTATGTCACACAGTTAACAATGCAGCAAAACAGAAATACTTCGTACATATTTTCAGTGAGACACATCCTCCTAAAAGAGAATTTTATAAGAAAATCATTGGATGTGTTTCCAGCCCTTGAAATATGCCCTCTGCAGGCAGCAGAGTTTTCAGCTCTTAATCATCTTCCAGAAATCCCTTGAGATGCCTGTCTCCCAAAGCCCTGAGAAAGTCACTCCTTATGAATCCATACCATTTGTGCACTTTGAAAGGTCAGAGTATAGCATCCCGTTTCTATCAACACCTGTGCTTCTCTTCACTTTAATGGAGTCAAGATTTCACTCTGAGACTACAAAACAACTTTGAAAGCATCATCTGTAGGTCATAAATAGATAACGAAGGTGGAAATATAAACATTTATATGTGTTTACCAAGTGTAAGAGTATATCATTAAAAAAGAGTCAATATAAGGAACCTCATACTTGTCAAATACACGAATTTCAGCAACACATATTAAAGAGCAGGTATTACCTGAAGAGAGGGAAAAAAAACATAATAAAAAGCCTTCAGTAGCTGAGAAACAATATTGACTGGAAATGTTAATGTTCTTCTCAGAAGAACATTTTAAGAAATTAACAATATACCAAAAACATTTTTTTAACAAACCCCACAGAAGCACATTAAAATAATGATATGCAGTGATCCTAAGATGTAATCTTTAAAAATTTGTCTGAGGATACCATAATAGAGCAGTACGTCATTTTGCAGTTGGTAGTATGTTACAGTCTTATGGACAAAATCCTCATTCCATCCTCTGCATTCTACGTCTCAATGAATTTATACTATGCATCTCCATGGACTCGTCTGAAATATTCAGCTTTCTCTAGCATGACCACGTACAATCTTGGGCTATGGATTCTACAACATGTCTGCTCTTTAAAGTTGCCAGTACAACTAACTGAAATGCTGTTGTTCTGACAGTTGATCATGACTCAGTACAGTGGTCTGTCCAGCACAAAAGATTTTGCTAGTTTGTCTCCCTCAATTCCTACCTTTCTGTATCTTTCTGTTCCTCAGTCTCTTTCTTCAAATTTCTTGAGCTTCCTCTGTGGTGTCACTCTCCGTTTTTTACAAATGTGTTGGTTGCCCAATGCATCTTTATGTTATGTATTTTGAAAAAAACCCCAAACCTACTCTTTTTTTCTCCTGAATGGATGCCAAGACTTCATGATTGGTTTTGATGATCGATGCTAGACATATTTTATGAGATCCAAACAAACTCTGCCATTCAAATCTCATAGTCACTTTGGTGACCTTACCCACATACTCACAGTAGTGCTGAGGTACAGAAACACATATTGGAGCCAAAGTACTCAGCAGACCCTCTCAGAACTAAGCTCTTGACTCTTGACCTTGAGGATGCTTCAGTGCTACCTCTAAAAGCAGTAAAAATTATCAGTGTAATACTTACCTTTTGGATATTTTAATTGAGTTTTTTTTTATTAGTGAACCCATCATGTCATCGTGGAACTTCTTCCTAGACAAGGACAGAATATTTTCTGGCACAAACACTCCACATCTTCCTAACTGGTCTGCAAATAAGACTAGTAAGGGCCTTGATGTGATAAACTAGAGGTAAGTAAGGAGGAAGTTGACGCTTCGTGCTTGCAATGAAGACAGTGACTACTGTTATATTGTGCTGCACTTCAAGATTTTTTGGAAGCAGTAACAGCACCATACCAAGGAGTGACACTGAGAGGTGTCCTCTGGTATTTGCTGCCTCTGCCACTACAATAATGGTCACAGCTTATAATCAACACATAAAGAGCTCAGTAATAGCGAACACTGAAACTCTTTTTGTTATCCTAGCTTAGGACCCCTAACCCAGAGCATGCAGACACTGTCCGCTGGTAGACACATGTGCAGTCTGGAACTACAGACTTTGGTCCTCCCAACAGCGATGATTGTATATCCTCCCCAGATTGTCACAGACACAGATTGTAATCACTGTCATCATAGGAGAATGCAGTTTTGACTGCGGGGAGAGGTTGAGAACACAAATAATTCTCTTTCATTCTTCACATTTGCTTGGTGCTGGGTTGCTGTCTTTCCCTCAATTCTACTTTTTGTATAGTCAAGCAATCATTCCAGACTTTAGAAAAGCTTTTGGTTTGCTCAGAGTTGGGATCAGTGAAACTTTTGTGCTTAGGAGGCACATGGAGGTGCATTCTCTAAGGACATGAATGATGCACCATTTCACTACTGCACAACCCGGATGCAAAATCTAACTGACCTAATACCTTAGTAGATCTTATTGATTAGTTTTAAGAAATACAGTAGGCTGAAATGGAGAAAATAGGATTAAATATATGATAATGAAGAATCGCAGACTTAGAAATACCTATAAGAAGTCTCAGGCCAGTCAATACTAGCAGTTTATATAACCAAGCAGTATCTGCCAATTTCTCAAACATCCCACATGGACACAGCAAAGGTTTCCCAGCTATTCCGAAAGCAAATTCCTCTAGGATGGCACAGCCATAGTGAAAGGGATATGACAAGAAATGAGAAGCCATTAAATCTAGTCCTGTCTCTAACACCGATGTCCTCTGAGGACCTGTGGGTGTCACTCCCTGGCCAGAGTTCACATTACTGTAATCATGCGGAGACTACAGCAGCCTACTCCCTATCTCAAAAGACTGTGTTAAAGATGAATAATAAGATTACTGAAAACTCTTTTATCCGTCAAAACAGCCACACAAATGTTAAATGTTAGCTACCTACTTGTTACAGGAACACCTTTACTGAAGGGAGGAGATCCGATCTGTTCTGCATGTCTGCACTGCACAGCATCACCAATCTATTTCATTATTTTCATGTAGATTTACAGTCTGCAGGTAGCACGCTAGGTGGAAAGAACAGCAGATTGAAGACCCACAGCAACCTGAAATTTATGTTAGTATTTCTCAGTCTGTGCCCCTAAATGTTAGTGTCTGTAAAGGTAGTTTCACTATTCAGTCATCTTCTGTGTGCTTCTGGCTGGGCCTTTTCCCAACTTTAACTACATGCTTTTTGCAAAGGTTCTCTACAGAAATTATAGCAAAGTATTTTAAGGCATTAGACATGGAAAATATTTTTCTAACCTTGCATCACCATACCTTTTTTGACAGAGGCAATGAACCTAGTGTTTCAATTATAGGTCTTACACACACAACTAGGCAACAGGCCAACAATTTTCATCTGTGTATTCCAGGACCAGTAGCATTTGTTCAGCTATAAATTCAGAGATGCTGTAGGTTATGATCTTCTATCGAGACTGGGAGAATACGTGCCATGATTAAACCCTTTCCAAAACAGTTTAATCTAATTACTCACTTTCCAGTTAAACTCCAGAGGCTAAAACCTAATAAAATGTAATAAAATAAGGTATTTCTGATGGGAGATCAAGAAGGGAGCATATGCTACTGCACTCATTGTTTGTCTTTCAGATGTCTTACATCTTTCTACTGTGTAAAAAGAAAGTCAGAGATTATGTGAGAGGAACATTACAGTCATGCAAAGTATGTCTTTTCCCTCTCTCACCTGGAATGTCTAGTATTAGTTTGGACAAAGCAAGAGTAAAGTACAAGACACATCTTGAATTCCTCAGGAGGCTAGAACGGGATGACATTTCTGCCTCTAACTTTTATCTTTTTATCATTTTTTACCATTTTATCTATTCTATGATTTGAATATACTAAACTGTAAAGGGAGAGCCAGTCTACCTTTACATGTGGATATGTCTTCATTTTCTGGTTACAAATTTTCAGACACAGAAAACACACATACTTGTATAACCAAAATATGTTTGCCAATGTATACAAGTAACTTCTTAATACTAGATCCCAAGTAATGAAAAATATCAAATTTCAAATAAACATTAGTGGCACCAGAAGTAGTATCATAAGTCAAATTCTCTGAATTAACATCAGATGTTAGTTGCTAAACAGAAAGTTAAAAACAAAAACAAGTTAAGAAAAAAGGTATTTTGAGTTAAAACAATTTTGAAATCCAATCCAATCACTGACATATTTTTTATAATTTGGTTTATTTTGAATTTTTAAAAATAAATTTAATTCAAAAACACAGTGTTACTTAACAAAATGAGTGTGTCAAAACAGAATGTTTTATTTTCTAGTATTTCTCCCATTTCTTTCAACAATCCCTTTCACCAGGTTCATCTTAACCCCCTGATGAGAAACTGCATAACCTACCTGCCTAAAACAATTTGATCAGCTCTTCTCTCGCTTGTGTTACTACAAAACCCAGGGAACTGTATGAGATTCCAAATAGACTTATCATTCTAGGTGCAGCAAATAAATGAAGGTCTGTAAACTCAAACACCTACTGTCAAAGGCAAAATTTCCATAACTGGGTGCTTAATTTTTACCCAAATCATCCTATCACCCACAGATAACTCTCTTTCTCAGCTGCAAAGTCCAGTGACTTGTTTTAATATGCCTTCACCTATGATGATCTGGGAAGGAAAGGCAAATAAAAGTTTTCATCTATCAGACAAACAGTGCTTACTTCAGCAACTTGTTAATGCTTTTTAAGAGGGAAAAAGCCCTCTTGAATATCAGTCAAAAAGAAGAATTTCTGATCAGCTGTTTAGATCAGCTGAAAGGCAACAGTACAGCTGGTACAACTGCAAGCTGGTGCAACTAAACAATTAATCCTTTCACATGCTTTCATGGAGGGCTACTAACAGTTTCTTAAAAGCATGTCTCACAAGGGTGAAGAAAATCCTCATCCTGTAGTGCCACTCTTCCCTTCGGAAGGTTTATGTTCTGAACAAGTTTCTCAGTTCGCTAAGAATCAGAGAACCCAAGACAGAAAAGAGTAACAGCAGAGTGTTTTATACTATTGATAGAAAATTTGATGCCCATATAATCATGCAGAATATTTACAGTTTTTCAATAAAAGAGCTCGTTATGATATGTTGTAATGCTAATATTTCATTCTGAATTCCAGCAACCTAAGCTCCTCAATGTGAAAGGACAATGAACCAGACCTGGTAAAAGTTACCTTGTCACAAAAACTGTAAGATCACCTTTGTGTTGCATTGAAAAAGCTCCAGTCTTGCATCTTTTGTTCAATAGTTGGTTACCCTGGACCTTGGGCTGGTAACTGGAGTGTTGGGGGATACTGTAAACACAGCTACCAAAAGATTGCCTGCTGTTGGAAGGAGTGGGGATGGCAGTATTTTAGTTTTACAAAGAAGTTCTGTTTTACTCAGCTATTTTGCTGCAGTATTCCACATTGTCCTGTGTTCAACACAGAAAAAAATTTAAATAATGCCATCATCTGAGTATCTGATGCATTGTTCTTAAATTTTTATTTCTACCTCTCTGAGCTCAATAAAGGTCTGTGTTTAACTATGTCTTTGACTATAAAAAAGTAATAAATTATAATCTTGTAAAAAAATGTATTTAGTATGGAAAAATAACAGATAATCTACCCAAACCACAGAAGTAAATACAAAGAATTCCATTTAAATAAGCGGATGCATAGTCCATGAAGTCAAGTAACCCTTACCGAACACAGTCTCTAAAACTGAGAGCTTAAGCCATCTCATATGGACTAGCAGTGTTCCAGTCCCCAAAGTTTTTTTTTTTAAAAAGGTGTCTTTAAGTCTTCTTGTTTCATTATGCACAGGACAACACCTTCATTAAGCCCTGCTGAATTTATCAACTTTGACAGCAGACTTTTGCATTTGGTAATAATATGTGGCTTTCCTTTTTTGGGTGGTAGTCTACTGACTAATTTAATAACACTGGCTACTAAGAATCCTGAAATACCAGAAAGTGGACATTCTGGATGAGCAGAGTAATTCGATACCCTCACAATGTACTGTCATTCTGCACAAGTTTGATCTGTCTACTGTACTTGACGTACAGCAGGTTGACTGTGCCTGTGTGGATCAGTAGTGCAGTATGCATGCAGCAGGTTTGACATGTTCTGCATTTACTGCCTATGCACTGCACAGAGACAACGGGAGCACACCACACAGCTGTACTAGACTAACTCCTGACCCACCAGAGATTTGTTTTGCCTTGGGGGGATTGGTTGTTTTTAGGAATGACTTCTTAAAATCCTTCATACATGGAATGGGTACAAATGCCTAAGGAAGCATTCATCGTCTCCTTACCCTACTGCCAAGGGGTTTTCTAATTGCACAGTCAACTTAGCAGGCTATTGGTGTTGACGGTCCTCCTCATATGAACATACCTCAAGCTGTGGTTCAGGAAGCCCAAGGTCACATACAAAAGTGTTTCTCCACCAAAGGTTTCTATTTTAAAAGTCAGTTGTGCTTATATACTGAACACAATTGCAGGAGTGATGCTAAACGTGAGTTATTTGGTATTACGAGAGTTTTGCTAGTTTTCAGAGAGAAGATGCATTAGAAACTGATGTCTCTCCTTCAGCAGTCACCAATGTAGTTCCAGTGCCTCAGTGAAGGCAAGTCACGATCCCTGCAGAGAAAACCTCCTTATGGATCACATAAGGATCTATATGGATCTATCTTTTATCTATTCTTTCTCTATCTATTATCATCTATCATCCAAATAGATCATAAGTCTTAGCAGTGACTCAGTAAGACTAGGATTTGCTGTTACTAGACAGTCATTTAGATGTTGAGTCATTTGCTTCTATGGCCTAACAGCTAAAGCTTTCATTTATTTAATACAACATTGCTAGTAGTCCTGCTTCTTCTCTGGTGCTTCCCTCTGTTACCCACGTGTCAACAGCAAAGGCCAAGCCACACTTGCTAGTCCTCTATGCAAAGAAGGATCTCCCATGCCCCTTTGCTTATTCTCCATCAGGGTTTGAACTGTTGCATATTTGTGTACTTTGAAAATTCTCTGAGGGCAGAGAATAAGACTCATGCAGAACAGACACAGTCATCCTTCATCAGGTTATTATGTTAATGCCTTGAATACATGTAAATAAGTAAATAAAACAGCAGTGAAACCAATTCTGAGAAAAGTAAGCTTGCTTTTAAGACACAAGGGATTCTGTTGTCTTCAGCAATCCATCTGCTTTCTTCAGAATTTACAGCACAGATTAGAGATTAAAGAAGTGTCACCTGTGGACATGTAAATAAAATTAACATAAATTGGTGACAATTGTGATGTGCTTATTATATTCCAATATAATAATTAAACAGTCCTTCAGTAATCACAGCATCATTAAAGGAAAAGTATCTGTTTCAGAGAGTTTACAAGATTATCCTGAAATAATGGCAGATGATACTCTGTTTATAACATTTGTTTCTCTGTCTGCACTTACTACATGATACTTGATCTCACTATGGTATTGCACTTTGGAATGGAAAAAACCCAACAGTTTAGTTAGGCTTTTAGGAAGCATTAGCTAATTATAGCTTTTATAATCCCCTTCATTTAGAGTTAGTCTCTTGTTTGTAATAGCTGAAATCACCTCCATCTTGCAACATCCCACACGGTCATTTGCTGGATACCCTGTTTTTCCTACAAATACACATCCCTGAACTCTCAAGTCTATTAGTTTATCTTAACAAAGTGATAGTTTCTGGACTGTTTGCTGTTTTACTTTATTCACATGATTGATTTCATCACAGATAAAAATTCAGAGAACAGCCATTATCTATGTATGTCTTAATCCAAATGTAATGAATTATAAAAGCATCCCACATCTCTGACTCATTCTTCTTATCTTTAACTCTGGACATATTCTTTATACAACACATTCTTTGATTCCTATATCTGATCACAGAAAATAAACCAGCTTTGCTAAAACTTGATATAATTCTTATCTAGTGTTCCAGTATTTTTCATAGAGACAGAGAAATGTTTTATAACATTGCAGACAAAACTTCAGTCACAGAACCATAAAAACACTCAGGTTGGAAGGTACCTCAGTCAGTCATCTAGTCCAGCCTCCTGCACAAAGAGCAATCCCAAAATATCCCAAATATGTTTCAGAACTTATATGAAAATGACATATATTAGTTTCACTTAGCATATGACCTGCTTGCAAAATTTATTCTTAAAATGGTTGCTAAAGTTTCATTTCACTTACTGATACAAATTTGGGAAACAAATAGAAGAACTAGTGATCTCAGTAGTGTCTGGATGAAAGAAATATACTTCCAGAATGGTTGGCCATGTAAAAAGAAACGTGTAGGGTTAAGGTACAAGAACCATCCAGGTACACCCTATGCTCATATTCAATAAGATAATAGTGAAACAATAAGGGAAAGTAATATATCTGAAGTCCAAAGTCTCAAATCAGATGAGGGTAACCTTCCTACAAGGACAGCAGGATTTAGTGCAAAGGCAACAACAGCATCACATGGACAATTAAGAAAACATCTAGAGCACTAATTCCCTAAGAAAAATAGTGAACAGAAGTTCTGTGGTTGCTGTATTTGGCAGAGAGCTATACAAAGATGAGAAAAAAAGGACCAACCTTCACTTAACATTAGTGTCTCCATCAAAATACAGAATCATTATTATAAAAGACAAATATTTTATTGCTAACCTCAAGCAGTGCTAAGATAGCCTTGTTCTGTGTATCTGTATTGGAGTTATTCAAGGTGTGTGAGGGAGCCACAGGCTAGAATTCTTATCCCACCAGGTTCTCCTACCCATATATTTCCTTTCCATCTTCCCACGTCTTCAGATCCAGTCTGGCCGCATGTTATTCTGCACCTCTCAGATGTTTTTTCTACATCCCTAATACTTCTGCAGTTCCCCCGTTTCCTGTTGGCATCTTACAGTCTCCCCCCAGACTCTTCACAATTTCGTGTTCAGTTTCTAAAACACAGAACCCAAAATATCTTTATTTAGAACTGTTTTCTTGTCACTTCAGAAAGCTGTCAAAGACTGCTGTTATTGAGATCATTTGAGTGGTTTTAATCTTCCACTAAAGAAACACAAGGGTATAGTCATTTCGAATAAGAGCAGGCATTTTTTAAGACACTGCCACTGGGAAGTGCAAAATTGGGGAAAACTGCAAAGAAACAGAATGTGAATTCTTCACAAAAGTAGTAATTCTGATTTTTTTCTGTCTATTATGACAGGTAAAGATGTTTTTCAGAGTTGAAGTGAAATAGCTGGGAGACTCTTTCATGGTCTCCCACATCACGGCTCTGTCAGCATGCAATGGGATGGGCAATGGCCAGGGACATGATAAGGGATAGGGAGATTTTTTCAGCATTTCTTAACTTCTCTGAAGAGGTAAGAGCATGAATGCACGGGTGTGTCATCATGCACTTGTCTCCTGTCAGTAACACTCTTGCTTTCTGTCTGTTGTCAAGCTGAGATCAACTCACTGGCTCCTTTCCTCCATCTCACTCTGTTTACATTCTTTCAGGTTTTCAAGGCCATCTCTGCACAGAAAAGGCCTGGAAAACTTTTCTTTTTTTAAACTGAAAGGAGACCTGCAGTCTGCTCGGTTGACCTGGGACGCACACAATGCTCTCTGATCCTTTGCCAGTACACCAGAGTTTATTTTTTTGTTGCCTCTGTGAGAGGAGTAGGATAACTAGGTACAGGGTGTGATTTCATGGTGTCAGGGAGCACAGAACATGTGGCTAATCTAAACTGCAAAAGAAACTAGGGGAAACAGGGCAGGCAGGTCCTATTTTTGACATTGTCAGGCACATCAGGCTCTTATCAGATATTTGGGAAAGCTGCTGTTCATTTAAGAATAGAAAAGATATCCTGATTTATCTAGTAAAAACAACTAATTCCTCTTAGTCCTGTTTATCATCATGGGGCTCAGTTACATCCCAGTGTGGCATCCAGCAGTGAAGATGGTTATGGAATAAATATGTGCAGATTCTTGCAAGAACCTAGCTCAATATTTGTACAGTTTGCATTAAATCTTGATAATTCATCACACTCCTGCAATTGTGTTTTACACGCTGGGATGTCCCACTTGGGACGCCTGCTAGTTTCACTTCTGTAAGAACTCTACACAGGGCTAAGGTGGGTTTTTTTAGTACAAATACCGAAATGGTGTGTCTGTAGGTGACAGTTGGTCTAATGGCTCTGGGGTACTCGTGAATTCTGTGGCATTCCTGAAACTATTTCTGTTGCTTAACAAATATGATTCTTAGATTGCAATTGTTTGTTGCAACAGGTTTCAAACATGCCTCGGTGAATAAGGAAAGGTACCGACAAGTCGCACCGCACACCAGCAGGCTGCTCCCATGCCAACAAGCAGCTGGAAATGTTTGGATACTTCTACAACTTGCCCTATGCTTGTGAAGTTTAATGTGGAGCGTAAAAAGAGAGAATCCTGCTAGCATACTAATATCTTTAGAATGGAAATCAGCGAAACTATGGGACATAAATATGCTTATTTGCATAGGTACATATCTGCATTTTACATTTGTAACAAAACTTGCATGCGTTACTTCTGCAGGTGTTTTTCCAGCAGTTCAGTAGCTCAAAAAGAGAAATACCTTTGCAAAACAGCTGACACTGAAATTATTATGTCTTTCCTGTCCCTTTGTTATTAAGGAGTCTTGTTGAGAAACCGTGACAGAAGCAGTGCATCCCTAACTAGCTCACAGAAATTATTTTTCATGACTATCACTGATGTGGACAGTAAAATTAAAAGGTATGTCAAATTAAAGTCAGAATAGCCAGCCAGAAATATAGCCAAATAAACCTTGAATCAAGTCTTAAGCAGTATTTGATGAAAAAAGGTTCAACAATAATTAAAAGAGCAATAACCTTTTCAGCAGCCATATATTTTGTTTTGATAGAAGAGTTAGTGCTTTTTTACCCACTCTTTCTGAAAAAAGCATGAATTTTAATGCTTTGTCACTGACAAAGAAAAAAAACTTCTCAAAAGTTCTGCTGCTGCTGTTTTTCACTGGTTAGTCTTTCAGGAGACTAGAAACAAAAAAAATATTGTCAGCCACCCAATGATCTTACAATCAAACACGAATTAAATTTTCGGTAGCATTTTGACAAAAATGCTAATATCAGAAATTGCTTTTGGACAACAACCTTACCCTATAAAAATAGTTGTGTTAAAAGATTCCTTTGAATTGTCCCATTTCACCCATGTTTCATGTCAAAGGTATACAGGCTGTTTCTTACTGCTGTTTCTTCACTGTTCTCAAGTAAGCAGCAGAGGGCACAGCTCCCTGCTGAAAGCCTTCCAAGCAGGCGGTTGTGTGACTATGCCTCATTCTGCTTAAAATGTTTTCTGTCTATCAGGAGCAATGTTTTAATTAAAACACTGCAGTCACCACAGTCAGTAATACCTCTGAAAGAAGGCATTTCTCTCTTTCTATTTATGCAACAGTCAATTCTGTACAAAATCATGAGATTTAGTTATGCCTAATGCAACTTCCAGAATACAGGTGTTATCACAGACCACTGAAGTAACTATTTACATACTGTTTTGTACAGAACTCCAAAAATTGAATACAATTGGTTACCTTGGACAAGCATCTGCTCCATACATACAGCTCAATTTTGTTAACAAGCAATAGCAGTAATACTTGGCAAAGCTATATTCAAACTGATCAGCAGCTCCAGCTGAAGTGTCTAAATCCTGAAAATGTATCATGCAGATAACAATTTTCAGCAGTCTCATGGCAGACAAATGTGATTTTCAACTTCTTGCCCCAAATTTTGGGGTTTGTGGATTCTTTTCAAGGTGAAAGACAACAAGAAGAGCAAGCCTGCTTTCAGTAGGCTTTGATTTTGTGTATCTTTGCTGGTAAATATTTAAACATCCAGATATCAAAAAGCTGAAAACCCCTAATGTAGGACAAGTAAAATGTACCATCATAGCATTCTGTCTTTCATATGTTATATCTGTAAACCAGATGTCTGTTGCAGCTGTGTAAGCTTCTTTCATATTAAGGTACAGAATTAAAAGGAAAAAAACCCCGTAGAACTACCCCATCACTTCTGATACAGATTGTTCAATGTTATATCAGTATAAGTGCAAATAATAAAATTTGTATTTATTACCATGTCATGCCCACCTGCGAATCTGTTTTAGTATCTAAAGGTATTAGTTGCAGTTCAATATATTCCCTGAATATGAGATGCATAATGACATTTATAAGTTTTGTTGGTATTTGCTAGAAAATATGGACTACATAAGCTCACAGAATACCTGGTAACAAGAAAAGATTATGGATACTTCATTATTTGGACACAACTTTTTTTTCCTTGCTTCAAACTTTGGCTGTTCTCATAACTGGGACAGTGAATTATAGGACAGACGGTTTTATATTTTATAGGTCTGTCTGCAAATAAAAATAGGGAGATGTATTATCTTTCACCACTTAAAACAAATGCTCAGTTAGTATTAAAAGCCTAAAACTGTAGCCAATAGCAGATAAAACTGCCCAGTTAAGCTCACACTTCTCCCCTCACAAAGAGGGGCCAGGTTTGATCCTATCCACAATAACCAGTTGTGCATAGACAAACTGAGCTGTACCTCTCCCATTAGCAAAGCCCAGTGCAGGAAGTAGACACAACGTAATATGAGACAATACCTCTTTCACAACCACTGGGGTCCTATTATCTCCTGCCTTTATGCCACAGGCCAATATTTACTATGTCTTATTTTATTTTTAAGCAACCCTTATCTCTTGAACCCTATGCAAAGTATTGCATAAGGATGGCCAGAACTTCCTCACATCGAGAGATGCCTGATGGCTTGGAAGCACCCTCCTTCTAGTTCACTCCAAAACTCATAACTTCGCTACTTTCCTCCTACTAGTTTACTTACTACAGCTATAAGGGAAGATTATCTAATACAACTTATTCAGTTTTAACCAGAGCATTACAAATAACAGTATTTTGAATCTCTGTAAACTAAAAAGGATCACTATGAGAGCTAGTGAAAAATTTTTTAAGCTTTTTGTAGGACTTTTTCACAAACCAATTCACTACCAAGATATGTAGTATTTGGCACTTAAAAACTGAAAAATTTCCTTTGAATGTTCTTATAATTTAATATTTTTCAGAAGGGTTTTCTGTTTTTTCTGGCCAGTGTCCTTAAAATAAGATTATTTTACATTCGTTCCTATACTATGTTCATTTTTAATTTCATACTCACAGATAAAGTCAATGGGTGTCCTGCTATGCATAAAGTTAGACACACCTATAGTGGTTTGCAAGTTCAGGGCTTTAGACATAAAACTTCATCCACACTCATCTGGAAAGCTAGAGATCCACTTCTATTTATACTGTGAAGGTTTTGCCAAGGATATCACATTTCCTTAGTTCCAGTTTCCTGGAAAGGTGCTAACGCTTTCCCTGCAGAGTGTGGATAGCCTAAAATGTGGAGGCGACAATCAGTGGTTGATGGAATACAGGCTTGTGTTTTAAAAAGCTTACTGCCATCCATGATCCTCAGCTTTCTTATGCCCTGTGCTGCTGGGACATTTTCTGTGGTTGCTGTCACAGCAATTTAGTCCCACACTTCTAATGCATTGTGACAACATCTGGACTATATGTACTCTGAAGGAATTCACAAGAGCCACAAAAATAGTTATAAAATTATTCAAATCATATTATTTTAACCTATATTTATAGATAATTTACTTTGATCCCTATTGCAATTTGTGAAAAGCTTTTATTTTGGAAAAAGAGTTCAGTGCTCTTTGAGTTCAGAAGTCTTTCCTCCTAGCATGAAGTTGTAGTAAAAAGCCTTGAAATGTATTTTGTCAGGTAGAAGAGGGATCTGAAAGAAGTCACCCAAACGGCAAGTGCTGTGCAACAAGCACCTTTCCTAAATTGCATCACCTTAGTTCCTGGTACTTTGTTCAAAGTCAAACATAATTTCTTTGTCATGTGGCTGATTGTACAGCCGCATTATAACTTCAGGAATTAAAAAAGTGGTAAATCTATTCAAAGAAATACTGGATTCTTTTCCTTTGAGTCCTGGTTCATGAGCTCTTCACGAGCTCAAGAGCTCCTTCATAACATTAACCTTATTCTCTACATTCATGCAGAAAATACTAGTAATTAAATACCTTAGCAACAGTGATAGGGTCCTAGTTAAAAGCCGAAGTGCACTTAGGGAAGTATAAAAGGGTGTAATGGGTGTAACAGGAGGAATCATAAGCCAGTTGTGTTGGGTTTCAAGAAGCAAACCAGTTGTTGTGTCAGTCACACACAGTCTGCTGCATTTAAATTGGAGATCTAGAATTACTTCAGAGCCTGGCTGATGAGACAGTAAAAAGGTCACAATTCTGAAATCTTGGCTCCTCTTGCAAGAGATCATTTTACTGAATCTCTGCCATGCTCACCTCGCGCAGAAAGAATATTTTTCATAGTCAGAAAATTGACATTGATTATCTGATGAAGCAAAAGACACTATGGCAATTTTTCCACATTATATTCCCATTGCATTTGTCTAACAAGACAAGATTTATATCTCCTTTGGCTATTATTATTCCTAAAACTTCATTCATTTCTTTGTTAGAAAATTCAAAATTATCTTGCCCCACTCTTCTGTATCCTTTGTCACTGAATTTCTTTATATTCTATTGTTGCCATATCATGCTGGAACGCACCATCTGTTTCACTCAAACCATAAACACAATTTCAGATCTCTCTGGATTAGTCCTATCTAACTAGTCATTTGTTTTTTTCAGTGGTCCATCTGATAGCTCTTCACAACCAACAGAAGGTCTTTGATATTACCTATATAACTAACTCACAGTCACCAACACTGTCTACAGAAGACTGATAGCAGACAAGGAATTGAGGGGTCTCTAGCTCTTTCACCCTGCTGTGAGTGTGAAAAGCTGCAGTCCATTTGGTGCTGTGGCTCTCATAGGAGTGAAGGAACTTATCCTACATTGTTCCGAAGGAAAAATGGTAATTGACATCAGATTTGGTCAAAAGTTAGAATTTCGGTTCTGCAAGAAACACATTCTGTTTCAAAACAGTTCTTTGAAGAATTTATAAATTTTACTGATGGTTGCTAAATCCCCCCACAAATACATTCAAGAGTTCTGATTCTCAAAGTGAAAACCTCTTGAGCCATCAACACCTTTGCCCCAGTGTACCAGGCTTATCCATCCCTCCAGGACTCCTAACTGTCCTAGGGGACAGGCAGGAAGCTGGAAAGCTTACATGTCACTAATAACCTTGTAACTTGGACTCAACCCACAAATTTTCTCCTGCAGCATGAGAGAGGCTGCAAGTCCTGAGTGCCTGGGATGAAGGTGGCCTTTTTGCGGCTCCTGGGCTGCCTTCTGTACAGCTCGGTTCTCCGGAAGAGTGTATTGAATCTTTTTAGTGTCTGGCGTCAGGTTTGGTTTCCAAAGCCTCAAAACATGCTCACTGACACCAGCCTGAGTCTGTGTCAGCAGTAAACATGGCAGTAATTTATCACAGCCATTCCAGACCATAGCAACCAGGACAGTAGCAGGCCTCCTGCATCCCCTCCCCTCAACAGGGTGCTGAAGGCTTGATGGAAGCCTGGTTACTGAGGTTCTTCAGACTCCCTGCTGGAGAACTACAAGTTAATAACTGGCCAGGTCCAGCATACCTAATATTTCCATCTGATCTATTAGTTTTGCTATCTTCGTTTCTCATGTAGTTTACATAGCAAGGTTGCCCAAGGACCATAAATTGTGCACCCTTCACTCAAGCAGAAATTTCATGATGTTGTGAAACACTGATATCATTTTAGTAATCTGACTAGAAAATTGGTCAGGGACTAAGCAGCTGAAGCTGTATCTCTTTCAGCAGAAGTTTGTGGTGGTAATTTTCCTTTGAATGTTTTCCATTCTGATAAAATATAACCTCTGAACAACAACAAAAAACTAACACAAAATTTCAATCTACCTATAACTGAGACACACCTAAAAGCTGTCATATTCCTAGGCATCAATGCCACAAGTTTTACAGGTTATAACATTACTCGCACAATGGTATCTGAAATTCCTGACGTCAGCTGCGGACATCTGCAAAGGCAGATATCAGTAACTGTTTCCTATTACTGAGAATAGTCTGTAAGAAAAACAGGAAAATGTCAACAGGTTCCATTTTTGCAACGCAGGATGACAAGGCAGTGCTTACATAGTCTATGATAAACCTTATTTATATAGAAATAATTGCTCCATACACTCAGTTCAAATGGTTACAAATATAGCTAATACCACAACTATTTAACTATGCTGCAGTATTTGTCAAGCATATGGTCCTAAAAATACAATCCTGCTTTTAAGCGTGTGTGAGACAGAGTTTAAGCCAGGCAAAATCCCATATGTGTTAGTAGAACTTAGCTTTAAAACAGAGAGTCAGGGCATGGTATCTTATTACTAAAGAAACAGGCGATTGTGTGTAAATATTCTTGAACTGCAAGATAGGACCTACTTCAGGAGAAAACTTTGGAAGCTGGATTTCAATCATGCATTTAATCAGGCATCAGTCCACAAGAAGATTGCCTTGAAGATTCACAGCAGTACAAAAATGGCTTGAGGTCATTCCCAAAACTCCTGAAGCTAGTAGGACTTAGGCTTTGGACCTCCTCTTTCACTAATGAGAGCATTGCTAGTCATATTAAAGTAGTATTTAATAATATATTGACCATTTTTTTTGCACACTGACATTTTTATTTGTTTTCCACCGCTAAAAGCTACTGAGATTGACTATTTTTTTGTGATTATCAAATTAATGTTCCAAAAGCCACACATAGATGTCTTAAATCATTGATATGAATTTTCAAAAAGGCTGAGCATCCATTGCTTTCTGTGTAGTCTGCACTTTTGTACCATTATTATCCTTTGGATTGAGAAGATTTAGTGTAAAGGTCTTTGGACAACATTTGAACAGTTAGAATGATGTATATTTTAATTTGGCATCTAACTCATATCTATCTTAATATATGTACTGAATCAAAAAGTAAACAGATTGCAACCACACTATTTCCTTATTACAATCCTTACTCTTATCACAGTTTCTTATGGCATTCTGAAATCGTATGAAATCAATAAAGGTTGGTTAGAAAATATTGCTGTCTTTACTGTTTAAGCAGGCATATAAAAGCCTAGGCATAATTTAGAAATTCAGAAGAAAATCAGAGCAGAGATCTCATCTTAACAACTTTCATCAACACCAGTAGTTTCTTTTTAAAGAAGACAGTGCCTTGCAAGGAGAAAAAAAATGTCAAGTTTGAACTGGAGTTATCAAGGCAACAATGGTAAAAGCTATCTTTAATAGAAAATCAGATTTATTAATAATGTATTGAATATTTCATTTTCCTTACAGAAATTCTTCAGAATTGCATGGATTAGTAACATATCAAGTATCTGTATTATGTATACAATTGGTTCCAAGGGAAAGTGTCATGAATTCAGTATTGACACAGAATTAGAAGTAGAAAACTTCAATTATTTATTTATTTTACCCAGGACCTGACCACTGGCACAAGTTATACCCTATTGCCAATGGAGAACGTCAATCTCCTATTGATATTAAACTCAAGGAAGTAAAAAAAGATGCATCTCTGGGACTTCTTCAGATCACTTGGAAACCTTCCACATGCAAAGAGATTGTCAATGTTGGACATTCATTCCACGTGAATTTTGAGGATAAGGACAATCAATCAGGTGTGTAAAAAATCTGGATCTGGAGAGGGGGATGTTTTCTTTTTTCATTCTCTTTTTCTCTAATTTATATAGAAAACAAGATGAGTTGCCTTCGAGGAGTTTTTTATATAGATTAGGGTATGTGTGCTAATTTTGTTGCAACAGTTGGCAACACACTTTAAATGTTATAGAAGGTCCAGATTATGTTCTTTAAAATCAGGGCTTGTTGGCAAGTGTTCCTGTGTTAACGGCAAAAGGACTGGTAATTTCCCAGTAGGAAACCTCCAGGATAATCACTGATTTGTGAAGGGGAAGGTAGGAGGAGAGTTTCTAAACACAGTTACTCAGTTGTGCTTTTATTTTAAATCAACATGCGGTGGGAGATATATACATATGTAAAAGTTACTCACAGTATAACTCCGTATGGAATCACTCTGGACTAGGGTTTTTTTCTCAGAGAGTCTTACTACCTTGATAGCAAAGGAGGAGATTTCTTTGTGCTGATGTATAACATTGTAAGTGCTTCAGGAACTCCAGGCATATATTTCTAAGCATCATGCACAATTACAGGTGCCTATCACCACAGTAGGAATCAATACATATTTATGTGCTTGTAAGCAAGGAATTAATGATAATGACCAATAAACAGAGTCAATAATGTTGAAGTATACCTGTGGCATTTCATAGTCTAAATTCAGACATCAACTACCTATAACTGTTACTTTTGTGAAGAAAGACACCTTTAAAATACTGTCATAAATAATGCAAATTTTAGTGGGAAGTGAATTTCATGAGGTAGGATGGTTTGTTCTGCAGTTATTAAAATCCAATTGCTCTTTCTGGCAAACTGCTGGTTTTCTGCATTATTTTTCCTTTTATTTTCTCTCTGAGGTAGAAGGTCTATTCACATATATTTCACCTGAATTTTGGAACTGCACTGAGGAGACATGCAGATTTACTGTAACCAATGCACTCATACACATACCTAGAATTAAAACCTTCAATAACTTTGGCTTAACTGCACAAAATGTTTTTTTTTCTCCAGATGTTTAAAAATAATCTAATATCAAAACATGTTAACATGGAGAAAACTGCTTGCATGTTATAAAATCTTTGAAATCTATAACTTGCCTGACAGGAAGACTTTATTGATTGATGTTTTTACCATACTTCATTCATTTGCAGTGCTGACAGGTGGACCTCTCACCGGAACATATAGATTGCGGCAGTTTCATTTCCATTGGGGCCAAACTGATGAGCAAGGCTCAGAGCACACAGTGGATGGAAGGAAATATGCCTCAGAGGTAGAGTCAATGAAAGAAAAGTTGAAGTCAAGTTTTCAAAGTCTGGTCATATATATCATCCTTAAGAAAAAAAAACAAACAAGCATATCTAGATAGCTTTGGTAGTTATTTTATTTTGCAAAAGCAATACCAACTCTGCAAATGCAAAGTTGACTTTGCAAGAGCAAATTGGATTTTTGTGGTCAGTACTTATTAATCTAAATTTACATAATCTAAATCCATATTTAAATAATGAAATAGAGCTGAATGGTGCGCGTATGAAAGTAACATTTGCTAAATGTTAAAAAGGTCGGCTGTACACACACATTCAGCTTAATACTAAATCATCTGCTTTTTAGAGTCTGATCACCCAATGCCCCACTATAATTGTAGCTGCAGCTCCTCAGAGCTACAAGCATGCTGATCACTGTAAGGTTTTTTTCCTGGCTTTTCAAAAGCAGCAAATAAGAAGGAAACCCAGAAGAAATTAATGAAAGTAAAGAGATAAAAAAAGTTATCTAGTAATGGCCTCAGCAGCTGTCAAGTACATTAAATATTTTCAGATAATGAAGCAAGGTCTGTTTTACAAAAATTGAAAACTACCTCTAAAGTAAGAGATTGTATTTGTTTTCCAGGGCCTTAGTGTCCTGCTAACAGTCATGAACATGCCAGCAAACAATTCATGTTCAATCCATGTAATGGTATCTTTGGCATCTTTTTAGATTTTAGGAACATTACAACATGACACACTAATGAGATGGATTATACATTTTTAATGTAGGCATTAGGAACACACAGCCAGAAGTGTGTTCCTAATAGGAAATTTTCTGCTGTTGAGAGTGCTAAAGCTATCTCATTTGATACAGCCAAGATAAGAAAGGGGTGTCCCTTTAGAATTGCTTTCTGCTGTAAAGAGATAGTGCACTTAAGCTGTGTTTAAGCAGCCCATGATTAAGTGTTTTTTAGTTTGCTTTGAATCAATAGTTTAAAATATGTTGAAACAGTAAAGATGTTAAGTTGAAAATATAGCAATTCAGCTTTAATAAATACCAGAATTTTTTTTAAATTGTTTTAAATCAGAATGTTAAGATTATGTGCAGTATATGATAATTTCCATGTTCTGTTTCTATATTTTAGAATCTCTTCGTTGTATTTTAAGAAGTTTTGATATTTTTTGTGACCATGTTGCTGAAACATTATACAAATAATTCAGGACTAGATTATCGCCATAGAGTTACATAGTTGCTAAGGAATTGCTAAGCATATTAATAGGTGAGAAGGCATATAAAGAAACTCCTATGATTTCCACATTCTGTAAGTTTTTGAAATTTATATTTCACAAGAACTAGCTCAAGATATAATAAGCAACATACTAGGCTGTAACTCTATTAAAGCAAATACTGTCAAATAATTGTTGAAAGCTTTAGGTTGAATATAAACCATCCACAGCCATGATGTTCATGGCCATACCATCAATCTTTTGCAGTAAATGGGACTATTATGAATAAATGTTGCCCTATGTGTAATGAAGTGGTTACATTCCTTAAAATGATATTTTATGTATTACATTTTTAAAGAAGGAAATAAAGGCATGCACAGGAGACTGCTAGCAATAGAGTTAGAAATATATATGTCCCTTGTAAGTTGTGATTATGTCTCTGTACATGTCTCTGTACTTACCCCTAAACTGCTTCCAGGAATATGTGCAGTTCTGCCTACCCCAAGGTAAAGCCGGGGTATGAGTCCTGGCAATGCCAGGGTAATTCAGCAGACCACCATAAATCTGCAGGTGTTCACAAGCACGTTCTCAGTTTCACGGTCAGACCCTAAGAGTGCAGAGTGGCATTTCTAACTATGTTACTCTAGTTGTGGCATTTCTCTGTAATAGAACCAGCAAAAATGATCCTGTCAATTGCTTTTTAGCTTCATCTCATTCACTGGAATGCAGACAAGTATTCGAATGTAGCTGAGGCTTTCGACAAGCCGGATGGCTTGGCAATTGTCACTGTCTTCCTGAAGGTCAGTTACTGACATACTAAAACCACATGTGTCTCTCTTCCCTTTCCTTACCAAAACTGCAGTACATGATGAGGACCAGGAAAAACACACCTTTCTGTTAAATCAGTGGAGAAGTCTGTCTCTTATCCTGATTTATCTCCTATTTCCAACTTTGTTCGTGCTTCTACACGGTTGTTTACCCAAATCCCCATTTCATCCACAGACCCTTCAAGAAGAGCTGCACTTTAAAGCATGGGTACTAGTGAGCTTGTGGTGTTTCATCCACCTTTGTAACAGGCAATGCTCACACCTTTTCTGCTTGCTTTCCACTCCATTTACAGCGATGTGAACTTTCACAGAAAGATGGTTCGAGTCATGTGTGCTATTACTGTCTAGCACTCAGAAAAAAAAATTCTAAATCAGCACTCCAAGAAATCTTGAATCCATGCACATGACATATTTAGCCTTTCAAAACCAAGGCAGGAAAAAGAATTCCTTATTTTTAAGGACTTTATTCTGTTAACAAAATACCATTAAATAATATTATATATTATTATATAATGCTAAAGTATAATTACTAATAGTTCACATTGCAAAAAAGATACCAGCAAAACCATATCTCTGAATGCTTTCAAAGCGAGTTTCAAAGATAAGCACATATGATCATATCAATCATATACTTCTGAACCCTGGATTATTTTTGCAGTCTGCATTACTCTGCAAAGCACAAGCAAAACTTCCTGTTATTTCCTCAAAAAGTTCTAAATTTTGTCTCGTTCATAGTGGGTTTGCAAAGATAAACTAATGAAGATTTATAAAGCATATTCTTATTCTTGATTCTGTTAGAATAAAACTATTGTTACATATTTAGGATTTTAAAGTATTTTTTTATTTACAGCTCGGCTTATGCAATGAAAACCTGAAGGGTGTCTTGAAGGCCTTGGATTCAGTAAAGACTAAGGTAAACATCATCACAGCCTGATCATGATAATATATAAAGTAGCTAAATTAAAATCTACACGGTCTCTCATCTGCCTTTTTGAAGACTTCAGAATAATGCAGGTGTTCAGCTGAAGAATCCTGCTGAGATGTGGGAGCCGAAAGCATGCTTCTGGACATGAGTTTACAGGATCCTGTAAAATATTTTGTATTGTTGGGGCTCCACCCTGTAGACAGCTATGGGTTCTTTGTGTAAGAGTACACAGTTCTGATTCCTACCTAATCCTATGCTTCCATCCATCTGTCTATTTAAAATTACCCCTGGTGTCCATCACCAGCACAGCCTCATAGTAACCAAACTGAAGTTTCTCTCAATTAAAGGAAGGAAAAAAAGGGAGAAGAAATAACACCATAACTGCACTTTTCTTAAGCAGTCTTGTAAAGCAGTGACTATTCCCACTAAGTCTCTCATAAAGGCACAAGGTAAGCAGAAATAGAGTCTGAATATCGGAATTTTATTGAAGCATGTTAAAAATAAAACACAGCATCTCCCACAGGATTTTAAAAAGGAATGTAGACTTTGACCCTGAACATGCAAACGTTACCAACATGTGTGAATCCTCCCTTTAGCCTCAACAGACGGCTGAAAATTAATTATACACTGAAGTGTTTTACTTGCTCAGGAGCATAGAGTTCAGCATTCAGAAAAAAAACCAAACCAAAACAAACACCTTTAGTCAGTGATGACCAAACTCTTTGGTATCTGATACCATTTTGGGGGGAAATTGGTTTTTGTTTGGGTTTTTTTGAGTAACACTGCTCATTGTCAGTGGTGCCAGCCTAGATGTATCTCGGTGTCAAACTTATCACCAGGGCAAGCAACTCACCTCTGATGCTATGAGAAAACACTAGTGTTTTGAAATTACCTCCTCTGATTTAGGAACATACTCCTTTGCAGTCTGGGATGTAAATCCTATCTTACTCATGGGTTTCATTAACCCAGAGTATCTTCCACAGGGTAAGAAAGCTCCCTTTTCTGATTTTGATCCTTCAAGCCTACTGCCTAAATCCATGGATTACTGGACCTACAATGGCTCTCTGACTCATCCTCCCCTCCATGAGAGTGTCATCTGGATTATACTTAAAGAGCCAATTACTATCAGTTCAGAGCAGGTACGTTATTACAGGGAACAAGACCCTTCACATTGTACTGCTGCATTAGGTTTATTTGTCTCATTTTTACTGTTAAATGAGCACTACCTTAATGCCACATTGTTGCTTTTAAGAAACACTTATGATTCTGCCTCAGCTGGGTTAGGCTACTCACATCTTACAAAGTCTTGTGGAAATTGAGATAGGAAGACTTCAGATTGGTGGAGTTGCTTCTATTGCTCCAGGAAAGGCAATTTTCTTAATCAAACTTCCTTGAAGTGCTGTGTCTCCCAAAGCAGAAGCCAGGCAGAAAGCTGAATTCTTCCCATCTTCATTCCTAGAAGACTCCCCAAAAGAAATTCATATTCTCATCAAATCTCAGCCAAAAACCTGCCTGAGCAGGGAGCTTTGTGCTGTGCCACAAGATCAAATAGCCAGAGTATAGCTCTATTCAGTGCTATTGTAGAGTGGTTAGGAGGTATACCAATTGCTTTATTACTGCATTATTTCCTAACAATGTCTGTAGGACAAGCTAAATATCCCTCACTGGCCTTACCCAGATAAGTATTCTTTGTGTTCTGAACTCTTGGGAAACTGTCATGCAGTTATTGCCACCTGCCCATCCAAAGGTGTTTGAATTAATATCTTTCCAGATAAGGCTAGTTAAGTACTTGGAATCTTTGAAAATAAAAAGCACACCTGTAGAAATAATTTGGGTGTTATGAAGATCCTTAATATTTGTACAAGGTGTTATTCATTGGGCTATTCCGTGGATAGGGAATAGAAATTAAGTACAAATATTTTGACATAAAAAGCAATGTTTAAAGCAAAGTTGGGTTAGTTCTTAAGCCTTGCCTTTTACTTTCACAACTAGTGACATGTTTAATTTATCAACATTTTTTTTACATAAGTGATTACATAGTAGTACCGGTGTCTGAAAGTTTCTGTGATAGTTGGGATACAGGGGTCAATAGGATATTCAAAGATGTGTGGCAGCATAAATCCTGACTTGCCACTGGATTAATTCAATATTATGAAGCTTAATTTTTTTTAAAAAATAGAAAGTTAGTTAGGAAGTATGACAATTTCTCAGATATGCAAGATAAAAGTGAAAAGCTAAATATATCCCTTCCTTCCTTGCCCCATTTAGCTGGCTCAATTCCGCACAATCCTGTCTTCTGCTGAAGGGGAAGCACCTTGTCCCATACTGAGCAATCACCGGCAACCCCAACCGCTGAAGGGCAGAGTGGTGAGAGACTAATTCCAGACAACCAAAGCAAATCTGGAGCACAATCTGTTCATCAAGAGCAACACATCCAAACAAAGACTATGGAAAAATCTACCAAAGAAATGAGAACAGTGCATGTGTTCTTAGCTGCAATATTCCTGTCCTGCCAGAAGCTGTTGTAATTCACTGTGCCATTTGGCTAGTGCTTTTACTGGAATTGATCTATATTATTTTGTGGTAGGCAACTAATCTGTTTTAATGCATGACTTCTAACAGTGAAATGTACTTCAAAATTTTTAATGAATCTTCACATTCTTCCTGATGTGCTAAGTAAACTGTGGTGATAAGAAGCAAAGTCATTGTTCAGAGTGAAATTAATCAGTACTCAGGTTCCCACAAGGAGAGTTTATGCAACTGTATGAGATGTCTGTTGTTTTTTGCAAGGAAATTTCTTCTATTAATGGCAATTATGAATAGGTTATTGTTGCTTTGGCTAATAAAAATGGTTTCTTTTTCTAGCTTAGCTGATATATGCCTGATTTAAATTCAATTAATAAAGAAAGCGCTTTGAAATGAAACAGTATTGTAACACTGCTATGCCATCAGTGTTTTAAAAGAAATGTTGTAATAATTGCTCTTTTATTTCACCTGCAGACCTTAGAAAGAATTATTAGACATATGTCCATGGAAAAATAAAGCACCTTGGTCTGGCTGTACAGTTAAGTCACACAGTTTCACTATTTCTCAAGCAGAGCTGTACTCAGCTTTGCAAATGGCTCCAGCAGTGACAACTGAATTATTTAATAGCCAGCAGTGGCAAAGGTCTGAAGAAGATAAAGTCAGACTCTACGAGGAACAACATAAAGCATTAGGAAAAAAATGAGATTTCCAGTTGACCCCATTATGTAACTTAAATGTTATTTGACTGAAATGATGAAGTACCTTCATTAAATTACATAAGTGACTATTATATGTTGGGGTTTTGCAGCACATCTTGCTACAGATATAGTTTCTTCTTTAACATTTGCATGCCTTTGACTATACCGTAAAAGCAGTGCTGTAAACATTTACAGTTCCTCACACTTCCTTTATAAAGTACAAAAAATTTTCAGATCCACATTTCCAACATATTCAAAAGCTGAATTGCTTTAAATGCAAAATAACCACCTCTGCTGCAGCCATCTGCATTCAGTGAGACATACTCCTAGGTCAACCTTTTCAGCTAACCAGTGTGTGTATCCAGCAACTGGATCAATAAGGCCTTGGTCTGTGACTCACCACCATAATGCAGTGGCAACATTTATCATACCAGAACATGTGAAATGAATAACTAATCACTTGCCCCAATCAAATTATCTTATACCTGGTTAGCTTGTGTACCCTTGATGCCTTCTGCCATTAGCCTGTTAGGCACTATGACAGAAGTCAAGACTAACTTTATTCAATGCGATGCATTTGTAAGAAACACAATAAAATCATACCAAGACCTTTCTTTATTCTGTTCCAAAACAGGTGCCACATTTATGCCTAACTTTCTATATGAAATAAGTTTTGAGATACCACAAGCAATTTACACCTGAAAAAAGGAGAGGTCATTTAGTCTTATTCTCCTAGCTTGGAACTAGAGGAAAAATTGTTCATTGAAAGTGCAGAAGAGTGAGCACAAACTGCAGATAAGCACATGGCAGCTGAATGTAATACTTCAGCTTAGTCTTAGACCTCTACCTTTATGAACAAGAATCTTCCTTTTGTCATAAAAGCTTCTTTTCCTAATAATATCAATCTCTGATGCAGAATCATGAACAAAATGGGAGCTCACCCATGAGCATGGGAATGAGGAGCTCAGTATTCAAAAGCAGTCTCCACTTCTGTGTTAATGAAGTGCTAAGGCTTGGACAATAAGCCCAAGCCAGAGTTGACCTATAGATGAATCCTGTACATTTTATAACTGATAACCATTGTGCTATTAGGTATTATACTAAGTTATAGCAAACCAACTGTTCTGATGTAAAAGGTGGGAATACTGAAGCCTGAGCAACAGGCCCTGAACTGAAACTGCTAACTCTGTATGTAGTCATTAGTGAAATATGCATAGAAGATGTAGTTTAAACAGCATAAAACATGTCTATCCTGAATGTATCCTTATATTTCTTTATGTGTGAGCAAGATAACAAGGCCACGGAAACAGTTGTCTGGCCTTGTGACCTTGCTCATAAATTAACTAGATAAGCAGGGAAACTCCCTTAGCTTCTCCCTTAAGCCCTGGCCAGGCTCTGGGGGGAACCTAACTGAGATGAAAACCAGATATTTCCGCTTAAAACAAAGGTGTTAGCTATTCTGGCTTACTGATTTTTAGGTATATAAGGCTGGGCCCGCTCACAGCGACTTTGGAAGCCTCACCTACGGGTGGACGCACCGCGTAGGATTTCCCACTTGCAGGGAAAGGTTCTCCAAATCCTCGCTGTAACCGGGGCTCCCCAGCGACTGCGGATCTGGATGATGGTAACGTATGCAAGTGGTGATGGATCTTTCTTAATCACTATTCTCTCTCTCTCTCAAGTAGTAATGATTTGATGCATTACCCTGTATTTTCCTATTTGTTTAAGTGCACTATTCTGTCTTTTCTTACTGTATGTTTTCTGTATTATTCTGTTACATTATTTAGTTATTTCTAGTAAAATATGCCTGCTCTTTTCACTCTGGTGTCTGAGTTTAATTGATATCCCTGATCAGCAAAACAGTTAATTAAAAATCAGACAAATCAACATTCAGTCAGATATTCCTGCCATCCTCATCAGCAATACCTATTCCTATTACCTGATTAAGCAAAGCTAGTAAAATGCCTCGTTTGGTTCATAAACTTACAAAAAGACTTACAGAGGTCAATAATTCCCTCAGGTAATTGATACCTTCTTAATGAGCGATCCTAAAACCACACCACTTGTCTCTGCCTTAGTGCAACAACTGCATCATCCCTTTAACTGCCATGAACAGGAAGATAATAATTTTCACTCCTCCCAGTTCTCCAGAGGAAAAGTCTGATGGTGCTTGTGGGAAAAGTGAGAATGGAGACACAGCTATATCACTTTGACTGGTTTCAGAGGAGGCATCTTCCTTGTGATGGCAAAAAAATTAAACCTCACAAAGAGACCACAATGGGCACACATTTGAGAAATGATAACAAATCTGTGAGGCAGAATAACATCTTCCTATACAGAGCTATTTCATTCAGAGTCTATTTAAAAAGCTCTCTGAGTAGTGTGCTGAGCTGTCTTGTAATTTCTCAGATTTAGAGTGCGCTTGAGCTGCAGAACTGTGAGTTCAATCAGTTGGAGACCTTTGCATGTGTGCACAAGGGTGACAAGGAAGTGGGCAGCTGGATCTACTAGTTTGTCTCAAGTTCATCTCCAACATAAATGACTCCACCCTGCTTCTTTTTGTGTAACTCCTTTGGAAAATTACTTTAATAAAATACAAGTGAAAACATCAAGTAGGAACGACTGTGAAAATCAAATCGACCTGATTATGGCAACCAAGAAAATGAATAAGCAATTCATAGTCTAGGAAATGGTAAGGCAAATTAAATGTCCTTGACTTGACGAAGGCAAGCTCATTTCATAGTATATCTAGACTTTGACTACCAGTGAAGGAGAGATCTCTTATCTTTATAGCAAAGAAAGAGAACAAAATACAAACAGGATTTTATTTTAGGACATAAAGCTATATTGACATCTAATGGTACTTGCTGGCAATATAAGAGAAATGGGAAGGAAAATTACCCAGTGTAGTAGTTTGAATGGGTGGTATCTCAATGCCAAAGACTTGAGGAAATTACACAGAAAAACATAAATCTTTTAAGTCTTATTTTAAGAATACCATTTCTGCCTTTTACCAGAATGAATCATTTTCTCATTTGCTACTCCATATTTTCTCTGTACATAAAAACATTGTTATCTGTGTGCTGTGCATCAGTAGCCAAACCCAACAGTATATCACCTTTAAACCCAAATGACAGAGGAACAGGTAAATGCAAGCTACCACAGATGCAGCTCATCTGGAGAACTTCTGCTAGGCTTCTCTTCAACTCACAAAGACTTTCAAAATACAGTAACTCTGCTAAAATAAAGTTCCCCTGTGTAGCTCCACAGCTGTGAAAAAGTTAGCATTTGCCATCTGATCAGCAGAATGCACTTCAGGTCAGACTGCAGCAACCCCTTCCACCTTGATCTCTGCTGGACACATTAACTAGGACTCCTTTGTTAGTGTTATAAGACAAAATTGGATTGGTTAATGTTTCACATTCATTTTTTTCTTTAGAATATCCTTCCTAATTCAACTTTTCCCTTGTGTTGAGGGAAGAAGTCTACTGTTATAACCACAGAAGTGTCAACTGGTAAGTGTGCTTTGAGAATGCCCAGATAAAACCCTGTAGATGAGATGATGGTCTGAGGAGGCCTAGTTAATAGCTCCTGATACAGCTTAGGGATTTTACTGTAGGGTCTGTAGAGTCTCACTTTTTTCATAGGACTTTCTGGGAATCCTCTGCACCTTTAATCCTGTCTGTAACAGGTGCAGAACTGCAGTGCTGAGCAAGCCCAGCAACACAGGATGGGAAATGTGGGACTTGGAAGCAACTAGCAGCAATGCTGGGTAGTGGAAGAAACCACTTAGTACTGAAGTCAGTCTCAGTAGACCATTTAGAAAATGTTCAGATGTAATACTTGATGTAATCTTGAAACTTTTAAAATTGCTTTTCAAGCAAAACTGCTTGTCAAAATCAACACATTCGCTAGCTATTCTGAATTTCTTGATTGCATTATTTATCAAAGAAAAAAATTTTTAAACTGCTGAAAAAACCCTCCAGGACTAATGGTGTACTGCTGCCTATGTTTTTGTAATGCATTATAGCTTCCTTGCATGCCTTATTCAAGTTTTTGTGCATTGGCACAGAGCTCAAATAAAATGCATTTATTTTGTGGCTGCTTAAGCCATTAGGTCTTTTGCAATGCTCTGAGGTAACCAGGAGATCACACCATAAAAACTTTAAAATCAACAGACTAAATTGTGCCACAAAGTTCACTGTAGTGTAGGTAGAGCCAAGTCAGGTTAAATAGTACATGCGTAAGAAAAGTACACCTATGGGATTGTGTTCACACCAGTACAGTGAACTGTGACTAATCTTTTTTTAAGGGCTAACCGTTGCAGCACTAAGTCAGGCGAAGTTGTAAGGTTCCTCTCAGAACGGTGCTAAAGAGCCCAGGTGACAAAGAGGCAAGTGCCCTTCATCCCCAAGGTGTCCTGGCAGCTTCCAGCAGCCCAGCAAAGGGTGGTGCTGCCATGGGCGCTGGCCTGCTGGGGTCCACGGAGCCTGAGCGGATGCAAGACCAAGCTGTGCCATTTTGGGATCAGTGACAGCAGCAGCACTTTCTATTCCTGCAGCCTGAAACGAGCACTTCCCTCACTGCCAAACTATCACCACCTGATGATCCCCTTTTAGATATCCATTACGTTCACTTCCTATTTTGTCTGTGGAGAGACACTGCTCACATTTGGATAAATCTGTGAAATTGAGAGGCTGGAATATCTTATCCCTGATATTCAATGTATCGGGCAATGTGTAGCCTCTGCTTAATTTCTCATAAATACACACACACACACACTCCAGGGTGGAAATTTAAGAGTGAGCTGGGGAAAGCCCAAGCTTCCCTCTCTCTTCCCATCCAGGGGGGGAATCAGCTTCATTCCTCACATACTCTTTGAACAGCATTTACCCCTCCTCAGGACACCTGTGAACTTAAATCCATCCCACCCCTGTGAACTTAAATCCATCCCACCCAAGCAAGAGAAATCCAGGGATGGCCGAGGGGCAACGGAGCATGTCGCATGCCCAGCGGTTCTTGGCACATGTCGCTCAGCGGGACGATGGCTGCTGGAGTGATGCCTCAGTAACTGGATATGGTGGGGCAGAGGGGCAGCGTGCGTCTGCCAAAATGCTGCCACACAGCATGGCTGGGGGACGGGCCCGCAGCTTGGCTGTGCACGACCCGCACCAGGCCTCAGCTACAGCCGCGTCACTGAATTCAGCCCTGGCTGAGCCCGCTGGCCCCCGGGCTCACCCTCATGTAGGCAAGTGCCGACTGGCAGCGTTGGGTTAGACAGTTTGCTAAGCAGCTTTTTTGACCTTTTGGTCACAAAGAACATCAGATCTGCACTGGAATCTTGGTGGCACAAGGACTAACTTTTTTGAGACACCACAAATTTGATTTGTGGTAATGATTTGGCCTGCTCTTACTCTCACTGAAGTCTTTAGCAAACTGCATGTTGACTGAAGTTGAACAGGATAAAGCAGTGAATGAGGCTGAAAGACTAGAAAAAAATAGTGTCTGGCATGACAAAATCTAACACAAAAAGAACTCATCTCTATCTGTGACATTTGGTTAGAGCAATGTAATAAAATGAATCAATATAAAAGACCAAGTCATACACTGCCAATACTTTTATAAATGGTACCTCTGAACATACCCTCTCCTGCCCTGCTGTAAACTCACTCCTTCAGCTGGAGGGGTGTTAATCAAGAGAGAGCTGAGGACAGGGGCAATCTGGTCATCTGGGCTGCCCCTTGAAACCAGACTGCTTCCTCACGATAAGGAGACACTAACCCCTGGCACACCAACAACATGCTGTCAGAAAACATTTAGATTTACCCTTGAAAAATGTGTTAGGACAGATTTGGTAGTAATGGCACAAAAAGCTGTCAGCAACTGATGCAATAGGACCACCCCTCTCTTATCGGGAAGATCCCCATAAGGAAGAGCAAGGAGGGGGACATCCACAGCTACTTCTGTGCAAGCAAATTGGCTTCCCTGCAGTCCTCTGGGGGAGGTCAGATCAGCACATCCCCCTTCTTCCCTCACCAAACTGTACGTTCTTCCATTGATTCACACTGTTGAGAAGTGTAGTCCAATATCCTTCCACAGAACCTTATCCATTGATTCACACTGTTGAGAAGTGTAGTCTAATATCCTTCCACAGAACCTTATTTCTTAATTATCTTCATGGAAGCATAGAGGCCGTTTCAGCAATGGCAACATACTTCAGAGGCATGGTCCAATGAAGCCATTGTGTCTTCTGTCTGTGAAAATGCACCTGTGCAAGAGGAATGCCTGAAAGGGTCATACTCCAACTATTCAGAGTGCTTTCAGCCCTTGAACAAGTCCTGTAGGATTAGCATTAGGCAGGGTTTTAGAAGGCTGCCAGCTAACAATGCTGCATTTTGCATTTCCATTACATATCCCAGAGCAAAGTTTGTAACATGGATTCTTTTGTTATTGGGTCAAGGGAGAGAAAGGCTCCAGGGAAAACCTCCAGACAGCTTTAGATAATTATTGCAAAGCAAAGCACTGCCAAGACTGCAGAATTGTTTCCTATTTCACTCATCATACCCTACTTCTGGCCTCCTAGGTTTCCCTGGTATGAACATTGCTGACCTATCCTGTGAACCTTTAGCCCTCCTTCCAAGTATTTGTTGTATGCATATTTCTTTCTTCAAGTGACATTTTAACTCATTTGAGCGTATCTGATTGATGAGAGGGAGATGGATATTTGGCTTAAGCGGTTGCAAGACCAGACACGTACAGGACATCAAGCTCTAGACCCGTTTCTGAAATCTCATTTCCTTGATACTACAGCAAGTTGGGCCAGTTGAGAAAGGAGCATAGACTGAATAAATAAATGAATTTATGTAAATTTATGTATAAATAAACATGTGTGAACAAATAAATATTCAACAGAACAATATTGTAAGTATAAAGGAGTATATATTAAAACCTAATTGTGTTCAAGACCATGACATACACAGTGTTCATACCCATGTTCTTCTGTAGATCTGCAAGCATACAGGGATATAGTTATTCCAATGGGGTGGTTAGACTAATGTTATGATTCAGCAGCTACTCCTGAGCCCTTGTTCTCAAAGAGTATGCTTTGAAATATCTGAACATCACAACAGAAGTGACCCAGCTTGCCACAGGGCTGGACCTTCCATTAACTAGGAGATCTCTTAGGTAGTCAATACTTCAAGGGAATTAAAAGCTTCCTCTTAAATGGGTAAACAAGGACTTAAGTACCAGTTTGAAAATACTGACGTGATGTGACTATTGCAAAGCCACAAAGAAAAGTGGTGCAAAGTTAGGAACAAAACAGAGTTTCTGCGCAGGGCTCACATGCTAGAGATCACTCAATCCCCTAGATCAGACCTACCATTAAAACATCACTTTCCAAAAACACCTTCCACTGTTTTCCCTGAGACAGATACATGGCCTGTCTCTGGCCTAAAGTAAATTCCTTCTACAAATCCAGTTTTCCAGGTTGCAAACCAGAAGGCCCCTCTTTCCTCACAGAGGAATTTCTAATTGCTCCTGTCCTCCTTAATCTCACCTGGATGCTTCTGGCTTTGACCACAGGACCAGTTGGTTCTAGTTTTACCACATACCTAACAAAAATGGTGGCTGTTTCCATAGTTAAATCAACATTCACTAATGTGCTGGCTTCTGTGACACAGAAGTCACAAAAATATTGAATTTCTGCTGAAAGACAACAGACTAATGAATAGAACAAGCATTAATTTGCCAGTTTTGCAAATAGGGAGAGGCACAAGAAAAGCTTACAATAGGATTTAGAAGATGCATTTTGGCACCTATAATGAAACTTAGGATGAATGCCAGTGGCTAAATTCTGTAGAGAACTCCAGAAAGTAGATGCCAGCCTGCCTCTCTCATTTACGAGACATCTAAATACCACTGTTGCACAGGAATGCTGCGTGTAGTGGCACCCACGCAGCAGCCAGCTTATGCAGACTTAAGTGTTCAGACCAAGTGGGGATAAAGTGTCACACAGTCACTCCAGTGGGATGCAGAAAGGAGAGAGGTGCTGGTGAAGCCCTGGGTGACACTGCTGCACATGGCACTCCTAGCACACACACCAGAAGTGTTAGCCATGCCCATACTAGAAACTGGAGAGGGACATGACTTGGCCATCATCAAGTGGAAGCTCCCCAGCATGGTTCTGGTAAATGTCAGCTAGAGCTCTCTGTGAGAAGGCCCAGACCGGGTGAAATGATGGTTCCCAAGACCATATGGAGAAAGGTACACAGGAAGGTTCAGCTGTACAGACTCAGGACATGTTATAGCCTTTGTTCCAGGACCAGAAAGTGGGCCCTGGTTTGCTTTATTTACCATGATAGGCACAGCTATTAAGTTCACTACAAAGCACAGCAGATACTCTCGATTTCCCTCTGGAAAAGCACAGAGTGTTGGTAATTAACACACTCATTCAAGAAGTAGGTGGCTTTTCCCTGCTCAGCCTGAGGGATCCCTGTTGCTTCTGCAAGTGCCCTGATGGGCAGGCTTTGAAACAGCTACAATGGTTTTTAACATGAGCTTTTCACTGCTGTAACTGGGTAGTACTTACATTGTGGGTGTGATATTATGCCTCTCTGTAAACTCAGAAAATAAAGTGATAGAAACAAGAATACACAACTAAAATATTTCCTTTTAACTATCTAGCCACTCATTTGGTTAATGGTTTTATACCTCTGCTGGGTAGCTTTTTCCCTGCCAGACAAGGAAGGTAACTCTTAGTGCCAGTAAGAAGCATTAGCTAATGTTTGTACAGTGTCTACCAATGCAAGAGTGCTAAGTACTAGAAGTGAAGCACATCTTAGCACTCAAAGACCTGCATGCTGAATAGTTGACCCAGTGCCCAGACTGGGACAACTATGACTCTGAAGAGGCTGAATATAGCCTTAATTCATAATAGAAAAGAAGTCCAGTACAGACATATAAGTAAAGGCGTGTAAAGCACAACTAAACAGCAAGTGTGACACTTTTTAAAAAACAAGATGGAGCTTTATCTATTTCAATACAAAGCAGTTCAGTCAGTCACGTTTTCCTCTTGCATGAATTAATGGATGCAAGAGGCAAGAGAAATTTCTGTAGTTTAATCTTTTTTTAAAATCTCAACCTGTTTTAGTAGGGGCTTAGTGCAAGTGATTACAAACATCCCTGAACACACTGTCATTATACAACACACCTGTGCCAGTCACTAGGGAAAAGTGAAGCACAATCATGAGACTTCTGCATTATTTAAGTAGTATCACACCTAAGCAGAGTGCATACCCGAGTGCTGTTCAGCTCTGATATCCTGGGTGTTCCCACTCTGCTATTAGATGGCAGCACTGCAGGGCTAGATTTCTAGATTACTTTGTGATTGCCATAACCCAGATGTAGGGGCAGTGTAGGTTGTATATACCCTCTGTACACTGACACAGAGGGTGAAATCCAGATCAGTAAATGATAACCAATAAATTAGAAAAAAAAAGCAGCAGCAGGACAGAAAAGAACATTTTGGTAGTGCATTTTCCTGTTCACAATGACAACTCCTATCTTTCTGTAATAATGAAAATCTTTTTCCAGTTAACACATATTTACAGTGTGCTTGTGTGAACCAAGAAGCCTGCCTTGAGTCCTAGCAGTGCTATTTAGATATCTCATAACGGAGAGAGACAGGTAGGCAAACACTTTCTGGAACCTCACACAGAGAGTGAGGTGAGAGTGGTGCCACAGCTGAAGTGAGCACCACCATTCATCTGAATCACCCAGGAAACTGAAGCAGAAACTGGTTTCAAATAACTGGTCAGATTTTCTGTAGGAATCTTTACTGTTCCCTTTGCAAAAAAACTGCTCAATGATGATCATCTACGCTCAGTTGTATTTCCTGCATGCGTGAATTTGTCCTTGCACGGAGCTTGCATCCAGAGCTTCAGGCGCCAGCACAGTCTGACCTGCTGCCCACACAATCATAGAATGGTTTGGGTTGAAAGGGATCTTAAAGACCATGTAGTTCCAACCCCGCTGCCGCCTTTCACTAGATCAGGTTGCTCAAAGCCTCATCCAACCTGGCCTTGAACACTTCCTGGAAAGGCCATCCACAACTTCTCAGGACAACCTGTTTCGGTGTCTCACCACCCTCACACGAAAGAATTTCTTCTGTGCTCTGTCCAGTGGCTTTCCATATGCTAAGTGGAAGTCCAGCTAAGCCAGAACATGCTCAACATACAGACCCTGCTTGGTAACGCTGACATAGCCATGCACAACCCAGGCTCCCTGTACACATATGACTTAGATACTCTTTTTTTTTTAATGCCTGGGGAAACTTCCAGCTAGAAGAAAACATAGGAATACTTACTTTGCTCCTATACTGGTGGTTTCTGGCACGTGGCTTTTAGGCACGTGTGGAGCTGTGTAATGGTAATTGCTTATGGAAAACAGGGGAGCATTTAAATGCACAGATTCACCTAACTATGATCTTTTAAATCTGAACATGGGGGTTTTTGTATCTGAAATTAATCCTTTTTTTCATAATCCTTGTTTCACTTCTTAAAAAGGGAGTAAGTCACAATCAATGGCACATTCTTAATATGTGAGTTACACTGTATACTCTTCTTCCACAGGCTGAGACAGGACACCGTGGGTGTTATTTGGGCCGTCGTACCATTGCCTTATTTACAGTGACACCTACTGGTAAAAGCAGTCTGCAAAGGGTCTCTATTAGAAGGTTTTTTCGGTGTTCGTTCTCCTATCTTTGGCATGTCCTTCACATCTCATCTTCATCTTCACATCTCACCACTCAGTTGTTCACAGACAGTTCAATGTTTTAGACTACTTGAATACAGGTTAGTCTGTTATCATCTTTTCAAACCTAATATTCCTGTTCTCAATGATCCCTCTGTCTTCAGAGTATAGGTGAAAACAGAAGATTTTGAATCATCATCAGTTTGCTGGTGCATGTAAGAGTGCTGGGCATCTCCAACATCCAGGAGACACATCTGCTGAGGTAGCATTGTCTCAATGTTGTAAATTTAGCATTCCCACATAACTACCTATAGAATGTAGCTATCACTGACACCATCCACACACCAAAACTGAAGCCTCTCTGGGCACAGGACCTTGTCTGCAGACTTCAGGAGGCTGTTGGAGCCCAGTGTCTGCTGAATTCCATAGTACTCAACAGAACCTGCTGTGCTCCAGAGTCATCCTCCAGCTCTTCCTGTATATTCTATGGTGCATGTGTGTATATATACACATACCTAACATGTATATAGTATATCATGTATTTACTGATAAAGATATATACAGAGACACATATATATCGAGGTTTAGTACACTTGCTAAACATTTTAGGAACAGTATGTAGGAACAGTAATTACGTTAACACCATCAGACTGTGAGTACGGAAAAGAATATTTCAAGGATTTGCTCAGGATACCTGCTGAAAATACTACACCATGTTACAGATACTCAAATAATGTTAATGAATAAATAGGTTTTTGCTTTTATTTTGCCATATATATTGTTATGTATCAGACAGTTCAAAACTAATTCAGTCAAACGGTTTGCTGCAGCAGACATTAATGAAGTGCTTTGTTCTGGGCTTTGCTTCTGACTTTGTTCTTCTGATGAAGGTTTCCTGAACCAGTCATAAGGATGAGCTAAACTATTTTGAGAGACTCAAGGTTTCTTTTGGGCATTAGGCAAACAGGCTGGAAGTTCTTTGGATAGTCTCTGCATACATTTTTAACAGACTTAAAAATTCATATGTTGTTGAATAGCATGGTACCATGACTATTGTATTATTTAGTTTGATACAACAGTAAGATATCGCTCTTATTTATAACTGTATTTACAATGAAATAGGTAACAAATACTATTTAAATAATTTTCACCAATTTTTGTATTGATACTGCCATCTGCAGACCTGGGGACACAGCATTCTTTCAGCTATTCATATACAGGTACCTATGCTTTCTACATAACCATAACAATTTTAAAACAACTTTGGAACATAAATTTGGATGCTGAGATTCTTAGTGATTTTCAGGTAAACTGTTTATTCATGAAATCACAGACTACATAAGAAGCTGGAGTTTAAACAGAGCAAAGGGAAAAAAGAGAAATCAAGAACAAACTCCCTAAAAAACACCAAGGATGACTGGGTTCCTTTTTTTCCTCAAAAATGCCAAAGTGCTGGGGTTTTTTTAAATTTTATTTTATTAAGAGCACATTTCTGTCTGATATTCATACTACTGTAGAAGAGAAAAGAACTGGAAGCAAAATGTTGATATTTAAATGGCTGATGCCTTATTCAGAATATTTTCAAACCAGAGACAGAAAAAAAAAAAATCAGATCTTCATAAAAAATACATTTCATCTGTTGCATGCAACCTGTACAATTTACCTCTGAAAAACAAAACTGTCAGGAGCATCTACAAATTATTTAAATTTATGTACTCTAGAATGTGGGTGAAATTTGATAAAATAGAAATGACACAGGAATTGACTGTGCACATCAGTTCTGTTAAGCGGAGGCAGAGAATCTTTGTTTTCTCATGACAATCCCATACAGTCCTGTTAGAGACATTCCCTGTCCTCAAATTCTGCTGCACAAGAGAAGCCAACAGATCACATATGCAAATGCTTCACCACAGTGAAAATTTGTACTTGGCATAAATGACGGAGATGTTGACAGAAATAGGCAACAAAACATTAATTGAGAAACATTTTTGTTTAAGCACTTCAGCATTATCCTCTGTCTCACGAAGACAGCAGACACCCAGAAAGGGCCATCTGTCCATAGAGTAAGTACTTCATGAATAAAAGGTACGGAAATAACAGTATCTAAGAGATTAAGTCACAGGCTAAAACTCTATTAGACTAGAACTGTACAAACTTGCAAGATTTAATATGAAAACCAAGCAAGTTATCTATACGTGCAGAACACTGGTGGAAATACAACACTACTGTATTTTTGTAGGATGCTTTGTAAGTTAAGGTTCTTATCCTAAGTCCTAAAGAGATGCCAAAGAAAAATGAGCATAGGCAAGCAATGGTAATTAAAACCAAAAATGGAACAAACTCATTATAGCTAAAACTACAAAGCAAGATCAGACTGGGTAGGGGAGGAACCAAAATATAAGTTAGGTCAGAAGTTAGATGTAGCCTACCTAGCAACAGAGTGATAAAGGAGATTGTCACAATGCTTTTTTATACTAGTTAATAGATAATAAAAGAAAAAACATCTCTAGAGCAGCAGTCCTCTGGCATTTGTACCTTCACGCTGAGGCTGTGACCTGAAGGTGCTCTAAGTCTCTCAATTATTTGCAACTTTTAACATCTGCAGGCTACGGAAGATTTATCTCTAGCAATCTGCTCCTTGCCTACCTAAAGCTACAAGAATCTAAATCCCAAATTTCCTTTGCATTCAGTTTATAAAAATGTATTACATACTTCTTTCTATTATGTTATTTTATTCATATGCCATATT
Organism: Strix aluco; assembly: GCF_031877795.1. Classification (NCBI taxonomy): domain Eukaryota; kingdom Metazoa; phylum Chordata; class Aves; order Strigiformes; family Strigidae; genus Strix; species Strix aluco. The sequence goes on from NC_133931.1 coordinate 29,939,657, forward strand.
CCACTTTTTTCGGTAAAGTTATTTTGAAATTGATTATTTGGAAGACTTAGGTTTTTTTCCTGGAATTGATTCCTTGAATCCTTTTAGATCCCAGTTCATGTCTGGAAGGCCAGCATAGTCCTGTTTGCTGAAGTAAGTGAGAGACAAATCTCTGCAGGGGCAGAGAAAGCACAGGTATGTAGGAAGTGGGTGTATGGCAGCAAACAGATGTCTGCCTGATTTTCAGCCCACTGTACTCCAGAATGAACGACAGCTACTTCCCAGTTTTTTTTCTCTGACATAAAGAAAATTCCCAGCTGTTGTTAAACTCTGTCTTTGCAACATGAAAGACATCATGAGCATGACTGGCAAAGGCTATAAACACAGCACTGCTTCCCTCCTGTGCCAAAAACAGCAGAGCTGACCCCAAGGCTCTACTGCAGTTTATTTAATTCTGAGAATAAGTTTATTGGTGACCAACCATGCAGCCATATACAATTCTTGACAGCTACTATTTTCAGCCAATACCCTATATGGTTTTGATCACTGAGCATTTCAGTCTTCTTAGTATAAAGGCTCCAAGTGTGTCAGAGGGTAAACAATTGATCAAAGAGACCTGCAGCTGAGGGGGTGATGACATATTTTAGCCTTGGTTTGCTGTAGAGTCATCGTAGTACAGCATGGAGCCCACACTTGAGATTTAATTCCCTGGGAGCATGTCCTGTATTCTGGTTAAGATTCAGTGCAGCTTGGGCATTGAGTAAGTTAGTGACTGAGGATGCAACCAAATGCTTAGTGCCGAGACTGGGTCCATGTTCTCACCTTACAGTTGCAGCAGGAAGCTGTTCCCAAAGGATTTCAGGCAACTGAGCATTTCTAGTCTTTTTCAGATGTCTCCCATTCAGCCCAGACGCAGTACCATGCTAGGTCAATCTAACGTGAACACAGCATCTCCACATTAGGAGACTTCTGTGAATGATGTCTTCTTCTAAAACTTATTTGCGTAACACTATAAAAATAGTCAATAGTTCAAAAAAGCACTGTCAGAAACTTTATGTACAACTGACTGCACGTCTTAACCACTGCCAAAGGCATATTACATGGAACATAAAAAAGATAGCTAATGAGGGGTAACATTTTTTTCCAAAACTAGAGCTGCAGGCACTAGTTATAAAACTGCAGCCTTCTCTGTAAAACTTTCATCTTTTCAATAGAAAATACGACACATTCATAAAATTGGTTTTTTATTTTGATAAAATCCTTATAAATACCAAAGCACTGGATCAACTCCACTGTTTTCAATATGTAAAAAACAGCTAAAACTTTTGTTTCTGATATGAAGCAGTAGCCTTATTACTTTCTCTGCTGAGGCAAACAAACTTTATAACCTTCATGCAATTTGTAAACATTTTGTTCATGTTCTGCAGCTACTCACGTGACAGGGAAACATATCAGATCCAACACTAAGTCTAAAAAAGGGTGTGAAAACACACAACACACTCCTGCTCTCTCCACACACACTTTCCAGATGTCCTCATTCAGAAAGAACCAAACTGAGGTCTTTTCAGCTGCATTCCTCTCCCTATGCCAGAAAACAAAAAGTGCCTGCAGATCTTTCCCCTGTGGTTAACACTTGTACCTGCTGCCAATGACAAATGCCTTTTATTTCTCCCATGGTCTATTTGTGTTCTTTCCTTCAGAAAACATTCAGAAGGCATCAAGAGGCCTTGCAGCAATAGTAGCTATATTCTGGGGAGGAGAAAACAAAAAAATCCACCTATCTTAAACTCAGCTAAAATATCTATGGTTCTATGTCTAATTTATTCAGTTATAAGAAGGCATATAAAGTCAATCCTGATTGTGATTTCCCTCATGTTTGTCCATCTAAGATCAAAAGACGTGTTGAGGTAAAAGGCACAGCCTATATAACCTATAAAAAAATCAAATTCATGGAAAGCAGTCGTGGAAGTCATGTCAGAAGTACTACAGAGTTTGGTGGTAGTTACTGCCCATGAAACCTCTAGCTGCCTCTTTCAGGTATCACTGGTTTTTGCTATGTAGTTCTCACAGTCTGAGGGTAAATCTAATCCTATACTAAGCTACATCCTATGGCAAGTTCATTAAAAATAATAAAAATAAATTTGGCGTAAAGCAATTATATTCAGATAACAAAAGCTCCTGAGAGAAACACAGGCTCAAGTCAATTCATAAAGACAGACATTTCAACACATCGCTGTTGAGGGTTGATCTTTTATTAGATATTGACTTGATTCTGATTTCTTTGGCTTGCTCTAACTGCTATCTTTGGTCTTGAAATAGAAGTGCAACCACCCAAGTTCAGCTATGACAGCAGAACATCAGCCAGTACCTAGCAGACATTACATACCTGAGTAGTGCTCTGCTCCACTGCAAGATGTGAGGTATGCAGCGTGTGTTTCACACTGCAGTGTGCAACGTGTCTAGTGTGAGATGGACTGGAGCAACAGCTACCCCTGACCCCTGATTTAAGTGGTAGGAGTCTGATGCTACATGGATATAGTGTTACAGTCCCTTATTGTTCACCAAATGCAACAGACTGGATTTAGGAATGAACAGTTCCCTCTATGCCCTTCCACCTTGCAATTTTCAGGTTTCAGGACAATTTCATCACTATATGTGGTGGAATTCAGGAATACCTAATCCACCTGATGTGATCCTGCAATATACAAAATCCTTACTATTTGCTTTTTAAAAAAAAATATCAATCAGTACATCATTACTGTTATGCAGCAGTCAGAATAACAGAATCACATAAATATGTTTTGCTTAAATGCTGTTAGTCATTATTGCTTTTTGTAGGAAGGTAAGCATGGTATTGCAGAAGTCAGCAATGAATTACATCAGCCTTGAAATATTTTTTCTTGGGAATTACAGTGTCAAGTCTTATATAGAAGCTAAATGTTATGTTAGAGACCAGAAGAATAATCCCAGAACATTTTTTACTGCCATTAATATCAGGAATCCTGTTCAGAAATTTGGTGGCAAATTCTGGACAACGCCTTCACTACATCTGTCCCTTACAATTAGCATTGCCCTCTGTGCATGCAATGCTAACACTTCAATGCTCCCAAACCAACACACTCAAACACAGTCAGACCTGTTAATATTGATGAACCTGCAACAACTCAGGACATACTTCTGTGTGAGAAATGACTGCATGGTAACAGTAATAAAACAACACATATTTGTTAAAACAACTCACCAAAAAAAAAAAAAAAAAACCCAACCTAAAAATCACAAAGTATATTAACTATTAAAATTAATTCAGCCTTTGGTTTCAGAGGGAGACTACTCTGGCTTTACTGCTTTAATTCCTTCTGACTTCTCGTCCCTTTAAAGGCTGGGGAGGCCGGTAGTTTCTCAGCAAGCAGCAGGCAACCTCATCTTCAGCAGTGCTCAGGAGGCTGCGGAATTTGGCTAGCTGCAATCAAAAGAGACATAAGGTTCAGCAGAAAAACCTCACACTCATACTAATGAAAAAGCATATAGTAAATATTAAAGATACTTGTCACCTTTTTTTCTACCAGGAAGAATGGAACTGTATTTTTCTATGGCATGTGGGGAGTAGCAATTTCACCATTTCTGTCCTTGCAAATGAAAAACGCCAACTACTGAGAAAATCTCCCAAATACTTGTCAAATTGAAACTGTGCAGAAAGATTATTTGTTTCCTATATTCACACTTTGTCTTCCATAACCTGATCAAAACCAGGGGTTTTTATATTTTTTAGTTTGATTTTAGAGTTTGGAGATTCTGGAATGTTTTGTGCCAAAAATTAGATTTCTCATGTGCACCTGTGTCCATCTTCGTGTTCAAAGAGTACATTCACAATTAACCTGGAATAGTAGGTGGGGTGCTATAGAAAGCTTCTGTAATTAGAACTTTTCATATATTAAACATGTACTCAAACCAGGAGAGACTCCAAATTCTTCCCTTGTGGAGACACAGAACAAGCAGTTATTCATACCTCCGCATAAGATTCTCTGCTTAAGCTGATCTCAGCAGAAACACAGATCAGAGTTCCACATCTAAACCTCAGGAAATCCAGGTCTAATTTCTGACCTGAAGTTTAGTATTTTGTCTAATTTCTAATATTTTTGATATTTACTATTCCTATATACCACCTTACTTCCCTTCTAGGTTACCAAAGGTAGGACAGCACTAAAATAATTCCATTATAATAGAGCATTTAGTTGTTTGGCACATTACATCTTAGTTGCATTAAGAGCAAACAAAGTCAATACTATCTTACTTCACCCCATTCTAAACCTAACATTTGTAATTCAGGCTCCCTGTGAGTTTCTAAAAACTTAAAATTTATTTTTAATTTATTTCAACCTGAAAAGTGCACCAAAAAGTAGGTAATAATTTGTAAAGGCCTGAAGAAATATGAACTTGAGAAATAAGATTAAATGACAAAACAGTATCCGTCATGGTGATGACTGATCAATCACAATGGTGGACATTACTGGAAACAAACATTTTTAGCTACATGCATGCTTATATTTATAAGAATATAGCACATTTATACTTTAATACATAAGATATAGCTACAGTCTGTGAAAAATGACTAGTAAAGAATCACTGTATTTGACATTGTTTGTGACACCATGTCCTCTGAACCTGTTACACGTGGGTATTTTCATACAGTATTTCACATTTTAGAATGGATTAATTATAGATTAGCCCAAATAAGAACCTTTTAACCTGAACAATGGCTTGTCGTTTGGAAGTTGTTATCTTAACACAAATTTTTAATCCTAGATCCATATGCATTGCAGCAAGTCTTACAAAGTCAGATTGAGGGGATTGGGGAAGAGATACAGATGAGCAAAATGCACATGTTGAGCAAGTTCATGATTTCAAATCACTTACAAACAGAATCTGAAGTCTCCTGACTAACAAGCAATCCATTCAGTGAACTGTCTTAATATTTTGCACAAAGACTAAAGTTACCATTTCTGCTGAGTATGTGGCTTAGGGTACTGAATTTCCTGAGGTATTTGTAATATTGACCATGAATGAGACAAACACGGTGGTACAAAAATCTTAAGGTTTACATTGTGCCCAGAATATTGTAATATCTTATCTTATTGTAACGTACTTATCAACATCCAATATTAGAATCTACAATCAGTGTCTCCAGTGGGAAAAACTCTTTATACCAAAGATGACCAGCCCACTGGGTGTCACTGTTGCAACATTAATATATAGCATGAAGCTTAATTTAACAAGAACTGTAAGTAGATAGTAGATTCCTCAGATAGCCTAACATAAACCCCAACTTATTCCAATTGTATTTGCTTTTTGTTATTCTATTCAATTCACCAAGTTTTATACATCTGGAATCCAAGAAGAAATTCACTATTGATCTGCCAAATAAAAATGCCAGAGAAGAGGTTTGAGCAGGATATGAAAATAATCAAATCAGGTGGAACTCCAGGACTTCTAAGTGTCACCAGAATCTCTTTTTTCCATAAATTCCTTGTGGGTTATTTCTGATTGTTAATTTTTAGAGTATGCAGATTCTTTTTTAAAAAGTGGATAATAAATAGCTGTCATGCAAAGAAAGGCAACAAGTCAGGATAAATTTATAGACATATTTTGTCTTGGAAAATTTGATAAGGTATGCAATGCCAAGGTCTGTAAAAAATATATATTTTTTGGGTGGCATTTACAATTTCAAGTCTTACAAAAGCAACAGTTCTACAGCACTGAAAAATCAAAAAATACCTGTTCAGAACAAACACTTATGGGCTCTCTCAGAACAATCCAAATGACACTCTCAAGAAGAGGTGGAACAGTGAGAGAGCCAAAGTAAGTCCAGTAGTCCAGGGACTTGGGAAGCAGACAGCTAGGATCGAAGTTTGTGAATAGAGCTCTTTTACCCTGCAAAGAAGAAAAAAAAAAAGCTCAAAGTGGTTCTAGATTAAATATATCTAGAAATTTATTTCTTACACAAAGTTTTTTTAAAAAAAAAGAAAAAACAGGGCAATATTATTTAAAAGAAAGAGGCCAAGATAAATCATGCCAAAGGCAGTAGAGCTTGTTCCACTGTAGGGTGGGCTGCCAGCATCCTGGACAATCACAGCAGACGAGCCAGTGCCCTTCTGATGGGGCCCTACCTTGGTGCCAGCTTTGCTGCTGCTGTTCTTGATGCTGGCAGGACACCATCAAAGGTGCCATGTTAGCAGAGGCTCCCCATAGTTACAAATGACCAGGAGATGGAAGTTGGAAGGAGAGGTGAGAAGATGTTAGACTTTCAATGTGGTCTCTATGGGGTTGGCAGAGTAACCCCACAGGTTACTGCCACCTGCCTCCCTCCTCAGTCACTCCTCCCAGGCCCACGGGTTACTACTTCTCCCTGTCCTGGCTGCCAGGGCAGAGATGCCTGTACAAAACATGATGTTTTGAGTCTGGCTGATTTTTCTCACACAAACAATAGCTTAGTTCTCACCCTACCTCAGCAAAACAGAGGAGAATCCTTTCCCTCATCTTTTTTACAACTTCCCATAAAATATGTTCTCCTGCTACTATTCTCATAGCAACAGATTTGTCAGAGACTAGGTTCTGTGAGGAATTTTTTTTTTCCTCTGATCCCTTATTGTATAAAAATTATTGTTCGACTGCTTACTTTTCAACTGTACCTAACAAGAATGTTCCTAACCAGTCCCAAATCAGAGTTGGATATGGATAGCTACGAAATTAGGGACTAGGGAACATGGAGGTGACAGGAGGAGCAGCCAGATTACCAAAAAACCAAAATAACAAAAGCAACCACCATTCTTTTAGAAGCATTTGTTCACCTTGATTCTGATGGTGTCCAAGCGGTCAGTAATCTTCTTCAGCTGAGGGTTGCATTCACCAATCTATTAACACCAGAGAAAAAAGAAACAGTTGAACTCCAGAGAAAAACAGCAAAAATAAATAATCAAAAGGCAAATGCATAATGAAACTGTTTTATATAACTTTACTTAAGTGACTGTGAGATCTGATGCATTTTGTGAGTATGAACCTGTGACTAACTGGTCCTTAGAAATAGTACTAGCTGTTAAGAAGATCCACTCCCTTGCTGACATTATTTATTCTGGCTATTCATAGTAATTATTTCAGCTACAAAAGACCCACAAACTTTACACTGCAGGGGAATAAAAGCAATTTATTTTTCATGTTTTATATGCAGGATATTAAAAGTTGCAGACTTACATCTGAAATTTAAATTGCTTAAAACAGTGAAAACATCATTCTTATGTATCTCAAGCACAATTTGTGTGTGAAGAAATCCAGTGAAACTTTCCTTGAATCATTATAATGTAAACGGGAAAGACAGAATTACTGAAGCAGGTCTTTGCAACCGCTGCATGTCATGACTCCCTGACTGTGCCAGCACCAGCATCAGCACTAACTGTGCTCAGGAAGCTGTGGCAGCCAGGCAGAAACCACAGATTTGACCAAAGGCCTATCCTTTGTCATGGACTGTGTGAATTTTCCATCTACTTCTTCATGCAGATGTCAATGAAGCTGTTGCAAGAGTTTAATTTCATCTTAGAACAGGTACAAAAGGCAAAGATGTATTTAACAATTAAAAGGAAATCCTCCAGTTTCTCAGTTTTGGTTTATTTTATTTATTTTTCAGAAGAAACTACCACTGCAGAAACAAACTGTTAAAGAAGCGTTCGAAACAAATAAGACCACCCTCCTAAAGAAACTTGTTAGTCAAGTACAAATTATTGGGATCCACATAGAATCATAAAATCATAGAATGGTTTGGGTTGGAAGGGATCTTATAGATCACCTAGTTCCAACCCCCCTGCCATGGGCAGGGACACCTTCCACTAGACTGGGTTGCTCAACCTGGCCTTGAGGAGGATCCACATACGGATGGGGCATCCATATGGGGCAGCTGAATTAAGGTGCACATCTTCTGTTGTACAGGAGTGCAGACTGGGCAAACTGAAGAGCTTCACTGTCTTGAAAATCTATTAATTTGATATTTTTATCTTCAAGGGAAAGGCAACAGTATGAAGGAAACAGAGTAATTTAATGCCCATATAAAACAAGTATCTCTTTAGCAATAATTATACCAACCATCACCATTATCCCTTCGGGCTTATAATGCAGATTTATCAGGAGGGCTGAGGCAATTTTTTCTTACCTTCAGAAATACAGCCATGACTGCTAATCCATCTGACTGACGAGCTGCCTCAACAAAACTGGAATACTTTTCTGCGTTCCAGTGGACCACATGAAGCTGAAAAGCAAGAGACACAGACAGCATCAACTCTCGCTGAACTCAAATAGTCACAAATGAATACTACAACTTTACTGATTTTCTCTTTGTACTTCACTCTTTGTATTCAGAACCATTCAGTTTTCTAAATGCAATTATTTTTTTAAATTGGTAAATACATAGTTCACACAAATGGCAAAAAGCATTTCCAGTGGCTGGGATTATTCAAAATTTAGCAGCAATCAACACATTACAGTGTCTGGCAAACTGCTGTTGGGTCCCCAGATTTTGAACAGAGAAGCTAAGACAGGATAACCCATGGTTATATAACTAAAGCTTTTAAATCCATTTTTAGAACAGCTGTTTTTTAAAAGTGATTGACAATCATGAGAATGTTATTAGTTGCTCTTTTTTTCCTTAATCAAGCTTTCAGTAACATTAATCAGCCACATAAGTAGCTAGAAAACAGGCAGAGGAACACACATTAAACTTGTACTGACCTCTTCCCTAGTTTAGTTTAAGCTGAACATCAAAATTTAATTTTTGATACTTTCCAAATGTCGTTTTCTATGATTACCAGTAGTTAGGCACTTACAAGCAGCTTGATTATCTCAGGTTTGAGCATCTGCATTTCCAACATGCATTATTCTGGAACTGTCCTGTGGTAGCTGCTTAAGCTTAAAGACACCACTTAGGTGGGGAAAGGAAAAGCCAGTGGTGTCTACCCCCATATCACCTCAGTCCCTTTTGCTAAGCCAGGATTCCTAAATCCTGGCCACACTCTACAGCAGGAGCTTCTGGTTCCCGGGAAGCACCAGGTCATCCCAGCCTTGAGCAATGGTCCATCTGCCAAACTGGAGAGAGCACAAACACTCACACAGCGCTTAAGACTAAGTACTTCACAAACATTAATTACTCTCAGAAGTCCTCAGTGGATTAGTAACTCTTATGACCCATAGCTTTTAGATAAGGAAAGAGAGGGTCAGAAACAGGGCATATGATTGGCTTTTCTAAAATTGGTGATCATCTTTTCAGACTTTGAACTTTACTCTTTAGGAGCGCTGAAAAGCAGCTCCACTGAATGACATAAACTGGGATGAACCCCTGAAAAAAAAAGCCTTGCCCTTGGATTACAGCACTTCAAGACCTCGAAAGTAAGAGCAATATAAGAAAGCTGGAATTTGCTTTAAAGACTTTCTATGGGAAGAAACATAGCTGCGTGACTGAAACAGGAATCTAGGAGTGTGAAGATTTTGACTCTGAATCTCAATCCTTGCCTAACCTCTATGAGTTTTAATTTTCCATATCTGTAAAACAGAGCCATTACTTGGTGTTACAGGGTATAATTAATGTTTGTTAAGCACTTGGACTCTAAAGTGCTGAAACATTACTTCCAGCAAGTAAGTATCCCACTGAAATCAATAATAATACATGGTATGCTCACAATGAAACACATGCTGGCTCACAGCTTCAGAGATCCTTGAAGGAAAGTTGCTGAAAACATTATAAATTAAGCTGAGAGAAGAACACAGTCCACTAAACCATTCTCAGATGCTTTAGTATCCTGGAGCTCATAGCGCTTGCACCACTCACTATTTTAAGTTCACAAAGGCTACACTGAACAACTTTTAAACAATTACATTTTTACATACACAAAAATGAAACAGATACTCTCAGTCAGAATTGACTTTTATTGTGGATTTAAAAAAAAATAAAAAAAACAACAAAGAACAAAAAGCAAAATTCCCGCAGCTAAATAAAGCCCACTCCCACTCCCTCATAGCTTTGCCAAAAAACCCCCAAACCACCCCCCCAAAAAACCAAAACCCCAAACAAACAGAGCTGTGCAACACTTTTGGGTACAGCCCCATTCTCATTGGCTTGTGACTTCTCTTTAAGGAATATATCCCGTCTTACCACCGCTCTGTCACTGCAGCTTGTGAAGAGACCTTGATCAGACCATACGTTGTCACAAAGAATGGAGCCATGGATCCCTTCTGCTTCCTGGTAGGATTAGGGGGCTGAACCTTGCAGTCTTCTTTACCTGTACACTAATTCTTTCTTCAACTTGGTTGATGCTTTTTTTTTGCAATCTTACACATCTTCCTTATGAAGGTGAGCACTGAAACCATCTTCGTGTTTCCTTCTGAGGTATTTTCTTTTGTATGACCAGTGCTCAGAAGCCTTGATCTTAATTCTGGGTTTCTTATCCCAAAGCCAAAGTGTCATCTAGAGAGCTTCTTGTGGAGGGTTACCCAACCAACGGGTAACGGAAAGGTTTTTAGACTGGCTAGAAATTCAGAGATATTTTCTCCTTCCATTTGGTTTCTTAGATGGGAAACATATATATATTTTCTCAGCTAGAAATTTGGTTTTGGTACTTAATGGTTTTAAAGCACCTCTATTAATTCTTTATATTCCATCTCACCTGGTTCCTGTGGAAAACATAAGCCTTTAAACACTGCAAATGTCACTTTTCCCCATTAGTGTTAGAAAACTGATTTTTTTTCTGACCACTATCTCTTATAGCATTTCCAGTAAAATCTGACCATATCACTGTTCATACATTTAATTTTTTTCTTCTTTAGTATTGTCTTTTATTTGTCCATTACCATTTATTTTTATACTTTTTACTTCTTTTTAACCCCAGAAAACTCTTCACTGTCTGCACTATTTGTTGTTAAAGGTCTCAGTCTCATCAAAATACTCCACGTTACTTCTGTTTGCAAAGAGAATTCAGGTACAGAATACTTTTTACTGCAGACTACTCAAATGCACCGAGGAGACAGAGTGGGAGTGAACTCTCCGTGCCAGAGCAGACGGTACACTTCTCCCTGTGGCACGCTGCCTCCCCTGAAACGCAGTACCTCCACAGACAGCAGGCACCCCACAGATATTAAGGTCTGGTTCTCAAAGAAAGTCATAACCACCATATTGCTAAATGCACCACAAAATGCAACACTCCTAAGTCTTGCATAAATTTTACACTGCACAGGCCCCAAATCAAATAATTCTGTGGTCTGTAACTGAAGCTGACTTTGAAAATATTCTCCAAGGAAGAGACAGTGAAAGACAAAGTTTTAAAATAACTCTTGAACATTAAATCTTGCTCATATCAAGCTCTTGTCTTCTGTACTCCTTTTTTATTCCTCTCCAAAGCTTTCAAATACATTCTCTTTTGAGAAAGGACCAAACATACAACACTTCAGGAAGACCGCTTGTCTTTTAGTAAAATGGGGGGAGAATGAAAAGCATGAAAAGGAGGGGCAACATTATTCTTACAGTGGAAAACTAGTCACAAGCTTAGAGGTACAGAAGACTCCGTGTAAAGCCTTACCTCTGCTGCGTACTTCATCCCATCGACCGCATGCTCAGAGCCGGCTTCGTCGTTGGACCCCCAATGGAAGTGAATCTGGCGCAGCCTGTAGGTCCCGCTGAGTGGCCCCCCGGTCAGCACTGGAAACCCAAGCAGAGGAAAAGGCTTCACTGCAGGAACGGGAGCCACTATCCGCATCCTCTAACCAGACTTCACTTCGGACAGTCCCCTACTCCTTCTCAAAAGCTGTCTCAGATGGCTTCCTATTTCTTTGAAGTACTACAGAAACCCTCACTTGTCCAGAATATTACTTTCAAAATTGCATTTATGTGTAGATTAGTGGGTTATGGCCCACTAAAGGGTACATATATTGTTATCACCAGGTTTGTCTTGCTATGGGCTGGATATTTCTCAGAAGATGGGAAAATATTTCTATTTTGCAAGTGGTTTTCTGTCTTGAATGTATTTAAAAGAATCACTGAGAAATTAAGCTTAAAATACAGGTTTTATGAATAAAGAGGAGGATCAGAAAAATATAATGTGAACAGAATTTCTTCTCTTTGAAATTTGGAGGAAAGTAGGTGGAGCTTAAAATAATTTTCAAGGCTCTTTCTGTCAGTTGCAACTAGATCCAGTTACATCAGATCGAAGTCTGAGAAAAAGGAGCATATATTAACATAAATAAAATGAAGTCAGCTATATATGCATTGTACAACTGCAATATTTCTGACACTTAATGAGCCATTTATTTCAACTTAACAGGCATATGGGTGGGTTTTTCATTGTTTTGCTTTTGGAAGTGCTCGTTTTTGCTAATCAGAGTTGGAACCAAACCATCTCTGCATAGAGACTTGAACGTCAATCACATTCGGAAAGACTCCTTATTCACCGCAAAACAAATGACCCGACTCTCCTGGCTCCATATCTCCTCTGAGGGTTTGGGAATTAGTCTGAGCTGGTTTACTGGCTCATTATAGAGATTTTAAGGGGAAAGAATGGGAGCTTTAACCAGATGTTTTTTAAACTAAAAGCACTGGAAAGGACAGTAGTTTTTTCTCTCTTCTAGGTTTAGTCCAAAACTTAAACTTTGTTAGGAACAAAATACCACCAAACAAGGATAAAAGAAGAATTTCTTAAGTTGCCTGTCTGCTAACACAAGTATCCTGGCTAATGAAAAGGAAGTGGAACTGTTTATCTGTGGGGCGAAATATTTCACATCCTTAAAACTTCAACTCTAAAACATGCTTTTGCAGAGCCTATAAACGTAGTGACCAAAGGGTATGGGAAAGTGGCACTCCTAAAACAAATTCCTTCTTTCAAGGACTGAAAACTTGGAGGCAAATAATCCTAGAAATGTGTAAAGACTGGTGTTCTAACTGGCTGAGGGAAAACAATTACACAGAAATGCATCAGCATTCAATGAACTACTGCTGAAAAACATGGAAAATGGCCTGAAGATGTATTTGTGCCACATCATACAGTGATGGCAAAGCCCTTCCATTCCAACAGTAATTAAGGAAGAAGTCAGTCAGAAGTTATTTAAGGCAAATATCAGCATCTCAGAGTTTGAAAAGATCTGGAAGAAGAGGTCTTTGAAACATCAATAGGCCAATTTCAGAGAATGGAGCTAATGTGGTACCCAAGAGGATAAACAGAATTATAAAAATAGTTACAGACTTGACAGCCCAGTTTCAATGCTGGCCAAAGTGAAAAAATAATTCATATAGAAGTCAGTTAATGTATTAAAAGATGCTAATGTATTTAGTACCATTTTTTTTTTTTTTCATAAAACCGCCATATGGCAGGAGTGCTTACTTCACAGGGGTGCCCCAGAGGCCAAATTTTGGCCCTAGAAAATTCAGTATTTTTTGATCAATGACCTGAAAGAAAACAAAAACATTACTGATAAAGTTTGTCAGTGACAAGTATTAGGGAAAATAGTGAATAATTCAGTTTATGGATACAGAAGGATTTGAATTCTTTGATAAGTACGGCATGATAATGGCCAAAATGTAAAGCCATGTACGTGGATTGAAGAATCTAGTCCATACAAAGATACGGAGTCTCCTGAAGGAGACTGGAGATTACATTTGTTAATTATCTGATCAACATCTGTCAGTGCTCTGCCATGACATGAACTATATCCTTGGAGATATGGCCTGAGGAAAGTGATAAGAAGAGGATCACATTGACACTGCTTTGGTACCATTGTAAGCTTAGAGATACTATATTCAGGCCCTGTCACTTCATGGATGGAATTAGAAAGTGGAAGAGGTTCTTGGTGTACTCATATTCATATTTATTACTTTTTTTTTAAAAAAATGAAAAGAAGTTTAAAGGCTGAGTTGATCTAACTCACACCAGAAATAAAGTGTGATTTCGATTTTTTTAAATTGTGAGGGTAATTAACAATTAGAACAACTTACCAAAGGCTGTGGTAGGTTCATCATCGCTGGAAATTTTGAAATCAAGATTGTATGGTTTTCTAAGAGATGTGCTTTAGTTCAGCCACGCCTACTAGGCTTGAAGCAGAGATTAATTCTGGGAAGTCCTGTGGCATCTGACACACACGAGGTCAGATCAGATCACTGACGGTCAGCTGATGGCTTTCAGGCAACATCCAATGTTGCTTGTATTAACAGAAAATTTAAGAATTAAACTAAGACTGTCTGGGAAAGCAAAGTATGATGTTGTCTCCATCTAGGTCTCTCCCTGATGCCACTGTAAGTCAATAGTTCCTCAGGACTAATGGATAGGGTGATCTCAAATCAGTCCCCCTCTGGCTTTGACCCTTGTGAATGCACGACATGGGCTTGGATCCTCAGCTAAGCCTCACGCAAGCACAACAGGATTTCATTGCTCGTAGAAACTGCACTCCTACAGTTTCAAGGCAAGGTGTGCTAGCTTGCCTACCATCCAAGAGAAGGTTTTAAAGATGAAGGCATGAACATTACAAAGTCTATGCAAAACCAGATAACTTCTAAATAAGAATTACTGCTTGCAAAAAGGGAAACTACATACTCCCAGAAAAGACTAGAACAATAACACTTTTCAGAGAAGAAAAGGAATCACTTGGGATATATTTCATTTGTTCTGTATTGGTTCCTTCCTGGCACAAAAAGCCCAGGTATGGACTGTAAAAAGGGGAAAAATATATAACCAAACCTGCAGCTAAAGTCAGATAAGAGACTTGAGCAATTCGGTTGGAATGAACCTGTAATGAGACACAAAGGATTCATCTGCAGTGAGAGAGAGCAGCATTTGAAAATTGTACACAACACTGTTCAAACAGGGAAGCTGGCACTATCTAGCTGTTTGGGGGTGGATCAAAGCATCCTTGTGAAAAGGGAATCCTAGCGCTTTCTGAGAAACACAACTTCAAACTTGTGTCCAAATATGTCCCCACATTGTATCATGCTGAAAGACAGGGAAAAAAGGAATCTCTCATCCGAAGAAGCAAGGCCTTACTGTTGATATGCGGCAGTGAGACATACCCAGGCTGTATGTACTCTATTCAGGAAATGGTGGAAGAAGATACAGTGCAACAGGAAAGGAACAAACCTGATTTGTTGACAGTGTCATCAAACTCAACACTGGTGGAGTGCCCATTGTTAAGGATGATTTTAGCAGAAGCTGGATCATAATTGGGATTTAGAGGACGGAGAGAGGGATCATACTTGGTTTCCTCAGTTTTGATGTCGATGGGTGACTGACGGTCTCCATTAGCGACAGGAAAAACCTCCTTCCAGTGGGCAGGCCCTGTAATGCATTGGAGAAAAAATTTAAATTGATGGCAGTACCCTGCTTCATATGAAAGAAGACTCTGCTTTGATTGTTCTTGTTTGCATCTTTCAAATTCAAACAGGGCACATCAGAAAAACACAAATCGAAATATTCAGCTAATTTTGCTGCACCACATTGCAACAGCAGCTCTAAGGACCCTTTATCTACCTTGCATGGTGTATCTAACCGTATTTGGCCTTTGAACAAGACCACATGCATTAGGTAGATATTTAGTTATTCACAGTTAAGACTCAACTATGCACAAGACATATCCAACAAATGCTCATTCAAATCAAGCAACCTGTATCCAACAGGCACTGTGCCCCAATAAATTTTTGACATGCCATTTTTGCCTAATATCATGTCTCATTATGTCTTTAAGGATTACCTCTTATCTATCCAGATTCCCTGAATTAAGGTTTTTTTTATACCCTAGTCATTGGCTGCAAAAGACCTGAGAACACATCTTCTACTGACTATGCTGAATGAGATGGGGAGATGTCAAAAAAGATAAAAAGGCCGCATGGTGCATGAACTCTCCTGGGGCCTGATGGCAGCGCCTGTAACCTAAGCATCACTGCACAACCGATCACCTCCTCCCAACCCATCAACGCTGCAAACCAGCTGTCACAAGAGAGTCACTCTCTAAACATAAAGTCTACACACATACACATGCACACATACACACACACACTAGTACAGTGCTGACAAAATCAGCAAAGAACAGAAATGCTCAAGACAGTGGTGCCTGCACAAGGTTTGGATTTCTACCACCTCCTGCTGATAAATGAGAGTGTATCTCCCAGACACAGACTTGCAACACCACTCACAAGAGTTAGCTAGAAATTAAAACACTAAAGAAGCTGTTAACCAATACTAGTGATCTCGAGTTAACCTTCCTCTCTCCATGCAAGCTAAGCCAAAAGTCAGCTGAAAAGCACTGTCTCTCTAAATCAATTAATATGGATATGAGAAAAATGGCAAATGTCATACTAAAATAGTAAGAAAAGCTTCACAGATGTGTGAGGTGTCTGTTGTTAAACATCAGGGTCCTCAGTAAGAATATATGTGCCATGGTTGAACCATATTTGAATAATAAACAATGTGGAAAGAGGCCATAGAAGAAAAATAGAAACAATAAGTTGCTTGGGGAATATGCTCTATAAGGTAAAGAGAGCAAATAAGGTTTAGTATGGAAAAGGGGGTAAGGTAAGGGAAAAGGGAAAAGTCTGCAGGGCTAGTCATCTTTCAGTATTATAAAGAGCATAGCACTTGTTTTTCCTCCAGGCTTATCATGGGTGAGAAGCATAATAAATCAACTCAGAGAGAATGGATATAAGCAAAACTTCAGTATGAGCATCAGAAACTGATCTTGTAAAATCTACATCACTGAAAATCCTCATAACTCCCTATACTGAAAGTAACTGATATTAGTCTAAAAATCAGCCTGTTGGGTCTTTCCGGATGGCTTAGCACTTAAATAAACATGATGACAACAAAGGATTAAAATGTATTACGCTGTGATTAATAGCCTAACATCAAAAGTTATCAGATACTTTTCTCTCCTCGACTTCAATAGAAGTGAACATAGCTCAGAAACTCACAGGTGCTAAAATAACTCAAGTGCCCCGACAGTAAATCAGGGAGGGAAGCGTCCCAAGGCGCTGTGGGGAAGCAGCTTGCACAGCCACCTGGGCAGAGACTGACTCTCCTTTGAGCAGCACCGAAAAATGGAAGAGGGAAGAAGTACCTTGTAAAGACCAGCCTAAGATTTAAACTTCAGACAGAACAAAGGCAAGGGCCTTCAGTCTTGAGTTTGTTAAAAAGTCCTTTTGTTAATGACTTCATTAACTAAACTCATTAAGGAAACTGCTTTTAAGGCAGAAGATAAAAATCCTACTGATTTGAAATAGAAAGCTGTTTAAATGTAATTCTTCTCACTTCACAAATGGTCATCAAAGCTATTCACTATTTTAATTACATTTTAGCATATGATATAATTTTGTGTTTAGATCCTAGCACCCTGTAGTTAGAGATGCAATGCACGATTTTATTCATAAGCACCACTCCATCATTTATACCCAGCTACTGTGATTTAGGATGCTTAGAAAAAGCTTATTGCTACTTAATTGTAATGTTTTAGACACTCCTTAGCTGAGGAAAGGCAAAATATATTCACGTGTTTAACTACTTGGTCCTATTGTTCCATCTCAGAAATAACTATAGTTATTGTACATTAAATAATATGAATTATTTGCATTCAGAAACAATATGAATGTGTGAAAAAGAGGACCCAAGGCTGTGATTCTGTCATTAGCTAATTATTCTACAATAAACTTCAGTTCCAAAAAGACATTGTGTCTGCTTTTGTACTTGTCCTTAGCTCAGATGACCAAACTCATGTTTTGCTGTGGTGATTAAACATCTATCAGTAACATAAAACTGCCAGAAATCTGATCTTTCAAAGTATACAGGAAAATATTAAGAAACTTCAGCTCATTTTGTACCACTAGGTTATATCAGGTGGTATTCCTTACTAGATTATCTAGCAGCAATCTAATACAATTATCATAGTCTTGCCACTCTAGGAAAACTGTGACTCCATTGCTATGGACCTCACCCCAAAGCAAACTTTGTATGTGAGTGTTGGAAAAGAAGTCGTTATAGTTGGAAGAGATGCTCAAATGCATGTCATACAATCAGATTTAAGCCAATGGGATCTCCAGGGTGAAAATTTCTTCTGAATTTGGACCTGAATTATATGCTTCCATCTCAACATAATGTATATTTTAATTTTTGAGATACGTACTTTAGGACATACGCAGGAAATTATAACTCAACGATTGACCTCCCTTCATTTTTTAATTTACTGAAGGAACATGATTAAATATACCAATTTTTGAATTTATGAAATCCTCTCCTGTTGATGGGAAAATGTTCTGTTCCTAGAGGAGATTATCTACTAGCTCTTAACAATCAAAGCCATTGTGACCAAGATTTAGGATGAAAAACTGAACCATCAGCTCCAAAGATCGCATGCCTTTGTTTTGGACACAGAATTACCAAATGCAATGCACACCTCTGCCACCTTTAGATCAGACTATCACTACTTATGGCACCCACCAGCATTGTACACATTCAGTTCATGAAATAGATCTCATCATTAAGGCAGTTACGAATTTGTCAGGAACTAGAACTCGCTATAGCACCTAACAGTGGTGCTTTTTTGCAGCTGGAGTTAAAAGATTATGAGTTTCATCAAAAGGATAGACTAACTTGAAATGAGGCTGGTGGAGACATTGCAGGATACATTTCAATTGCAATGAGTCTCTATACTTGCATAAATAGAGCATGTACAGGTGAAAAAGTGGATTCCTTTTTTGGATAGTTTGCCATTATACGCAGAAAGTTCATTAGCTTGGTATGGTCTGACCTTTGCAGGATCACATTCTCATTTACTCCTGAAGAGAATTCATTGCCCAGTTTATCATACACAAAATGCTTAAATTTATAGAGTTAGGTTTGTAAGTTATGTGTGTATTAGCTTACAATAAGACTAACTCAAATAAAAACAATTGGAAATTCAAAATGGATAAATTAAGTGCTGTTTTTTAAAGCAGACATCAAAATTATGTAATTATTCTCAGGGAGGAAAAAATAGTATAAGGAATTACTGTTGGACTCGAAGATCTTAAAGGTCTTTTCCAACCTAAATGCCTCCATGAAATCATATCCTTTTTTATTTATGAAACTTCTCAGTGTTATAGTAGTAACTAGATCAAGAGATGTTTTTGCAGCAAAACACAATACATGTAAGTACTTTCCATATATTTTATTAAACAAATAGTAAACTGAAGGCAATTGATTCTTGATTTGTGCTTTAACTAAGACAATTCCCTAGTTAACTAAAAGGATTGTTTCTGTGAAGGGGCAAGAACATTTCTCTCTTCACAGGAACTTTGAGCCAGCAAAGAAACACATGCATGATGCCACACTGAAGCCCATTTTCAAGATCTCAGTATTATGTCTTCACACATAAGACCAACTAAACTGTAAGTTAAGAACAGTGGCAAGAAAGCAAAGGCCAAGTTTTGCACAGGAATAAAATAATACCTCTTTGCATTTCAGAAATACGTGCATCAACGCAGGGGAGAACATTTAATTCTGTGTACAACAGTCAACCCATGTGCTTATACATAGATATACCACATATGCAGACACGTCTGTGTAATATTTGACAGTTTATGTACATAATGATTTCTGTTGTGATTATTATTGCTAAGGGGCAGATGAGTTTTCCCCTGGTTTAAAAATAACCCTGCGCTTTTATCACTGCAAGTAACAAATGCAGAAAACTCAGAGTGAATGCAGATGGCTTTCCAACTCTTCAGGAAGTCAACTTTAACACATGACACCACATTTAATTAATTTCACTTTGTTTCTGCCTCATTAGTTGCAAAAGTTAATCTTAGTTTCAGGGAAACTATTTGCAAGGCCATGCAGGGCAACAAAATTTTTCAAGAATCAAAGCAATGTCCTGTATCTGGTATTCAGCCAAACAAGAAACAAGAAAAACCAATAAAATAAATGCATAAGAAGAGAAAAAGCTGAGAAATAAAACTGATGCTAGAGAACAGCAGTGAAGTGTTAGATATCCATGACTCTCTCCTTTAGTCTCCTGTGAGGGGTGGGGGAAGGGGATGGACTGATGAGGAACTACCCACCCTGCAGCTGCTGTGGGGTCCAAGAAAGGAGAGAAAGCCAAACGTCACCCCAAATATGTTATCAGTCAGTAAACAGAGTTTATAGGAGAAATGGGGCCTCAAGCAAGGTCCAGGGCCACCCCGATAGAATTTCTGGTGCCCTTCCCTTCCTAGAAGTTGAGAATAGCAAAGGAGGAGGGATAGGATAAGGGAGGGAAAGTGGGCTTCTTATCTGGACAGTGCAGGTGAAGTCCACAGCACTCTTGGAAAACATATGGAGAAACAAATTTGAAAAACAAGACCCATTTACGTCTTCAGGGGAGGGGTAGAGTAGACTGCACAACAGTAGATAACACGCCTAATCGTTGCAACATCGCTGTGATCCACCACCACCCAGTTTTTCAGGAAAAGTATATCCATCCAGAAAAGATGGAACAAAAGGACCAGGAAGGAGAGGTAGTACTTGAGTAAACAGAGTTCCAAACTCTCTGTGTATGTCTCTGTGCATACCCCTGTATGCATTAGCATATTGAAATATATAGCTTTCTCCTTTTACTATCATGGTATTTCTTTCTCTGTGTATTATAACACACAACGTAAGTTATTCCATTTATTTTACCAGAGCTGAGGCCCCAATTTACAAAAGCGCTTTCATTTCCACTTGCATGACTCGTGAGCCAGTCTGCACACAGGAGCAGCGTTTGCATGACTTACAATGCAAAACACGAGGAAAGTCTTTAAGCCTGTTGATGAGCAGCACATCTTGGGACTTCAAAGACCAACAAGATTAAGGAAACCATGAAACAACCAAAATCCCAAAGCAACTCCTCTTAGGTGCATATACATTCAAATGACCGATCCTAGGATCTAGTATTTCCCACCACTGAACAGGAGCAGGACACAGCCGGAATCAGGCACTGCCGATACAGCAGCTCCCATCGCTGTGCCTGGCTAATAAATAAATACCCGATACGCACACGCAGCTGATCGACTCGACGAGCAAACGGAATCCCTACAGGGAGCGATGCAGACCCACCTCCGCGCCAACCCCCGACCCGCCTCTGGCTGGCGATGCTGCACGCACCAAGCACCTCTCTCAGCAGGCAGCCTCGCATCATTCCGAGCCAAAAATCTGCTCGGTCTCCACCTCGCAAAGCCTCGACAGCATTTCAGCTCATTCAGCTTCCTGACGGGCTCGGGAGCTGCCGAAGCCAGCTGCGGGAGCTGCCCTCGGGGGGACCCCTCTGGCCGCGGCGGGAGCGGCCGCCCCGACGGCCCCGCGGGAAGCGCCGCGGCCGCCCCCAGCCCCCCGCCCGCCGCCCTACCGTTGTGCTCGTCGTATCCCCAGTGCAGCATGGCTCTGGTCTCCTGTCGGGACGGGACGGGCCGGGCCGGGCTGGGCTGGGCTGGGCTGGGACGGGAGAGGCGGCCGCGCCGTCACCGCCGCCCGCTTTGAAGGCGACGGGCGGTGACGCCCCGATGCTCGGGCGCCGATAAGGAGCCTGCAGCGCTCCGCGCCCGCGCAGCCCGGCCCCGACCCATCCGTTCCGATTCTCGCCCACCGCCCGCCGCCGCCCAGCATCCCCGCCGTGCCGTCGGGGCGGCCCGGGGGGCCGCGGCCGGCTGACAGCTGCGGGGCCGGCTCGCACGGGACCGCTCCAAGAGAGTGACGGTGTTACCCTCCGCCAGCCGCCTGCCCGCAAGAGGCACGAGTCGGGGCCAAGGGAAATGGGGGAAGTAAGGGTCTGTTGCTGGGGTGACCCCCCGCCCCCCGAAAGTCAAGCAAAGCGACCATCGCTGCCCGGCCCCGCTGCGTCCCCCGGCGGGCCCCTGTGCCCCCCCCCCCTTACTCCGAGGGGAGGGAAGCTGATTCCCTTCGGAATTGGCCCTGGACAGATTCACGCTTTACAGGCGCGGCCCGTGGACAGTAGGCTTTCCCACAACCCACGCGAAATTTATTCTTTTTTAAAACCCCTGTGTTTCTGGGACTGTCAGGCACGTGCCTTGGCACCGTGGCCATCTCGGCCACTTTGGCACAGTCACACGCGCGGAAAGCTCCGCCCGCCCGTGCTGGGGGCTGCCGGGGGAGCGGGAGCACACGCTGGGACGGCGACGGGACCCCCGACGGGACCCCGCCCCGCCCCCCGGCCGGCCCGGGGCAGCGGCGCGCGGTGGCGGGGGGCGCAGCGCCCCCTGCCGGCCCCGCCGCCCCATGACAGTGCTGGGGGGATTGGCGGCTTCCCCGGCGCGCGGGGGGTGACGTCAGCCGTCCGTCCGCCCGCCCGCCCCCGCGGTGCCGCCGCCATGGGGAAGAGTCGGTCGCGGGCGGCGAAGGCGGCGAGCGTCTTCCGCATCGCCCGCAGCGGCGCCGTCAAGGCCAAGGCCAAAGGCAAGGCGCGGCCCGTCACCTCCGGGCTGAAGCAGGTGAGCGGGGGATGGGGGGCGGTAGGTTTGCCGGCGGAGCGGCGGCGGGGGGATAGGGTAGCCGGCGGAGCGGCGCGGCAGCTTCCCACCGGAGCGCCTCAGGCCTGCCGGGTCGCCCGGCGGCCCCGCGCGAGGCTTCGGCCGGGCGGGCCCGGCCGCTTCCGCGGGGATCCCTCCGGGCCGGGGCGGTGCGGCCTTGCCTCCTCTGAGGCCTCTTCTGGGGGGCGGAGGGAGCGCTTGTGAGGGACTCGGTAGAGCTGCTTTATGGGCAGTTTTCTTCTGGGCACAACATTGCAAAGTACACAGTTCCCACCTGAAAATTAGGTTTATGCGTGGATGTCATCGTCTTCAAAAAGGGAAAGACAAAAAATGTTATTTGATCTCTGCAAGCGTCCGCCACCTAAGACTTCGAGCTGTTCTCCTTGAGGGGGGTCATTTAGAAAGTATCTGATGGCATTTCAGTATGGCCCAGGGAACCTGATGCTAAAGACAACAGCCGTAGTTCAGCAAGTTTCCCTTTACTAGACCACGCTTGCAGTGTCACTGATGGTGTAATTCAGGGCATGGTTTAACAAAATGGCCTGATCGAAACCACCAGGCACAGATACTGCGAGGGGAAGTCCTGCTCTTTTCCGTCAGGTTCCCAACCCCAGCCCCCTTTTCCAAGCCGGGGCTCTGTTCCCACAGCTCTGCTTGATGCTGACTCAGGAACTCATCACGTCCTAGGTGGTTCAACTTGCTAAAATCAGCAGCAAAAGCAACTAAAAATGCATTTTGTGTTTTTCTGTGCTGGGTTGGCAAGTTGAACAAATTTAATTATGAATGAGTACAAAGAGAAACATTTTAGGGGGGGAAGAACCAGAAAGGATGGAACCTTTTCTGATCCAGTAGCTGTTCGTTTGTCTTAGCTGTCAAGTAAAACCATGTCAATGAGATGCAGTGAACAGATCTAAGAGCACGCACTGCCATGTTTTGCTCTTTAATCCCTCTTTTCCCCCTTCTTGCACCTTAGATGGACAGTGATGCTCTGCAGACCCTTCTGTGAGCTGATTTAACATACTGAAGGAATGGAAAAGTAAACAAGCAAAACCAGTATTCTACCATTTTCATGTCTGGAGAGCACCACTGCCCAGGGGAGGGAGAGAGTGAGTCGTGGCTGGCAGCGATGCAAGGGAAGAGGGGTGGGGGTGATCTAAGCAAGGGTTTTCCTCTTGGTAGCAGCAAGTCATCTTCTTTTCAAACCCTGCCTCCAGCCTGAGCTGTGTGATCTGCTGAGAGTTCAGCTGGTCCCTCTAGAAGGGCATCTGATAATAAAAGCAGAAAGTTAGTGGTTTATTGTTCCCATTAGATTTCGTTGCAGTCTGCTGGGCAAAAAGAGTCAAACAGCCACTCTAAAAAAAGGCCCTTTCAAATTTTCCCCTGCAAGCTAAAGTCACTTGACGAGTTAATCTGGTAGACAGACAGGAATGTAACAAACTTTGGAAATAAACAATTTCATGTTGCTGGTGTCACATCTCCACTTAGTCTAGAGGGTTCTGTATAATAAAGAGAAAAACAAGTTTAAAAATCATATTCATGAAAAGTGAGTAGCTTATTAGGAGTAAAATTTTATTCTGTGTGTTTGAAGCTGTATTCTTTAATTCATTAAGCCTTTGGGGATTTAGTTATCATTAAGCAGTATAGGAAGATGCTCAGAAAAATTTGTTAAAATAGATTTATTCTTTAATAGATGAAAGCCTATTCAAACAACTTTTGATATAGATACACAAACTAGCTACAGAGCCTCTTTCTCTGGAGGAGTCCTGCCAGAGTAGCTGAGGATATCAGGTATTAAAAGTGACTGGATCCTTTCAGCACCCCTGTGAAGCTGGAAAATGGTAACAAGCCCTGATGGGAAACCAAAGATCTTTGTAAATTGGATTGTCCACAGTCCCATCCACTCTCCATTTGAGCCGGGAGCTGAGTCCGTATTTCTCAACTCACTGTCCAGTTTGTTATCAAAGTGATAATCTGAGTAGACTTGTTACATCAGCCTCTTGCCACTGCTTGTTCTCTTGATCACTCAGAATAAGTGGAATTACTGTTAATGTGTACATGCTCTGAAATTATGGAAGCTTTGAAAGCAAAATGAATACGTGTAACCATTCACAGTTTGCTTCTGCCTGTGTAAATTGCTGAGAGGTGAATTACAGGGGTAGTCTTTGGAACAGCAGTAGGCATCCTGAAATCTGGGGTTGCCTGAAGGTGTATGAACATTTGCAATGTAATAGGACATTATCTGGCTACAGTCCTGTTCCAGACCTGGTGCTTCAGAAGCAACAGGTGCTAGGGCTGAGAACAGCTGAATCTTACTTTGCTGCAGCAGTGAAAGAGTTTATGCCTCCTTGCATCCACCCTGCTCCCCTCCCACAGATTATTGTCCCCAGAGCACAGCACATGTCCATGTCTTAGCTCTTCCCCTTCGAAAGCAAGCATCTTTGCTGAAATAACTTATGAAGGCAGATTTGGGCTAGTGAGGCTGAGGTGTCCAGGGATCAGATACACATCCTGGTCTGGTACAGTCACAGAAGTTTCTTTAAATACCACAACAAAATCTGGTAGACGTTCTTGACCAGACCTATAGTATGAACACATAGGAATGCAAGGTGTGATGTTGAAAGGCAAACTACTGGAAGAATTCAAAATGGTAAGATCATTTACAAACTGTATTGGGTTTGCATGGCAAGGTTTTGGTAGCTCACAGGGGCTACAGGGGTGGCTTCTGTGAGAAGCTGCTAGAAGCTTCCCATATGTCCAACAGAGCCAGTGCCAGCCAGCTCCAAGATGGACCCACTGCTGGCCAAGGCTGAGCCCATCAGCGATGGTTGTAGTGCTTCTGGGATAACGTATTTAAGAAAGGGAAAATGTTGCTGTGCAACTGCAGACAGAGAAAGGAGTGAGAATATGTGAGAGAAACAGCTCTGCAGACACTAAGGTCAGTGAAGAAGGAGGGGGAGGAGGTGCTCCAGGCACCGGAGCCCATGGTGCAGCCCATGGTGAGTCAGGCTGTGCCTCTGCAGCACAGGGAGGTTAATGGTGGAGCAGATCTCCACCAGCAGCCCATGGAGGACCCCACTCTAGAGCAGGTGGATGTGCCCAAAGGAGGCTGTGACCCTGTGGGAAGCCTGCGCTGGAGCAGGCTCCTGGCAGGACCCATGGCCCCATGGAGAGAGGAGCCCACGCTGGAGCAGGTTTTCTGGCAGGACTTGTGATCCTGTGGGGGACCCACACTGAAGCAGTCTGTTCCTGAAGGACTGCACCCCGTGGAAGGAACCCATACTGGAGCAGTTCGTTAAGAGCTGCAGCCCATGGGAAGGGCTCACATTGGAGAAGTCTGTGGAGGACTGTGTCATGTGGGAGGGACCCCATGCTGGAGCAAGGGAAGGGTGTGAGGAGTCCTCTCCCTGAGGTGGAAGGAGCAGCAGAGACAACATGTGATGAACGGACCACAACCCCCATTCCCTGACCCCCTGTGCTGCTGGGGAGAAGGAGGTAGAGAAAATCAGGAGTAAAGTTAAGCCTGGGAAGAAGGGTGGGGTGTGGGAAAGGTGTAGTTAAGATTTGGTTTTATTTCTCATTACCCTACTCTGATTTGATTGGTATTAAATTTAATTTTCCCCAAGTTGAGTTAGTTTTGCCTGTGACGTAATTACTGAGTGATCTCCCTGTCCTTACCTCGACCCATGAGCCTTTCATTATGATTTCTCTCCCATGTCCAGCTAAGGAGGGGAGTGATAGAGTAGCTTTGGTGGGCACCTGGCATCCAGCCAGGGTCAACCCACTACACGAAGGAGGGAAGGAACCCTTCCTGTAGCTCCAATCCAGCTAAGAGGAGCTGAGGGCAGTGTAGCAGGGCCTGTCTGCAGCCTGGCTTTTGTTTTGTGTTCTGTTTCTGGATCACTATGGGCTCCCTTTCCAATAGAACAAGTTTAACTGCTTTTATAATTTTTAATTTATTAGAACATCAGTATTACATGACTAGATGATATAATTAAGTACAGATCAACCTACTAAAAAGGAATTTTGGAAGATATGCATATAGAACTGGCTGTATAATAGTTGTACAAAAATGGTGCACTTCCACATGCCAGTGGAATTTCTGTTAAAAATACTAATGTGTGTATGTTTTTTCTTCCCAGATAAACATTAGAAATGCTGAAAAAGTTAGCACAATAAATAAAGCATTTGCTGAAGTTCAGAAAGAAGTACAGCAGCTATCAAAAGGCACTGCAGCAGAACCTCAGAAGAGTCATCAGGTAATTTCCCTTTGTGAAAATCTGAGTAGGGAAGTGGAAGGAATGTGCATGTTCAAAGCATTATATTCTGGCTCTAAGACTGCAGGCAATTCATGCAGTTGGTTTAAAGCTGTAAGCCCAGCTTTATTAATTTCAGTTGTGGTAATGTTGAAATCTGGTTAGCATATTCAAGTGCTATTTAACTACTAAAGTAAAGAGAGACAAGGGTGGGCAGCCAAGCCGTAGCATGCTTCCAAAACATATTTTTAAATTATGTTCTAGTTGGTCTTTAACTGATTTTTTTAAAAAGTTAATTCCGGCTCCAGCCCCTTGATTTGAGACTTATGTCACAACATGAATAGACACAGAAAGTAAGGATGAACCTTGCTGTTCCTTACATGAAGCATCTGATAGTGCTTTGAACCAAACAAACAGCTCTGCCTCTTTCTGTTCCTGATTCCTAAGCCTTCATATTCCCTCATCAGAAGTACCAACACCTGAACAGCAATTTCTGTACTAGAGCTCTTGCCTGTAGCACTTAGGGTTCAAGACAGTGTTTCACTTGTCTTCCTTTGTCTAGTCTTTTAAACAGGGCTACGTGCAGTCTTGCGCAAGAAATAATTAATGGAATTTAATTGCTGACAAGCTCTTCCGTATAAACTCTTAATGCTGACTCTGATGCTCCGGGAATGGTTTGGGGGAGAGAGAAAAGCAGTGGGCCGGGATAAGGTACACATCAATCCATGCTGGCTGTTGGGGGAAGTAGAGGGAGTTGGGAGAAGCACACATGAGTTGAGCATTATTTACCGTGCCTGGGGTGATCAAGTTTCTGTATGGCTGGAAGCAACAAAAGGAGTGTCAAATAACTTAAGGAGAGGCTGAGGGAAAAATGAAACATAGGTGACAGTCCTGCCAGAACAGGATGAGGCCGAGCAAGGGTTTCAAGGCAGTTGGTGCCAGCGGCCCTGTCCCTGCTGGTTTGTTATTCCACACAGCCAGGAACTCAGACTGCACCACTGCTCCTGTGCTAGTAGGGCTGTACGTGGCATAACGTTGAATTTTATCACTCAGACTGTATTTTCTTTAAAGTTGCAAAAGCGTTGTCGAGAGCACTTCTGAACTAAAACCTGAGCCTACTTCCATTTGGCTGTGTTACTGGCATGATAGTTTGTCTTTCTCCTGCAGCATAAAGTGTCAGCTGCTTATCTGTCAAGTTTAGTGAATCCTGTAATGCCCCAAATTACTGAATTATGACTGCAAAATTAGCCTAAATTAAATACATAGAGACAAACTCATCTTCTAGACAAGGGATATTTATTAGTGTTTTTCTGCCAAGTAGAGTAAAAAGAAATTGCTTTCTACTGTAACCTGAAACTCATTTTTTTCAGGTTTCCACAAATCTGGAAGAGGAACCAGCAAACGTAGATGCTGCTACAAACCTGTTGTCTCAGTTGTAATACATAATGGACAATGAAGGGATTGCAAGAAATGAAGATCACAAATACTGATGGCTTTGTTTGTACAATTTTATTAAAAAAATCTTGTTAATATACAAGTATTGGCACACTTTAATACAAACTACAAACAGACCTTTCCTATCATCTAGGAAAGTGGAATGTCAGAAGTCAGTGTGAGAAACTTAAAGTGCTAAAACAGAAGGCACTTCACAAAATTGGTTCACTGAAACAGTTTAGCATAACTCAAGTTGACATCCTTCACTTTTCAGCATGGCAGTGAAAGCTTCAAAATTGATTGAAAGGTTAAAAAAAAAAAAAGCTTCTTGGCAGTAAAGCTTCAAAGAAAATGCTGTTATCTGTAAGCAAGAAGCCTAATCATTTTTTTTTAAATTATCAAAAGGCTGTAGAGCATTTTTACTTTTCTTACTAAAGAAAACTCCAAATAATTGCATTACACAGAGGATACTCGGGTGAAAAAAAGGTGCCAGAATTTTTGATAAAAGCCCTTTTTTCTGGTTGTTGAATTTGTTTTGTGAAGTAGTTAAAGGAAGCAAAAGGAAATATACTCCCAGAGTCAGTGAACTAAGAAGTTATACATTCATTATTCAAATACTTAGGTTATGAAGAAGTCTAGAATGTTATAGTTAGAGGTAGATAAGTAGTCTGGTTGACACAATATCTAATAATTTAGTATCTGCACATCAAAGAGATCACAGACTCCTTCATTATCATCCAGGTTAAAGTTGTAGTCATCTCCGGGAGTAGGAGAGAGTCGTAAGAGAGGAAAAACTGTAAAGCAGGAATAGTTTAGTTTAAATTAAAACACTTCTGGAATATCAGCCCTATCTCATAATTCAGTGTTTGTCATCAGCAGTATCATGGTTAGTCTTAATTAAAATAGTCTTGATAATCTGACAAGCATGCTAGGATACATACAGTGAATACCTGTATTGCCTTCAAACTAAGGCAGTAAGTGACATGTCTACATTTTGTGCTTAGTATTTTAAATGAATTTGCTGGAATGGAGTGATAGCCGTGGAATACGAACTTAAATTCTTCTGCAGCAAAGGAGTGCCTGAGCAGCTTTTGAAACTTTCATCAGAAAGCCATCATTCATATTTGTAATTCCTTTGTCTTGTTGCAGTATTGCAGGTATCAGCTTTCAAATATTTATAACCTTAAGTAAGGAATTTAACATTATCCCTATTTTACAAATGAAAAATGGAGGCTAGCAGTTTCTCTGTGCACTGCATTTCAAGCATGGACTTCATGTCATCTTTGGGGAGGGAATGCAAGAAGAGAAGCCCCAGCCCTCATGCTGCACCTCAGGAACACTAATCTAGTGCAGATGAGCTGGGCATGCTGTACCTGCTCTAAAAGTGGAGACTATTTCCATTTTAGCCATGTATCGACACTTTCGCATAATGCTATCTTGCCCCTCGGATCGTGTAATTACTTGGTTCTTTCTGATAAGCCCTGAGGTTGTCTGCTTGAAGGGCAGATATTAGCACAGGCTGCTCACAGCAGCATATTTACAGGGCAAGAGGAATAATGCCAGCTGAGTTCATCTCTTTGCCTGGCCCCTCAGCAAGCTAAAGCAGCGAGGCAGGGAGCATATAAACTACTAGCTGTAGTTTAGTCCTGCACTCACATGGCCACCAAGGTGCAAGAGCAGAAAGGGGTGACATTTGCCTGTTCTGTCAGTGTACCACAGCTCTGCATGCAGGCATGTATGCTCTGAAATGTTTACTCAAAGCTCCTGCAGGAAGCCTGAGGCAGAACAGAATTAAACCAGAACTTTTTTTTTAAGGCAGCACTCTAGTCATCAGCCTGTTCTTTCTCTGTTCCTGAATTAAGGACCGGTGGGTTATTCATGCATGTAAGTGCTTTCTGGATTAAGGCTCTCATATTTTGATTGTTAAATAAAACTTGCAGGAAATGGAAAGGGGAGCAAAGACAAGAATGACAAAGATAGAGGAGGCAGTACAGGGGGAAGAAGTAGTTTCATACTGACTCTTGGCATCAGATTTAACAGACACCTATCAAGAGTGCTCTTCACACAAAAACCATGCTGCTACTTGCAATTATTAGGAAAGTAAAGATGTTAAATACTTACCGTCAGAAGACATGAGTTCATCAATAATATCCCCACTGATATTTCCTGTGAAAGACAGGAGCATGTGTTTATGGAAGTTGACACAGACTCATTAAAACACTGAATTGCAAAGTACAGTATGGCTCGTGCACAGTGTAAGAGCGGTAGAGATAGCAATGGTATGCCATGTATACATAAAATAGATTCCATCTTTGTATCCCTCATTTTTTTCCTGATAGATTTCTCCCAATGATCCCTTATAACCCTAGAGCCATGTACAACACAGAGCTGATCCAGTGGGAGAGAAAGGTATTTTGGTCAAAATGAGTTTGCTACTTAGAGCTGGCTTAGCGGCTTCATTAGGAGATAAACGGAAGCCTGTCGTTTCCTCTGTGTAACTCATCAGTAACTCGGTCATAAAGAAGGACTCAGGAAACTAATAAAAACATTTAAACAGTCACTACTGCTTCCTACCTGCGGGCTCCTCCATCTTTGCTATGTCGAATGAGTTTGGCTTGAGAATACAGTTAACGTCCAGGGGCAGCAAGCCCTGGTAGTCATTTGAGCTAGTTGTAGCTTGGGCGACATCTCCTGAAAGGCTGGGGTACAACACCGACTCTGGAAGGCTGGAGTAAGGAGCTGCTGGGGTTGTACTGCTCTGCTGCACGCTGCCGTCTGTTACAAAGACAGAAAGGCACGTTATGAAGTCTGTTACGGTAAAAGGGAACACAAACGCCTGGACCCAGCTTTGTCTTTTGAGGAGAAC
Organism: Strix aluco; assembly: GCF_031877795.1. NCBI lineage: Eukaryota > Metazoa > Chordata > Aves > Strigiformes > Strigidae > Strix > Strix aluco. The sequence goes on from NC_133931.1 coordinate 29,970,723, forward strand.
ATGGCCAATGTCTGGAATGAGGCAAGAGGAGCCTCCCCCTTCCAAAGTCACAGGCACAATTTAATCAGGACCCTTCAGAAATCCAGTGTGTAACACTGACATAATTTTCTTAAATATTTTCCTATTACCCTACTGTTATTATGAAAAAACCACCTGATACTCAGGGAGTCTCTCACTGTGGCTATGTGGAAGAAGATAAGTGACCTTGTGGCACAAAGCTGGAACTGGTGCCTGTATTATCTGTCTCATTAAAAGGTACATGTTCAAATCCTATCTTCTGTCAGAGGTTGGCAATTTCATTCCATACTGCATTCAGGAGAAGCACCTCAGAATAACTAACAGGATCATATCCAAAACCTGTTCAGTATAAAATGATAAGCTACGAGGGAAGCTGTCTTCTGTTTCAGCAGACAGAAGAAGAGGAGGCTTCTCTGTAACCTGAGAGCTACTAGTAAGCCCTTGGGGTAGTTTCTTAACAGACAGCTGCTACGTTGCACAAATTCTTGATCTTTCCTTTATCTACCACCTTTTCTAACAGTTCTTTCCCTCCAGCCCCTGACCTCCCCCACCCATCTGAGGTAGGAAAAACTCTGGACCCACCTGATGGTGTGTCCACAACTGATGTTTGCGGTAACTCCTGTCCTTGGTTCAGATCATGTTGTTCTGGTGGATTTTGAGGAGCTGTAGCAGGTTTAAGGGGGGTCGCTGGAGCTGCAGGTTGAGATGAGGGCTGTGCAAGGTCATCAGGCGGAGGAACTGGAAACACCATGGGTTTGGCGGAGCTTGAGTCTTTATTTATAAGCAGCACATGGATAGGTCCTGAACTACTTTTGAGATTGATCTGGTATTTCTTCTGTCCATTCTGTCCCTGTAAAGGTGGTATATTATGAAAGTTACCATTCCCTGAGAACTTGGAACTTTACAAAACGTAACAGTAACTGCATAGAGTTATTTCTCACAGAAAGTAATGAAGATGTTTGAACAGAATTCTCAAACTGATGCAGAAGATAAATACAGTGCTTTTCTAGTTAGATCACTAGAAAAGCTGAGAATTGGCACAAACTTATGAAATCATACTCAGGAAAAAAACATTTAAAAGTAATACGTGTGATCTAATAAAAAAACCAAACCAAAACCAAACCAGATTACAAACCTGTAATGTATTTACCTAACCAGAACAGTTACAGAGGACACAAACACACAATTCTTTGAAGTGTTTACTTGAATTCAAGTCATATGAGACTTATAGCAGGGCTACATCTTATCAATAAGAACAATGATAAATAGTGATTTCTGCACATTTACATTTTTTCTTTTTAAATGGAGCTTCAGAATGATCCTGGTTGAGACCAAGCATCCTAAAACAGTTGGATATATCACCGAGACTGAATGAACACAGGATCATGAGTCAGTAGAAACGATTTCTTAGCTGATTTGCCAGGCCTTCTTTTGGCAAGTTACTTAAGCAATACAGCTAGGACTAGCTTCCTCTAGCACAGTCTCAATGAGACCACTGACTCCACTGTGGCTAATTCAGTGAACAGGTTTTCAGCAAGTATGTTCTAGAAAAAATGAGGATGAGAAAAGTGGGAAAGAAGCCTCAGGAAATGGCAACCAAAGCAAAAACATCCAGTTTGAACTTGGTGATGAAGACTTAAGATCAGCTTTTTTAGTCCCTCACAAAAAGCCAAAAAAACTCCACCCCAACATCACAGCTGCTAACTGTGGTCCCACTGAGCACCTTACTATTGCCTAAACTGATTTCAGCAGAGACAGACAAAGATCATACCACCAATCAGCTTCATGGTTCTAGCGTTAGATGCTCTTATGATACTAGACTGTGCTTAGCCTCACTAAAAATAGCTTGTGAAACTTCTCAGGTGAATTTCAGCCTTCTACAAGTGTAGTGGCTATCATGCTTCATACAATGCTCTCTCCCAACTATATAAACCCTATGTAAAACACAGCACTGCAACAAAAAAAAATATTAAAGATGAGCAGAGGTAATTTGGCCTCCTACTTTACCCTTGCCCATTTCACCTTTTGGCGAAAGTGAGAGTGAAGTCTGTTTCTCTATCCAGTCTAGTACCACAAGACTAAACATAAACTACATCTAAACTAAACCTACAACTAAATCTAAAAGCTTTTTGGTAAAAGATCTGTTTTAACAATGCGACAGAGAAATCTGACACATAAAAGTCACTGCTAATAAGTTCTCAAGGGAATTCATGAAAATTGTGTCAAATTTGGAAAACTGCAACATTTAAAAGCAAGAGAGAAGAGAGGGCAAAGAAACCCATTATTGCATCTTGTTTTTAATATACAACAGAGTTACCATTAGTCTATCTAGGTGTACAAAAACCACTTTTTCCCACATGGCCTCTCCCTTCTCAACTCAACCAACCTTATTTTTTTTTCTCCCTCTTGCACACAGAGATAAATCCTCCGCTCTAATGTAGCTCTTCTTTTCCACTGTCCCTCTAGAACTCTTAGGTAAACAAGAAACCAGTACATACCATTTCGGGTATAGGTACTTCTAACTGTGTACCACAAGGTGCTTGAATTGCTAGAAGTGTGTCTCCTGGTTAAATAGCAATTTTAAAGAAAGTGTTAAGTGTGTGTATTTTTCTTAAGTCTTGCATAGTATCCACTCAAATGAGATATGGTAATTCTCTAAGGCACTTAAAATTCTGCATAATTCTAGCATAAACAAACTTGTGGTAGGACTTGCATAGTCCCTATAAGATCCAAGTATATCGCATAATATAAATCACAGAATTCCAATACTTAGACCATAATTGCAAGAACCTTTTCTTGTAGCAGTACAAGATTTACCACTTCCTTTACCTGTTTGTTACTGTCCCCAGATCTCCTAGTGGTACACGTAATGTGAGGTGAAAATATTTAACTAGCTTCTTTTTCAGCTAAAACAGCTCTCTGGTCCAGCTCACTTTATGGCTTTGAAGAATGGTGGTAGTACAGAGAAATTTAACAGAAGGAAGAAAATGTATTAATGATCATCTTCAGTGCCAGCACTTCCAAGTGTCTAAGCCCACAGCTTCTGCAGCACATACAACTGGGATGTAGCAGCTGGCTATCAAACTCACCTGTAGCTTACTATGCACACTAAAATGTATTGGTTAAAGTCAGGAGGTCACAAGTACATCAACAGCACCGGCACAACCTGCCTTACACTGCAGGTCACTCACCTACCTGCACATCATTTCCCCTTTGTCCGTAACTTGGAATAATGCTTTTCTTTCTCTGCCTCCTAAGAGGCACTTACATGAAGTACTATATGACTGGCATACTAGATGCCTCCATTTTGTGATGACTAACTCTTTTTAGTAACAGCTCATTTTTGTTAAACTCTGCAGCAGGTTGGGCTTTTTTTTTTTATTCAAAAAAAAAACCCCAACCTTCTTTGTGGCAAAGAAGAGGTAGTTCTGAGCCTAGCTGGAGGCTGAACAACAATCTTCTCTTGGGTGCCCCAGGATCAGGAGAAGATGTCAAGGGAAGTAACTTTTGCCAGCAATTCTTGGCAATTTCTTCAAACCTCCTGTACAGAAGGAATCCTTTTGATTTAGTAGCTGTGCCCCATCACTGAACTTCAGCTGGCTCCACTTATCAGCATCATCAGGAGCTCCTTTTGATTACAGCTGCCACCAGAAAATGTTATGAAATTTGGACCTGTCTGGTCTTTCTGGTGGGTCGGACCAACATGTCCTGTCCCTGGTTCCATTAACAGCCTGAGGTAAGCCGCTGCAAAGTATGAATACAGAAAAAGACATCCGAAACCAGTACTCAAAAAACAGCTGAGCTTTCATTCTGTACAATCTGTGACTACACCTAGAAAATGACAGAACTTGCTAGTCATGAACATTATGAGACACATCTACTTAGTACTGATCACTATTGAATACTTCTAAATTTTAAATACTTGTAGGGAAAAAGCAGATTAGTTAGCAAGTTAGTTTTCAAGAGGAAGATCAAGAAATCTCTCACTTTAAGAAATAACAGCCTAGCAGCAACTTACCATTGAAGCAGTTGCAGATATCTTCATGGGTAACATATGAAAACGTGACTTATGTCAAGGAACATTTTTCTTAAAGCAACACGAAACTGGTATTTGTTACCCTTTAAAAGAAGTTTGTCCAAACTGAGTCTAAACTATAAACTTACTGCTATTACTCAGGGGTGTAATCAAGGCATGATTTTTGGCTTTCAGAATGGCTAGTTAAAAACAGCAAAGTTGCGTCTTTTAAAGAAAAAAAATCTGTATCTGTGAAGAAAATACAAAAAAAAAATTGTGTAGTTTGAATGAGAAGTGATTCTTCTAAAAAAGGAAAACATGTAAAATCTTGTTTTGAGGAATACCATTTACCTTACTAACTTGACACTACAGAATTCAAATACATATCAGGACTTCCCAGAATCACACAAAAACTGCCAGAGGGGACATGAGAGTTCACCTGCTGTCCTGTCCCATTCCCTCCCTCAACATAGATCAAGTGTTAAGACATTCCAAACAGATGTTTGCCTCCCCTCTTCTGGAAAACCTCCAGTAATGGATATTCCACCACCTCCCTGGGGGGTCAATTCCAGTGCTCGCTCTCCCAAAGCAAAGCTTCTCCTAACATCTAACTTCAGTCTCCTTTGCTACAAAATCCATTTCATAGGAACAGTTTCTGTAGAGCAACTCAAGTAATTTTTAAGTACTTATCACTGGTGCTATAGATAAGAAGGGCACTTTCCTGCTCCCAATCTCAGATGTCTTATTGTCCTGGTTTAACCAGGATAGGGTTAAGTTTCCCCAGCAGTGGAGGGGGAGCTCTAGCCGGGTTATTCAGATACCATGCGGAGGTCACATCCTGGCAGGTCACATTTTTCCTGGCGCAGGAGCGTGGTGCACTCGTGGTTTTGTACATCGTGCTTCAAACTGCTGTATTTGGTAGTTATTTTGCTCTGTTCATTGCTATCACTATTACTGTTATTGTTATTGTTGTTGTTTGTTGTGTTGCTATTGCACTGTTGTATTAAACCTTTCCTTATTTCAGTCTTGGGGCTTTGTATTTCACTCCCTTTGTGGGGGAGGGGTAGCGGCCGCGTGGACTCAGACCCCGGCAGGGGCTAAACCACCACACTTATTTTGCTCAATATCTTGCAAGACCCCTAAACACATGGTTACAAGCAATGTAGCTGGAACTCTCTGCTCATGGGGTATTTACACGCAGGATTTTTTTCCAACCCAACAAGCTTCAGGACTTTGTCAACTCAATTTATCTTTGGGTGATAGCTTAACCTTTTCAAGAGAAGCAAGCAACACAAAAAAAGATTCATGTAAAGCACCAGTAAAAAGTATAAATTCAAGTGCCAGAAAGCAACAGAATTCATTTAAAATAAGACACCAGCATTATACTATGGACTTAAAAATTACTGCCATATATATGTGTGTGTGTGCTAAATTATTTTCAGATCCAATCATACAGTCACAGAAGTTAAAAAGTCATGTAAATAAGATTTATATTTTCTTTCTTTTTGAACCAAAACTAGAAATATATATTTGCCTTTCCTTGCTTCTGATAAGATGGACTACATTATGCTTTATCCAATACCTACACTTTAACTGTTGTTTTAATTCTAGTTCCAAGATACACACAATTAATTTAAAAGGATATTGGTGGTTTGTAGAATCATCCATGACGTTCTTGATACTTTGCTGAAGCCACAGTTTCTGCTGATCCAATTCTTTTTCTTTTAGCTCTAGATCTTCAATTTCAGCTTCCAGATACCTCAGCCTGTCTATGACTTCTTTTGTATTGCAGCCAGCACCTACTCCTCTTAAAAAGATATAAGGGTGCATGAAACCACAAGTGAAAATCTAAAGCAAACACGCAAAAATAATTTCTTAAGACTGTTTTCAAAATTTTGGAATATCTACTAATATTCACCATTAGCGAAATGAACATTTACCTTCCCAGCACTGATTTAACAGAAAAATGAAAATTCTTAACGTCAGATCAAATTTAGAATTCCCCTCTACTGAAATTTCTTTTGGAATGTAGTTTTTTTTCTGCATTGGAGCTGGTTTGCAGACACTTTCTTCCCCTCTAACTCTTAGCTTGAGCTTTCACCTTCAGTGACCCAGGAGGAAATCGGCATGTACTACAGGTTGTAGGCAAGTGGAGACAGTGTGTCCCAATACCCCTCCCAGATTCATCTAGAGTAAATTTTTCAACTGCAAGTGCTAGTTATAAAGTAGCACAAGTTTTCTGAAAGTTTCTCTCCTGTATGCTTTAGACTTGATTTTATGTATCAAAGACACAAGTTAAAGGGAAGAGAAATAAAAGTTCATTTGCAACTTTGCTGTAATTCTAAAACGTCGTATTGCTCATTGGTGAGCATAACGTTAATTTTATGTTGTATCTACTCAGGAGAAGGGGGAAGAAGCAATTTTTGTTGCTCTTGAGCACATGAAAATTTGAAGAATTGACATGGCTTACTTCCACTGAATGCTGTTTTTTGACTTCTTCTCAATGAGATCAATTCCCTCTAAAACATTGGTGATATCATAGATCCTTCTCTTCTGCCTCACAGCAAGGGTATCAGCAGCCTGCCAAGAGAAGAACAAGTATCAGCAGCTTGCATGCTGAGGGCAAAAGACAGTTAAACTATTCCCTTGGAAAAATGCCAACTACTGTCATTCTGAAGGCAGAGGGTTTGGCTCTTCAAGAGCCAGATGCTCAGTCATGAATTCAGGAGTTCAGCACCTGCGTGTAGTGCTACAAAGCTGAGAGGAGTCACCTCTTTGAAGGCCAGCAGGCCTACCCTTGACAGAAAGTTCATGTGTGTTGCAAAGACCACGTTCGGTATTTGGAGCATGCGCTATTCAACTGCACGGAGGAGCTTTCAGTGCTCTTTTTGGAAGGTAGGAAAAAGTGGGGAAGGCAGACAGCAATGCCCTGCAGTGGAACATGCCTCTGAAGCCAACGATGTACTAAGTTTATCATCCCTTCCACTAACACTCAAGGTATTGCAGTCTTTGTTTGGATTAAACTGTGCTGGGATATGAAACGACAGGGCTGTAATTTCACAAAGTGGCTGAAGAAGAGCTGCAATACTTCAAGCCAGCAACACCCTCTAACATTTCACTGCACAAATTCACCTCGCAGTGTACCTGGGCTTGCTCAATCTGTCACACTGAGTACCAAGAGCTGTTTCACAGCCACGAGGACCGTGGTACAGCTCACAGAGATGCTCGCCGCTGTCACACTATCACTTTCACGTTCCAGCTAGCTAGGCCGTGTGTCTGTGTGCTGTCACAGCTCGTCATTCAAAGCAAAGCAGCGTGTCAGGCAGAGGTAACAGTCTGCTTCATGCCATAATTCTCTCCATGGTGACTTTTATGTACCTGATGCAAAGACTTAAGATAAAACAAGCAAACTTGAGCTTATTGTGCCTTCCACACCCTCAGCTCTTTGATGCTGTAAAGCGGCTCAAATTCAAAGAATATTAGCTAAAAGGAGAGAAAGCAAAGAGGAGTCTGAGTCTGCAACTACTCAGGATGCTCAGATAAATGAATACAAGGGACTACATGTATTAAACAGATTAAAAGAAAAAAAGAAGAAAAATAAAGGGAAGGATAGCTGGCAAAGACTTCTGCATCCTGAATTTGAACTAACGCACAAAGTCACCTAATTTCCACTACAGGCATATAATGATTTATTTCAGTTTGTCCAACAGTCTACTAAATTAATGCTTTTAGTAAGGTAGCCTATATGAAGAGTACAACCTGAGACAACCACAAATAGGAAGGAAAACCAGATCCATTTTATAGTGAAGTCCATATAACTCCTTTTACAGTATTTTCTGAGCTCTAAACAAACTCACTAATCTTCTAAAGAAATGACACTTTCCTAATAAAGTTAATTACTAGGACTTAGTAGTCCAATTTATACGGTGAATGTTTTTCTAGTGAAGTAAAATTAAAGGAAAAAAATGAAAGAACGGAGATGAAAAAAATACTCTTACAGCCATGAAATATAAACACTGCTCTTTCTCCTTGACAGTGATGTACCTACTAAACAGTGTTAGCAACATTTATCTTTTGTATCGTCTTCTGTAGCAGTCTGTTAAAATCTTTTCCTATCTAACAAAACAAAATACATACAAATACATACAAAAGCACACACTTTAGTTCGCTCCAAGGAAACAGGCTCTTTGATCACTTGTACCAGCAGGCATGCGCGTGCTATCTTAACCTGCTATTTTTGCTGCATGCATACACACTGCTTACAATGATTGCAAGAGAGGCCTTCAAAATCTAGGCAGTGACAAAATTGATGCTGCCTGCACAATGTTTAATCAACACCCTGTACATCTCATAGTCTTCAGAGGCACAATCTCTACAAGCTCTCTACATGGTTCAATGCAAGGAATGGACAGCACACACTTAATCAGCTGCTATTCTGATTAATTACTTTCTGCTTTTTTTTTTTTCCATTGCCCAACACATGGACCTAGGACTTGGTCTACCGCTCATGGTTTGAGTGATGAAGAAACTGCTCTGGAGACCGATTTCATTACCTCATGAGAATTTCCAAAATGCCTGTCTGTACAACATATAAATGCTTTACTAATCTTAATGTATTTTCAAACCAAAGTTTAAGACAAAAAAAAAAAAATCACTAATTTTGAGTGCCCAGCTTCAGATGTTTCAAAGCTGGAGTGGTCTCGGTACTCTAAATTCTCCTGCATTTCACACTCAAAGCAGAGCTCCCATGAACACCAGCAGTGGAGATTCACTACTGCTGGAAACCAGGCTCCAGAACCCCAAGTTAGGGACTGAGAAAATGAAGGACACAGTTACATATGTATTTGGCTTGACTAGCACTGTATATAATTCAATCACAGCTACAAAGTCCAACTACTTACATCAGGAATTCCAACAAAGAAGTCAAAGTGGGGCCAGTCAGGAAAGTGTAATCCAGATATTCACTAGTTTTCTGGTGCTGGTCTTGCAACCTAATTATCTTCTCAAAATTTTATGGAGTGTTTCAGAGATATTTTAAAAACCAATTGAAAAGCTCCTTGACGCTCTAGCAGTTACCAATGGGACATCTTCTGGTAGGCACATGGTTCAGAAATTAAGTTCAGTCATTCAGTTCCTCCACACGAACCACATGCTAATGACTTCAATAATTAAGAGTGTTTTGAGACAAATCTCTTGTTGTCAAAAATACTCTTAAAACTCATAATTTCTCAGCCTGCATCAAATGGTGGAAGCAGATCCAGCAGCACAAGAAAGGGACATCTACCACAATGGCCCTGCTAACATGGTTGGAGGTAGCTTCCACACTCCTTCCTCTGAACCATTTGTATTTGGTGTTCCTTCTTAAAAATCTTTTAAATGTAAAGCTGCTGCATTCTAGTCATTCCTTCTAGTATCTCCTCATACTTTGATTAAGTATGTATTCAAGACAAGCACTGTATGAGTGTCTCACAGACAGGTTTGGAGCTAAAAGAAAAACCTCTAAGTGCAGGGCTTTGGTTCTGTGTGCATTCAGATTGTGCAACTTGTGGAATACAGAAAATATGCTGTTCAGCAGAGTTTCAGCTGCAGGCATGCACACGCACACACACACACACAAACCTGTCCATGAATAAAACAACCACCCAGAAAAAGGGTAATTGAGAGTTTGGGTGGACTCTCACACGACTTCTTTGCTCCCTGAGAGCTAACAAAAGGCAGTGGGAATCATCAGCTGCACATTCACTGCATTAGCACTGAAGAGCAGATGAATTTGCTAGAGCACCATGGCAGAGTCATTACTGAGAAGCTTAACAAAGCAGAAGGGCCAGCAATGCCTGCCTGCTCTCCCTGTGTCAAAGGAAAGAGGTCCTGCATCTTCTGGACTGTCCCTGTAGCAGATGACATCTCCCCAAGAGGACTGTCAACACTTCAGTGGGAGTGAACAGTGTGCTTGGCAACCTGTACATAAAACTAATGAATATCACTTCACGCGTAAAGGTTAAGAGAACGTAAAATTTAGCAGATAAGCTTTTTCTTCTTCTGTAGAATATGGCAAGTGTATGGCAGTTGTTATTTGCTGCTGATCAATACATTTATAAAGGTAGTAGCAAACAAGTAGATTTTAGAGTACCTGATGTTTTGCACCGATGATCAGAAACACTACTTAACCTCGAGTATAGCATTCTACTTTAAACCAAGCCCATTTAAGAAATCAAGGCAAAAGCAGTTGTATGCTACTGAAGAGGAAGAATACATGATGTTTTGGGAGTCATTTCAGGAGGTTTATTCCTTACTCACTCATCTTGCTTTTTTTCTCTCTTCCCTGCAATTCATGGGTTGCTGCATATAGGAACTTTGCTTTCCTTCCCTTCCATCTCATCCCTTAACGTCTTAGGCTATGTTTCCAAAACTAGATTTGTTTATACAGGATTATTCAGGGACAGCTATACAATTACTGGAGAATAGCTGTTTGATTTTAAAGTAAGCACTGTAGAATTCAAATTTCAAGTAAAGAAAATCCTTACTTCCACTCCCACAAGTTGTCAGATGTTAGCAGAGAAGCATCCAGCACTAAAACATTTCCAAAATCAGTTCAGCACACAGAACTCGTAGGGCTCCCTGCTCCTAAAGCAAGGAACCGTGCCCACACGTAGGACAACGCATCACTACTGCTTCATGATGGGTCAGCACACATGTCCCAAAGTGTCCTCTTACAGACCGTTTAACTATAACTATAGATGTATCCAAAAATCACCAGAAAACATGCTATAGAACAGCTTTTCACTCTCAATTGCTAAATCACAAAGCCAGAAGTACACTTAATGTTTCCAAATTGCATTTACTTCATAGTGCACTGTTGGTGCACAGAAATACTAATCAGCAGCATAACATCAGTCAGTACCTGTCAGCAGAGAGACATCTGAAGATGTTCACTGCAGGAATCATTTCTTAGAACGCCCTGTTCTGTTTCAAGACCGTCCTGGTTCTTCAGCTCCCTGAGCACACCGACATAATGTGCCTGCTGGTTTTCATTTTTCCTTAGATATGTGGCTTATTTATGAGAAACACCAGTTACAGAAATGTACGTTCTGACTCATTGTTTATGAAAGTATGAACAATTTACTCACTTCAGTTAGTAATTACTTCCAACAAACAGTATCCTGTAGTTCAGAAATCAGTCTCCAAAAAGGGTCTTGAGCAGAATGTCAATGTCTTGTTGCAATGTCCACTTATGTTTCCCTGGCTATCAACCCTTCCATTCCCTCTGGGTGCTTACCTTCCTCACAAAAGGCGATGAGAAATGTCCCACCCCTCTACGCAGCCCTACTTTATTGTTCAAATCCATGCTCTTTGGCTCTTTAAGCTAAGCTTTTTGGCGCCATGTCTTATGAATTGGGTATGCTTTGCTTCTCAAATTAACCCTGGAACACCTCGCAGTGCATGACAGATAATAAAGCAAGCTGCACAACGATCCCCGAGATGTGGACCGCTTAGTTCTGTTTTACTGAAGAAAGAGGCAATTAAATATGAAGAAGTTAATCAATGTGTACAGGCCACAACATAACTAAAGGAGAGTATAAAACCTACCCAGTACCCTACCTAGTTCACCCTGAAGTTTCACTAGTCACTGTAACACTACAGAAGCGCTTGCTTCTGAAGAGGGATGCACAGACACAGCTCCGACACCACCACTCACCTCCTGTAGCCCACTAAGAATAATCAACAAAAAAGGTCAGTTTTCCAGAAAGGACTTCAAATAACCAAAGTGCCAAGCCAGTCTCTTACTGCCCTTTGCTTAACTCCTCAGCAGTTCGCTAGAGGACCTTAACCAGCCAGGAGAAATACACTTTCCCCTTGACGCACTGTGCAGGCCAACAGCCGGCAGGGCCCGAGCAGTACCCCGGCCCCTCGGCCAGCACGGCAGAACGCTCCAGGGCACCGGGGAGCGGACACCCGCCAAGGGTCCCTCCTGAGACAGAGCGACCCGGTGCAAGGCGGGCTCGTCCCAGGGCTCCATGGGTGAAGTCCCCCCACTGCTGCAGTCCAGCGCCTTCACGGCTCAGAGGCGACAGGCTGCAGAAGTGGGTGAAGCTGATTTGCCACCCACGTCGCCAATTAAGCATCTTTCACATATATATATGTATATATACAAAGCTCTCAGAAGGCACTGGTCTGTTTTTCAACATCGTTTTCCTTTGCTAAAAGGACATTGAGGGAGACAGGTGAGAAACAGGTATAAATAACGGCCCGTACACTGAGCCAGTGCGCAGAGCAACGCAAGAGTAAAAAATAAATAAAAAGCCCCTAGTGACCTACGTTTTATGCACAGTAACCATTTCACCCTCCTTAAAAGAGTCGGAACGCGTATTTCAGCCGACCGCGGCGGCTGTCAGCCATCACCGGGCAGCCGCAGCCCGTCAGCGGCCGGGGCACCCCCCGCCGCCCGGGGACGGAGGGAGAGGGCGGCCCGGCCCGGCCCCCGCGCTGCGCCGCCTTCCCGGCAGCGCGGCGGGGCTGTGCGGGGCGGCGAGGCCCGGCGGTACCGCGGGTGCCGTCCCCCCGCCGCGGGCAGGCCGCCGCCATGGCGGCGCCGCCGCCCCGCCCCGCCCCGCCCTCGCACCGCTTTGAGGTCCAGCACGCCGTCCTTGGCCTCCTGCAGCAGCGACACGAACTTGGTGGTCAGCAGCCCCAGGCTCTTCTCGTGGCGGCTGCTGCCGCCGCCGCCCACCGCCGCCTCGGCCGCCGCGGCCATGCCGCCCGCGGGGCCGCCCCGCCGCGCCACGTGTCACGACCGCTGCAACGGCCCGAGTCCGGAACGGAGCCCCGGCCCGAGGGCTGCGGCGGGAGGGGCGGCGCCGCAGGAAGTGACGCCGCCGCCGTTGCCTGGACACCGGCGCGTTTCGGCCGCGGGGGGCGAGGGGCCGCCGGCTGGGACCGGGCCGTGCCCGCCCCACGGGGCTGCGGCCACCGGCGGGGCGGTGCTCCTCGGCCCTACGGCCTCCAGGAAGGGCTGGGCCGGGACGCGCAAGCCCGCGCCATGCGGAGAGGAGTCGCGCTCGGCTGAGGGGGCCGGGCCGGGCCTTCGCTCCGGCTTCCCCGGAGCGGGCGGCACAGGCCGGGAGCCCGCCTCAGGGAGGGAGGGCAGGGGCGTCGGCGACAGACCCGAGCGCCTGAAGTGCCCCTGCAAGCCTGCCCTTCCCTAACCGGTAGCACCCCGTCACATCCTTCCCCGTTTGCATTTGATATAAATAAACCGAGATTAATTATAAACTACGTTCTCCCATCTCCTGAGGCCCGACGCAGGACACGCGGATGGTCTGGCGAAAGGCACCGAGAATGGCGGGTGCCTACCCAGTCCCTTGCAAGGGGTGTCCGAACATACTCAGCCTTAACCCTCAGATACCCCATCACACCAGGCCGTGGAGCACATTATGAAGGGACATTACACAGAATGTGCCGTGTGACAGAGGAGCTCTGCCTTCACAGGTAATCGCATCTTCAGGGCAATGCGTGCACGTAGAGGAGCAAGCAGGTACGCACTCTCTCTGGACCTTGAATCACATCCCTCCTGCTCTGAGGTAGCACAGGAGTTTCCTGACACATTCAATATTGATTTAAATAGATGCGTTATCTTGTCTAGAAACGAAAACAAAACAATCTAATAACAGAATCAGTTTTAAATTGTCATGATTAATGCAGGAGAAAATGCCTTGCATCTGACAAGGTCAGAATTCACATTTTGTTTATATTATTTATTATTTTATACCTTTCATTAATGTCAGGCTGAAATTTATCCTTGTGAATAGGTATTGGCACAGCTTTGACCTACACCATGTTCTTATTATCATTTTGAAGGTAGAAATCATTTAAACATCTGTTAAAAAGCTCTAAGGAAGCCATGTAAGCATAAAGAGGGAAGCAATGCCAAAGGCAGAATTAGCCACAAGAAAAACAATCCAAACACTACTAATGTATGCATGTATCCAAATGTGAGATTTCTGAGCCAACAGCAAGGAGTAGAATTTATGTTAAAAACAGTAACAAAAATTAGAAATTAGAAAATAGTTTTTCCTCCAAAATTTTAATTTAGAAACTCTGAGCCGGTATTTAGAATTGAAGCAGGGCAAGTTTTTACCTTCCTGGTGCATTCCAGGCATTCAATTACTTGACCCAAAGTGTAGCTTGGTCAATTAATAAGCAAAGAAAAAAGAAGTGCCCAAGGAAGCACTTGATAAACATGACAGAAAAGCACTCTGAAGTGGTGTAACCTTTCTGTGCCAGTGATACCCATTTAAATACCATAGAACAGCTTTCCAGGTGAACATTTCCTCACATAATGTGGCTCCTGAAGAAGCAGGAGTGTGTAGAGCACAAGGTAAGAATGAGAAGTCATTTTTTTCTGCATTTAGGTAACACTGATATATTTGTGTCAGCAAATCAGTAGACCACTGAGATGCCAGCAGACCAATAAATCAGGCTCATTTTCAACTTCACAGCAAAATTTACTAGACTGACATTCATTAACCCAACTGTGCTAAGAGCTGGTTCTTGCACCTTGCTAACCACTACCACTATGCATTAATTTTTTCATGTTATCAACTGTTCACACAGATTCAAAGCAGTCAGTCCTTAGCAGCTATAACCCACCTGAGCCAGGAGTACACAGTGCTCATCAGCGCTGATTGCTCCCGTTCTTGGTGGCCTCAGGGGCCAGGTGCAGGAACTGTGGATGCAGGGAGCCAGAGCTGGAGCAAGCGTCTGCCTTCTGCCACCGCCCGCAGATTTGGAATCTTACCCTTTTATAAGACCATGCAATCTCTAGACAATTCCCAGCCCTCCACCTCCACCCTTGGACAATGTTACTGTGTGAAGCAGGGCAGGGATATTGTTTTCCCAGGCCACAGCAGGTGCCTTATTCCGTTGGTGGGTGGCTTTTTTTTTTTTTTTTTTAATTTTGCTTTGTTGCTGTTTCCTTTCTTAAAGCAAAAGCAGTCTGTTCCCTGCTCTCAAGGTTGTCCAAGACCAGTCACTGACCACCAGTGAGTTGTTTTTTCTGCCACAGCCTCTTGCTTTCAACTTGTGCTTGTGTTTTCAAGGCCTTTGTTACATCCCACGCTTAAGCTGCACCTCATAACAAGAGGCAGCTGGTATCAAGCTCTGGTTCACACAGCAAGTTCTCATAACAAGTTGGTAACAAGCCCAACAGGCCTTACACAGTTAGCTAAAGGCCAGGGCCTTTTACTTGCACTAGTGCTTTTACTGGGCATAAAAATGCATATACAGGTATACCACATCTGTGTGCTTACACCAGGGTTCTGAACAAGCTGATGGTAAAGGTGGCTTAGTGGCAACAGGGCTCTGCTTTAGCTCCTGCAAAGTGGAAGGTGAGAAGAAATAGCTCCACCTGGTGCACCAACAAATAACTAATTTTACTACTAACTATTTTACTTACTACTGCAGCATTAAACACTTCAGAGTATGACATAGTACAGTAACAGTTTAGGATCCTCTGAGAACAAATCAAATAAAAATAAATGGCTGAGTACAGTGGAGATGGTAGAGTCTCCATCGTGAAAGAAGTATAATGATCATATTAACATAAGGCTTATGATTAGCTTCCAGAAGCAGCTGCTAGTTTATTATCTCCTATTCTTCAAAAGCCCAATAGGAAGCTTCTTGCTCTAGAGAACCAAACTATGCTGCCAAAAAAGCCACTCTAAGTTGCAGGAGTCATGCATTCCTCATCTCAGTGGCAGATTAAACGTATTTTCAGGTAAATTCTTGGATCTCTCATTACAAGAATCTTTACCCCAGTGAAGCAAAGCTCCAAGCTCTTGTCTTAAAAGCAAAGGCCCAACCTTCTTTTCTCTTATTAAACATGCTAGTTCCTAATTTCATATGATGCTTTTCTTCTATATATGTGTTTTGACCCATTTTGACAAAACAGTTAAAAATAACCAAAGGTTAGAAAGAATTATTTATTATGAAAATAATGTAAAAATATTCGTCTGATTCCTGAACCATTAAAGTATATCACAGAGAATTCAGAAAACAAGGAAGAGTGCGTTGTATGTATGAATTTGCTTAAGTTTGTGTAATAAGTGAATATATTAATAATCTTCAAAGATCTTGCTGAATATCATTCAGCGCATGTGTAAGTCGTCTTATTTTATTTTCCATGGCTTTTTTATGGTTTGCCGTTTCCTGCAGAAGCTGTCGCATTTCTTCTTCAACATAGTAAACCTGAAAGAGCACACAGAGATCAAATAGAATTCTTGCTTTTCCTTAATATGCCTAAAATCATATAATCTTGGCAATTTTAAAGACTGATAAGCAATGCAAGAGTTACATGCTTATGTTTAAATAAGCAATGTACTACTTTTGAGAGAGGATGCAGTAGCAGAATTTTGCTTTAAAAAAGTATTAATTTGCTAGGAGATAGTGAGTAATGTGTCAAACCCAAAATACCTACTATGCAGAAAAAGCACTAGCTGTCACACTAAGGAAGAATGCAGTATATGACAGGAACAGTAACTTAACGCTGGCATAGGTGAGTTAAATGGATTATCTGTCATAATCACCATTATTCTTGGCTGTATAGGTAAGGAGATGTTTAGCTATCGACTCATAACAGCTACACAGCACACAGCTTTACTTTGCTTGAATACAGAACCTCATGATGGTACAGTTCTAAAGATTTTCCTGCTGTGCAAAGATCAAGGACTAAACCAGGGTTGTTTCCATCCAGAGATTAGCCAGATAGATATAAACAGGTGATTTGCAAGCACCACTGTTGTAGGAACCATAGAATAAAAATGCAAATAGAGTATACATATAAATGTAGTATTAAAGTTACTTTTTCATTTGCTGCTTCAATTTGTTTTTCCTTTTCAGTTGCCAGCTGCAATAGTTCTTCCTGATGAGCTGCCAACATTGACTCAAGTTGTTTTCTAAAAGCATCATCCATTTCATGAAGTTTTTCCACAGCAATCCTAAAAATAAAAAAAAAAAAAATCACGCTCCTGCAAACAACTGAAGTATTTTGGTTTGCCCAATTCTGCCTTCGATAAGGTTTTAATAACATAGGCACGAAGACAATTATTTCAACATCAGAAGATGTCCCATTTTCTCAAGTACGTGTTCTAGTTTTATGCACCATGTTTAGGGCTTCTGCGTGCCTCTTGGCAGAAGCATTTAATCACTAGCAAAGAACACAAACATTCGGGCTTGCTACTATCAACATGGATAAGAACTCCACCTGTTTGCAAACATCTACTCATCACACTTTTACTTCCTGAGAAGTCAATGACTGAGATACGCGATCCTGTAAACCGCCCGTAAACTTGTGTCTCTCAGAAACAGAACAGTGTCTGCTTCACAGTAGTGAAGCATTTCCCTGACTCCAAGCAAATTCTGGTTTTAGGGGATAATTCTAAAATATGTGGCAACAGAAAGCAAGGCAAATTATTCCGCTATACAATTAATTTACAACAAAATAGAATTATCTGGGGCAAAATTTCAGTTTCACTACTGATCTTCCAATAATTCCAAAACCTAGCACTACTGACTCTTTCGTTGGGTTTTTTATTTGTTTTTTTAAAATCAAACTTGACCATCAAGGTATTTTCTTTCATTTATTAATCAGATGACCTTCCTTAAAATAATAGTGAAAGTGTAATTAATCAAAGCATTTAATTAAAAAAGGTAAAGCAAAGGTAAAGCAAATCGAGGCTGCACCTTGATTACTGTGTTCAGTTTGGGGCCCCTCACTACAAGACAGACATCGAAGTGCTGAAGTGTGTCCAAAGGTCAGTGAAGCTGGTGAAAGGTCTAGAGCACAAGTCTTATGAGGAGCAGCTGAGGGAACAGGGGTTGTTTAGTCTGGAGAAGAGGAGGCTCAAGGGAGACCTTATTGTGCTCTACAGCTACCTGAAAGGAGGTTGTAGTGAGGTGGGTGTGGTCTCTTCTCCCAAGTAACAAGCTACAGAACAAGAGGAAATGGCCTCAAGTTACACCAGGGTGGGGTTTAGACTGGATATTAGGAAAAATTTCTTCACTGAAAGGGTTGTCAAGCATTGGAACAGACTGCTCAGGGAAGTGGTTGAGTCACCGTTCCTGGAGGTATTTAAAAGACATGTAGATGTGGTGCTTAGGGACATGGTTTAGTGGTGGACTTGGCAGTGTTGGGTTAACAGCTGGACTCAATGATCTCAAAGGTCTTTTCCAACCTAAATGATGCTATGATTTATTAATATTGTTGTGATAAGTACTGAGGATCTGTCCTAAGTTTCCGACACAGTGCATAAGATATTGTCATCATCCTGCACAGACCTTAGTGAGGCACTGTGGTCTCTCTCATAAGCCCAAATGCCAGCCACGGTTGCTTGGCTTAACCTGTGATTAGCAACCAATTTGTGCCATGTATCCTGGTCACGACCTAGAAGGTTCTAGACAGGCTCATGCTCAAAGAAGCTCTGCTACAGACTGTAAGACTGTGCCTCATGTGCACAAGCATCTTCACTGCATGACTCCAGTCAGCATGTGTGATCACTGTAGAAGAATCACTATCACGTAAGCATGACATGGAGTTTCCTCACAGAGGTAAACCAAAAGCGTTGTGGTGGAATGGGCATACTGGGCAGGAATGAATGTAGGCTCCACTTATTTTCAAAGAAAATGGTCACACAGCTAAGTTTAAAGATGAGTGCTGTAACAATGCTAGTACCACGAAGTAAGTCACCTGTATAGCAAGAATTACTTCTATGCACAGAGTTTGCAGCAACTGGGCTCACCCAGTACTTAAAAAGGTATCACACATTCTTTCACCATATAATCTAACATTTTTGTATAGTTATTAACAGAGCAACTCTCTAACTGAGCAGTCACAAAATAAGCTATTAAGGTGTTCACCTCTGAGTCTGAAGACTTTTATTTCTCTCTTCAATCAGCTTCTTCTCTTTGCTATCGAAGCTCTCCTTCATTTGTTTAACCTGCACCTCCAGCTGGCTTAACAGCTCTCCTTTACCTTGCCACTTCTTTTTCAGTGCACTGAAAATAAAATGCACATATTTACAATTAATGTGGATGTAATTTCTTAGGAGGGCAGGAAAAAAAAAAGAGTTTTCCATGCTTCTATTTTTCCACATTTCTGTGGGTTTTAACAGAAACCAAGTACTCTCTGAACATAGAGTAACTTCAGAGAAGTGTTGCATACTATTATGATCCCAAAGAATTATCACTTTTATGTATTACCTGTGTGCATTCTTAATGCTGTCAAGTTCTACTTCTTTTTCTTCTAGCAGTTGCTTTAATTCCTCTTTTCTTTCCTTTTGCCTTTCTAATTTTTCCATTAGCTCTTCAAATTCAGCAGCTTTTTCATCCAACTGCACTTGAAAAAATTTCTGAGCTTCCAGATTTTCTTCATGCTGTTTTCTGATTTGTTTATCTTTTTCTTGTAAGCCCTTTATAAGATAAATATTTTAGAACACAAACTCTCTTCATTTTAACTTTATTGTTACCCTTTAAGGGTATCTGTTTAGACTATGCTGGAATAAAGTAGAGACAGACGTGAAAGTTTACTCTTCCAATTGTATTATGTGAAAAATACTTAGTAAAGTGGTAGCCAGTTAAATAATCTTCATCTGAAAGAAGTCAGAATTAAAAAAAAAATTCATCAAAACATAAATCTGAAATTGAAAGCAAATTAAGAAGAGAAGGTATTTAGAACTCTAATACAACATCTTATTCTACATACACAAATCACTGAGCTCATATTCTGTTACGTTGCTGTATAGTTTAATGAGTAACACATCTAACCTTGCCTGACATAACATGCTATAAAACTTTGCTCTGATTAATAAGCTAAAGTCTCTAAATGAGATGAATGGAATTAACAGAACAAAACACAGTAGCTCTGCTGTTCAAATATTGATTTACAAGAACAGAATAGAGAATAAAATATTTACATTATAAAATAAACCTGAAGCGAAGTTTTTACATTTTTTTTTCCTTTCTTTTAAACACACAGGAAGAATTATGTTATCCTAGGTTCTTCCTCTCTCAAAATTATTATCAAGAATAACTTGAAGCAAGGCAAAGAAAAGAAAGTCTTTACATAAATATGGTTCAATTAGAGATTCAAAGTAGCATCTCTGTACATCAAGTTAATACAAAGCCCTCTTCTGCTCTCAGTGAAATCAATTGCCGCTGACAGCCTGACTGTCCTTTCCGAGCTGGTAAACTAGGAGTGCAGAGCCAGCTTTCTTTACAGCCTTTACAATAACTTTCACTGCAAATCTTAATTTTAGTTAAGCACGCAAGTTGTCAGACACAGCACTTACTTCTTTTAATCTCCTAATTGTTTCTGTCTGATCGTCCACTATTTTGTTTTTAATTCTTATCGTATCACTGTCCTGTTCCTTTTGCTTTTTTAACGTCTCAATCTCATTCATTAAAACTTCAATTTTTGCTTCTAGTTTTCCCCGATCTTGAGCAAGATGAGCTCCTAGATAAAACAGGATAATCACACTACAGCACTCATTTTACAGATGACCTCAAGATGTATAATGTCGTGGGGAGGTGAAGGTAAGAACCACCTTAAAAACCAAAACATGACCATTTTGCCACTGGAAACTGCCACTGTCGGGCTTTAATCTGTAGGCAGGTAACACTTAAAAGAGGAAAATGTAGAACAGAAGGTCTGTATTTTATCCTTTGAAAACAACTCTGATAAAAGTCAACAGTAATCCTTACAGATCCAGCCAATCTCAAAGAGCCCACAAGAATGGTGCTGAGTCACGTGAATCAGGGAAAATGAAAAAAGTCCAAGCTTTTTTTCACCCAGTATTTACCAGGTGGTTGATTTTGGGTTTTTTTGTATTTTTAAGATATATACTGAAATTTTCACATTAGGCTTATCTGATAGACAAGTAGCATTACATAATACTATTTACAAATCCTTGTTTTCCTAGTTTTGTGTAACATTATGGTATTTTGACATTTTTGGGAAATAAACTATATTAGCAACTAACTCCCACAACTGCTGTTACAGTTCCTATAATGGCCTGCATACTACAGAAGATCTATTTTTGCACATCATCTTTACAACTGGATAAGATCATCAAGGCATCCAGAGACCCTGACATGATTACAACTATATTGGAGCATTCGTTTGAAAGGTATGACATTGAATATCACCATTTTTTCTGCAAAAGGAAAAAAAAAACCCACACGTTATTTTACCTTGTTGTGCCAACTCTTGCCCCCATATTTTTCTTTCCATTTTTAATCCATCAATCACTGATTCCTGGGCTGTCAGCTGAGAAATAAGTTTTCCATTTTCCTTTTTCAGAAGTTCAAGTTGAACAGACTTCTGTTTGTATTCCTCAGTCACAGTTGCAAGTTCTCCAGTTCGACACTATGAATTGAAATTTCAAATCATTACCAAGTGGCTAGGAAAGTAATACTTATATACAGCAAATTAACTAAGGAATATTCTGCTTGTAAACAGGATTCTCTCTGCATCTCTTCCTAGTAATGAAGCACAAATGTTTGCTTCAAGTAGACATATTTCAATCCCAGAAAACTGTAAAACTGATTTTTAAGTAGCCACTTTAAATCACCAATGCCATTATAAACACTTGCTTAGAATTCTAAATGCACAAGTCAAAAAAAAAAAAAAAAAAAAGGAGAAACAGAAAGTCAAGATATTAAAAACCAAATCAAAAACAGACAGAAACTGGGATGAACTTCCACTTTCCATGATAAAGATTTATCCTCAACTATGCAGGCTACTTTTTGTTTTACAGATTACAGCTGTTTTATATAGCTATTTTTAAATTTTGGTTTTAGCAGCATCACTGATTGGCAGAATCCTATTCTGCATAGCAGCACAATGTTTGCACACCCCAACCGCAACATGTAGGGAAGTGATTAGAAACAGCTGTGCAGGGGTTGTGCTCCAGAGAAATTTTAACATAAAGATGGACTGGATACATACATGGACTGGATCACACAACAGCTGAGAAGTTATGTTCCCAAGATTTTTAAGAATTATGTACGGACAATGTAGTACTATAATATGTTACCATACAGTGATCAGTAGTGTAACATAAAGCAGCTGTGCCCCCAGTACTTAACATTCAAATTAGACAATGAGTAGAAAATGACTAATTCTGCTAATTTTATGCAACCCTGAGATACTAAGATGCTAATAAATACACTTGATTATTTGTCCAAGTTCATTTTTACTTCATGTAGAGTGACAACTGCAGAACCATATTCCATTACTTTGAATTTACAAAGGGTCAGGACTATTAATGTAGGTTTTTAAATCTCAGTTTAGAGTGACCACTTGATTATATACAAACTGCTAGCAATTACAAGGCAAGGAGTGCACTTCTAAAGACACAAATGAGTCTAGATTTTGCTGTATGGGGAACAGTGTTTGTGAGAAACAGAAGTGCAAGACACAAGAATAAAGGCTGATGTGGAATACTATGTTTTAGCGTAACAGGAAACATGTCTTTCAGTCAATCTACCTTGTATGGAATTGTTACTTTTATAGATAAAATATTACCAAAATATCATATATGTAGTTGAAATCTTTTGAAACAAGTACCTTTAGGTTTGCTGTAGCTTCTTCATTTGATTTTGTTAGTTCTGCAATCTTTGCTTTCTGTTCTTTCACTATACTTGTCAGGTCTTGGATCAGACTTGCCATTTCCTTTTCCTTTTGTTCAAATTCAAACAGGGCTCGTTTATGTTCAACTAGATCAGCAGCAACATTTTCAAAACCCTCTTTTACCTAAAGTTTTACAAGATAAGACTTGAAAAATTATAACATTTGGCGAAAGGGTGTATACATACACACAAATGAAATCTGAATTTCAAATAAAGGAAGAAGTAAAAGTTCATCAACAGTATGTGAAATCAGTGAATATCTGAAACTGGTATTCTACTAGTTTGCTGATGATATTTCAACTCAAAAAACTGGTTCTGCTCAGCTACAAACTTGTAAAACAAAAACCTGGAAAAAAATAATTCATGGGCGGATGGGAAGCAGAGCAGGAAAAAACACAGTTTGGGAAATGAAAACAATGGATTGATTTAATCTTATTGTTAAGATTAACATTGAAATCTGGAAAGACGAGCTTAAAGTTAATTCTATTTCTTTTCCTTGCAAGAGAAAGATTTGAGGGGTGAAAAAACAGTCTTTTCTTTCCCTTCTTCTCCTATGTATGCAAGTGGTTTAAAATGAAGAAAACCAAGTATAATTGAAGGTGAAGCATTTAAAATTTTATATTATTTAACATATAAAATAATGTGAACACTAGCCATAGAAATAAGTTATCTAAGGAATTTAGTAAGCAAGTTTTGAATTTGAATTTCAAAATGCATATCCAAAATCCAATTTGGAATAGATAAACAATAGGAAACTTTATTATTAAATACACTAGTATATATGTAACCATAACCTTATCAAAACACCACAAGTTTTTACACTAATTGAACATATTCTAATAGAAGGTCAACATTTTTTAAAATTAATTGATACCACCAGATAGAAGTTTTTCTAATTTCCTTTGATTAACATTTAGTTATGAACAAAAATGTTGGGTTTTTTGAGTGCTGACTTGGCATTTGGTGTCTAAGTTCTAATCATTGATCTTTCAAAGCTTATCACCAGTATTTTTAGATGAATCCTTGGAGCAAATACCTTAAGGATTTAAAAAAAAAAAAAAAAGACAAAAGCAAAAAACCAAACCCCAAAACCCAACACATTTAAGAGAACTACAACTCCACCTAGTCTGAGATGAAATGTTCTCTTAGTCTTACCTCTTTAAACCGTTTTGCTTCAATAGTTAAAGCTAAGCGAAATTCATCTTCTAATTCTTTGTACTTCTGGTTTAATATATTAATTTTCTCCTGAAATTCTTTAACATGTTGTTCATGCCTCTGCTCCTCTTTAGCCACTTCTTTTGACAAAGCATCTTGAAATTCAGGTCCATTTAAAGCAACTCGGGTTTCAAGTTCTTTCCTGAAGTTATCAAACATATACTTGAGACAACAGCTGCAGGATCTCACAATGCTATTTCAATTTCCTTAGTATTTCTTAAAAAGGTTAATAAATTACATAATAATTGGGATAAACTCCTTAGTTTCACAGACAGATTTCAGTCTGACAATGGCCCTAGGGTGAGGAGAAGTGTGTTGACTACTGTTACACATCTAAAGGAATAACCTTAATTTTTAGTTCAAACTTTTGTAGAAATTATTCAATTACTCTTTTGCTGTAGTTAGCATTTGTTTGGCTTGCTGTTAACAAAGATCTGGAAGAGACATTGGAATCAGGGAAACGCACTGTACAGCCAAATACCCTCTTTTGCAGTCATTCTCTTCACCCTCACCCAGCAACTGTTGCTTGTCACTCAGACCCAAAACCTGAAAAGCAGCAGCAGCATGGACCTGAAGGGTTCCAGGATAAGCCTCCTTCCTGTCTGGAAGCATCTCTCTAGGAGAATGATGAAGCAAAAGTACCTTGTACTTTAAGATTATTCTGTTCAGCTGCTTTAAAGCACAAACACAAAACTCTGTCCTTCACATTACATCTTTTGGAGATTTATGAGATAAGAATTGGAAGTTCTCAAAACACAGCTGTCAGATTCTTCCCATCTAAACCTGCAGTTATCTTGGTATCTGAATACATTTATCCTTGTAAAATTTAGCAAGTGTAACCAGCTTATTTTATTAATAACCTCTCTCACATAGTAGTATACCACACACCACTTGTTGCTTTAGTTTGTGCACATATTTGATTGTATTAGCTAAACAGTATAGAACTTATGTTCAAGTATTCTCCAAAAAAAAGGAAATTTTGAGAGGAAACAAGAAAACAGTCACAAGCCACCTGCCCACCCTAATGCAAGACACTGTAGAAGCTGACTTTTTTTTGGAACACTTTGTGTTACTGTAGTGTATGCAGATCTTCAGACAACAATTCAAATGCGATTTTATTTTTATCTGGTTATTTTCTGGATTAAAGATCAAGTATTTAAAATAAAAAGTTCAGCCATCCATAAGACAAGAACCTATCAAGTGAAAGGCCATAAGAACACAGTTGCCTACATGGACTTAGCAGTCAAGAATCTACAAGATATGAAGACATTCTTAATTGAGCAGAAAAATGGGTGGGAAGACTTCTACAGTTTTACAAAGACCATTTCTCACATTAAAAACAAACAAAACCACACCCAACACATTCACAACACTAACATCTCTATTAACTTGTGAAAGTAGAAGACCCCATACCTTTGCTCTTGTTCTCTTAATATAAGAAGTTCATGTAGTTGTTTTACCTTCTCCTTCTGTTGTCGAAAGGATATTCGAAGTAACTGTACTTCTCTTTCATTTGCTGATGCTTTAAGCTCTGCTTCTTGCACCTGTTTCATCTGTGTAGAATTCATAAAGAGAGAAGCAAGATTTTCTTAAAACTGTAACGTATTCATATGTTATACTAGAATAGAAAGTAATAGGTGCTTATTTAAAGTTTTATACATGTCTACCTGGGCCATTACATTCACAGCATACTCCACAACTGACAGTATTTTTCACAAATTTTTATGGAATTTTATTATGTTATCTAGCCCAAGACAAAGGAAGGTTATTTTTTTTTTCCTTTTTACTTAATATATTTTGTTACACTTGCAGAAATTTAACATAAGATGTTTAAGTCTTAGCTTAGCTTATTAAAACACAAAGTAACTTTTACGAAGAACCCAGGACATTTACTAAAGAACTTGAAACCATCCTGCAGAAGTGGAACAAGTGTACTGGTAGAATGATCTCCTCAGTTACAAACTCTCATATTGTAATGAGTTATTAGTTTCAAGCAAAACATTTTTAGATGTATTCAATATGACTTTTTTTTTTTAACACTTTGAGTTATCTGTCTGAGTTTTACAGCTTAAAGTTGAAGAAAGCTGCTTTCTAAAGATTCTACAAAAAAAATAGAGAATAAGTATAAACACCAGGTGGCATACTCCACTTTTTCCATTTGATGCAAGTTTTTATAAGTAATTCCATTTTATAATCTTAAGCCTTTTACATACAAAGCTGTCTTTTCTGACTCAACAAGTAGGAAAAAAAATGAGAACAGTTATAAAGGTTTTGATTACTCATGAAATGGTAATTCAGAATCAAGACACTTCAGAAGCTGCAAGTTAGAACATGCAACAGAAACAGCAGAGGTGATGTTAATGGAGATATTCTTACTCCTAATCATTACTTGTAGCAGTCATCTCAATCCTTTTGTGCTCAGGCAGTGAGCAGTAACAACTGTCTTGTCAACCTGTCCTCCTAAGTAAAGCAAAGGGTTTCCATGTTCCATACTTATACAATTCTAATCTCTTTGCTTTCCAGAGTATCCAAATTCCAAATTTGTGAATGGTTAATAGACTAAATACTCTGTCAGTTATCTAATGGCAGAGATAGAATGCAGAGACAACCCAGTTTACTTTCCAATTCTCACAAGAAAATAAACCAAACACACCCAACCCCCACAAAACAAAAAACAACAAAAAAACCCTGCAACATAAATCTGTTTTCTTCCAGAATTCCACCACAACTCTCCCCTCAACATGATTTTTGAGCAATCAAAATGAAAAAAAAAATTAAGGAACAGCTGTATGGAATGTCCTGCACTGTCAAATAAAACATTGGAAACTGTTTATCATCTCCTGCAATGTCCCTTAAGACGTGTAAGTGCTGCTGCATGTTATGAGTTCCTGCTCGCGAATGCCAGAGGTATCTAAAGTTCACAGAGTAACTTCAGTTGTACAAAAATTGTTGTGAGGCTTGACTACGAAGCTAAGTTCTGACGTTCTACATGTTAAGCCTCTTCACAAGTAACATTTAGACGCATCCCACTGTACTGTTGTTTTGTGGGTGAAGTGAAGCAATTCTCTCCTAAACTGAAGCACTTAAAAACAAAAACACATGCAAATTTAAAGAGTGCCAGAAAATAGGGCACACATTTAGATGTATAGTAACTTATTTATCTTGAATCCCTTAAAGAAGTAATCTAGTAATGTTGACTGAAATCCTTAAACAGAGACTACCTAGAATAACCATAATTTACCACTGAAGCTAACTGCCAATGTGTACTATGAGAAAGCTCTATGAAATATTATAGAATGTTAATTTTGGAGTTGATTAAATAGGCCAAAGGTATATTAAATCTGAGCATTCAAGAAGAGAATGTAGTCTCTAGAGCATCATGATTATTCTTTGAAACATAATTATTAAAGAGCATTTGCTACAGGATCTTAAAGACAGGAACAAAGATCTTCCCTTTAAAAAAATTTTGCAGTTAATAAAAATTATGCTACTATCAAAAGAGATTATTTATTTCTAAAAACTCATTAAAGGAAAAATGAAAACCTCATACACCAGTAAGTAAGTATTTCCTTTCTTATAGGAAAAGAAAAAAAAAAAACAAACAAACAAAAAACCCAACCACTCTCCACTTTACATCACTAAATTTAGTACTTTCCAAAGTGACATGCAGATACCTGATCTAAACTGAAAGTCACTTCTAGATCCACAGTAACTCCAGAGTGTTTACAGATAAGCAAGAAAATGGAAGAGCCACTCAGGTGCCTAAACTTGAGCCTAAAGTGGAGAGTGGATAATCCATAGCTTGAATGGCACTTGCAGTTTGGCTGTCAGCACGCAGTCCCTGAGTCTGTTCCCTTTCAGGGTATCTAGAGCACCACACTAGCAGTTCAGAGACTTTTCAGGATGGATGTATTAGGATTCAGTTCTGTAAGTGGATGTGTTCAGTGACACAGGAATGGGCTGATACAGGAATATAATCAAACAATAGAAATAGATATTGGAGGATGCAGCATTTGGCCACTGAAAATTCACCAGTTAATTATTCAGTCAGAAATAGTGGCAGTATCTGGTCCCACATCTTGATCTTACGTCTTTGTACACTGAACAAAGTGCCTCTGACAACAAAAACATCATTATCTTCTCCAGCTGTAAAACCAAAACCTAAGAAGTCCCAAACAAAAAAACTCCAAACTAGAATCTTTAAGTTCTCAGAAATTACTGTTCTGTTCACAATTAAAAGCATCTAATTCTTTAGATCAGCAAAATAAACAGAACCACCAGATTTCCACCCTGCTAGTAAGATCTTTATTGGTTTCAGCAACGTTTTAAAATCACTTGTCTTTGTTACTGTGTATTTTCAGAAAATACCAACTCTCAGTGTTAAGTACATAGGACTTGTTCTCCTTTATCTTTAAGGCCACATCACATGACATACTTCTCTTTATAGGAGACATTAATAACAAATATCCATTTTAATTGTCAATTAACTACTACTATGTAGAAGAAAAAAGCCCCAGGTTTATTGTGAAAAACTCAGACTTAAGGCTTGTAAAATCTAGTATTTCTTATTATCTAGGACTATAGTAGCCATCCTGTTGCCACTGTATTCTTTACTCATTAAAGATATTTACCTCTATTGTTCGTTGCTGCAATCTCTGTGTCTCCATCTTGGAAAGTGTTTCTTCTAAAGCTTGCATGGCCTTCTGACGTTCTGCTTCTTTATTTCTTGCCTGATTTAACTCATCTGTCAATCTTTCAGTTTCACCTTTCAACTGTTGGACATCTGCTTGCAGCCTTGCTTTAACATCTCTCTCTTTCAATATCAATTCCTTTAATCTGAGAATAAATGCAATAAAGTTGTATTACAAACATGTTAGTATTCAGTTTGATGCCAAATACATTGAGAAAAATACATTAGTGTGTGTCATGGCACTGTATGTTGTTCTTTGCTGAGTTTTACTATTTACAGTACTGTCATGTAAAATTGTTTGAAAACATGTAAAATATTACTAAAGTCATGTGTAGTATTACTATACGGAGATTCATTTTAAAAGAAACTGAGCTGGAGACAACCTCATAGATAGGTCTTTAAGGAAATGACATTCCAGTATCATTTTGCTTTGTACAGAAGTTGAACATATAGTAACAATTTGTAATTTAATAATTTTCTTCAGAAAACTTTGAAATACCCTTAAATACTCTAATAATTTTTGATATAAGATCTATCTCAAAAGAAAAGGAACATAATAAGCTTCTTATCCAAGGTGGTAACAAATAAAGGTGGGAAGTGAACCTAAACCAAAAAATGTGTCTTTCATAACTACAACAGTTAAGAAAAAGACAAATAGAGCAGACAATTCCAATCATAGCTGATAACAAACAATGCTTTGTTAGAAGGGAGAACTTTTGGAAAAAAGGATGCTGCTCAGAACCTACAAGGATGATGACAGCAGTCTATAGGAAGATATGCTAGGCCTGACCTGCACAACATACTGCCTACTGGCCAACTCTGGCCTGCCAGAAACATCTTTGTTCAAGTGCACTGTGCTGGAAAAAAAGACTGCTGTATGTACAGGTGAAAAGGGAGATTGGGAATTGGAAGCAGAAAGTATGATACGAGACAGCTATTAGTACTTGAGCTGAAAGACCAAGTACAATTATGATACAGATTGCTTAGAAAGTAATGGCTAGAAATGGAGGTGACATACTGATACTGTTCTGAGACAAGAACAGGAAGAAAGCTGCAGAGCTACAGCAAGGAATTTCATCAGGTAATACTGAGAGAAATTCTAGCTCTACTTCTTGATTCATTATTTTCCAAGTGTATTGTTTAAAGCTGTTCTGAATTAAAAAAAAAAACCATGGAACAAACTCACTACAGCACTGTTTCCCTACCTGTCTGTAGTGTATACAGCCATACTCTGAATATTCTTTTCTTCTTTTGCATGTTTCTGTAGCTCTCTGACGTGCTCTATTAATTTCTTCTCTGCTTGCTCTGCTTTCCATCTCCTTTCTTTCTCCTGATCCAGTTCTTGAATCAGCACCTTAGCAAGAATGTGGTAAGCATCAACTTACTAGGAAACATTCAAATGTAGCCAAAAGTGACAAACAATATTCATAATTGTAGAACAAGTATTCTTTGTCTTTCTGGAATTCATGGATGACAGAGGAAAGTGCAAGTGGCCAGGCCAAAAAACCCCACAAAACTGAAATAAATAAATTCTCTTCCAGCTGACACTACAAGAACTCCACTATTTTTTGATACTATCTACACACAATTATTTCTGTCACTTCCAATTTTAAAGTTTCACCAGGAGACATATGCATGGCTCCAGGTGAAGACATACTCATATTTAACTTGATAAGATGCAAAACATACTCGATATGTTGATTCCTCTGTGGCATTTGAATTAATTTCTTCTACTTTTTCTATATTGCTCTGTCTTCCAGTTAATATTTCAGCTTTTCTTCCCACTACTTCCAAGTCTTGAGCATCCAATGATGAATTCAGATGAGAGTCTCTCTGACTGGAGCGTGGACACTTTGAGGAACTCTTCTTCTCTTCCCTATAATAGCAGGCCATCAAGGTATATTTAAGAACATTCAGAGTTTAAACAGTAACAGGGGATTCAGACATTTTTTCAGGCAGGACAAAATTTTACAGTTCTGTGTAGATGTTGAACTGTACAGAGTTCAAAACCACATAGAAAATTTTCAAGCAGATCATAAAACAAACAGCTAAATTCAAATCTTCAGCTATATAAAAAAAAATACATCTTATGATCACATAGATTTTAAGCAGTTTTAGAGAAGCAGAGTAGCTGTAGAGCTCCAGTGGCTGACTAAACTAACATATTCCAATTTATATCATCTTCTATGATTTATAAAAATATCAGAAGTGATGCGAACTATTATGGCATCCTCAGTTTCATCACAGAATATGGACAGTTAAATCCCTGACCACTGCTTTGACACCATGAATCTTTTATTTATATTTTTTAATGACTCAATTCTTCTGTCTGTGGAGACTTCTTCTGTCACCACAATTTAAAACAAAGATGAAAATACAAGCTGTTAGAATTCTGAAAGTGTTTGTTTTGGAATCTTCAGTTCAATTTCCTTTCCACCTAAAGACAGAAAATGCTCATACAGGAAAATGACTGAGTGAAGCCTCAGCAGCTAGTAATTTTTAGAGCATTAACAACAGAGCTAATTTACCCAACCTACCACTTTCAGCAAAATGTTTCAAGTCAGACTACATTCACTTGAACAATATTAAGCTTAATTCGTTTTGGCTTTATATGGCAAACACTGGGATACCTGTCAGTTATTTTGTTATTAAGATGATTCGCATGACACCTAGTAGATAAGGTAGTTCTGCGGTAAGTAGGGATCTTGCTTCTTTTCACCACCTTTCTGTTGTTCTCTTTCCCACTATCATTTTCGCTCTCAGAAGTTGGATCTGTATCTCTCTTAGCTTTGAGAACATTTGGAGGAGCTTCCCTTCTTGAGGTATCAGACACCTAGGAACAGATGCAAGTTTTATCTACACATTTTAAAATTTCCAATTTGCTAATTTCTAACATTTATTCAGGCGCTATTTTTAAAAAGTTCACACAAAATAATTTTAACAGAAAAGTAAGTCATTGCTTCCAAACAACCCCTTCCCTCCTTGCTAAAACATTTTGTTGTTTTAAAGATAAAATAAACCCAACAGAACAGCATGTTTGAGAACACACAGTTGTATCTTTTTGAAATACCTGAAGTTTGGTAAAATCCTTAGGCACAGAAGCTTGGTGCAAAATGTAAAATAAATACTGTATTTAAAACCAGAAAAGCCTTGCAAACATGCAAGGTACACCACAAACTGCTACAAAAACATACCTGACAAACATATCAGACCAACTTGACCTATTAGCAAAATTAATTTCCAACAACTTTATAATCCAGGTATTTTGCTGCATTTCATATTTTACTCTGGTTCAGTTACTATATTGATGGCTTCAGGGCAAAAAACAGAAACAATTTTTCCATATAATATCATCAGATAAGTTTTCCTAGTCTCACACTATGGTTTTTACTCAGTATGAAAGTTTTTGTGATTCAAAGTGCAAGCTTCACTTCTAAAGACTTATTTTTATTTTATTCCCAGTTTCTCAAAATTAAGAACACATTAGCATGAAGTCAGCACATACATACCAGTAGAAATGTTCCAGTCTGTCCCATCAAACTTTTACATTATCAAAAGGTACACCTCATTTTACAAACAAAACTTTCTGTGCAATCACAGAAAAAACCTCACCTTTTGCAGTATCTGTGAAATTTGATCTTCTATTTTTTTAATCCTCACCTCACTGTATATTTTATCAAGTTCAGCCTTCTCTGGTTCTGAAGAAGAGACAAGCTCTGTAGAGGAGCTGATGGCACTTTGTACTGGTGTTCTTGTACGTTGACGAAAATGAGCTAATGCCTGGTCGATATGTGGTGTCACCACTGGTAAGGTAACACAGTTCTATCAAAAGGAAATATAACCCTTGTAACATTAATGAGTTGCATGCAATATAAAAATAAAACATATTAATTTTAAAATCAGTACACACAAACTATGGCACCTGATCTCTGGACGAGGGGCACCCAGATGAAGCCAAACAGCCCAAAATGTCTTCTAAACACTGCAAATCTGAAGAGTTTTCTTCTGCCAGATCCACTGGTTCACCAGAAATATTTCTTCCATCTAGAGCTGTTAGCTGGGGCAATGTCTGAAGAACAGTTTCTCTATAACCTTGAGGAAAAGACCACATTTAAATTGAAATTAATCTCCGATGGAGATGCCTAGTGCATTTTAGGTACCGTGTTGTCTTAAATTATTCACTGCATTTTTAATAGAAGAAAAAAAGTAGTGAGTTATCTACAAGTGTCTCACCTTTCCCCACCCATAAGGCTTTCACCAGACAATATTACAAAACAAATTAACTGGGAAGCTGCCTGCCTTGTCCCAGTCTGCACAGGGATTTACCCACCACCATCAGCATCCTGCAGCTGCATAGACAACCTTTTAATGTCAGCCTGCTGCACCAAAACAGTTGTATCAGGTGCAAGGACAGACAAACATAATGGAAAAGCAAGTTCTGAAAGGGCTTAGATAATGCCATCCTTTTTCAGTGAATGACATAAGGTGTTATGAAACTGTAAGGCATCAAAGTTAAATTTCTTTAAATTAATAGAATTTGGACTTCTGAACATTGCAGTTTTGAAAGTAAGTGCCATCAGATAGATACGAAGAGGTACGTAAAAACTTACAGAAGAAAACTAGTGGAATTTTCTAAGTTATCCAGATAACTTCAATAGTCCTGCTACTGCTTCCCTGGTGCCTGAATGCATTTGTAAAACTTGTTTCTGGGTGCTTTTGAAAACATTACCGAAGTCCTTATTTGGCTTCCCTCAATTATCTCTGAGGTTTCTTTCCAAGAACTGTACACACGTTACACCTATACCAGTTACATGCTCATGATATGGTTGTTATTTTTGTATTATTGTAACTCCTACTGTTCTACTCTTTGTAATGAAATTATCTTTGAGCTGTCCCAAAAGTATCAACCCTCCACTTCTACCTTCCTGTATGAAATTTTTCCCTTATACACAAACGAAGAAAACAAACAAAACCCGCACCAAAACAGGATGCTACAATTTAACTTGTTTGAACACATGGTGTAATATTTAAACAGTGTAAAAAAACCTACCCCCAAACTGGAAGCTCTAAGCAATGCAACTGAAAATGATGTATCCACACACATTCCTCCAACTTGTCTCCACACTGCCTAGTGAAACCCCTGCCTACTATTTTGATGAAAATGCTAATTACTGCAGAGCATCTTACGAGTCTCTCACTGTTTACTGAAGCTGTGGGAAAAGGAGAATCAAGGCTAATAGTGCTTACTACTGATCTTCCTCTTAAGGTCTCTATCAGTAGACCATCTACTTCTCACGCCTGCCCTCCTTCTATATAGTTCAATATCTCTATGTACATTCTTCAAATTCTCCACCCATCTACCTTATAATATTAATACTCCTTTCCTCTTATTTCTGCAATACTTTCTCTTCCCAGCACTCTTTGTCTCTCTCCCACCTTAACCCAAAATAATATGGGAAAAGCCGAGCCTTATCAAAGGACACAAGTTACAATTTTGAGATATGTCTGGGGGAAAAAAAAAAAAATTAATGGAAAATGAATTAATTTTGACAGAATCTAGATTTCTGCAGGCTGGCCAGTTTATGAATGAATTTCCAAGCTTCAGAACCTGGCTCACAGCTTAAGGGAAATCACTGACCTAACGAGCACACAGTGTGTCTACCTAACATGAGATACATACCTGCTGTGTGACAAACTGGATTGGCTTTTCCATTTTTTTCCAGTGTCAGATTCGTCAAACAGCGCAGCCCCTTTGTGCACTGCAGTAAGTGATTAATATTGTTTACACAGTTGCTGTGAAGGTCAATATGGCTAATCTTATGACTGGTTCCATGAAGGCACTGAAATCCTGAAAATGTGAGAAAAAACACAAAATAATGATTTCTGCTATGATCTTAGACTATAGGGTTTAGAAAAAATGGCACCTTGTTGAACAATATTCAGTAAGTAATACATCTTAACTGGAAATGATGTTAACAGCTTTCGTTCCATAACCTTATCTACATATATTAATGAGCTACACTGCTACTCAGTACAACACTTAAGCTAGTTATGAGGGCTAACTTTAAAGAAACAGATTAGCTTCTAACTGTTAAGCATATAAAAATACAAATTTTGCTTGAAGTTCCTTTTTATAACTCAGTCCATTAACAAAATTGTTACCAATATTATTTTTAGTTTTCTTTTACAAACTCCCTTGATTCTGTAGCTTAAAACCTTAGTTAGAAGCAACAACTGACAATTTCAACAAATAGATTTAGAATAGATTCATATCCAAAGTTGCATTTTTGTCCTATAAAAAGGAAAAATATTAATATTTTGGAAATATCTTCTAGAACTATTGCATTTTTCAATTTGGAAATAAGTTTGAAATGTTTATTGTACTACTTTGAACATGCTCGGTCTCGCCAAATACAGGAGAATAAATTCCAGTTCAGAACAACCCTTAATGTTAGAAACTTGAAAGATGACAGTAGCAGCAATTGCCACCTTTAGTAGCATTACTCAATTAGCTGACCTACTAGAAACTTCTAAAAATACACTTCATCAATTTTTTAAAAATTAAAGTGAGACAAATGCTTTTTATTGCACTGCACATGCCAGAGTCACTTACCAGAGAGATCATGTATGTGATTATAAGACAAATTCAGTATAGTTAAATTAAAGAGTTTTTCCAGTCCTAAACAAAACGAGGAAAAAAAAAATTAAGATTTTCTGAAGAATACTCTGTTCTCATCCAGTCAAAACTTGCAAAGTAAGCCTTTAAAAATCATAACAAGTTATGAAAATAAACTATGATCATAATATAAAAATAAATTTTTCCTTCTAAATTAAGGCATTTTGCTATGATAAAGCCTATACTGACTATATAGTCTTTTTAAAATTTACATAAGATGGCCAGTAGCTCATACTAACTTTGTAAAACCTTAATTATATGCATATTTTCCATAAGCAAGATTTAACACAACTCTCAGAAAAGCTTCATGAGTTACTAAATGGACAGAAATAAATACTGCAGACCCTCCACTTTCGTTAGCAGGTTACAGGATAAACTTAGGGTGCGCAGATTAGCCAGGGAATTTAGCCCCTCGATCCGGCGGATTTGGTTTGATGACAGATCTAAATGCTGCAGATTCCGGAGGTGGCTGAGCCCTTCTATTCTGGCGATGCAGTTACAGTGTACGTTGAGCGTGTGCAGGTCCGAGCTCAGGGAGACCTCCAGCAAGCTGCGAAGGAAAGGCACCTGTTATCCTTACAGGTCTACCTACCTGTATCCTACCTCTAACCAGCACCCCACCACGCCCCGCCACGGCGTCCCCTCACCCCAAGCGCCCAGCTCCCCGCGCCGGCTGCAGTAGGACGCTGCCCCTCCGGCGAGCTCCTCACCTCTTAAGGCCTTTATCCATGAGGCTGAGCTCGCCGGCGATAGCGCGGTACCCCGCCATTCCATTGGATCACCCACACAAACCACCACTTCACTTCAAACTTCCCTCGTCTCCCTAGAGGCAAAGCTCCGTGCTTTACGGCTAAAACGCAAACCCTTCACGACAACCCCACCGCAAAGCAACCCCTTCCCGCTTTTTTCCCCGCCTCCCGCCGCCAGCATGGCGCATGCGCGGAGGGGGAAGCCCCTGGGAGCATGCGCGGAAGCGGAGCCCGCTGGGAGCGTGCGCAGAGGGGGAGCCCGCTGGGAGCATGCGCACAGCCGCAGGCGAGGCCGCGCTCTGCCCGGCGCTGGGCAGCGGCGCCGGCGGGTCGCGTGTCGTCTCTGAGGTGCCGGTGGGGCAGGACCCTACCTGCCGGCTGGGAGCGCCTACCGAGGAGCCTGGGTTTATAAACGGGGCTGCTTTGAGTTCTCCTCAGGGAGCTGCTTGGGGGGGGTTTGGAGTTTTTTTAGGGCTGATACAAGTATTAGGAGTTTACTCCAGTCGTGGCTTAAAACTCACCACTGGCTCAAGTGGGCCTGGCCTGGCCTGGCCTGGCCTCACGTTGGCAGGGGCCACAGGTTCATTCTGTAGAAGAGTTTTCTAATGCATTGAAGCTCTGCCAGCACTTTGAGTGTTGGTTCACTACCTGTTCATGGGCCTGCCTGCACAGGGCCACTGTGCTGAAATGTGGGGCTCCCGCCCTGGTGTTTGTGCATGATGTGACCCCCGCTGGATCCTGAAGAGCAGAAAAATCCCAGAACTCTGCTGGGCTGCTGGGAGATTTCTACCGGCTGTGACTGGGGGATCTTGCTCAGCATGGCCTGCCTGAATGGCTGGGGAGAGCTGCGAGGTGACTGTAACTAGTGACAAGGCACTGGCTGTTACAGTACAACTAGGATTTTTAAGAGAAAAGTAGCTAAAGGTGAATTTTGATTAAGCAATTTCAGTAAGGCTGAACTAGATGTCCTGATAGGCTTCTTACTTGGACTAGGCACTGTACATGCTTTTTAATATCAGTGCTATTGTAGTACCTCTTTACTATATTGACATTTCTCCATGAATGGCTTTATTTTTCAGGGTGCTATAGCATCACTGTATAAGCTTACAGTGCAATGCTGAGTATTTGATGTAGAAAATGAAAGCCTGACCCGGTATGGGAAGGGGTAGATGCATCTAACCACCTAGAAGTAGAAGGGGAATCATTTCCAGTGGGCATTTCATACAGCCATTGCTGGGATTGGATGAGTCTCAACCCATCTCACACTATTTACCACAGGGGAGGCCTAACAAAATCTAGACAGTTTTTAAATATCTGCATTTACACAGATGAGTGCTACTGCTGGACATGCTCACCAGCCACTGATTACAGCAAAAAATCCATCATACTTTTCTTTATACATTATAGCCCAACAAAGAATGTATACAGCAGCTCATGCAAACATGCATTGATATTTTATCAAAAAGAAATACTTAAGTAAACTCTATGGCTAGTATGAACAGCTGTATAGGGTGCAAGTGCAAACATTATAGCATGTCACAGGGCAGTGACTTCCCCCTGTTTTTTGGTATTCCATTAGCTGACTACTATGTGGGGGTCTGTTTCTCGATCAATAGTAAAAGGCAAAAGACGTACCTGCCAGGGAAACAAGTAGATCCTTATGTCTTTTATTAAAAGGTAGATGTAAGAAAAAGAGTATTGCCAAGGCAGCAGATTTGTCACATGCCTCTGTTTGCAGACTCATTTTCTGAATAAAAGTTTGTGAATACATCATGGGGTCCAGTGTGGCAAATGGTTTCTATCTAATGGGACTTACAGAAATCCTTGAACGTCCATTGAGCTCCTTTCAGAAGGCAAGGCAAAGAAAACTACTGTGAAATGTTATATTCCCAACAAAAGGTGAGCTAAAGAAAAGGAGAAAAAAAGGTTTGTAAATAAAATTTGTCAGTCATATCAAATATACTATGTCCCTTGATGTATGCCAAGGAAGATAAACCGTGACTTTTCTTCCTAGAAGGTCTCTTCAGCTTTTTCCTTTGTTCCTCTGCTTCTTTATCCTTAGTTAGCAGCAGGAAGCTTCTTCAGAGACAACACAAGAAGAGTATTTGTTGAAACTTTACAAGACAAATTAGGTTCTAATTTTTTCTACATCTTCTCCCCTTAAAGGATTTGGGATGATGCAGAGATAAGTCAATACGGTGCCTGAAACTCCATGTAGTTAATTGAAAAGGAACTAAGTAAATGTTTTAAAATCTGACATTGTTTAGACAAATGGGCTTCTTTCTAGTCCATCTAATCAGTGAGTGGATCATAGGAAAGACCTAGTGAGTACGCACAGATAATTCTTGACAAGACTGAAATTGAGACTCCTTATCCAAGCACATTGAAATTCAGTTAATTACAGTTAGGAGATAATACATACCCATTTTAGGGAACAAAAATACTCTTCCATTACTTTTCTGTATTGGTTTCTCAAGTCTAGTGAAACTACAGTGACTGAAGGTATCAGTCACGATAAGCATTAGTTGATAATGAAAACCTTGACATTGAATGCTAAAAGAATTTAGAAAGCAAATTAAAAGGGAAAATCCTAACTGCCGGGAGAACTCGAAATGATCAGCTGAAGTTTCAGCTTTCAACCATAGCTCTTATATAGCACTCTCTTGACCTCATTTTACTGTCAAAGAGAACTGAGTAGTTGGCACTCAGAAGAAATGTCGTTGTTCCCTGTTGACTATAAAAATTGCAGTACTTTGGCATTTTATTTTGAGGATGATATAACCTTTCAGTCTACTCCATGTATCAGGGGAATCTTGTCTTACAAACGTGTCTAGGTTATTTTAATCATTTATCTTTGCCCTGTATTCGGTGGTTGAGTCTGGATAATATCATCAAAGTGAATGTGACCAAATATTGAGTATATAGTTGGGTGTGAGGCAGGAGACATGGACATATGAGACCTTGAGATAATCATATAGACTGTGGCAATTTATCCTCTCAGATGGAGGGAGAAGTTGCACATCTTACAGAAAACCTGGGAAGTGACTATTTATGATTTGCTTCAAAAGACTCTGCCCTTACATATTGAAAAAGAAAGCAGTTTGGCTGAAAACTACCTGTTGTGTAACCAGCTGTGTTTCACTGAGTTCTGCCCCAGTAATGCTCATGTTAGCGTACTGTTTCCAGAATGTCAGTTTTTGTTGGATTTGTAGGAATGTTGTCATTATCTCTGCTCTTACCTCCTCCTACTCTGGCAATAACACAGCAAAATGAAAAGCATACTTTGCATAAATCTCTGAAGCATTTAGCTGAAAACCTAGAAACGTTTATCTGAGGTAGGCAGAAAGCACACACAAGAAAGTAATAATCTCAGTGGGGTTTTCTGAAATCAGGCAGCTTTGTCAGAAGTAAAAAATCCTTACTAATCTGCTGCTTGGGAGATTTTGGAAATGTCTTTTTTTATACTAGAAATTAACATACGTTAGGATGAAAAGCGAAATAAAATCAATTGCATCTGTACTTTAAGCCGCCATTTAGTGTAATATTGATTTGTTTTAAAATAGTAATTCAAATCCAGCTGTACATGGCTGAACACCCAAAATAAAGTGTTGGAAGATTGCTGGATATCAAAAAATATGTGTGCATTTACAGAGAAGGAGACTCAGAAAAGGCACTGAAATAAAATAGGAAATTACATATTTTAGCCATGTAAAACATTTGTCGCACTTAATTTCCATTTCACAAATACTGGTGAATAAATATTTGAATTATTATGAATTATTCATAATACATAGTAAATGCATACTTGAACTTAAATATTGCATTTTATAAAGTGAATAAATGCAACTTAAAATGCATGCAAACTTTTATAAATACAGATGTGTTTTGTGTAGAACTAAAATTTTTGTAGTTTGTAGGACTTCATGATTTTTTGAAGGTGAAAGTATATAGTGAGTGCTGCAGTGATTTGCAGAAGATGGAAGAATTGTCTTATGGTTAAAAGCTGCCCTGGAGCTGTGGATTCTGTCACTGACCGTGCTGCATAGTTTCTGTGTGGTGATGGGAACCCACTTTAACCAAGTCATTGAAAGAATTAAAAAAATATCGGTCTCTGCACATGTCTATTTTAACTAAAGATCTTTTACATGATGGCATATTACATAAACCTAATTTTTCAGACGAATTTATTTTGTACTTGAGTGAAAATCCTACTGTTCAGGACTGATCTGAACTACTATGTCTTTCAAGTTGGGCCCTGTAAAAGCTGTGAGTTTTGTTTGGTGTGTTACTGAGCTTTGATCTTCGAAACAAAACTGGTTCTACAACTTGACTGGTAAAAAGTAAGAGCTTTGCAGCTACTAGTTTTGGCGCTTAACAACCCGTAAGGTATATGCCGAGCTTCTTTTTCAGTTAGTTTCCATCTTTCTGCCCATTTTTATCTACATCACTTAAAAAGAATAAATACATTTTTCTTGGGGCAGAAGTCTATGGCAGTGGTATATCCACATGTGATTGAAGACGAACTCCTTTTCTGTATTTTGAACATGAAATATACCTCAGATTATTAAATATAAAGAAAAATCAGTGGCCGCACCTTAAAAGGCACACACCAAACTGGTGGGAACTTTCAACCTTGATCTTTCTGTTCCACAGCCCCCGTACAGACAGTGGAAACAGTGATACAGCCCCTTCCCCTCACAGCACTGTCCGAAGATTAATACCTGCTTAGGAAGTGCTTGGTACTACTATAATGATGAGTGCTCAAGAAAAACTGAGAATAAACTGGTAATTTTGTTTCTAGGGCAGTGTATAATGAGTGAAGTATAAACAAGCTCCAGTATACCCAGTGACTGATGAGAATTTGGCAAAACTTACTGGTGATCACTGGTTATCACTGTCCATTTTATGTACTGACAGTGGAAAAATAGTACCAGGCTGCTCAACTAATGCCCATGTCACTGTATAAAGAGGGCTGATTCCTTTCTTCATGCTGCCATACCTTTCCCCTTCCCCCACCTCTCGCAGTTGTCTCTGAAGACATACATAAAAAAAAATTGAAATCCTTTGATAAAAATCAACTGAGAAATGAGCATTTACTGTGCATTATTTGTTATGGTGTTTTCTTTAAAAATACCTCCAGACCTTAATAATTTCTGAAGTACATATTAAACCAACATGTACATGATTTGCCAGTGTTTCTTGAAGTATTTGGTTAATCATCTTCACACAGAAGACATCAAAACCCAAAGTATGCTCTCTTTTCTGAATGATTAAGCCAGGCTTCCCATAACATTTGACTAGCAAGTAGGGCCATAACATTCTGCTAACAACAAAGGGAAAGGCAAATACATGTAATCCAGCCTCTGAAGTTATATAACCTGCTGTGAAAAAACAGAAAAAAAATGGGAAAAGGAAAAAGCGATCATCCCAAAGATGTGAAAAGAAAAGAAAAAGACAAGATGCAACTCAAAAGAAATATAGGTTATTTTGATGGGGTAAGTTTTATTATAGGATCAATTGTAGGGGCAGGGATCTTTGTGTCTCCCATGGGGGTGTTAAAGCATTCCTTACTCAACGTTGGTGTCGCACTGACGATCTGGACTGCATCTGGGCTGGTTTCTCTGATGGGTTCCCTCTGCTATGCGGAGCTGGGAACCGCTCTGCCCTTCTCTGGAGGAGAATACAGCCATATTAAAAGAGGCCTTGGATCCCTACCCGCCTTCATGTTTATCTGGACGTCAACGTTTACCAAGCCAGCATCAAATGCTGCTCGAGCCTTGCTGTTTGCTGAGTATGCCACCCAGCCCTTCTACGGCATTTGTCCTGCTCCAGAAGTTCTGAAGAAATGCTTGGCCTTGGCCGTTCTCTGGTCCCTGGGGATTTTGAATGGTCGCAGTGTCAAAATGGCTGCATGGGTGCAGACAGTCTTCACTCTGCTGAAGATGATGGCCTTGTCTGTAATCGCCATTGGTGGCATAGTTCTCCTCATTGGCAGGAGAAAGGAGAGCCTGGCCAGGTTTGAGGATGCGTTCGGCTCAGAGATCCCCAACGCGTCACAGGTTGCCGAAGCCTTCTTCCAAGGACTGTATGCGTATGGTGGCTGGTGGTCCCTCAATTATATGGCAGGTATCTCACTCCTCCTTTTTAGATTTCGTTCTGCTCTGCCATTCTTATGTTCCTCAGCTCATCTTGGTAGAACTTGTCTCTCCTTCAAGACCGTAGGGTCTCTCATGTTTTATGTGAGTCCTGTGTTTGTTGGGGCTGGTAGAAGAGTTGTCATTCCTTTCTAGGGAAGTTTCTTGCTTCTTGTGCAGTCTCCAGAATCATACTGACATTTCCAGAGGAGTACAAGAGAAATCAAAATAGTTAATTTAAAAGCTCATGCATAAACAGATGTTTTCATACCTTAAAAAGTTGCATTTTGTCTTTCTCAGTGTCAGTGCATTTTTAGAATACTATTAAGATATCCATGCCAAACTACATGCACAGTAAGGACCAAATCAAAAAAGATAATTAATTTGTATTTAAATACCTGTGCCTTCTTTGAGGTTATGCAGCTGGTTTGTACATGGACAAATTCATTTTGAATTGTGTTAAAATATAGTAATTTTATGGGATATATAGGGTAGTCACTTTTTATGGAAAATAGAGTTTTGCACAGAAGGTGATGAAGAATCTAAGGAAAGTGGTATAAATCCTTTCATATAACTTGTGCTCAATTTTAAACATTCAAAACCTTTTTGAATATCTATTTACTTATCGTATTCTGTACCTAATGACTCATATGGCAGTAATAAATAGAGAATTTTTTCATGAAAACTACAGAGATAATGTTCATAATGTCAGTTATGCACATCATAATTTAAATGAATAGTATTTTATAGAATTATCAGATTTATAGAATTAAGTTGTAAGCGAGTGGATGTTTCTCTTATATCTTTAACCCTATTTATACATTGACCTCTATCACATGTAAAACATTAAATAAACTGAATGTGTGAAATGCATAACACAAAGTTCAATGGTGAGAACAGTGTGAAAATTGGGTTAATGTTTAAAAAAATTACTGTTATTATTACAATCCAGCTATTCAGCATTAACAATATGCTGCAATAAAAAAGGTGATATAAATCAGCAAAGTATAATTTTAGAATCTTAGAATTTCCTTAAAGGCAAGTGCTTAGCTTTGTAAGCCTGAGAAAATACAAAATTATTGGTAAAATATTAATTTATTTTCTGATCAGCAGTAGTAATAAATACCATACACTGGGGAGCACAGCTGTTTAGGCAGATGCAACCTATGCAATAGTCCCCTTCTGGACTGAATTTCCCATTCTTCAGCAATAACTTAATTCCTGTGAGCTTCAGCTAAAGCATCAGGTGCCAGCTGGACAGCAGGACTGTAACAAGCAACAAAACAAATGGAAAGATAAATTTAAATTGGCAATTTTGGTGATTGTCCTCTTCTGGGCTCAAAATTACCAAGTGTATTTCTTACATTTGAAATAAATCCCAAATTCCCCAATAGTTGGTATCTGAATTCTGCTGTCGTGCTCACTCAGTCCCTCTGGCTCTGCACTTACAGCCGGTGCTGGGCCAGACTCAAAGCGGATGTTCTGGGCAGGAGACAAAAATTATGTTTGAGGGAGGAAATGGATTTCTGTCTCCTAAAAATAGCTTAAGTGAGTCACACATTTGACTTTTCACTTCTTCCCCCTTGTGAGTTATTGGTTGGTAATACTCAGGAAGTGTTCTGTAAATGCTGAGGGAAGCGCGAAGGGGAGAGGGAGTGAAAGGGAAGGGATGAAGGAGTGAAAGAGACGAAAAAGACCCTTTGTGACTGAGATGTGGATGAATTATTAGGGTTCTGGAAATCAGCTCCATCTTTCACTGGGACTATCAACATGGTCAGGAATGTGTGCCAGTGCCTCAGTTGTTCAGCTGCAAAATTTGGAGTTTTTTCTTATTTCGTAAGAGTAGTTTTAAGCTAAGATGCCAGGCTTAGCACTAAACAGTTTTCCTCTGCCAACTTTGGCCCAGAAAAGATAATCTACAGCAGAATCCATCTGGGAATGGCCCCCTTTTAAAACCACTGCATTACTGCTCTTCTGTCAGTACCTTCAGTCTCTCCTGTTACTTTTTCTGTATTTCCTGGTATAAGGTCAAAGAGAAAGGTTTTGTGCAGGAATAGGAAAATACACAGAATGTTTCAGATGAGGACTTATGAGGTGATATAGGAGTAAATAATCTGACTTTAGAGTCTCAAGTTTAAGCTAGTGATTTAAAAAGTATGTCTACTTGAAAATTTCTTACCAAATCTATTTTGTAATGTAAGTCAAATATGTGTTTAATCAAATCAAAGTTATCAGTCCTTTTGTAATTTTTTTATCAGTCTGTCAGACCTCTATCCACCCCTTCTTCCAAGATAGTTAAAAAATAGCTAAATAAGAAAAAAAAATTGTATAAGCTTCTTTGATAATAAACTATTTGAGAACAACTGTAGGACCTCATAATCATTGTAGCTTATCAGCCATGGTTAGAGGTTGGGGCAGGACTTTGGTATCAGGGTTGTCAAGCTCTGTGCAGATTCACTACTGAAACAGACTTGCAGAAGCTACACTACTTGCTTTATTAGTCTTTTTAAACTGTATTTTTCAG
This sequence comes from Strix aluco, assembly GCF_031877795.1. Classification (NCBI taxonomy): domain Eukaryota; kingdom Metazoa; phylum Chordata; class Aves; order Strigiformes; family Strigidae; genus Strix; species Strix aluco. The sequence continues at coordinate 30,015,425 of NC_133931.1, forward strand.
AAGAGATGAAAAACCCTAGCAGAAATATCCCCTTAACTGTGATGACTGCTGTTCCTGCAGTAATTGTTTTTTATTTACTGGTGAACATCTCATATCTGACTGTTCTCACACCGAAGGAAATTGTCTCTTCAGGTATGGATTTTTTTTTTTTTTTTTTTTTTTTAAAGAAAGGTGTGAGCCATTAACATACCCATCTGATGTCAGTTTACTGGGTTACTTCTGCTGACCTAACTTCACAGTCAGGAAGTTTGGGTTTTGTTCTAAGTTTTAATAGAGAATTCTTGTTTAATTTTACTGTATGACACAAGTTGGACTGAATGCAGAGAGATGTTATTAGGTGCTGAAAACGTTGGCTCATACTTGCACTGTCTAAAAAGAAATCAGAAGGGTATTAGAACCTGGAAAATCAGGTGAAGATCAGGTCTCTGTTGAGTATAGAGGAGGCCTTTGTTTTCCCGTAGTTTTAATCCTCTCTCCTCCTTCCTTCCCTACCTCATGGTGTCTCAGGCTAAAGCCATTATTGTTTAGGAGGTGCACAAGTCTACCATGATAAGTAATATAGAAAAGACTACAGAGACAAAAATGTAGCCACTTTGTGTGTGTGTGTGTTATTCATGGTAAATATTGTGATTCCTTAGAAGAACCTATTCAAAAGTCCAATGTATGTAAAGCCTATCTCAGATCCTGTACCAATAAGCTGTCCATGAAAAGTCCAATCCTTGATTGTCCAAACAGCAGCTTTTAAAAACCAGTCTAATGAGACTGAGCTGTCAAACCTTGTCTCCAGGAGTCACAAAATACATACCTCATTTGGATGGATCAGTTATTTTTTTTCCTGTGAAAACAGCTCAATAACATAAATGGGAGCAGTGTAGCTGTCACTTAGCAACTTTGTATTATCACTCAGCCATTGTCAAGCTAACTGCTGGGAGAGATGCATACATTTGCAGATCCACCTTCAATGAAAGAGGCAGCAAATACCAGAGTATCTGTGAATAGCAGCTTCCCAGCTGGCATGACCAACTCCAAACATACCAGGGGAGCTGTGTTTATCTATGTCAGCTGAGGAGATAGCCTTAAAATTATAGCTCTTGTTTCAAACGTTGCTATACATTGCTGTGGTTCTTGTTCTTTCACTACATTTTGGGGGGAGTGAGGTGTGTTTACCCCATCTCTGATAACTTCCTATGCTGCACAGGTCACTGCAAGACCTATATTCCTCACGGCAGTTGGTTATAGACACACTAAGTATTAGTCCTCACTACAGTATGGGCTATAGCTAATTTCCAAGCAGTACTGAATATCTCTTATTCAGAAATAATCTCACATTTCCCAGTTCCACCCAAAGCAAAACATCATTAATAACATGCTTGGTGACCTGTCTCTGCATGTACATGCGCTCATGTTGGCAGTTTGCTCATAACAGTAGATCATGTCACCACGGTGGTCATGCCCAGGACTAATGCGTTCATTTTGTTTCCCTGCATGGCCTTGCCTGCATATGTACCTTTGATTCATTGCAATGAGATGCAGCCTTCTCCCACTGGGCAGTCCGTTACCACAGTATTGGCCCCAGCAGGTTTACCTGGCTTGCTCTGGCAGGCAGCACTCCTTCCCACTGTCATCCCTCTCTGGAAATTTTTGGCTCCTGAATTAAATACCCTTAGGATTAGATTAGTCATGTTTGACTACTGTAACAAAAATGCAGATGTTGCTGGTAAATAATAGATGTTTCTTGTATTTTACAAGTTTCATTTCTATTGAGTATGTCAGTAATTCAGAACATGGTACTGACACTACCCTAATGCTTTGCTTTCTTGCAGTTGCTGTGGCAGTCACGTGGGCTGATCGAGTGATCCCCTCTGTTGCCTGGATAATTCCTCTCTCTGTTGCTGTCTCAATATTTGGTGCCCTCAACAGCAGCATGTTCACACTAGGTCGATTAAGCTATGCTGGAAGTCAGTCAGGACATTTGCCTGTTTTAATATCCATGCTTAACGTCCACTCCTGTACTCCAGCACCAGCCATGATTTTTTCAACCACCATTGCATCCATTTTTATCATCCCCTCTGACCTTATTATGTTAACAAATTACTTTGGATTTTCTGCCTGGCTTATGATTGGATTGACTTGTGCAAGCCTGATTGTACTTCGATACCGGGAACCTCATCTACATCGACCATACAAAGTAAATGGAAAAAGTTACAAAATATTTTTAGAGATTTTTTTGAGTGGTGGGTAGCGTGCATAAGTTATGGAATAAGTGCAAGTCAGAAGTGGATAGTCACTACAAAAGTACACATAATAATAATCACCAATGTTTAGAGCCTTATTCAGAAACTTTGCTTCACTGTAGAAGGAAAAGAAACAAACAAATGGTCTCTGCTCCAGAGAACTTGCATTTGAAAACAAGAGATGGATATATGCAGAATGGGGCTCATGTGCAAACAGTGTGAATCCATAGTAGTGTGGAGCAGTAACCAGAACAGTGTGGGATCCAAGCTTGCCATTGATGGTTAATTAAACCTTTATCTACTCTCATCTTTCCTGACACAACCGCAGACATTAAGGATCGGTTTAATTTCCTCTCAATCTAGCTGTCACAAAGCTGGGTTAGTGTAGACTTCTTCTAGGCACCCTAGAAACCCTGAGTTTCTTTTAGGAGCCCATAAGATCATATGTGGACAAATGGTTTTCAGGTACTGCCTATCTCTCCCCCTTGATGACAGAAGGAGCCTGAACAAGTATTTTAGAAAATATGTTTATCTTGTAGGCAATTTGAGGTCAGATGAATCTCATCCTGGGTGAGGTTGCAGCAGCATGAGAAATGGTACTCTAGTGTGGCAAAGAATGCCTTATTACTCTTATAATGAAGCATAAAATCACAGTTGGTCAGTTTATTTCCTAAACCAGTTTCTTTCTTTCTCTTGCAGGTGTTTCTACCCATTCCGTTTGTGATGGTGGCAATGTCTTTCTTTTTAGTTTTAGCTCCCATAGTCTGGTCTCCAAACCTGCAATACGTTTATGCTTTCCTGTTTATGCTGGGAAGCCTTATTGTTTATCTGCCTTTTATACATTTTAAATTGCATTTTGCATTTCTTGATAAAATTACTTGCCACTTACAGCTGCTGTTGGAAGTCTCCCCTGCTGATGGATCTGCTGAGGGCAAGTGTGAATAATGGCAAATGTTTATCCCAGTACCACTAACAGCCAACAGAGGATTTTGTTTAACTGAGATTCTAGAAGGTACAAGTTAGATGTTAGGTGTGATACATAGGCGTACATGCATGTGTATATATGTATATAAGTATATAGATTAATATGTTGCATACATATATACATGTATATACATATATGCACATATATGCACTTATATGTATATATACATGCATGTACATGTATAATACATACATGCGTATGTATGTATAGACATTAGCATAATGAGTTAATATGTGTATATTTTTGTGTCTGTGTATACATACATATACGTAGATGTATATGTATGCTTATTTAATAGGTGCAAAGAATCTCTCTTAAACTGGTAAAATCTGTAAAATGTTTGCTCTTGTCCCTGAAGACACAGTTAAAGTTGCATATAGTCTTGCAATAATAGAAATAAGACTAAATTACAGCACAAATAATTATCAATATTATCATATAATAAATGGGTAAATACATACATAACAGCATCATTATATAAATGTAGTTTTGGTCTCCAAACTAAATTGTCTGGATTATTTTTATTTTCTAGTAGCTTGTGTATTAGAACTTCTGGTTTTAAAAGCTTTATACTTATGTTCATCTGCTACCCTTTTTATCTGAATTTATTTTTAATAAGAACCTTTGAAGAATGTCGTAAAATTGACTGAGACCTTTTTTAATCTGAAGAAAACTGTACATGGTGCATCTTATTTTAGAACAACACATACAAATTCAGGGTGAAATCTTATGAAGCATCAAATAAGGCAGTAAAAATTATTTATCCTTTTTGTCACAGCAATAAAACTAAGATGTGGATTACTTTACTAAATTGTTTACATCTTAGCATGAATATTATCTTATTCTTTGGTTTCTTTTCAGTGTTGAGAAATAAGAGCTTTTTTAGCCTCCCTCCCCTCCATTTTTATTTGTTTCATTAAAGCAAGATAAATATATTCTTTTTTATTTTGATAATTGGGCCATATTAAGTTCACTGAGTATTTAAACTTAATACCAAAGAACTAGTACAGAAGAAACATCACATACTTAGGTGATTAATCTATTCATATATATACTGTTATTTTTGTAATTACAATAAAATTATGTGTGTAATCAAATCTATTAGAGTTGAGCAGTACAAACAGTAGATGGCTCCAGACTAACATCTGTCTTACACCATAATACTCTGGGCTGCTGGATGTTGTATTGGTGAGAGAAATAATTTTACACAGCATTGTATTATAACACTTACAGCAGAATGAAAAAATTCTTGATAGAAGATTCAATTCTCTGATATATCAATAGTTTAGAGGTCAGAATGATAGATACTTTATACAGAGCTAAGCAAATATAGGGTACCCATCAACAATGCCGGGAACCAATTCAAGGTTTAAGAAGATTTGACTTTGCACTGGAACAAGCCCCCAAATGAAAACAAATGAATAAAGTGGTTTTTCTCACAGCTGGAGATGTACACAGAATTAAAATTTAAAGTAAAGTAAAAAGTCTAGGTAAAAATTAGACCTTTTAAAATGCTGTAGGAAGAAAAGTCCATGCAAGTGATGAGTGAAGTGAATACAGCTGAGCTGGAGTCTGGGTCCTGATGAAAGCAAGGCAGGAATCAGTGTTAATTTCACTCAATAGTGCTATCAGAAAAACATTTCTCTTGTGATTTAAATTAAAAAAAATTACAAGATTTGACAAACTTTTGTAGGAGTAGTATTTTAAGAACTGAATTCTTGTGAGAATTAAAAGGAAGGAAGGATTTTACTGTGACTAAAGCACCAACCAGGTGTTTATAAATGCAGATGTGGTGCCTGGCAGTGACACAGATTTTCAACTGATCTTGATCAAGTGACTTTTGAAAGACATTTTCATATGTAAATAAAAATGGAAGTCATAAGTGTATGGGACAGTAATATTGTGTCATAGACCACATGGTTAGAAAAAGCAGACATCAGGGGGATGTTGCTCAATTGGATGTATAGTTTCTATGTAATTTCTTGTCAGTAGATCTACTTGAGCTTGTTTATACACTTGAATTCCATAAGGAGTTTGGTACCTAGTGAATACATATGTCAGGGTATGTTTGGGTAATTGGAACATGTATCTGTTAATGATACAATCTTTGAATTTAGCGGTTTAACAGTTTCAACAAATTAGGAAATGCAGAAGTCCCCATGAAATGTAGTATGAAATAAATTGCATCTATGTATCTTTTTGTAATACAAAGTAGATAGTTTTTCTTTTAACCAAAATCTAGAAAATAGATCAAAAAATACATCAAATTCCATTTCTACAGCAAATGAGGGATTTTCTACCTCATATTTAGTGTCTTTTTCAACACAAACTATTGACTTTTTCCCAGATGTGAGTGAGGTAGAGGTCTTCTGAAAAGGAATGCTCACATTAAATGACCCGCTGTTTGGAAAGGGACTCACACAGCTGAGCTGAATTGACATTATAAAAGCAATCTCAGATACAGTATTGCCTGTCTTCTGAATGAGCTGCTTGATGTTCTCGTAATGCAACCTTTCTTTTGCTTGAGTGTTTTAGAATGCTAAATCACAAAGAAGCAAATACAATATTCAATTTATATATATTTCTTATTGTTGCTGGATCATTCCACGTTTCCAAGCACTAAGCATAAAGGAAGTGAATTCAAATTTATAACTCGTATTAGCTACTTTGGCCAAGAGCAATTCAATATTTTAACTTTATAGCTTGTTTTCAGTGACACTAGTTGGTCTCAGCTGCTTTCTTACTTGAACATGCCTCAGAAAATACTATACAGAAATGTGACTGTTTTAGTACTAGACTATATCAGACATTTATTTAAATTTTTAATTTATTTTTTTACCTTTGACTTCATAATTCTTTTAAGCTCATGCATACTTGCATGTTTCAGAAGTTCAACCTTACAACAAATAAACTTAAAATGTGGTATTTGTTTTTCAGTTCTGTACTGGCCCAGTTTGTCATATAAAGTCCCTCAGTGTTTTTCTAGGTTCCTAACACAATATTTGTATGTAAGTCTGCATATTTTTTTTTTTGCCATTATCTCTATAAAAAGACAATGTAAAAAAAAAACAAATGATAACCAGTCTTACTTTAGAAATCACTTCTAGTTATACACCGTGCTAACTCCAGGTGTCCTGACTGCTTTACAAAAAAATTTCACTCTGAGGCAAAAAAAAATCAGCAATTAATTGATTTACTTCCCTCTTCATAGTTACTGTCAACTGTGATTCCAATAAAAAGATAATCAACTAATAATAAACAGTTTTCATTTTTGTGCTTTGAGGTGGTGATTTTGGTTGGAACCTCTGGTTTACACAAGGGAGGATGTGTGAGGAACTGCCTATAACTGTTAGGCATGGCGGAGCTCAGACCTTCTGACTTCTAATCTTAGGTTTGATATGTGCACTGTGGGCATTGCTAAGGTTCCCCACATCAGTTTCCACATCTGCTAAAAGAAAAATAATTGTGTTTTAACAATTTACAGGTTAGAGTATTCACTTGTCACCTCCTCTTCCAGATCGCAGTCAGAAATTATTCTTGTCATTGCCCTCTATGACTTATTCCAAATGATGGGGGCCCCTGAGCATTCCCATTTCTTACTGGCTTGATATGGAAGAGTAAGAGCTGTATGTGCTTCCAGAACTTTAAAGCTGTTTCTGTTCTGCTTTGGAACAGGAAATTAAACATTTTTAAATTAGCAGGTTTGGATAACCTGTATCCGACAGGTTTAAAGGCACTGGTGAGGATCTTGACTATTAATGTTGATTTTCAATAACTCTTGCAACACAGGAAGTTTCAGGAGAGCAAAAGAAAGTTAACATGCCAATATTTAAAAAGAATAAAAGAGATGACCCAAATAATTATAGGCTTGTCAGTGTGACATAAATCCTTGGAAAAATAATGGAACAGCTAATACAAACCTGAGTTAATAAAGAATTAAAATAGAGTAGCATAATTAGTACTAGTTCATTTGTGTTTATGGAAAATAATCCTATCAAACCAGCTTCACATTATATTTTCTGTAATTTTGGTTGATTAAAGGATAATAATGTTGATGTATAATACTCAAACTTCTTTACTTGAAATGAGGTGAGAAAAGTCTTATGAAATATCTGGAAGATGACAAAATCAACATGACACATTAAATGCTTTAGAAACTGGCAAATGAGATCTCAGTTTAACCTGTGAAAAGGAGTCTCCAAAGCAGACCCACAGAGATCAGACCTTGTTTCTACACTCTTTCATGTGCCTGTCAGTGGTCTGTAAAAATGGAGCTATTGCTGAAGTTTATGCATGATTAAAATGGTAAATGGCAAAAAAAAATTAAGATGACAAAGCATGGAGCCAAAACAAATGAGGATTTTGTGATCAGCTGAGCAGAAGCAAACAATGTACTCTGCAAAAGTTATGGTCCTATATGTAATAGCTAAAATCACTGCCCCTTTTCTGGTGGCAGCACACTATTAGATCAGTTTTATTGCCAGTGACTATGAGAAGTGGTCCACAGTCATCGTGAAAGGTCAACTGAACTGATCTTCAGTGAGATCCTGCTTCTCTGTGTTGCATTGGCAGCAATGCTTAGACCTCCTCTGAAGAACTGGTTCCAGTTCTCTCTCAACAATGGGAGAAGAGTCTGTAATTTCTCCCTGAATCGTTTCCAACAGCAGACAGTTAATGACATGAAACTAACCATGAATGATAGCTGGAATTTGGCTAATTTAGCTTAGCCAGATGGAAACTGCTTGACTTGATGTGGAGAAAAATATTACTAATCAGCTCTTCAGGAGATAAAGATACAGCAAGATCCTGGACCTGAAATTTGAAGAGATTCAGACTAAATTGGAAGTACATATATACATTATTTTGCTAGGCTCAATATGTTCATTCAGAGCTCATTAAAAATAAAAATATACTCAAGGAACATGAGAATAATTTTTATTTCTCCCATTTCTTCTTAATCCCTTTTTGCAACAAGTAAGTTGCAGACTTTGACATACTTTCCAGCAGAAATTTCTCAAACCCCTTCCTATAAATCTTTAAAAGTTTCTCTTATGCAGCACTTTTTGACAGCTCTATTTTTTTTTTCCTCAAATTGTCTAATCATTTCACTTTGTGGTCTGGAGCTCATTTTAAGCCAAAAAGGCTATGGCATCATTTCAAATTTACTTTCAAAAACTGCTGAGGATAAACGTGACATCTGCCAAAATGTGTCAGTTGAGTTTGATTATATGTATTTCAGTCTTTGTAAAAGATGCCTTTCTGATCTGCAGTTTATCCTTGTTGCAGACAGTGGTTGGACTAGTTTGGCAGAGCTGGTGCAGCAAGTGCATGTGAAATACTCATAAAGTTACCCAAACATGAAAACATGCAGGACACCGCATTGTGGTCTTCAGTTTTGTCTCCAGCACAAGAAGTTTTAAAATTTGCTGTCAGAAATGGCATATCCTCTGTGTGTTAGTTGCCATACAGGTTTACTGCCTGTTATCTTCGACTTGCTGGTTGTTTTAAGTTTTTGTTTCCACTAATACTCAAGCCTGGGTAATTGTTCTGATGTGTAAAAAATGCATTCCTAAAAGTATTTCCCTTCTGAATTTGTCTCCTTTGACTTTCTGGTTTGGTTTTAGCTCATTCTTTGTTCGCTGTTATTGAGTTTCTGTTCACCATATAGATTTTATTAGACTGACCAAGTCATTACAGAACTTTCCCTGTTCACAGGGGGAAATCTTCACTGAAATTAGGGGTTTTTTTCAGTTTATTTAATGAGATTGATTATGTGATTCTTTCTTCATTTTCTCTTAAGTGAGCTTGATCAGCATCCTCTGAGAACACTAAAACTGGGCTTAGTATCTAAGAAGCAGTCACACAAATGATGTAATGTGGAGTTCTTGTAGGGTGAAACAGGAATTTTTTCTTGGACTGCATAAATTATATTCCAAGTCTGGCCACAGTGTCACTCTAAGGAGTTATTCTTAGCTAGTTATTTGCCAAGGCTTCTAACATCTGCTCCAAAGCAGGGATTCCCAGGACAGGCTCTCACATCCTGGAAACATGACTTGTATTTCTTGTTTTGGATGGGTGTCACGTCCCGCATACTATAAACATGACTTGCATAGTATAACAGCAGTCAATAAAATCACGCCAGGAAACAACATCAGGCTCAGTGTCCCAGTTGCTGTTGGAGACCATCCAAATTGGACTTGCCCCATTGGTGTTTGTTACAGAGGCTCTCAAATAAACAACCAACCACCAAAAATTAAAAATTTATTATTAACACAATTAACTAGCTCTCCATAAATTACCGGTTTGAATGTCTGTGAGAGGAGAACAGAACAGCTTCCTAGGGTTTAATGGCAACCCAAAACACTTTATCACTCACCTAACCAGTGAGGGCTCTCAACCTCGAGGACCTGCTCAGGGCAGCGTCCCGACCCAAGGCACCTCGAGGAGTTTCCTTGGGCAGCGTCCTGACCCAAGGGGAGAGTCCTCCACCGCAACGTGCAGCTCCAGGGGACGAGCTCCAAATGGCTCCCCAGGGGACTCCATTTATAGCCAGGCCAAATCTGACCTGTAGTCAATAGCGGCTCCCATTGGCCAAAGGCCCCAATTACTGCGAAGCCCTGAGAACAAAGGCAGTCAGGAGCTGCTGCACTTCAGCAACCAAGAAGCTCTGTATTCATTGGGTAGGTGCACCTGCCACAGTGTTCTCCATCCCTTTTGACTCTTTTCAACACTTACCACAGTCCATTATAATATTAAAGAAATACATCAATATTTAATATCATGATGGACTGTGATAAGAGTCTTTTGTCTGGTTTCTCGTGCTTGTTGCAGAAAGTTGATTAAATCAGGGTGGTGGAGGAGTTGTTTGATTATAGTTAGATTCATTCCAATAGGTGTAAGTTGTAGCTTGCAATATAGCATGTAATGAAAAGTTAAGTCAGTGTGAGTAGTTATTGGTGCAGAGAAATTAAAATCACAATCAATAATCATAGCGATATTACATACACATAGATCAAAGTGATTCGTTATGTTGTAAACAAAGTTATCTATTAGTAATGTTCACATTACACAATGTTCACATGCAGACACATCCTTTTCCATCATATATGACCACGGTTTCAGGAGCCTCATTTGGGTGGATTTCAAAGTGGCAAATGTTTTGTTCCGTGTCCAAACAGATGTGTTGAGCTTCGAGAGTATTACTTTCACAAATGAAACCTTGTATTTCTCGCACAATGCATGCATTTACATCAACTGTTTGCCACTTTTCCTCTTTTTGATGGGCCCACGCTCTGTGCTCTAAGGGATAGAGCACAGTTCCATTGTGATTCAGTCCCAATGCAGTGATTGGATATATACTGTACACCGAAGCATTGCATATGGTGAGGACAAAGGTGACAATCTTATCACTTCTGCGTGATATGTGAAATTGACTAAGTGCCACCATGATTGAAACTCCTTTTCAAATTCTGCAACATTGTCCCAAATCAATTTGTGAATCTCAGTGGGTAGGGTCCTTCCTTCTCCTCTAATAATGACTGCTACTATAGACTGTGTCCACAGTTGTGCTTGGATACAACTCAAGGCAAGAGAGGTATTACCTTGGGTTGTTCCAAGGGCTTTTACAATTAATTGATGATAATTTTCTTCAGTTCATTTCCAGTGAGGTAAAAGGTCTGATAGGAGCCATTGACTTGCTTCTAAGGCAAATAAAGATGACTTCAGGGGGTGTTCCAATTTTGTTAGGTTGTTGGTAGTAGCAGTTAGTTTGTTCATTAGGAATTCAGTGTCTATGCTATTTAGTACTCCTGATCCTGTTCCCAATAACATGGTGGTGTCCCACTGTATATACGTCAGGATTGTTTTAAAGATCGTCCATATAACCATCTTAGCCCACCAGTGTAAGCAACGCCCAAAAAGGCAGAACAATCTGATTTAATTGCTGACACATCAATGTGCAGCACTAGCTCCACCCTTTTTTAGAGACCAACTAGGGTTAAAGAGAACTCACTGTTGTCCTATATTTTACATCCTGTAAGGGCCTGTGTTATAAATATGAGGAGACAGTTTAATAGGAGGCTGAGTTAGTAAAAATGGCTGTTCAATTTAGATTTTGAACTGGAGAGCCAAGCTGGAATGCAATTCGGGGTTGGCCCAAAAACACATTATGAGTGCTGAGCAGAATATGGTAAAGGTATACTAACATTCATGTCCGTAAGGACAAGCATGTGTGTGGTCAAAATCGTGTTTGAGTTTTTTTCCAGTGTATTCCACAGTAATATGTAAAGCTGTTGCACACTCAGTGTGGTTTTCAATTCGGCATCCTATTTAATTGGTGTCTCCACTTGTCCCTTTTAGAGATGGAATTTGTCAATCTTCATATTTTATAATCCGTTATGGTTTATAGAAGGCAAAGTTACTGCGTAACACTACTACAGATAAATTTAGAGATTTGGCAGGATAAGTATAGGGCACATATCCATTATAGCCAATATGAGCATGGATCCGTGGCCATCCTGTTGTGCACAGGTTCCATATATTACATGTGCCAACTGTAAAATCAGATAATCAGTCTGTGTTTTTATAGCCCCAAATACAAAATGCAATTATAGGCTTCATAAAGATGAAATTATACCAACAATCTAAATTTAGTTCCGTAATTTTATAACAATCGTTATTGTTGGGTTTTGGTCCGGAAATATCAGTATAAAATACTTTCATTTTGGTTGGCCTATGGTAAGTAGATCCACTGATTATCTGGCATCCAATTTGTATTTTCCCTCCTGGAATGGCTTGGAGTTGAGCCATCCAATGAGAGTCATCCCAGCCCCATTTATCTTTTCAGTATACTTCATTTCCATGTAAAACTAAAGCAGAAAGGTTTAGGCCTGCCTTGCTTTGTGGTGTTCCAGTGCTTCTAGGGTATCTTACTAGTGCACTGTCCCAGGGATCTTGTGCTTGGGCCATTGTGAATATAGTCACTCCAATGAGCAGGGAGAGTGTGGAAGGGCATATAGCCATCATTGTCATTGCCGTTGATGTGTATCCCAGAAGATCAATGCAGTGAGGGAGAGAAGATGTAGGCACAATGCTGTGAAGGTGCTGATGTTGAAGATGAGGACTGCTTCCACAATGCTATTAGTGGGATCATTAGCTGTGTTGTTTGTTCCCACAATGTCACTGGTGGAGTTTATAATTTCTGTTAAGAGAAAGAAAAAGAAAATGGCCTCGGTGGGGAAGGCCAAACAGGTTACCCCTTTTATGATACAGGATAAATCCATCTGGTACTGATTTTGTGTTCTATTCCATCATTGTCAATAGGATCCCATGTTAGAAATCCTCGTGGTTTAATTAGGATTACTGGTATTGTTCCCACAGTTGGTGATTTTACCATCACAGGCTGTCCCAGTTTCACTGAAGACCAGGTATGTCTGTTGTTTATGGGCTTCTCTAGAGGAGGTGTTAAAAAGGCTTGAGTAATTGGACTCCCGTAGGGACCGTACTGATTATTTAGTTTCTGTAAAGTTTTAGAAAGATGGTCGTCCCATTGCCCTTCATGTGGTTTAAGATTTTTTTCAGTAGTCTATTAACTCGTTGGACTATATGATTAGATTGTGAATAAGGTGTGTGAAATACCAATTTTATTCCTTCTTGTTTTGCCCATTCTTGTACTTCTTTGCTAGTAAAATGTGAGCCATTATGACTTTGGATGGTGTCAGGAATGTGTAAAATTATGAACCATGAAGAGAGAGCTCGGATAGTATTTTGTCCATCAGCCTTTCAGCATTTGGTATCTGTAAGGCATCCAGATAATCTTTCTACACCTGTTAAGATATAATTGTACCCGGCAGAAGATTTTAAAGTACCAGTGTAATCAATTTGTCAAGTAGACCATAGAGTTTTTCCTTTGCTAATGTGCAAAGGTGGAGCTTTAGCAGGGTGATCTGTTTGTAATTTTAATTTACACTGGGGGCATTTGGTAAGGATGGTTTCACATGTTTTTCTACTGAGGGGCCAGCCTCAGCTTTGAGCTGTAAAATAAGGTGCTTCTCAGCCTGTGTGGCCGAATTTTTTATGTAACCATTCTCCCAATAAATACCATGTGGAGTTGAAAGAATCTTCAATTTTTATTTTCATCAATTCATCTACCTTTTAGTTCCAATTTGTGGCTGATTTATTGCTGACATGAGCTTTCACCCTTACTATTTGGAATGGTGTTTTCCTGGATATATGTAATAGTAATTGCCAGTCTTCAGTTCTCCAGATTGGGGATCTATTTATTTCCCAATTTAGAGCTTCCCATTGACAAAGCCACTGTGTGGCACCTGTCCAAACAGCATAAGAGTCACATATATGACTTTTGCTTTATTTTGTGCTGCTAAAACAACCACTTTTAATTTTCCTACTTGGGCGCTGCCCTCCCCCTCTTTGATAAATTGTTTACCAGTTTGAATTTCCAATGAGACAGCTTTATATTGCCATCTACCGTCCACTCTCTTTGCTGAGGCATCAGTAAAACAAATGCCCTCAGTCAGGGTATCTTCAGTGAAAAGGGAGTGCATTTAACATTGGTGAAGGTTTAAATGGTTGTTGTAATGCTAGTGGGTCAGTGTTAAGAGGCATTTGCAATTTAGAAACTTGTGTGTGTCCTTCAGTCAATTACATTTCATCTGCTACTCCCACTAGATAGTCATACATTTTCCTTTGCGTAATTCCTTCAGGAGGAGCAGTCTCTTTTAGAATTGCATCTAATAAATTAAATGGAACTCTAGTCTGAATGGCTCATTCTTAGTGTATTTTCTCAACTTGTTTAATTGCATGGACTAAAGACAAAAGACCCTTTTCCCACTCAGAATACTTCTTTTCTGTTTCTTTGAATGAAGTCAAGTTAAACTATAGAGCTCTTTTGTTCCATCAGGACCGATTTCAAATAGATTACAGTAAGTACTGTGTTCTGTGAAACCCAATGTAATAGAAACTCCATACAATAGAGTTGTAAGGATGGACAGATTGATATGAGAGATTGATATGTTTTTAAAATTCCTGTATTAGGGTTTTGACTGCCTCTTCATGCTCTGAGTCCCATTTCCACAGTTCTCCCTTTTGTAGAAGTTAATACAGTGGCTGGGCAATGATGGAGAATCCAGGTACATGTTTTCTCCAGTAATCTAAAGCACCCATTGTTGTAATTCTTTTCTATATTGGGGCATCTGTGATTGTTCTATTTTATTTGGAGTGTCTGGTGGGATTGCTGCGCTTCCAGCAATCCACCAAGTGCTCAGAAATTTACTTCTTTGCTTGGTCCCTGACATTTTTCAGGTGTAATTTCAATTTTTGCTTCATGCAATGTTTGCCAAACTGTTGCTGCTGCTTCTCCCACCTTTTCAGGGGAGGTTCCTCCAATTAGAGTATCATCTATATACTGATATAATTTTACCTCTTCAGGGAGCAAAAATGTCTGTAAGAGTTCAGCAAGTGCAGCATGAGCAATTGCGGGTGAGTGTTTATATCCCTGTGGGAATCTGTTAAAGGTATATTGGGTACCCTCCCATGTAAGAGCAAATTTTTCTTTATCTTCTTCGTGCAAGGGGACCATGAGGAACATATCTTTCACATTTAGCATTGCTATCCAAGGATGTGCATCAATTATAATGTAGCTGTCAAAGCTGCAGTACTGGGGACTGCAGCTGTCAATGGGGCTGTATTGGCATTTAAGCACCAATAATCAATTGTTAAATGCCATCTCCCATCCAGTTTATGGACTGACCAAACTGGAGGGTTATATGGGGATTGAGTTCTGGAAATAATTTGTTGTTTTTCTAAATCTGTAATTACTTCAGAAATCCCAGTCCGTGCTGCAGCAGAAATTGGATACTGCAGGACATTGTTGATCTTTGATTTGGGAAGTACTGGGGCTGCATGGAACACATGTATTGTGGCAGTTTGTTATTAGGGTGAGGCTTGGCATTCGAATCAGAAGACCATAAACTGCTGTCCAGCAGATGCCAGGTCCAGCCGTTCAAAGCATCAAAATCTAGGATATTTTCATGGTGATCTTTAACTGCAAAGCAAAGAGATGTCATATGCTTTTTGCCAGGGAGCCATAAATTAACTTTTGCAGTTTGGCACACAGTACAAGTTCCTGTAACTCCAGTAATTTTAATACTTTTTTGTCTAGGTCATATACGCAGCTTGTTGCCATCCTGTTGTGTAATTATTGAAATTTGTGCTCTGGTATTTATTAAAAATTTTCTTAATTGTTGTTGAGGACCAACTGGAATTAAAACATAAGAGCCATTGTCATTTAGCTATTGATAAGCTTCTACTTGCCAGAAAGTCAGGCCCAATTGCTGTCCAGGCACTATTATTTTTTTAGTCTTGTGTCTTGTAATTGATCCCTATGAGGAAGGAAAGGGTTATCTCTCTCTTTAGGAGTCGGCAACGGAGCAGTTGGAGTATTTGGAGTGTCATGTTTCTGAAACACTTGAATTAGTCTCAGAATAACGCCGGTAGGCTGTCTCTGAATTGCGGCTCTAGGAATTCCTAGTGCCAATGCTTGTTTCCATAGCTCATTTTTCCACTCCTGGCCCTTTGTCAGTCAGAGGATTTTGGTTCTTGAGAGCTGTTCTGATGTGATTGTTTAATTTGCCTAACAACACAACCTGTGTTTTTTGTTCCAGTGGGAATTTTGTCCCATCCCATTTCTTGCACATGATTTATAACTTCATGCATTAACACTGCCCAGGTGGGGACCTCCCTTCGTTATAGTTCTTCCTCACCATCTCTAATGACCTGTGTTAAGTTTACTAATTCATTATGAATTAAGTCCCTCTGGATTTCATTTTGCTTTGCAATGAGAAAACGTTTGAGTGTGGCAGGGACTCCTTTTATCAACCGTTTCAGTATAGTGGGAGCTACAGGTGCTGAGACAGGAACATCAATGGGATCATGTTGATGCATGGCTTGAATACAGGAAGCCTTTGTAAAAGCTGCGGAGAGCTCATTTATAGATTTGATAGGTAGCAGAGGTTCTCCTCTCTCTAAGACATTGATACATTGATGCCACCAGCCCAATATGCCACTCTGCTTGTTAGTGAGTGGGGGTCATTTGGGGTGTTGGGGCCAGCATTTAAAAAGACACTAGGAACCTAATAGTCACTGGCTTCATCGGTGCTTAGCATTGCCCTGGTTAGAGAGACTCTCTGTAGGTTTTCAGTTTCTCCAGGCTTACAGTTGTAACGATCTTGTAAATTGGCTCTCGGAATCAGATCAAATGGGGTTTTTTTACTGGCGTGTTTTCCTGCATTGCCTTGAGCTCCTACAGTTTCTTCTGTTTTAATAATTTGTCTGACTGTGAGTGGGGGAGGCTCAGGTGGATGGAAAGAATTGTCTTGGTCTGAGCTATTATTAATTGAATCACCCCAAATATTACCATCCTAATCTTTGTGAGACACAATTAATTTTCTAATTTGAATTATGTCATGGGGTTTTGGAGGTTGCATTAGCATAATTTTAATGCATTCTCCCAGTTTTTGTTGCTTTAGTTGAGATTCCTTAAGTTGTTTTTGCAGTTGTTCTATTTTAATTGATAACAGCATCTTGGTAGATTTGTACCTCTCAATCTCATCCTGCAAGTCTTGTATTTTATGGGTAAGTTTTCATCTTTCCTGATAAGTAGCTTCTAGGCACATTCCCAAGATTTTACAAATTATACCTTTATCTTTTTCAACTTTAGTCGAACCTCTAGCATCAGTTAACTGTTTTTCTAGCGCTTCCCAGTTATGTCAATTATTACAAATCCAGTCCTCTGTGAAGGTGGGATTTGGCTGGATACCATGTTTTTGTAAATATTTGGTGATTTTGCTTGTCATCCTTCTGACTATGCCAGTTTGTCAGAGATGAAGTATTTGACACGGTTACGATTTAGCAGCAATTCACGTTTTATTAATGCTGTGAGGTGGATCAAAAGGTTGAATTTTAGCAGCACTGAATGATTGACCAATTTAAAGATTAAAAAGGTGATTTGGTAGAATATGTTGTAATTGAAACAGTGACTTCATTACAGATTTGAGAATGCTGAGATTCACACTAACTTACTCCAAGGTACCTTACTTAAATCAATGTATATGTATGTACATATCTATAAACACAAACTGTACGCACACAGAGACAGACAGAAATATGTGGACACCCACATTCATGAAGACAAATGTGCATATTCAAACACATAGATAGGTAGAGAGGTGGGTGGAAGAGGCTAGCCTATAGTTAAAATTTCCCTCGATTTTAAATTCTCACAGTGCATCAGCATTCCTCAACAGGCAATAATTGAGCCTTGGGAAGTTAGACTTCACCCTGGCCCTTTGTCGGCTGATGGTCTTTAAACCTGAGAGGCATCCCAACTGCAATCCAGGAGAGCTCAAAGGGGCTTAGGGTCACTTTTTATAGCGTCCGAGACAATTAGTTTTCATCAGGTACTCTTTCATTTCAGCCTGACTTGGATGACAAAATACTGTGGTACCTTCCACCAATTGCACAGGCCCAGAACTTGCTAGATTCTGAAGTTCTGGTCTCTCCCCTTTGGGCCACAACCCAGGTACAGATGTACTGGGCTGTCAGGAGGTGATGGTCATTACCATTCCCAAGCGATAGGGGAGGCAGGAGCCAGGTCCACTAAGGGGATGCCTTAATGCTCTGGTCTGCTGCCTTTTTCAATCCATTTTAGGTTGGTATGTGGCCCAGGGAGGGGGAATCGCACCAAGCACCAAGTAGCCCAGGAGCAGGGAGGGAGTTGCACCACCACAGTGCATTCTTGTTCACAATTACATTTTGTGATTTACTGGCTTTTAATCCATTTAGCATATGGTGTGGTAGTTTTGTGTACTTCCCGTTTTTGGAATTTAAATATAAAGTAAGACCAAGCCAAATGCCTTAAAAAATTATAAGCTTATTGCATTGTCGTTATTACCTTTAACATAGTTCAAAATCACTTTCCCAGTGCAATAGAAGAGTACACTGTGTTTGTGGTACCTTATCATGCTTGCAATAATTTGAATTTATATATTTCGGAGAAAGCCTCTGCTTCTTCTTGATTCTCTCAGTGTCATCCAGATACTTTGATATGTCTTTTTTTTTTAGCCTTTTTCCTGTAATCAAGATAATGCCCATGTTTTAGTTGGAGGAAACACTAAATATTCTTAGGAGCTGAAAGCCACTGACACATTCCCTGCTTATTACTAACTTCAACCTTGCTAACTTTAGGCTTACAGTCTTTTAAAAAACTGCACAATCGCAAAAATCAATATTTGGGACATCATCTCTATGAGCATAATTGATCTGTGGGATTTTATATATAATCAATATCAACATTAACCCCTAGAGACGAGGCTTTTCCTTAAGGAAAAAGAAAGAACCTAAAGATCAGCTTTTTAATTGATCTTTTAGTCTTGCAAATCCTCATTTCCTAAAATGCTTGGCAACATGTGGTTCCTACTCAACTATTCTAAATCAGACTCAAGTGTAATTTGAGTCCTAAATTAAGGACTCATTTTGATTTTGCTCTTTGTTTTCAGAACTTGCATGCATAATAATAATAGCCAGATATTTCAATAAGTTATTCAGAATTATTCCTATGGTCAAGTATGTGGCAGAACCAGTACAAAGCTGGTATCAGGTTCTTAACCTTAACTGGGACCTAGTTGAAGTGCATCCAGTCCCTTGATCATGTCACAATGGTTTTTTTGTAAATCTTGATCAAGTAATCCAGACCTTGGAGTGGGTTTTTGGAAAGGTATATTGAGATCTCAGCATCATATGGAGATGTCTGAAAAAGTTTCAAATGACCTGCCACCATGATTTCTGCATGGTCAATGGTGCAACTTAGCCATCTTGGACTGAGAGCCACATAAACCACCATCTTCAGGTAGGAGGTGTCAGCAGCAACCCTCAAAGACAAGGGTGTGTCTCAGATCACAGTTTCCTTTGTGTCTGGTCTAGTGGAGGCATCTCCCTTCACTCCCTTCAATTAAATGCTGAAGGTCTTTCATCAGAGAAATCCATTAACAGCAAGGTGAGGGCAGAAACAAAAGTCACTCTTCTTTTTAAGCAGCACTGGAGACAGAGAAGCCTCCCTCTCTAATCCTTTACTTGACTGGTTGGAAAGCTCACTGATTTATTATTAGTGCTGCAGCCTTTACCTGTTCTTTCCCAGTGCTCTAGACAGTAATCTAGAAAAACATGTATATATCCTTAAAGCCAATGAATTTACTTAATGTAGGTGTAAAGGACAAATTTACTGCTTCAACCTCTCCATGCCTTTCCAGCCACTCCAGCTGAAGATCGGGTGGGTATTGGTACTTGCATCTTCCTTGTCTGGGACTTTGTGTGAGGGTCAGGCAGCCTTAATCTGCACTGACATGGCAGTGAAGATCTCTGAGAGGAGGTTTCCTGGGACCAGTGGAGGTGTCAGGAACCAGTAGCCCTCACCACATCCGCAATGTCTGACCCCATCCTCTGTGCATTTATTTTAAGAAGCTGTCATGGTGGGGCAGTGTGAGAAGCAGAAAAGGTCTTGACTCTGTGTAAGCACTGCTCAGCAATGACGAAAACTTCTCTGCATTATCAACACTGTTTTCAGCACAAATCCAAAACATAGCCCCATACCAGCTACTATGAAGAAATTAACTCTATCCCAGCCAAAACCAGAAGTGCAATTTCCCTGTTTGTGATCTAACACCAGCTGAGGTGGTCAAACAGGTCGACAAATGAAAGGTTAATTCCCTCAGAGCCAGAAGGCTTTTCTGCTCTGGACTCAAGCTGGGGTAAGCTGAATTTAGTGTAAGCTAACAGTACAAAGCAGAGATCAGTGATCTAGCACAGGAACAGGCAGAAATAAACCTGCAGGTAACCACAGAGTGGTGTTGATCAGTGAGCAGCTGTCTGTGAGCTGATGTGAAGTGTGTAAAAAGTGAGAAACTAGGAAATGGGCAGGAAAGCATCATTTATCTTTGTCTGCTGGGTTTCAATGCAGCTTAAGACATCTTCCTCGAATAAAACATATGGATTTAAGTTTGCAAATTCAACTTTAAATTAAAGTAGGACTATATCTGAAGCTTGTTGGGGTGAAATCCCAGTGAAACCAATAAATAGTCTCCCATTAACATATCAGGGTTTTATTTCTTTATTGGCTTGAATCGTATATAGGATGGAAGGGTCTTGTTTCATTCCGCATAAACGTTAATGCATTTAAGAACACCCTGCCTGTATTTTAACTCCTTGAAGATCTTTTGAGGGTGTTTTTCCTACATTTCTAAAACATTCTAATTAAATTTATTATAATGCATCTCTTAGAACATTTTCACATGTTAAGGAGATTTGTTCCTTCGTCTTATAGCAATCCAAATGACATTGTTTAAAATTAACCTATTGCAGTAGTCTCTTTTGACACCAGAATCTGTCTCTTGAAATTTTTCCTTAGCTTTTTAGGACTTTTCAGTTTTTTCCTCTTACTGTACTTGCATGTAACATCTCTTCTTTTCAGTCCCTTTGTGCACTGAAGAACCACAGTAACTGCTGCAGTATTTAGTACTCCACCACTGTTCTCGCACATCCTCATGCAATCAGTAGTTGCTGTAATCTGAATTTCTGGATAAATAATGGGAGCTTTCAAACGTTCTGCATGTGTTCCCAAAACAAGGGGACTGCATGACAGTGTAGGATTCTCAGAAGGGCAAACTGAAAGCCTGTAACATAAACACACAGATCAACAGAACTAAAATGCAGGAATAAGCCCCTTTTTTTCCCCCATGGCTTCTCTTAGTGTTTCAGCAGCCCGAGTTGGAGCAGCAGCTTTAACTGGGCTTTCCTTTCTCCCAGAATTTGGTGTCCCTTTAGACCCTTAAGTGCCCATTGCAGGTGCATCACACTGCTTTGTTGCTGGAAGCCAGCTGGAAATCTGATGGTAAGGGAGCTGCCACTTCTACTGACATACAGGGAGCCTCTGGTGAAAAAGCCAACTTCACTAGTTTTGCATCATCCACTCCCTGTCTCTGTGTACAGGGTGTTTTGGAGAAGAAAATGGAGCAGAAAGGTTCAGTGTGGCTCTGATGGCCCCATACATGCTCCTAGGTCAGTCCCAAGGCTGCTGCCCTGGGCGAGCCTGATGCTGGAGCTCTCCCTTTATGGTGCCTTGGCCTCCAGACTGCACCTACTTTTCTGTTCTGTGATTTCTGTTTCAGGAACACTTGTAGCACATTTACCAAGGCTTTCCTAGCCTTTGTCCCCATCTCCATCATCAGTGTCACACCTGAAGATATGATGCTGTCTTCTAAAAGGGTCCAAGCTTGATTTGTGTCACTGGTAATGGATGTCTCCTACAAGAAATTTTTTAAAGGGGTGGAGAAGGTGGAGAAAGGACACCTCCAAGGATTCTGGGCGAGATGACTGACCTGTTAAATCTCCACTTTTCTAGCTCATTGACTTGATGAGAAACAAAGCAGGAAGTCACTCTTTTCTTTTTCCATGTGTATAGAGATGGAGAGGTATTGCCCCCTCCTTAATCAAATCATTGGCTGCCGAAGTATGTTGGCATGGGCTTCCACATCATCTTACCGCTATGTGAGATAACATAGTTAGAATAAAGCTTAAACTAGTGAAAATTATGTTGAAGGCCATTTCAGCCCCTATTACCTGAGAAATGGTAGAATTTATCATTTAGATGCATCATTTTGCAATAGCGTTTCTTCATTTTGCAGTAGTATGAAAGCATAACATGTCAGTAAAGTTTTCATTCTTGCCAGTGCCACTTATTATTTTAGAGGAAGGCTACGAAGAAGATGGAGACTCCCTTTTTGCAAGGAATCACATGGAAAAGATGAGGCATAATGGGCACAAGTTACCTTGGGGAGATTCCGATTGGGCACAAGAGGAGCGTTTTTTTCACAATGAGAATAATCAGCCATTGGAATAATCTCCCCAGGGAAGTGGTGGATTCCCCAACACTGGACAGTTTTAAGATTCAGCTGGACAGGGTGCTGGGCCATCTTGTCTGGACCGTGCTTTTGCCAAGAGAGGTTGGACCAGGTAATATTTGAGGTCCCTTACAACATGGTATTCTATGATTCTATGATTATGTACTTGCTGAAGTATTTGCTTTTATTTAAAAGAAGTCCATGAGTCCAAGATCACACAGAATAGCATCATATGTTTTCATTTTAAAATCGTTTTGTCTTGTTCCTATCTCCACCTCTTCTGCATTTCCTATATATATCTGGCAAGTGAACTGTCTAGTAAACAGTTAATTTTAAGCAAACATTGTGAAGGTTAATAAATTAATTCAATAAAAGAATTTTGAATTTTCTACTGCTTCTGTTCACACCATGAAGCAAATTTTAAAGGTTATCATAATCAAGTCTGGTAATGAAATATACTGTGCTAAATCAAAGCACTAATATGATAAATTTTTTGCTCTTTCTGAAAAGCAATATAAAGAACAATATTTGTAAAAATGTTGGAAATTAGTGTGGAAAAAGAAACCAAGAAAGGAGCAGAAAAGATTCAGACAGTAAGAAAGCAAAACTTATGTATTGAATTATTGACAGTGAATTATGTTCCTAAGAGTGAAGTGCTATTCAATGCAAACAGGGACATGGCCTATATTGTGGTTATTTTTCTTGAAAAATATTTACCTGTCCTGGTCAGTACAATAATCTTTATCTTTTCCTTAACATATTGTAAACAGTTTTATACTTATAAAACATTTTTGATTGCATATTATTAAAGCTGCACGCATTAAATATGTCTTACAAACTTAAATGTAGTTATCTTCAAACATACACTTTGCAGTATTTTCTGTAAAATTTCCTTTCTTTATGCCAATGCTTAGAGAAGATGTTTCACTAATATAAACTAGAACAAAGATTTTTTGCATTCACACTTTAATTTATGCTAGAAATGCTTTTCTAGTCACTTTTTCACTGCAATGGGAATTAGAATAAAAGCAGCAAGGAGAAGACAGAAAAGTGACATTTATATTGTGAATAAGATAAAATAAAACTGATTGTGGAGTCTGATTACTGGAAATAAACCTGATCTATTCCTGTCTCTTTTTTTTAGTACTGAGAGAAAATAGCTATTTTTAAATCATGAGTTCATGAACCTTATTAAATGCAATATAAACTCTTGGGAAAGAGGTGATGGAGAAATATTCAAATATTTAAAACATTTGAGACCTGCTTACTCCTCTTTCATCTCTGAAGGTTTCAAAGTCTTCAGCATCTCCCATGCTTGTAGTGCACTGAATCAATCAACAAAGGAGATTGGGATCCATTGATCTGCCTGACTGGTTGCCTAAACCACATTGTGTGAGTTACAGTGATCAATCCCAGTGGTTAAGTGCTAAAGACACTTTCTTTTAAGAGCTTTCTCTTCTTTTTGAAGATGCAAACCCACAAATGCTCCTACATGAATATTTTTAAAACATGTAAATTCTTAGAGGTAAATTATTGTCAATTCAAACAAATTCTTACTGCAAGTATGCGAGCTCTGTGAAGTAATATGGTATTTCACTGGATTTTTCACTGCTGCTTCTACCATCTTCTAAATCTCAAGGATGTGTCTTTTTAAAGCTAGGATGCACAACTACAGACATCTAATTAAGCTGAATACTCATTAAGATATTCAGATAGCTTTGCTACACCATTAACTCAAGAAACAGATCAACAAGTATCATACCCAGTGTAAAAACTGTAGTCATTCAGTCACAGATTTACAGTACTGTTGGTTGGGAGAACCTCTGGCAGTCATCAAGTCCGATCTGCTGCTCAATGTGGGACCATCACCAACACCAGACCAAGTCAGCTGGGCCAATGTCAGGGCACAAATCTTGAAAGCTCCCAAAGATGGAGATTTCACAGCCCTTTTGGGAAACTCGCACTACGTTCCCCGTGAAAAAGTTTTTCCTTATGTCCAGCCTCAGTCTCCCTTCCTGCAATGTGTGGCCCCTTGTTACATCATTTGCCACTACTGAGGAGCTGTTGGATTTGTCACCTTTGCAACTACCCTTCAAGTAACTGCTGGTTGGTCTTGCAGTGTCTCCTCTTTGCCCAGCTCCTGCAGCCCCTTCTCATGGTGCTCTTTACCCCTTGGAAGCCCTCCCCTGGCTTTCCCCTTTCTCGTCAGTCTTAAACTGAGGAGCCCCAGACTAGACCCCGGTGCTGAGGAGCACAGCAACTTGCCTTGATCTTCTGGCCACAGTCTTCATAAGTGAGTCCAGTATGCAGTTTGCCTTATATACGATGAGAATAATAAAATGGTGCACACTGGAAAAAAATGATCCTTATTTAAAATGTTGGGAAATGATGGGATATGAGCAGGCTTCAGAAAGTGACCTTGGGGTTAAAGCAGGTTCTTTTAATGAAAATATCAGCTCTGAGCCCAGTAGCAGTAACAGAATGAAGCAAATACCATGCCAGAGGAATGATCAGAAAAGGAGCAGAGAACAAAACAGAGCACAGCACCATGTCCTTTTGTAAGTTAAAACCGGTATGTGCAGTTTCAATCCTATTTCAGAAGGACATACTAAAAGCAGAAAAGATCCAAGGGTTGCAAGGATAAACGAAGACTGACTCCTTACTAGTCATAGATACTAAGTAGTTTAGCCTGGAAAAGAGAGAACTGAGTGAAAATACAAAAAGAGGCTTGTAAAATTGTGAATGGCGTAGACGAAGTGGACAGGGAAAATGTTTTTTCTCTGTATTTTTCAAGACAGTTGGCAGCAAAAGCAAAAGTGAAGGTGTTTTTCACATGATGAATAGTTAATCTGTGGAATTTCTTACCACTGGATGTTGTGAATGCTAGAATTTTACTATGATTCAAAAAAACCCCAGACAGATCAACAAAGGAAAAATCCATTGTGGATTATTAGAAGTTGTATCTCTAGCTTAGTAAATGTTAGTGCTACAGATTGCTAGAGGCTGAGAAAGTACCCTGGGAAAGTATTCACAACATGCTTCCTTTCCTTTCTGTATTTCTGTTAAGCACTTGCCACTGGCCAGTGTTGGAAGTAGGACGCTAGGAGCTAGAATATCCTTTGGTGATCCAGTACAGTTGTTTGATACATATGTTTTGTGTTCTTATGAAAATCATATTTACAATATTCTTATTTTTTCTCCTGAATTTAAATTAAATTGAAAAGACCATGATACATCGATTTCTAAATCCTCCACAGAAAGAGCACTTCTGTCCTGTTAACACCAGTCCACCTCATAAGTCCAGTGATGTGAATGGAAAGATGTGAGCTGACTTTATTATAAAGTCCAGTGGGGATATGTTAAGTGAGAAACAGGCAATTTGGAAAAGGAATTTACTACCGTGCAAATATTTGTCATATCTTAATCCCCCTGAAACCTCTCCTGTAGGGAAGTAAAATTAAAAAATCAGCGCTCTCTAGCCTTTTGGCTATATTATGAGTGTTGTTGTTCCTAATTAGCAAATGTTTCCCAGTCCACGTACAGACTTTTAGCTTATGACTTCTATCAGCTTAGAGGTAAGGCTTCAAAATAACTGCTGAAAGCTTTTCTGGGGCTGGAAAAGATTTTTTGGGGACACTGTGTTTCTGATACAGAAAATTACAGTCTTCTTCCTAAGGTCAATACATGCTTCAATCTTTACATCAGCTATAGTCCCCTTCAATACTATGAAAGTGATTCCTTTTGTGCTATCAATACAATGGTGAGACAGTTTTCCCTTGCTTTTCAGTGAAAACTACTAAGTAGCAGAGCTAATTTCAAAAGGCAACTTGAAGACATTATGCAAGCACTGTGCTTTCAATTAACGTAAGCATATGAAGCCATACTCTTAGAGCATACTAACCAAAAGCTGATTCAGGATTTACAGTGTCCCACAGCTTTTTCCTCTCTGTGGCCAGGGTCAAAAGCCACTGAAGTTTTTCTGAGGAACTTTCTATTTGACATGAAAGGGCTTTGTATCCAAACTAATTGTGGGATGGGACTAATCCCTGTAGCAACTGTGAAATGCGCTTTTAGCCCCTTTTGCAGCTTCTGTCACATGTGGGGGTGTTCATGGCTCTTGCTTTTCCATAGGCATGCTTTTCTTGCAGAGGGTTTAACTTTTTACTAATGCGAGCATCTTAATTTCATGTATTTGTCTTCCAAGGCAGCAGGAACTGCCATGAGTTTGTGCCTACCTGGGCTGGCCAGACCCATCTAAATGCAGCAGTTAATGTGCCTGGAAAAACCTATGCTGAGCATCGTGGCTGAATCTTTCCAGACCTCAGGCTGCTGGGCCGTGGGGTAAAATCCATCCTGCCACAGCTCCGGTGCCAGCATGGCAGGATCATGTCACAGCTGATGGTGCCGCTGCACGGGAGCGTCTGTCTGGAGAGAGCCGGGCGGAGAGAGCCATCTCTTAGGTCTTCAAGAGTTGTTCATATGGATGGATCAGTTAATATTCTACAGCTTTTACTCACTCATCAGCAAGCAGTCAGTTTCTAGATCATGCCCTCCCCACTGAATATGCCTGCACGTGTGCTTGCTCAGTGCAGTGCTAGAATTTAAAAAAATAAATAGTTATCAACCTATCCATAACTACTTCAAGAACAAATGTTTTGTTTTTAAAATGGAATCCCAGGCTTTTATAACTATCATTTAAAAATAAAAAGAAAAAACCCAGTGAAGAACAAAAAAGACATTATTAAACTTTGCGTTTCAGCTGTGAAAAGCTGAACCTGTCATATAGAATGTCTGGAGTGTAGTAATATTATTATATTGCTGTTAGTGCTTAAATATTGTTCACATCCAGACATTCAATATAACTTTTTAAAACTCTCCTCTAATACTTTTCATAGGAAAGAAGAAAGAAAATATGTTCCAGCTTTTTATACCTCTCTGGCAAAGGCTATAAATCACTTTCTCTTTGGGGACAAATATGTAATCTCCTATATAATCTCTGACCTTAATAAGAAGACCTTAATAAGAAGACAGAACAAGGAAAAGCAATTTATCTCGTTATAAAACTGTGAATACATAACCAGTTTTAGAGAACCTGGTGACTCTTGATAGGAGTATCTGAAGAAAGGCAGAATTCTCAGAGAGACAATGAATTTCTATTACTAGGCACAAGAGGAAACTGCTTTGAATGCTTTCAGAGATAAATTAGTAGCATGTGGAATTAATGTATTTGGAGCCCTGTTCATTTCCTACCAATTACTGACTTCCTAAGAAGAAAACATATTTTTGTACTATACAGATGGCAAAGTCATGGTCAGGTTTTAGGGTGCAAATCCATACCTTACTTTTGTCTAGGATGCCTCCTTCAGAGAAGAAGTGGAAGAGGAGAAAGTTTCCAAACCTGGACATAAGTTAAAGGAGCTGAGGACTGGTGGGTTCATAGGCAGTGCAGAGCCCTGAGTTCAAGGTAAGCCTAAAGACTCTCAGTATGCCATACCCACCATGCCCATCTCAAACGTGCATTAGTAAACTATGTTTCACAGTGCCAGCAATGACAAAGGAGGAAATAATAACTGTATTCTTGATAATGCTGTTTTTTTATGCAAATAAAAACTTTGTCTTGGGTTTATTTTCTAGTCTAATTATGTATTACTGTGGTCCATGTATAAAATGCAGAGCTGCAGTAATTCAAGCTAGATAATATATACATGCCTAGATTTCTTTATCATTTTAGTCTGAAAATTCCTGTTCCTCCTTTGCTTTCTCCACTGGTCTGAGTCTTGTGTAGCATACCATTCAGTATTCTTTGCTTAAGACAAAAACTCCACCAAAGATTTGCCAGTCAGTGATGCACTGTGAAACCTCTTCAGAAACAATTTCAAATAGGGATTCATTAAGTTTGATTAATCATTCACTTGTGTCACTGCAGTTTAAGCAGGATTCATTTAAATTTACAGTAAGTTTAAGCAAGAGGAAAAGCTGGCCAATGTGGGCCATTAAAAACCACAGTGCTCAAAGCAATTTCAACTTCAAAGTGGGCTTTCTCCCCAGAGCCAGCTCACGGTTTTGTAGCAATGCAAACAAAATGGAAGTTCTTCACCAAGATGATGATGTCAGTGATCTTTTCCTTCACCTCTGTGGATGGCACTGCTCAGGGTGTGGGGGCATAGAGTGAATCCCAGGAGGGGCTGCAGGGGTGGGGGTGGGGGGTGGGGGGTGGGGGATGGGATGGCAAGGGTAGGTTTCAGGGGGTGGTGGGTGACAACCATAAAGTGGCAAAGCATGGAGGTCGGCTTCACTCACAGATCTCCAGGGAGAAATGAGATCTTTATGTCTCCCCTCACTAATATGCATTACCTTCTCCTCTGAGCAGGTGTCTCCTCCCAGCCCTTGGCAGCATGCAGTTCATTCCCTCACTGCCAGGTGAGGGCAGGGCTGGGAGCTGCCCTTCTTTCTCTCCCAAACTAGCCCCTACACCCAGGGCAGTAGCAGAGGTTGTGAAGGCAGCAAGGACCCTGCCCTCCTCAGGCTTTTCCATTTCCTCGTCAGCTACCTACTCCGTCTACTTCTGTTTGTAATTATAAAGACTTTCTGCTCTCAAATTGTCTATTTCATACCTAAGTGGTTCTCTAATCTTTTTTGGGAGAATAACTGTAATGGCTATCCTTTTCTTGGATTCATCTACAGTATCATTATCCAGAGCAAAAGTCTGGATTCAGCAAACATAAATGTTAAAAAAGATTGTGGTCTTGGGGTAGAATTCTGTGAAAATGCGAATATGATAGAATCAGCAGATTATTTGATTTTCCTTTCATGAGTTTGGCCAGATTCTTATTTCAGTTGTGATGCTGACTCATGGACTTGATATTTCATTTTTGTAAGTCAAGGAAGTTTTTCCTAGTAGAATGACATGTAGGAAAGGTAGATACATTGTGTTTGATAGGATTATAATAGCAAGAATAAAATATTTGATATATTCAGTCTCAAACTCCGGAAATAAATGAAAGGAAATTATATCAACTGTTTTACATGGAAAGAAATCAAAGCTATTGTATTTTTAACATCACATCAATCAAATCCCAAGAATTTGCTTATGTTTACATACATATTCTTTAAACCTGTTCAAGTAAGGGCTAAATCCCTCCCACATTAAAGTTGAAAGATGATAAAGCCATGGTCATAGTTTAAAAACCCAACACATGTTTACATTTCATTATGAGTAACAGCTAAGTTCGGTTTTGCATCACATATCTAACTTCCTTTTCTAGGTAACTCATTCATAATATCAGATGGTAGTATCAGTTTAAAACTAACTTAAATATTTTAAAGCTGTTAATGTAGTTGTAGATACATCTGAAGAAAAAGTTACATATTTATTAGACATACTGCTCTCTGAAAATCAGTGAATTGCTCAAAGCATAGAACAGGAAGGACAACTATGACAAGGAAAAAAAGTATTTTTTATTCTAATTTTTTTATTCACTCTGGTATCCTCTCTTTTAACAAGTGTCATCATGAAATTGATGTGAAACATAGTATAGGTGAACATCACTCAGATCCTCCAGAGGAAGGTCTTGGCTGATATCACAGACAACCCCCCCATCTTTAGTCTTCATTTCAAGTCTCATGCTGCGCTGCAAAAAAAATCCCATATGTTTTGTGAAGCTACTTGCTGGTGTGTTACAGATGCCAGCCTGCCATGCCTGGAAAGCTCCCAGCTTGCTCTTGTTTGAGTTGGCTAACCAAGAGAAACAGTGGTTGTCTCAGAGACAAAAATTGGTACTTAGTTTGCGCAATGGTGTAAGTTGCCTTTAGTGTTTAAAGACATTGCTATAATGTTTTTGACTTTTCCTGAATGCTCACATCATCCAGATCGATGCTGAGTTGCACACAACAGCCAGAAATAATTGTAATTAGAAACATGATTAAGTATTAAAATTTGAATGTACTCTTCTCAACGTGTCAACTTCTTTAATCAAAGCAATTTTGTTTGGGTGGTTGGCAAGACTGACACTGTTCTTTCGGCTCGTACACACTTTCTCGATATGTAGCAAATCCACTTAAAACCTTCTGTCATTCAATGTAAATCCAGAATACTTCAGTTCCCATCCTCTACTGCTGTGTTCTCACTATGCTCTTAGATTGATGCTATGATCCATCAAAACAGTGGATGTATTCCACTAGAAAATACTATGACTAAACATGAGTAAACTAGAGTTTGTAAAAGCAGTTGGGGATCTTTCATGCTGGAAGTGCTATGCTCCAAGTAATATATTTGCTGGCCTGGATAAACACTACTTTTTGATTTGACTAGCTCAAAGGTACAGCTAAATTGACTAGAACTTGTACATAACAGAATACCTTTCTGGAGATTACCCAAACCGATATGAGAGCAGATATTTAATTTGAAATTTTTTTATCACCTTAAATTAGAAAAGGAAGGAGGATACACACGTAGAAACTCATATTCATCCTACTATTCAGTTTATTCAATATTTCTTCTGACTAATGTGGCCTTTTCAGTATTCTTTTGGAAAAAATAAAAAGATTGGAAGTTCATATTTTATTGCTTTAGCTTGAATTCCCATGTTTGAAAAGATTGATAACATAAGGCAAACAGCCAGTGCTACAATATAGAATGGCCTTTTCCTTTGCCAAAATGCTGATTAAATGAGTTCTGACCTATATTGTTTTTTACATCAGTGCCCTTTCACATACACAAAAAAATGGAAATAAAGATAATTAACATCAATGAAGTGTGACTTAAATGAGGAATCAAATTTTTATAGGTTCCTAAGTGAAATATTCTTTTCTTCTTAAAATGCCTGTGGCTGCTTCTGTGTGTTGTGCTGTACACCCAAAGGTTCAGGCTAAAGGTTAGATTTAGAGAGATTCTTCTTTCAGAGACAAAGCAGGTGACTGTGAAGATATTGTACTCAGTAGGTCCAGATTTATGTTTAAAAAACAAGTGCTTCAAGTCACTTCCAACCCAAACTATCCTATGATTCTAAGTTGTCGAGGTTAACCTTTCTTGTGTCATTAGTGTGTAAGTGTACTGACTACAGAAGTGCTCAAATTAAGTCACTATAACCTATTATTTATAGATCTGGGAGAGGCTGGAATCTGACCTCAGAACCCAATTTACAAATTATGCTTTGTTATTATATTAAGAAAAAAAAAAATCTCCATCTGAACCCCACAAAATTTGTTTTGGGGCATTACAATTTGAAGATGAATTTTGTGGCATGGGTCCAACATCCAATATTTATGCTTGGCTGGTGAAAGCACCAGCTGTGAACAATCAAATCCAAATAATAAATATCTGGATTCTCTATTGTGTTGATGGGAAAGAAGCAGTTTAGTGTAGTTGCTTTTGCAGCTGGCCTTTTGTCAGTGCATTTTAAATGAATTAGTCAATCAGTTTGTAGAGTTGGGTCTTGCAGGGAAAAGATGTCCACTGAAAAGTATATTCCTATAAAACAATATTTGTCAATTTTCAGTCTGCTGGAAAAGGTAGAACAAAATTCCTAAAATTAAATGGGAGACAAATTGATGATTTTGAATATATCAAAGTGATAGAAGAGATTAGGACCATTAATATCATGACCATTATCACGGTTGTGACCATGTTGAAGTTTGCAGTTCGATGAAGGATCAACATTTGTAGCTAGAAATCAGTGCATGTCTGACATCTGGAAGAAAGCAATCTAATCTGGGGAGACGTCTTTCTTCCTATCCAGTTGAGACATCAAGTGTAAACAGTCAATTAAGTTTTAATGCTAAAGACAAAGGTACCTCTTTATATTTATTGCAAAGAAAAAATTAAAATACTGTTAGGAGGTTCTAGGTGAAGTCTGTAAAGTTTAGAGAGGCTGGCTATCTCTTTTTTGTTATCCTCCAGCAGCAGCCCTTTTCCACTTGAAACAACAGACTATAAAGTTTTTTTGTATGACATGGAGATCCCACAATCAGCTTCAACAAAACTAAATAACTGAGCTACCAAGGATCAAAGAGAAGTAAGTGTATCAAAGCAGGTACAGATCAGGGCTCTTGTTCTCTTCTGGTCTTTTTTGATTTCCCTTTACATCAGGGAAACTTGGAGAGTTTTTTCTTGGATCTCCATAGAACACGTTTTACAGCAACTGAATTCAGATTGTGATGATTTTAGAATCTCTGCTAAGTGTCATGAGTTGTAAATACTGCTTTTATGTTTATTAATTACAACTGCATACCATTTCCCAGTAAGCCTTAAAAGAATTATTTCATAACACATAAAGTTATCCCAGTTATTGCGTATGAAGACATTTGCAGAGTGCCTACAGTTTCTGTAGCTGAAGGAGTGTTTCACTTGAAGCCACCAGTTGCTTACCCTTTATGGTCCTAGTTGTTTCCAGCCAATTTTATTGAAGTTGAACAAGATTTAATTATGTTAAATGGTCTGTCTGTATCTGTTGGTCCCCCTGCATACCAATCTGCACAGGTATGATGGTAATGCACATGTGACAGATATGCCATATACACATCATGTGAAGTAACGCATTTCCCTTTGTAGAAAGACATCTCCTTTCCTCTGGTGCATGGATTCAAAACCCAGATGGGCCAAAGTGGTTTTAGCTCTGGTCAGCATGCCACCACAACTCCCACTGCTCTGTACATCATCACTCTCTATTGCTAAAGGTGACTTTTCTGAGGTTTACTCATTTCAACACTACCGCAATATCAAAAACTAAGTCAAAAGATTCTACTCCTTTTGCCCTCTTACAGTTTTGTTTTGTTTAAAGAGGAGCTGATGGCACTACTTCTGCAAATCTGAGGAGTTCTAAACAACCTTCAGAAGGAGATACATATGTTCAGCAATGAAAGTCCCTTGATTCTCTTTTCCTGACTTGTCTGCAAAAAGTCTGCGTTGTGTTGGGTATCTCTGAATATACAAAAATAGTGTAGAAACATAGTCTTAATTCACCTTTCCCAAGGAAAGTAGCCCTCTCTGCTCCACTTATTGAAAGTGAGCTCTGAGTTCACCAATCTACCTTAAATGGATTTGGGAGTGAGAATCTGGTCTGTATCTGTCAACATTTCATAGTAAAGTTATTAAGACATGTAGTTTGATCAACATCTGCTACTGCAGATGCTGATGCTGAAAATGGAAGGTTCTTAATGTTGCCTATGAGGTTTTTTTGTCTCATCTTTAATCCAACAGCTGAATTTTATCCAGTCCCTATACACTATGACATGTATTGCATAGCTTCATCTTTCAGATTGGTGTTACTATGCCGTAAAGTTTGAAAATCAAGCAACTTCTCTAAACATAGTGACATTATCAACCAGTAGACATTGCATTAAACAGCTTCTTGACAAATACTAAATATTAGCATGTTTCACAGATTTAAATAGTCACAAACCGGTGAGTCAGAAAAGCACAGCTGTGTTAATCCAATATTACTTGGATAACAGGAGTGAAAATCTGGACAATTATCTGGAATAATTAATACAAAGTATGAATTCATACAAAGTATGAGTTACTGTTGAAATTAAGAAAATGCTTATATTGCTGTTATAAAAAATGTTCCTCAAGAATCACTGTCTGACAATGTAGTTACCACCCACGTAGCCAGAAATTCTTTAATATCTCATTCCAGTATAATGAGCAAAAGTGGTAACAGAAACATCTTAGGACAATGAGTAAGCCTGTTAGCCACTTTCTGGACTAAGCTGAACTATGGAACAGGGTAAAATTAGTAGAGACTGAAAAAGGAAGTCAGGAGAAGTGAGGCATCCAGCTCAGAGATGGACAAGGTTTTACAGGGTTTGGGTTTCTTTGTTTTTTTTTTTTTTTTTTTTTGTTTGTTTGTTTGTTTGTTTGTTTTTGGTTTTTGTTTTGTTTTGTTTTGTTTTGTTTTTTGTTTTTTTGTTTTTTTTTTACTAATATAAGGCAAAATGAAACACCTAAATTAAAAGGAAACTACAGCTAAAGAAGAAAAAACATTTTAAAAAAAGATACAGATGGAGCAGCAGAAGTTTGTGGAAAGGGATAAAACCTATATCATAGACAAGAGAAAGAAATTATTGAAATTATATGAACAAAAATGTAGGTCCAGAAATGTGTTGGTGCACTGAGAGAAGGACAGTTGGCAGGTAAAGAGATATTTTAGGGTTCTTAAGAGGACACCATTTCATGGATGAAGTAATGTTATATCAGCATCATTAACTTCTTGAGCTAAACTTGAAAGGTCATTAAACTTCTAAGATTAGTTACACACGATTTAGTGTCTGTGAAGCAGAAATACAGTTGAGACAGAAACAAAGCATAGGAATCAAAATACACTTTTATCAGATCCCCTTATTTTCCTAAATCTAGATCAGTATGTTCCTAAACAAATGCAATTTGTGTTAGCTATTTAATTTTAAGTTAGACAAAGAACTGTGTTTTCATGTTCCACGAAATTCATTCAACTCCAAACTGCAGAATTTCTCTCCTTGCTATCCAGTTAAAATATCAATTAAACACTTAACCTTGTTAATCTTTAATCAAGAAAATTAATGCTACTTTTAAACTCTTATTCAAGTGTCATACTGTAGAATAAAAACAATAATTCCTCTCGTTTATGAGGACTTTAATGTTGCATCCAGCTGCTCTACTAATGTAACAGCTATGCAGTACTGGCTGGTTATTTGCATTCTTTTTAGATAATTTATGTGGTAGTAGAGATGACTGAAATAGCTTGCCGAAAGTATTCAAATAATAAGTTAATAAATTTTGTCACCTATTTCAGATAAACACCTAGTATTTTCCATCACTTTTCTTCACTAGAATTTATTTCACTGTGTGTATGTCAAGCGTCCCGTGCTAACAGATCCTGTTAAGATTTTTGTTTGTTTGTTTTTTTGTTTGTTTGTTAAATTTTTTTCATTCTGCAAACTGAATGACTAAAATCAGATGAACTACTGCCAAGATTCCCCAGGTCACATGTACCTAGTATGTGCAACTGCCTGTGAGTGGTATTCATTTCACCTACCTTTTCCATGGCAAATATCACTGGGCCAGTATGAGATATGCTGTTAGGCCCTTTCTGTAATGGTGGTGAGGGATAAACACCTCCAGAAAACAGGGGACTAAGACCTGTGGGATAAATCAAGGTCTCTCTCGGAGAAGGACTAGATATTGAGCTTAGACCACACACCTGCCTTGCAGATGGCTGTTTATGTTTGACTGTGTTTGATGTGGAGAAGGAGGCACATGGTGATAACTTTTTAGGTACTGGCTCTTGAGAACTGGCCAGCGCTATGTCTCAGTTATATGACTCTAAACAGGAAGTTTCCAGTAACTTGTACCCATACCAGTGTCACTCAACCTTCAAGTCTCTTCTCAGTCTCACTATTCACATCCTGTCACAGAAGGTTTTAGGTCTGGGGCCATGACTTAAAGGACCTGGGAATGGTTTGCATCAACACAGTAGTAGCACGGTAGTGGCTATGGGCAAAATGCACTAAATAACAATAGAATTTTCTCTAATAAATAATTTATAGATAGAACTATCCATTTAAGCTATGCTGTACACTAAAAGGCAAATCCAGGCATGTATCCAGGCATATAGTTTTCTTCTACAAATAAATGTCACAGCTGTCAATTATAATTTTGCACTGAAAAAGTGTTCTTCAAGATGTGTGGTGTATTCTTAGTGATCAAGTTTTTGCTACCATGGTATTCTGAGTATGTAAATGAGGAAGGATCTCAAGTGAGGAGCAATACCTTTAATCAAGCCAATAAAATAACAAACCAGCTTTTGGTTTTGGAAAGAAACCATCTTTCTGGTATATTTTTTGCCTCTGTCTTTTAGAAGGAGCATGGCTTTCTTGTAGAAGTACAAAACAGTATCTTTCTGCTGAAAGGTGAATGAGGCATTTTTATTGAGAAATGAATTTAATTTGGCATAATAAAATTCATGTTCTTTTCTAAAATCTGCTTCTGAGATAATTGTTTCTTTGCCATTATTATTTCCAGATTTCTCAGTGGAGGAACAAACAGGAAACAGTTGGCAGAAAATCATATTGTTAACAGCCTTAATAAACTTGGGTTCTTATTTTTTTTTTTAAGTGTTCCTCTTTTAAATTATTTTTTATTTTAGCACTTTATACTAGAGTTCTTCACTCATATCCCATCTGCCGAAATCTTCATTATAGATCCTGTGTTTCATGACACTGTCTTGCTCTTTTAAATTGAAAATGCATTATTCTCAGCTGTTGATCAAAGCTACAAAAAAGTCTGCCAAAAAATTTGCCAGTTAAATAATTACCTCTTGTTTTGCATTATCAAAATAGCTGCGTAGAATAACTTCCATTAATTCATTAAATATTCACTGAAGTTAACGCATATGCAATGAAAATATGCATTGGTATTTTGTCTGTCAGTTTTCTTCTGATACCACAAATGCTCTGGAATCTGACAAGAGATTTTGCATTTTAAGTTAGTTTGCCTCATCTGATTTATATTTTTCAGCTCTGAAAAAGCCAGTGCCATTCCCATTCCCTGTGTTATTAATGAACACAGAGGAAAATTTCTATTTATTATCTCTGACTAATGCTATTTTACAGCTTTCAAAGATCCTCTATATCCTGTCATTTTGGTGCATGGAAAATCTGGGTTTTTTGCATTACCAAGCTTGGCTCCCATCTAGCCAGGCATTCACAACTGAAAAGCATGCCATATCACTTGATAAAGAAGAGATAATGAAGTGTAATCAGCTTTTGCAATAAATGGCAAACCTCCCAATGACTGGCAGGGTTTGTACTTGGTACTGTTATGTTTTTTCATAAGCTCAGTTTGCAAAAGCATCATGCAGCTTTCATTTCTAATCCTGGTCTGTGTGCAGTGTTCTTGCAGGCCAAGTTCAGCCCTCTAAGCACCACTGCTCTCAGCCTTAGCTGTCCTCTTAAGGATTTAACTTCAGTTATTCCTTGGTAAAAGAACTTCATATCCACTCTTCTGCACTTTTATATGTCTCCTTTTCTCCTGAAATTTGATTTTATCTTTACCATTCAAGGGGTCCTTTTGCCAAGAATTGACTTCAAGAGTATTTAAAAAAGCCAGAACAACATTTCGCTTTATAAAGGAAAGGAAACTCTTTATGAGAAAGATCATGGGATTTTTCAGACTGTCTGGAAGAAATCACAAATTTTCTTCTCCCATGGTTTATTTCTAAAGAAATCCCTTTTGTTGATTTAGGTAAGATATCTGTGTCTGCAGTCAGTGCTGTCAGGAGAGGTTGGTCCCAGTGGCAATGGCCCAGGAAGTGGTGTGGCAGGCACAAAGCTTGTTGCTGTGCTGCCCTGTGTTCCTCAAGGCTCGGTGTTGGGACCATTTCTGTTCAACATCTTTATTGATGATCTTGATAAGGACATAGAGTGCATTATCAGTAAATTCGCAGATGACACCAAGTTAAGCAGGAGTGTCGATCTGCATGAAGATAGGGAGGCTCTACAGAGAGACTTGGATAGATTGGATCGGTGGGCCAACGTTAACGGGATGAACTTCAACAAGGCCAAGTGCCAGGTCCTGCACTTGGGCCACAACAACCCCATGCATCTCTACAGGCTTGGGGAGGTGTGGCTGGAGAGCTGTCTGGAAGAGAAGGATCTGGGGATTGTAATTGACAAGCAGCTGAACATGAGCCAGCAGTGTGCCCAGGTGGCCAAGAAAGCCAACGGCATCCTGGCTTGTATTAGGAATAATGTGACCAGCAGAAGTAGGGAGGTGATAGTCCCCCTGTACTCTGCACTGGTGAGGCCACATCTTGAGTATTGTGTCCAGTTTTGGACAGATATCGAGGTGCTGGAGCGAGTGCAGAGGAGGGCGATGAAGCTGGTGAAGGGCCTGGAGACCAAATCCTGTGAGGAGAGATTGAGGGAGCTGGGACTGTTCAGTTTGAGGAAGGGAAGGCTAAGGGGAGACCTCATCACTCTCTACAGCTACCTGAAAGGACATTGTAGAGAGGTTGGTGCTGTCTCTTCTCACAGGTGATTAGTGACAGAACAAGGGGGAACGGCTTTAAACTCCAACAGGGGAGGTTTAGACTGGACATTAGGAAAAAATGTTTCACAGAAAGAGTGGTCAGACAGTGGAATAGGCTGCCCAGGGAGGTGGTGGAGTCACCATCCCTGGATGTGTTTAAGGGTCATTTAGATGAGATGTTGGGGGATATGGTGTAGGGGAGAACTTTGTAGAGTAGGGCTGATGGTTGGATTTGATGATCCAAAGGGTCTTTTCCAACCTGAATGATTCTATGATTCTTATCAGTATGTACGGAACGAGCTGTGTACGAAAAGAAAGTGTACCAGGTTCCTGAAATCTCCCTAGCTCTACTGCCAGCAACTCCATCTTATAGGCTGCTGTCATCTCCACTGGCTGGCAGTGGTTTCCAGTGGTTTCCCAACCTCACTGATGTCCTCACACTTTTTTTGCCTGTGGAGCAACCAGGAATCAAGTGCTGTGTCAGAGGCCCTAGGACTGCTGCCATGTTCAGGGTGGCCAATGCAGAGTCCCAGCACCCTTCAAATGCAGACAAACTGCTATGTCCCCCTTTTCTCTGTTCATTATGGACTCCTTCATTTGGCTCTATGCCAACCTTTAGCCCCTGTATGCTATATCATTTGCATCCAAGGGACATTCCTCCTATTCCTAGTCTTCAATAGAGGAGCTACAACTGCCCTCAATCCTCTTTCTGGGTAGATAGAAACCCCCTTGGAGAAGTGTTGTCCCTACCCTTTCTGGCTTCTCTGCAGGCATGCTCATCAGGTCACACAGCTCACATTTTTCCCATGCCTGTGACATGACTTGCAGCAATATGGAGCATTCATTGCTAACAGCATAGGGTCCTGTCCTTCAAATCCATCCAAGTGGCCACTATAGGGAAAGACCAGAATAGAACCTGAAGTTGTGAGACAGTGTGAGACAGACATGCCCAGCATGACCTTCACATTATGCAGCAGCAAAGGATTACGGTTTCAAAGGTTTGAGGTCTTATAACTTGGTCAAGTTTGAGCAACTTTGGTCACAATTAGGTAGATGAGTTAAAGTAGCTGTGAAAATTAGAAGTTAATAACAATCAAAATGTATATACTATTCCAAAAGATTTGTGCCACAGAACAGTTATAAAGGAAAGAAAAAAAAGTTGCACGACAAGGTATCTCTGAAAAGAAGTTAGAAAAAATACGCTAAGATGTTATTTTCAAAATTCTAAGTCCATTATGGCACAAGTAGTCTTTTGTCTTACCCAGTTATCAAGCCAATGCTTGCGTGCTTAATTAACTAGCTTCAGTTAAAGCCACTGAGGAGAGTGATTCTCTGTTGACTCTATAGTTTCCCAAATAATTCCACAACTCTAAAAAAATCCACATCATGTTTTACTTTCCTCTGAGTAATGAATGAAAAAGAATAATAATTGACAGTAACATTATGGTCCCATGATGTGAATTTATATAAA
The DNA here is from genome assembly GCF_031877795.1 of Strix aluco. NCBI lineage: Eukaryota > Metazoa > Chordata > Aves > Strigiformes > Strigidae > Strix > Strix aluco. The sequence goes on from NC_133931.1 coordinate 30,055,089, forward strand.
AGCTCAGTGCTCAAGATAATGACTACACAAGGCTTTCATCTTTTACTGTGGATGCATATGTTTTTAACACCAGGTATTAAATTTTCAATAGCAAATCATCAGTTCCTGCTATTAAATCATCAATACTCTTTTTCCCTCAAAAGTTGAAAATAAAGTACTCAGAAAATAAAGTACTCAATCTGCTATTTACATAAAAGGTATATTTCTTTCATTCAATGGTTTATTCATCCTCCCAACCTTCCTAAACTTTCTGTCATATTCCCTAACCATAAAACAACACTTTTTATGGGGGTATCACTAGTGTTGTCTTCAAAAACATTGCTCATTGTCAACTCTACAGTAGCTTTTATTTGGAGGCCTTTTGATAGCATTTTAAGAACTTGATTTTTTTTCTTCCCTGGCATAAGCAGTTGGTCACCTGTTTCTTCCTGGATCTCAACAGTGTTGACATAAATCCAAGGTGAAGATATCCTCTTTCACACATCTTTTCTCTGTTTTTCCTAACAGACCAGACAACAGATAGAAGGCAGGGGGTTGCCACTCTATTTGAGGGTTTACCTCTTCCCCATCTCCAGAGGCTGGTTGAGCACTTGGGTGGAATTGCAGAGACTCTTTGCATTAGTTCCCCACTCTGCAAGGAGGCAGAAACATTGTACCCTGTCCACCTGTCTCCACTGCTCCCTCAGAGAAAGGAATGCAGATCTTCTGTTTAAACCATTCTCTTCCACCAGCCCCCCTTTCATGAAAATATTTTTGAAAACATGTTGATTTTGACCAGGGGCCAGATGCTGACAGCATTCTCTCACAGTAACATCTTACTCCATGATTATCTGTTGACTTCAGTAGTATCCCTTGTGGAATAAGATGCTGCTCAGTTAAAACAACCATATCACATGTTAAACAAAGTTACTATCTTGAGAGACCTTTGGAAATCTCAGGACTAGTAGCCACTGATTTTTACATCATTGTAAAAATAGTGGTGGAAGGAAGGATCTGTTTCTTCTTTTGAAACAAGCAGGGCATTTCATTAGCCATTTCCTTCCTGGCATTCTCTGGTTGTGTCCCAGTTGGCAGATCATAAGGGAGTTTGGAGGGCCTATATCCAAGTGCACATGGTAGCCCAATCCTGACTCGGTATCAAGGCTAGATGCTGGGTGAGCATTAGGCCCTGTGCTGTCCCATGCCAGAGACCAGAAGGCTCAGTCCCAAGGACACACAGAATATGCACATTAGCTGATGCTGTATGTCTTTCATGAACTGGCTAGGCATCTGGATGAGTGTACTGGCTTATTTTAGGATACCTGATAAGAGTCGTTATGGGTAGCAGACAAGACTTGTAAAATTACCTAATTACAGGAATGCTTTTGGCATTCAAATTTTGATAAGGGCATTTATCAGGATTCAGCTCTAATGTTAAGTACATTCACTACTTTATTGCCTTGGCTACAGGAGGATTCTTCATTTGGATAAATGGTCTTCCATGTGTGGAAAATGTATACAGTACATAATTTACTGTGGCAGAAATAGTTTTATCAACTTTTGGTTCCCTTTAGAAGTCTGCAGAACACTGAATAACTCCTCAAGTCTCTTAGCAGTGAACAGCCAATATGACTTTAAAGCAAAAGGATCAACTTGCTTTCTCTTAACTTCCTAGGTATTCTTACTGGGATTTACTATTTAATTTTTAAAAGAATTGATAATCTGATATTATTAGCTAGACATATGATAAACTAAGTGATAATGACTAGTGTCTGTTTTATCATAAATCAGAGTATAGATAATCAATATTTAATAAAAGTTTCACACTTTAAAAAAAATATTTAGGTTTGTAAATGCCAGTAAATAATGAGGCAACACCGACTTCAGTGTGTCCAGGATGTTACCCCACATATGCCTCATGTCTGTTTTATTGTATTGCTCAAGTAAACATGGATTAACTATTTTTTGTGAATAAACCAGACTAGAATCTAGGCCTGATGCGTTATGTTACTAATTTTCAACAAAATAAGACTTCTCCAGAAAACTTTAGCTACTGCTAAGTGAAGGAGGAATACAGAAATAGTGTTTATTTTTAAAGAGGACAATTTAGGGTAAAATATTTGTCTCACTAGCTTGTATTTCATAAGTTTGTTCTATTATATCCTCTTTTAATAACTGAAGTGCTTGTTTGTACAACAGTTTAAACAGTTTTCATGAAAATACTTCTGACAAACACTGCTTTATCCAGAACTAGATTATAGGGAAGAGAACGACAATTAAAGTGAAACACTTAACAGTTGATAGACACTTTTGACACTAATTACTAAAATGAAGTTCTGTTAAAAAGAAAGGCTTGTAAGCACTGGAAAGCAAACTTCACTGTGATTTTCGTGAAGAAAACCAGTTAATCCTTCTAGAGATTATTCTTTTAGGGTCTTCATCCAACAAGACTGTTTAGTCATTATGGCTACAACTGAATGTTTCAGTATCTGTAATATAAAATACTAAACCAAGACTTTTGTCAGTTTAATGCAGCTATTTTTATGTTATTGCTTTCATTCATAAAGTGTCATGAAGACTTAAGGTTTTATTTAAACTATTACTTAATGTTTGATGGAAAGCCCCAGTTTCCAGAGAAAAGGAATCTTCCCTCTCCCTCTCTTATCCTCATCTCTTCTCTCTCTCCCCTCCTCTTCTTGCCTTTCCTGACTTTTTGTTCCTTTTTTTAAGGCCTACCTTTATCTGTCAAGGTTATAGAGCAACACTTGAAATTTGTGACCAGAGTACACATCACAAATCTCTGAACAACTCCAAACAGAAAACAAATGCAATGTCCGTATGCATGTCCATATGCATTTATTTTTTATGAGTGTTAAGCAGGAGCCCTGCTTATGAGTATTTATCTTCTTGCATCCCATACTACCTTCCTTCTCTTCATATGTCCATTCAAATGTAGACTTTTATTTTTAACTGCTCAAAACAGTACCTACCTCACCTTTCTGCTCTCATGTGTTACTGCATCTTGTGCCATCATATGTCACAGACACAGATAACCAGAACCTTCCTTGCTTGGTGCCTACCCAAAGGCCGTGAATTAAAGCTCATCAGAAGCATTCCATCTTCTACTCTGTGCTGCGCTTTTCATCCAAGGAGAAGATGCAGAGCAGATGTGTAAAAGATGAGCAGCACATTGCCTGGTCTTCTGCTGAGAGTTGCTCGCATGTCATGGAGATTAGTGTGGTTAGAAGCTTTATAAAGAACAGAAGTTAGTTTTCTAATTTTTGTGATGAGCTCTCTGTACAGTTCCTCACAGTGGGATCCACAGTGTGCATGAGGTTGATCAATGATGGGGCTGCACAGACCCTGAGGGGTGCAGAGCTCACCCAACACTTGGCTGTGAATCTGAGCTAGTTCCTCCAGAAATATGCCACTCTTGGCTGGGAAGGTGTCTGGCCTTTTTGTCTCTTCCCAGAGCCAATAATTGACAACAGCTTCTGTAGTGCACATTGTGGCATCAACATAACTGAATACTTCACTGTCTGCTAGCCACTGTGCACATCTTCAGCTTGGAGATCTCAGTGGAGATGAACAGAGAGCAGCTGTGCAGTGAGAACTGGTTGGAGGCAAAGCTCACAGCCAGTATCTTGGCTGGTTGCCTGTGCTGGTGAGAGCCCTGGGTGGTTTGCCACGCTCCCCAGAGCTCAGGCACCACACTAGTCAGAAACAGGGGTCAACTGTGGATGCCCAAGGAAAAGCACACATAAAGGTGAATCAGAACACACTTTACAGGTTGATAAAAAGAATGAGAAATTTTGAAAAAAACAGTTGTCTAGCAGTGGAATAATTTTGTGGACCTCAAATTGCTGCTTAAGGGCAAGAAGTTGCTGTCCATTGGCCCCTAGGTTTTAGAAGTCAGCCATTTCTCATGTTAACTAGGAGTATTTGCTTGTTCAGAACTGCAGAATCCATGAGAATGTGACACAGAATTAGGCATCTATGCCAACACATGAACAAACTGCAGGGTCATTTTTCAAAGTCAAGCTTCAAAGTTAAGGTGAGGATATAGGGCATTTGAATTAATAATAAGGTAATAATTTGGTCTTTAAAGGTGGATGACAATTTCTCTTCTGTTTGGACTTTTCTGCTATAGCGTAAATGTCTGTCAGGAGTTTTATCTGGGGATCAGTTTTGTTTCTAGTATAGAGAAGAGATTGCTTTGTCCTTGGTAGGTGGATACTATGTGCATTTGTTTGATTTGAGTAGTCTATTTCTTTATCACTTTATGGATCATTAAGATGTGATGATGAAATTGAAAACAGTCAGAGTTGATCTTTTAAAATGGATTCCAGTAGACTCAGATTTCTTGCTGACCCTCTGTGCTAACTCATTTTTAAAGACTACCTGTAGAAGTGAGTTTAGAGAAACAAAGCAATAAGCTAAGAACCATGACAGTTTAACTATATTTAATCTCAATGATGTAGCACACTCATCTTGAGGGAAAAATGAATCTGCCAAATTGCAAGTGCTTCATCTATGTTCAGAACTTGAAAACATTTTACAACCTGTTTTTAAACTGTATTTCAAAATAATGCTTCCACTAGCCTTAAAGAGGAAACAGCCTTGGCAAAAATGTAAGGGAAACTTCTAGCACTGACATCTTGAAATGACAGATTATAATATTTCAGTGAAGGATGGGGACATTACAGTCTTGGGCCAGTTTTATAGGATTACAAGAGAAAATATTTTGCATCATTGCCAACTATCAGCCAGTTAGTTGGTATGAACCAGTCACATAATTTCTTTAAATTGGACGTGGATGGTTTATCACAATATTGAACCAAAATATTTCCAAACTATCACAAGCTTTTTGGTGGTATTGTTTTAACATTTCTAGGCAAATGACATCTGATGACATAGTGATGTGTAAAGCTAGTGTCTTTTGCCCAGTGTGCCTTGAAACATTCAAACTAGAAGTGTTCCTTGCAGTTATGAGGTATACTGTGGAGATTTGTGACTGGTTATTGTTTTCAGAAAGAGCTCTCCATAGACTTCTAGTTTGTTTTTCAGAAAGCAAATCATTATACTTAGCAACTTTGCCATGCAGAAGTTTGCTGTTTGAATTCCAAAGAGATATTAATAAATTCTGTTATATTTACTACCTCGTAGGACTTAATTTATTGTTATTTAAAATTCTGATGACAGGATTCTGCACTGAGTAGGGCAACATGAGAAGTGCTATGAGAAATGAGCACAGCAATAAAATTCAAAAGGGAGAATTTTTTTTAAATGCACAATATATACTCTATTTGAAAGCATACTACGTACTCAAGAGCAAGAACTTGCACTGGTTTTTGTTCATCGGTTAAAACATTTCTCAAAGTGGGAAGTAGAAATAATATATTCTGGCTTAGGTGATCAGTCATAAACATGCAGGACAAACAGATACCAACAAACCAGTGTATCATTTATCCAAGGTGTCTGGCAAATACTTATGAATATCAAATATGTACACAGAAATCAAGGTCTGTTTATGACTGGCATGTGAACAGAAAAGAAAGTTTGTCAATATAATTAGACCTGTTGTATTCTATAGTTGCTTGTTCTATAATTTCCTCTAAACTGCAGTCAAGTGTAACACACAATTTGCTGAAAATACTGCTGACCATTGGATCTTGGAAGAATATGTCACCCAGCCTAATGAAGCATAAAATAACTTTTTTTCCTGTTGTTGTGTAGAGAAAAACATTATGTGGAAAGATCAGAAAAAAAGAAATACAAAAATCCAAACACCAAATAACAACTTTTTGTTCTATTATTGTGTAGGGAAAAGCATTAAAAAGAAACACAAGAACCCAAACTCTAACAATCTTATGAACACAGTTATTATAAAGTGTTGCAAAAACATTTCAGAGAAAGTCCAAAGACATTCTGACAATATATAAGGTACAACAGAGCAAAGACACCTCAGTGAGTGTGTCCTTACATTAAGCCTATGCATACATATCGTTCTAAATGCATAAACACATTATTCATATGTATTTTATGGGGAATCATGGCATGACTGTATTCCTTCAGTAAATCTCAATCTCCTTCAGCTTTTTCTAATGAGCACAGAAAATATTCAGTATGGTATAGATGCAGATCCTCAAACAGAATTTAGATTGCAACCAAATTATTGAATAAAGGAGGATCCCCTGTGATATTTTCCAAGAGAAACCACAGCATGTCTGTGAACATTTGTTAATTTAACAGCTACATTCCCTAATTCACAGTTATGAAACACACCATTAGTTTCCTTTTATCAATTAGATCAAAGACCGTAGAAGTAGTTTTATCTAGTGAAGAACAGAATTTTTTAGCGCACACAGTGCAAGATGGTGTTGTGCAAAACAGCAGACAGCCCCACAGCTTCAATGAACTTGGCAAATAGGCTTAGGCATCATTCAGTTAAAATTTCAAACAGTTTTCCACCCTCTGTCAGTTCATCTCATCTTCTTTGTCTTAATGATCCCTGTTGCATTGTGCGGTATTGACAACATTCTACAGAAATTAAAGTGTCAACTGTGAGTCCATAAATGCAGGAAGACATGTTTTCTCCAATTCTTCTGTTCCTATAAATGTGTGCCTTGTGGACATAATTAAGGGAATAAAACATGTCTCAATAAATATTCTGTAGCAGTCGTAAGCATTGTAATAACATACATTTGTTATCAAGAAGCGAGAACTGACAGTCTGATTTGAAGGAACAATATTATCTCTATAAATATGAATGTGCTTGTTTCTTGCTATATTTGAAACACTTAGTCTCTCAATAATTTGACTTCCCAGTTTTTCTGCTATGAAATCAGCAGGGAGAATGTTCACCTACTATGAAGTGAAATTTATGTTAATTTTATTATGGTTTGAAAACTATCATTTATCACCAGTTTTCTGGTACTGTAGTTTGAAAAGATTAAGATATCAATACATATGCTTTTTTGCTTATTCTTTTCATGTCTAATCACTTTTCGCTCTAGCTGCTGACTTACGTGGGAAAAACTGAATACCTTTTTCAAATGAAAGAAATGTGCTTACAGTAATCTGTAGATAAGTGCATTGCAGCAGTAGCCCATGCTTCTTAGAAATAGGGCAACCAATGGTTTTCATGGCTTTGGAAGGAGGCAAAATGTGCTTAAACTTATCTCTGAAAACTCTGAAAAATATAGAAAATATGTAAAGGCATTCCCTGAACTATGAAGGTTGCTTCCAGAGACAGACAGGGAGAAGAATGCTTAAAAGGAACATATGACCTGGGATGCTTAGCAGTCATCTGGACACCGTTCAAAAATATACTAGGTTTTCTGTTTCTACTGGCCCTGTACTAATTTTAAGAACATTATCTATAATCTAAAGAGAAGACAGTGAAGTATAAATCAGAGGCTTATAGATGGACAGTTTTTTCATGAGACTGGAATGGCAAGTGGTGAGGACAATCCCACTGAAAAGGAGTGATATTGTTAGTAGAAAGCAATAAAGACAATTGGATTTGCAGATTGAATGCATTAGTAAGCATGATTTCTTAAATGCAAACATTTAGTAGTAAGTAAAGTCAGATTTTTTTCTTACTTTTGATAATTGTCAGAAAATATCTATTTGGTGGGCTGAAGTTTTTCAATGGAACAAACTTGAAAAAATGAAATACACCAAAAATATCAGTGCCCATATACCTAGTGGTCCAATGGCTCTGGCACTGAGTGTGGGTGTAGGAGATACAGGTTCAACTTACTGCTTTACTGGGTACTTTCTTATAACCCAGAATAGCTCTAACACATGAGGCTGAGAAAAGTACATCGCCAGTATTGCAGTGGGTAGGGCACTGCTCTGCTTGCTTTCCCAAAGGGAAGATACAAACCAAGGATAGCAGTTGTCTCACCTACTTTCAGCCAACTAGAGGTTGAGAATGAAGTATAAAACCTTCATTTAGGCAGATGCTTTACTAAACAGAGAAAAATGTTTCCTGGTAACTGTCTTGGGTGAAACAGCTCCTGGATGCACCTATTTGTCTCTATTGGCTATAGGAGAAGTCTGGACATATCCTTTGCAGTGGGTTATATACTTTGACAAAGGAACCAGTGCTGAAGCTCAGATCCCCTTTTCATGCCAGGATAGAGGAACAAATTAGCAATTGTGTCAAAACTTAATGTCCAGTCAACCTGGATAATGTCTGCTCTGAATGCAGTAAAGCTTTGCTTATTCTCAGGGAAAGCAGAGATGAAGGTGCCTGCCACTCTCACATTTTCCTGCAAAAAGCATTTCTTGATTTCATTTGAATGTGGAATGGGAACACTTTTTACCCCCACAATACTTTTTTTTTTTGTTTACACCACTAAATATTCTTGAAACTTGAAATGCAACATAAAAGGAAGGACATGGCACAACATCTAATGGCTGGACAGTCTGCACAATACAAAATGCTGTAGACAGAGGGCCATCAGCTGCTATTATAGAGTTTGGCCCAAAATTTCTATTCACTTATAATGTCATTCACTTAATTATTATGAATTTTTCAAAGTCTTTTCCTGAGTATTTTTTTTAATAGTCTGGCAAATTTATGGAATTTTCTCTACTTTACATATGTGCCATATATGATACAACTCAGTATTCAGTCACAGCAACATCCCTAAATGAGTGCAAAGTTTAAGTGAAGCTGTATAACTCTCCACTCAAAGGTTTCTCAAATCATTTAGTACCTTCATCAGAAATAAATATACTGTGGTCTAGAGCTGGCTGAATAATGAAAAAAGTTATTCATGGGTTATTATTCTATGAGAAATGGCCAAATTTACAATAGGTTTTATTCACAATAGATTATTTGACCAGTTTCACTGGGGACTGCTGTGAATCAAATTTTCTAAGCAGTCAGGCTATCTCCTATATGAAATGCACATCTCAATGCTATTAAATGAAATTAAGCATTTCTGCAATATTATTCATGGTTCACTGTAGCCAAAGAAATACCTTATGCTCTGCAGCAGTTTTTATGATGATATAAAATACTTCGAATACCTTTAAAACTATCAGAGTGTTGTCTTGGGATTTGTCTGCAGTTAAATACATTCTTTCCTGCATCACCATTTCTGTATCATTTCAATATTTGTGTTTTACAATGCCTGCCTGATGGCAGTCAATACACTGGAATCATGAATAAATCATTTATTTGCAGATTGTTTTCTGATTAAATACCTATGAGATCCGAGGGGTTTATTATACTTCAGTTGTGTATAATATATTTTATTATTATTTACTCATATCTTCTAACATCTTACAGTAGAATACTGTGGTGATGGGTAAGAGAGATTTCAGCTGATAAAATACACAGTTTGCTTTTCAAGAGCAGGTAAGTGACCTGAAAGGTGTCAGGTCTTGCCTGAACTGCAAAAAGCCACACTGTGCCCCTGATGAGCTTATGAACAAATCTGAGGAAGGGTGTGGTAACCGCTGTAAACGAAGCTAGAAACTGTCCAGGTTTTCTTAAAATTTATTCAGTTAATTCTATCAATGTGGAATGGTTCTGTGAACTGCAGTCAGTGGTACTAAACACAAGAAAAACTGTCTGGTGGTCTTACCAAGTACAGGTACTCTAGCTGAAGTTTTCTTTGGATGGCATGACTAAAATGCATGTATTTAAAAAGAGTGACATCAAAGGCTCAAGGCCAAAGTAGTCAGTATGACAAAAACATTTTTACTTTATGATCAAAGAGGAAAGATTACACCCTAATTTTATTACAATTTTAAAACCATGAAAGCCATTACATAACATTTCCCAAATTGCAGGAAAATAAACCATTTTTTTCTATAACTGCATAGATTTTTACCCGATGTCTGTAGGGAAAAAGCCAGAAAAGATTAATTTCAAAACTCCCATGTATCAACCAAGGGGAAAGTTTGTGTTATTGTAAATTGGAAATAGTTTATGTCAAATAAGAAGAAACCTCCCAAAACCCAAGTCTCTGTTCCTTCTTTTTAATTGTCTTTCATTTCCAGTTTCATAAACATAGTCTTTGTCTAAATGAGAACAGTGGATTAATTTTTCTAATTGACTGTATTTTGATTTTTAGTCTTGGACTTTGCCAAAAAAGTTTTTAGTTAGTCCTCCTTGGTGCCCTATTTTAGTTAGAAGTTACGCTTCCAATTTGCTTAAAAAAAATTAATTCCTTATTTCTTTTCTTTGAAAAGGCCAAAGTAGTAAAATTGCTCAGACTGCTGGTGCTTCCTTATTTGCTTGTTACCTTCCATAACTGGCATCATTTCCTGCAGCATCAGAACTCTGAAAGTAGAAATATAAAAGTATATATACACCTTTTGTTCTCACAGAACCAAAGAAATACCCGATCTTTCTCCAATGAATGTGAGATAAACAATTTCTACATGTCGCATCTTAAAATAAATGTTTTGTAAAATTTTTTTTTTTCCCTGAAACATCTTTGCTGGCTCACTGCACTTATCAGGACTGTGATTCAACAGAAGCTCTTTAGAGCACTATGGCAAAGCCCTATACCTTATAATACCCTTCTTGTGGGCGCCAAGAATTTTTATTCTGTTTTCTGCATCCAGGGCAACCTGAGCTTGAATCCCATCTCCTAAAATCCTAGAGCTCAGGAATTGGGGCACTCTCCTGAGTGTCAAAAGCCTTGATCTGTGTCCTCAAGGAGAAGAGCAGGTGTCCTTCTGTGTAAAATTAAGTGAAAAATTAACCCCACTATGTTTAGAGCACAAAGCTGCTTTGCTTTGAGTGCTGCCTGGGACCTGCTTGCCCCTGAAATCTTTCTTTCTCAATCTTCATTGTTTTTGTTAAACTAACCTTTTTAAAAGCCTGAGATGTAAACTGCAGAGATCATGTCATGACTAACATATCAGTTCAGAATTATTTTGATTAGTCAAAAGTATTCTCCTTCCTCCAAATATTGCTTCCTATTTACCATAATTTTGAAATGTTTTCTTGGATCTGCTGGAAAGTAAGAAAAGCAATTATCTCACTATTTTCACAGATTTAACAATGCTTAGATGGTCTAATTTTATCTCAAAGCAAAAATAAACAGGTTTAAATCCAGCATCTTATTCCTCTCAACTTGTGAGGAAAACTTATTGTTAAATGCAGCAGTGGTTTTATGGATATCCACTAATGAGAAAAATAAATGTTAAAATGTAGCTTAAGCCAATCCAATTTTTGGCTGTTCTCAAAGAAGGCTATCAATCCAATTTCAGGGAAGAAGAACCTTGTTATTATAGAAAAATAAAGGCCATCGATATATAGGCTGTTATTTTCTTGGTTTAGACATTTATGTATATTTACTTCATTTGACTATACTACCTCAGTGCTGGTTAAAAGTACTTAAAGATAAATTAGAGAAGAAATTAGCTATAGTTTTATAGGAAACTAATTATTTATTGCTATTTGCCAAAACTAACTGGGGAGGCAAGGGTATAAGAAAAAGGAACTGAATCAAATGCATCTTGAAGTGGTTTCTTACTGGCCTCACAAGATGTCTTGTGATAATCAAGGTAATGAGTGGGCAACAAAGGACAGTTAGATGTCTCTGTTTCACCAGTGGTCAGCGTAGTTCAATTTATAGTGAAGGCTAACTTATTTCTTCTATATCTTATTCTGAATATGATCTAAAATCACTCTAGGGAAAATACAGCTATGAAAGATTCAGAAGAACTTGAGAGTGCAGCTTGTAGGTGTGCTTCATAGGGGGCTCTGGTATTTTAAACTTTATTTACAAGACCATTCAGTGAAAGTAAGAAGTGTCACTGTGAGTGGTGTCATGCATAGAAAGCCACTACAGTTCTCTGCTGTAAAGCTGGTTCTTGCTCTTACCTGTATAATTTATGAACAGAGGATGCCTCCAGTTCATGGAAATAAGGTTGTATGGTTATGTGACTTTTAAAGAGTGAGCAGCCAATAAGACATAACAGCTAATCCACAGAACAGCACATAGGCTTACATCTGATATTTTAAGCCATTCACTGAAGAACTGTGTCAAACAGCATATTAAAAACCCAAAATGAAGGAACAGCCTATTTATGGCTCTTTTACGCATGAGTCTAAGTTGTAACTTGGCTTAATTTACTGCCTCCATGGAGCATTGGTGAAATAAGACTCTAGGAGTTTTGCTGTGTCACATAATGCCTCTGGATGCAGCTGGACACCTTTGCTACCATGCTAATCATGCTTTCAAATAAACTACTATTTAACCTATGCTCTGAGAAGCTAAGGGGGGAAGGCTGAGAAAAAGATCTGGTTCTCTGATTCATGACAAACTGGAGAGAGAGTGATCAAAGGATGGCAGAGACATGAAGGGTTTAAACAATGGCCATGATTTGCAAGGGAGTAAACAAGCATAAGGAACTATTCTGCCCTGCACCAGATCGCATTCTTGAAAGCAGTGTTTTGGCGTACAGTATCTGACCACTAATTCTCTTTCCTGTGTATGCTGGCAGAAGAGAGATCTTGACTTTGCTGTATGTCTCTCAGTTTCCCACAGAGTGGGAAATGTAGGTAAACTGAAGAATATATGTTGCAACCTGGTTTAATTTGCTCCCTTCCGAGGGCGTTTCCTAGAGAAATTATGATTCTATGAGTCAAACTACATGTAGATGAGTCAAATTACTTGTAGACTTGCAGTAACACCGCACTGCTGCTTGCCCGGAAGCTATCTGCAAAGTGGTCTTTTTATGAATATCTAGTAATGCACTTGAATGAAAATGGTAACATGCTCAGGGTTCACATACAAAGCATGTTTTAAAATTAAACTCTTGAATCTTTTATGTGGAAATGCGTGCAGTTCTGATAAATCATGGGACAGGTCTCTGGGAATAAATTCTTCCGAATTATTAGGCATGCACACACTATGTTGAAAGTGTCATTATAATGCATATAATTTCAGCAGAATCATAGATAATCATAGTGAAGTACTGGGTCTTTTTGGTTCTCTTTCTTCAGTAATTGGAATAATTGCTATAGGTTTCCGTTGTTAGCATTGTGTCTGGGTGTTTCATATTATTCATGTTGGACTCCATGAGGTGAAAGTGAAATTCCTTTGCAAAACTGGAGACAATACTTGCTGAGATAAGAGAAAAAGGTAGCAGTATTGGCACTGAAGGAATCAGATTGGCTGTCAAAATAGTATTACAAAGAGAGAAACACACATAAATAAAATTGACTTTTTTTTCAGGTCAGACTGGAAAAAGGGGAAAGAGTTATATGATTTTGATGTTCTAAAGACAAAAAAATGCAGATTTTGGGAATGTTAAATCATAGCATTTGAAATCTGATTTTTTAAGTTGCTGCCTCAGTCTGCTATACTCATGGAGGTTTGTGAATGTATGTGAACCTTGTTGCTAAGTTTCTTATTAATTGCAAGACATTCCATAAAGTAGTGAGAGACTACACGTGAAAACTGTCAGTCTCAAGGGATTACTAAGCAAGGCCTTAGTTTTGCAAAACTCTTGTATATGTAGCAAGCCTGGCATCCTTGATGCCAAAGTGACTACTCAGAATTATGGTGCTGAACTCAGAGGTGGGCCCAGGAGAAGCATCTACTGTGGTCATGAGACACTGGTCTCAGGTACACCAGCCCAAGGGCATTTCATGTAGCATACCTGTAATTTTAGAGTATTAAGCAAATTAACATATAATTAGGAATATTCATTAGACTAATCAATGTTCCTAATCTATTTTAAATTAATTAAGACAGTGTAATTATCTTAATTAAGATAAGCTTCTGTCAAACCTGCTGTTATGATTTCTAGCTTTGCATTACGCTGATGAAGATGGGATTACTTTATGGTAACAGACATGTAGACATTTTCAGAGCATGTGTTATTATAATTTTCCCTGAAAGGTGGTAGCAGCTTTCAGAGAGCCTCAAATAAATACCAAAATAAGAGAATCCAGACAAGTAATGTGATAATAATTTATTCCTTATCTCTCTTGTAACAATCCTTCTCTTCAAGCAGTGCTAGAGATTTAACACTGGAAAAAGAGAAAATTATAAAAAAGTAGCAGTTTTCAGAATTATGGAGGCAGTGACATACAGTATAAACTCAGAACATAAAAATCTGAGAAAAATAGGTGCATTCATTTCTTGTCTAAAGTAACTGCAACTACTTTCCTCTCAGCTTTACTGGCCTAATGATCCATAAATTTTGCTGCTTTTCCTGGTACGGTAAAAATATGAGTATTGCCTTAAAAACTAATTGTAGGCCTTGTTGGGTAAAGCCTGATATAATCCTATCTTAAATCTCTCAGCCACAGTTAAGACTGTGGAGGATTTAGAGAAAGAAGAATTATAGTAGAGAGTTTTTTTCCTTTAAAGGACACTATTCAATAAGCCTGTATCCTTCTCTCTCCTTTTAGTTAAATGTTCAAGTCAGTGGCACTTGAGAAGAGTGCTTTATGAATCAGGACCTTTTTACATCAGGATATGCAAAACTCCAAGCCACAGGCCATTTGCTTGCATACAAGTTAAATATTATGGGCTGTAACTTCAGCTGGTGTAAATCAACACACATCTTGATTTCAGTGATTCCAGGTCAACCTACATCGGTTGGGAATGGTCTGGTTCCATTCCCCACTTGTGGGTCTATATACATATGTTAAAGAACAAAGGTAAGCTTTACTGATTTACTGTTTGAATCACTCCTGAAGCTCCATAAAATTCAAGAGTCTCTATCAACCTCTCATACTGTCCAAGAAGAAAACTAGCAGCATGATTTATTGTTAATGTTTTCAGTGTCACATGTATGTCTAACATTTAGAATAGACAGGAAGAACTCATCTCAGTGAAGGGCATATGCTCGTAATCTTTACTGTGTTCCAGAAAAGACTGATAATGCTCGAGGTATTCAGTCTATATGTGAGCAACTAATGAAAGACTTTAGTAACTTCACTTATTAACTTCAATAACTTACATTATTGTGTAATAATTATTAACTTCAATAACTTACACTATTGGGAAGCTTAGCATGGTGTCTCCAAAAGATTAGAGTTACAGCAGAGGAATTAAAAATATGTTTCAAAGCACAAACCAGCCATTGGCAGGTGAGACTCCAAACTGACTGTCTCCATCAGGATTTTATTCCAGAGCAGCCTACCCTGAAGCACCTTGTGACTTGAAATTCAAGCACCTTGTGACTGAATTGTGTCGAGTGGCAGGCAAGAGGTTCACTCAGAGACTGAGTGGATCACTTGAGGTTGCCTCTGTTCCTAAAAATACATGTCTGTTCTGCTGTCTTTGAGGAAAAAGTGTGTCAGTTTGTCACAAGATTTATTTCTGTTAGAGCAGAGAAACTATTTCACAGCAACAAATACACACAGTTTAGTTTCTCCACTGGAACATAATAAAAATGAGAAACATGCACTGAGGTATGATTCACCCCAAAATAGAGAGAAAAATCTCTTCTGCTCTGCTAGATTTCAGAGATCCCCAGCACACACTCCCACAGTAGGACACCAGCTCATTAGCTTTTCCTCTCTCTGCAGGCACAGCTGGATAGCATTTCAGCTCCAAAAAGCAGGCTCTACACATTTGATGCTCTCTTTCTCTGCAAGGTTAGACTTACACTGGAGAATTTCAACTGCATTTCTTCCTACACACCTCCTTCTTTTGTGTTCTTCACAGCTGTAAGAGGATTCTGCTTCACAAATAATTAAAGACAAGGAGAAACTATTGTACACCATAGATTTTAAGTACATAGGTAACTGTGAAGTCAGCTAGTCTGACTTCCCATCTGCTCAAGCCAGACAATTTTATCCATATTGCATATCAATGTTCCTGGGGTTCAGACTGAAAAATGAAATGAGGGAACCCAAAGTCAGAGATCTCTTCTACTTCATGCTTGCCTTCAGTTCATTAAAAGAAACAAAACAATCCTAGCCAATAAATGAACAGCCTTTTTTGTATCAAGGATGACAGATGAGGCACCGATAGGATCTTCAGGAGACTCTGCTAAGGCAAGAGCCACCTTGGGGGTGGGAAGGCAACACAGGAGCAGCAAAAGAACACTCATCCAGCAGGGAGGGAGCCTGTGACTTCTGGCAGTGAGAGGAAGGCTCCATTTCACCCTGCAGCTCCATTTCTTCAGAGGACAAACAAGTCCTGTTGAGGAAAGATCCCGGGCCAGATATCTCAGCTTTTACAACGAGGATCAGTGCCACAAAGAGATGAGTGCAAGTGGAAGAGGGATGGCATGAACAAGTGTAGCACAGGCATGGATAAAATGGGCTGTTCAACATGGACAGAAGGGCAGGAAAAGGAGGGATAATTACACTTTCTGTCAAGGGCACCCTTGAATGTTGAAAAACTCCAGTAAGAAACCAGAGGTCAAGGTAAGATGGGACTAATTTTGTTATGGCATGGTGGAGGTCTGTAACTGTTCACCTGGGGCAGAGGAGGTGGTGGCGAGCCTTAAATAGCTATTTCTTGCCCTCATGGTGGGCCTTTGTACATCTGGAGGGAGATCACCATGGCACTGAGCAAACCAGGAAGCTGAAATACTCAACATGTTTTTTGTCTCAGTCCTTACAAGTGAAGCCCTCTCCTGGGACCTCTGCTTCTATCAATATGGTTGGGAAGGAGAGAAGTAGATGACAGTTGGGGAGTAAAAGCTCTACAAAACTATTTAGATAAGCTGAATGCCTTCAGATTTGTAGGACTGGATGGGGTACACCTGATGGTACTGAAGGAGTTTGTTGAAGTGATGGTGAGACTCACCTATCATCTAAGAAAAATCATATTTATCAGAGGAGGTTCTTGCTGACTGGAACAAAAGCCAACACTACATCCTTCTTTGAGACAGGCAAGGAGGAGGAGGAGAATTACAGCATTCTCACTGTAAAGCTGACAAGACCAGGCTGGATGAATGAGACTTTTTCAACCCAGATAGCAGTCCAGTGTTCTGTTGAAAAGGGATGTTGAGAAACTGGAGAGGGACAAGTGAAAGACTACTACTGGCCAGAGGCATAGAGCATGTAGTCCACAAGGAGAGGATGAAGCATCTGGTTTTATTTAGTCTGGTAAAGAGGAGCTAAGGGCCAGTAAGATAGCAGCCTACAACTACTGGAATGGGGGTTAGAAACGCATCAGAACTAGTAGCAACAAGTAATATAAAAGGGGCAGAGACCAGAAACTGCTACTTTTGCAGTTTGGACTGGACATTAGGAAATACCTTTTCACCTGAATAGTGCAGTACTGAAACAAGTGTGAGAGATGACTTGTAAAAACAGGTCCTGAAAGAAACAGGTCTGCAAGAAACAAGGACTGAGAAAAACAGCCTCAGAAAGAGATAAAGGATAGCGGGGGGAGTGGAGGCCCTCTGAGCTAAGGAATGTCTCAAACACTCGCAAGTAATGAAACTATAGTCATGGGGTGGATAGTGTGGAGGTCGAAACTGATAAGGCTCCCCGAGTAACACAGGATGCAGCTGGAGGGGAGAGCCCTGTGGAGACAGGACAGCTCTGCTCTGGTGCACCTGGTCAAATTTCAAAGGCCATCTGTCCCGTGAATGACCTTTGCTTCATTATCCATGAAATGCATATTAAAGTTAACACCCCTCAATATGCTAAGGAAGACTAACAAGTTCATGCTAATTACATCATCCCATGAAACACCTTACCCCTCCCCATACATGGGATATGTAGGTATGTGGGTCAACCTAGGGGACAGATCCAAGGAAAATGTGTATAAAGTGAATGGGGGCAAGGGGGGGTTGGTCTGGAGAGTGAAGTGAAGAAGACGGATGCCTCCTAGAACCCTCGCTGGTGGGATTGACGCAGGAACTCGGACTGGTGATCTCTATTCTTCTATTCTCTTCATCTCCCTCCTTTCCTTTTTCCCCTTTTCCTTCACTACCATTAAGCAACGCAAGGCATACTGTATTGCTTGCCACAACTCATTATATACTTAGCCAATTATCGTGTGTCCAATTAGTACCTTGGGGGAAGTTAATAAATGTCTGGACTTTGAGACTTGTCTCACCATTGTCCACTCTGTTGGGGATTTGTGAATCTGAGTCACTTGTCTCCCTCGTCTGAGCAGGGTGTGGCAACAAGTTCACCAGAGAGGCCACTAAACCTCCATTCCTGATTGTTTTCAAGACTCAGATATGGCCACAGCTTACCTGATGTAGTCATGGGAATAGTCTTGCTCTGAGCAGGATGATGGACTAGATGATCTCCAAAGGTCCTTCCAGCCAACATTTCTAAGGTTCTGTGTCCATCACAATAGAAGGACAAAAATTTGGAGTGTAGTTATGCATGTGCTGGTAGAACAGCTACACTCATGTCATCTAAAACTTACTACCTTGTAGGTTTTATGCCTGATTTAATATATGGATCCTGATGTATTTTTTGATTACAGACATAGTATTCCCACCAAGGATGCTCACTTCCAATGTCACTTAAAATTATCTCACTGTGAATGCTTTGGAGTCTGTTGGATGAAACAAACAAACAAACATTGTGGTGTTCTGCAATATTATGGAAGATACCAGGTCCTAAGAAATGTTCATTTACATAGCCAGCTACCCTGAAAACCACTAGCTAATATTAATTGCAGAATAAGTTACCCAGCTATGATAATTCTGCTTGGTTTATGCAGTTTTATACACCTGGAAGACTGGAATTAAATTTATTTTCAGACTGAAAAAACATCTTACCTTTCAAGTGTTCATGTGGAACAGGACAACTTTACTTTCCAAAAGACCTTATTCGATTCTGTACAATAGCTTTTTGTTCTTGCAGAGCTGAGTTACGGATATATCTGTAGCCTACAATAGTAAATTCAGTCAGCCTGTCAGATAATGGTTTTGTCCACACAGACAAACATATAAATAACCCAAATATCCCCTCAATAGCAGCACACCCTGCAGTATAATTAGGTCAGTAACAGCAACATGTTGATTATACTTATTAGAAAAGAAGGAACAATAGATTTTTTTAATAATTTGTTGTAAAGTTCCTGGATTCATATGTACAGTTAAAGGACCAGAATTCAGGGAAATGGAAGAATTTCTCTAACACAGAGAACTTTTGTAATTTTGATATGTATATCTACCTTTAAATTAAATTTTAGGCAACTGATCATGAATCAAATGACAGATTTTACTAGACCAAGCATTATGGTTGAATTGTATTTCTATTTTTCTCTTATTTCTTTTATACTACATTTACTGTAGAAAAAAATTAGATATAAAGTTGTCCAGCATCAAATGATACCATGGTAGGAAAAGAACTTTTGAATAGTGTTGACGGTCTCCTTCAAATATACTTTTCTGGGAACGGGCATGTTGTCATGTAGCAGTAAAACAACTACTACCTGTGCTATATTCTCTGCTTTCTCAGGTGGGTAATAAGAAATGTAATTTAGGTGCCACAAATATGTGTGTAGATAATAATTTGCTATTGGTGGTGGACAAACACATATGATTAACCTTGCCAAGGTCAGAACAATTCCTTCTCCTCACTGTGCCTGAGACTTATAGTCTATCCCCAAAAAAATCACAATTCAAAATAACCCCTTCATTTCAGATGAATTTAAACATTTTTCATTTTTTCTTTTTTCAAACTATATCTTTTAGTGTGATGTGTCACCCCACTCAAATCCCTCAAAGATAAAGTAAAACATCAGTGTTATAGTAGAGGTTTCTCTTCAATCACTGTGTCTTTTTTCCTGTGAGATCTGTAGGGATAGTGTAAAGCAATAAGAGAACCGATATATCTAAGGCTGGCTCAAAGCCAAGGCTAAAAATGAGTTCAACAAAAATCTCTCTACGTAGCATCTGAAGCACTGCCATGGATAAAAATACATTCCTAGAGAAAATGTCTCCCTAGTTGTTTAAAATATGTGGCAGCCCAACCAGCATGTCAAGCAAGATTTGGAAGTATTTTTCTGCACTGCACTGCACAGTGCGCTTCCAACGCTGACTGGAGGTGATTTCCTAAGTGGCATGGGATCTGCATACACATTTTTCAGACTGAAGGCTGCATTGTAGAACACAGCAGAGTGCAAACCACCCAAGGTAGCACCAACTATTGTATTACAGATTACAGCAACCATGTCAATTCTGCAATGTCTCTCCCAGTCCAGTGGTTGGCCCTTCTTTCACAGGAAAGATGAACTCTCTAGAATTTGCTGGTTGTATACTAAGACAAAAAAAATTGATGAAAATCAATCAGACTTCACTTCTAAAATTTATTAAAGACTGGTATTTTACCCTTATCCATCCCCACCATCCCCACCCCCATTATCCTCTTATTTTTTGTCTCATTCAAGTCACAAATTGCAGTAAGGCTAAATAATTTTCATTCTATGCTGTATCCTTCACACAGAGATATTTGAGGTTGATGGATCTTAAGAGAAGATTGTTTTTATCATGTATAGTTAACCTGGCTCAGAGAAAATCAAGTACTATGAGCAAAAAACTCAAAGTAAATTAGTAGCTGTACTTCAGTATATGCTATAAATACCTCTACCAGATGAGAATGCATTCTTCTTGATCCACAGATATTAATAAGAGAGCTTCATTGTTTTTTAAAGAAGCAAAATACAGTACAAGGAAGAAGTAGATTTAGATGAAAGCAAGTGTCTTCTGAAGGTCAAGAGTTGTGATATTAATAATTAGGTAGTAATTGTTCAGTAAGACAGTTAATTTTAAAATATGACTAAATATCTTCTTTTTTAATAATCACATTTTCATTTTTGTCTTCATTATAAAATTTTTCAAGATCTTAGTTATTATAGGACATTGAAAGGATCTGATTATACTTTGATATGGTGTGGTTTTGCTACAGAAAGATACTCTCTGTATTCTGTTCAGAGTTTAAAATGCTTCACTATTTGCAGCTTCTTAAAGCAACATGAAAATGTAACTAGATCTATTTCTCAAAAGCATGTGGCATTGTCAGAAATTGGTAGCTGTGCTGGTTTCAGGTACCAGACATCACTTACTGTCCACTTATTATTAGGTGTTATTATAAAAATTTTGCAAAGTCTAACAATTTATCCTCATTTCTATATGTGTTTACCAACTTTTCCACTCCCAGATTTTATATAGATCCTAAAGAATAGTCTTCTGTGTCAATGACTATTCACGGATCTCATCACATCTGTACAGGTAGCTTGCCCACTCACAGCAGTGATAGCTCTACCTAGACAAAAGGAGAAGTTGAAGCCACAAGCAACTTTTCTGAAATGTACAACACTGGCCACTCATAGAAATGCCAGTGACTTGTGTTTACAGATCCAGCTTTGCAACAGTCAAAGAGGATTCAGCATTATCTTTGTTTTGAACCCTTTGCTCCACCTGCACAAGGCACACTAGCTGATATAACACTCTTGGAAATGTTCGCTTAAAATGGTCTGATCAATAATGGAAGAAAAAGTCCACTTCCTCTAAGATAAAAACATAATAGCTTCACACATTTGCTTCATACAGCTACACTCTAGAAGTATTTTTCTGTCTTTTCAAGGCTTGTCAAAATTCTGGTATTGGAGACAATGCTCAGGTATAAGGTATAAATACAGAATGAGTCAGTTCTCACAATCTTTTGATTTGTGTGGTTGAAGTTCAAATTCTACAATTTATGTACTCTGTGAAGGAATAACACAGCAGTAGAAAAGAAACCCTGGAGTTTCTGCCTGACTGGCAACTCATGATCAATTGGTTCACTTGGTCACCTGACTGTGAAGCCCTTTTATTTATTTATTTGTTTTTATCTGAGAAACACCTCTCATATAGACTCTGGGGAATGCGTAATAAATTAAAAGAAGTGTTCTTCTTCTGCTGATAATTGAAGCAAAGCCACTGAACTTTAAGGACCTGCACTAACATAGGGGAGCAGAGGAGTTTCTGCAGATACAATTAGTTGATCCACGTGTCTGAAGACTGGTTCACAAGTGGACTATACAACTTACTAAAAAGAAGTCCTGAAACATTTTAGGTACTGCAGCTGCTATGCTGATTTTGGGTAACAACAACATTTTACTGTGTATTCATTCAGTCAAAATATCACTGTGAACCTCATCAAACCCTCAAAATCATCAGTCTCACACTTTGCAGAAAAAAGGAGCTGCAGATGTCTCTTCCCTGAGAGAACTGTCTCCACTTTCCAGATGTTCTCATGCACAGATTGATAAAGAAATAATCCAAGTTTGCATCACCTGCCAAGGCAGCCCTTAAGAAATAAAGACCATTCTGTATTTTCAAACTATATTCAGTACAGTTAGAAAGCTGCAGAAATTTGATTAGGATCCAAAAAGAAAACCAACCAAAAAACCTTCCCTCCCTACTATCTGGCATAACTGACATAGTCTAATTCTGCTTTCTTACTCTTGAAGTCACACAAACCCACTGAAACTCATTTACAGTTCTTGGTCTAGCAGAAGTTTTCCTATTTCACAAAAGCTGGAAATTTCAAACTTTAAAAATATCACTACTGGCATGGTTTTCCTTCCTTTTACTGTGGTGTGAATCATGTCTATCACTTATGTTTGATTTTTTTTCTTTTTTTTTTTTTTTTTCTTTTAAAGGAATTGGGAAAGGTCATTTTGTAGCTTTTACACACTTTCTTGGGTCTGAAGAACTAGAACACATATTCACACATACAGAGAAAAAGGCAGGAAAAAATATCCTGGATACCATTTGTATAATTTCAATTTACCACTAAGTGCTACAACAAAAGAAGAAAGAGCAGTAAAGTACCACAGAAGTACAACAATTAATCTGCTTCATCAAAATGCATTTTGCAGTGAAAGCGACTGCAAGATTTTCCACACCATAATTTTGCATAATCATTCTGGTGGTGTTATTCTCTAATCATCAGTCAGTAGTGGGAGAAGACAAAAACTGTCAGACCCTCTGCTTGCTTTCCCAGACTTCCCCATCAGCCCGAATTTACCTACAGACAGCCTTGTTTAGGCAGCGTATCACCTGAGCCCAACTCAAAAAGCAGGTTGGCAGAGGTGCTCTATGGGAATGGGAAGCACAAGGGACCCATGCCAGCCAGAGCAAGGAAAGGAAACCACCCACCCTTTCTGGGAAAGAAACACACCACTCTTTGTTTTTCATTCTAGCACTGTTTTATTAGAATGTGAAACACTTTGCTATCACATAGTAACTTTAAAAAGAAAAGTCAGGTCTACTGAGTACAGATGAAAGGGTGAGACAACATTAAAAAAAAATGATTGAAAGGTAGTCTACCTTGTGGATAAGTAGCTCCTTATACTCTGGGTTTCTAGTCTAGAGAAGGTCTCTGGCTTCTCCAGTGTTGGAGCAGTCCTCACAATTTCCTCCAGGTCTCAGAGTTTGTTTAGTATGAATCTCTTGGATGTAAAAACTGGATGCATAGATGTACTCTTTTCTTTATGGTTCCTGCAAAGCAAGTCACAGCAGTTCACAGTACCTAACTGGGTACCTGCCATCCTTTTGGCTGAACTGGCTTTGAACAAATGCAATATCATATCCACAGAGAGAGATGGAGAAGTTACACATTCCTACCTGCGTGTACCAGTGCAGACCGTTCTGCATTGCTGTGACCCTTGCAAACACATGGAGATACAGCTACTGAAGATTTTTGTGGGTAATCTATTTGTGCCACAGTAAGTGAGAAGGAAGATATACTCCAGAAGATAGATCTGACATGCTGTCCAACACTGCAGGGATCAGTATATTGGTCATAAGATTACTATCAACCTACATGTGTCACCATTGAATTCTCAAGTATCTTGAGTACGAAAACATGTGGAACTTCTCCATGCAAAGCCAAAGGCAGATGTGTTTATTTTGCCTGATCCACAAGCAGGATTTTTAAACTGAATTTAATCTCAGTGTTACAAATGATGGACAAAACAAAAGCACCTGCTGTAGCAAAGAGGTAGTTGTGTGAAAACATTCCAACTGCCCAGACAGGATGTGGCTGAGCCGTAATACCACCTTTTCAACAAATAAGCTAGTCACACCCATTATTTCACAAATTATGCTTCAAAGCAGCATTTCAAGAGATGCTAACATGGTTATAATAAGTGTGTAAAATTTCCTTCTCTCGTTGCAGAAGGCAGTATAACACCACATTGTTAGTACTGAGTACTAACTGAGTAGTGTGGGTTCATGAAAAGTTCTGCAAAAAGTATGCAAGCAAATAAAAATGCCATTTCACTGACTTCGGAGAATGTTAAAATATTTCTAGGTTTAATTCAGATATATACACTGAAAGAGAAGATAACAGTGCAGAAAGCAGCACTGCAGTGTACTATTTTGCCTAGAAATCATAGCTTTGACTTTATGCAACTTACTCCTCAAGAAACTTATTTCACCCTTCTTTGTGAAATTAGTACTTAGAAGGCCCTGGAAAGAGCAGTTATTGGTTCATTCCAATAACAAGAATAAATGCATAGCAAGGGAAGAGAGAAAACCTATTTACATTGTCCTTGCTTCCTTGTGCTGTTATTACAACCTCAAGAGACAATGTTGTCTTCAGTTCCACCAAAGTGCACGTGTGTGTATCATGCAGGTCAGGGAATCAAAATGGACATTTCCAAAGTTTGTAATCTGTGTTCAGGTCCAGATTTAAAATAAATATACAGTCACAGCTCCAGTGTCTCTTCAGCCTGTCTCCTAGACATGTGGATCATGGTGGTAATGCTGGCATACCATTTCATACACCGAAGATATATTCCTGAGGTACGCAGTAGAGGGATCACAAGTAACTATAAATCATATAGGCCCTTCTGAAACAGGAACAACAGGAACTTGTCCCAAACCATATGTGATGTGGTGCTGTGTGAGACTTGCAGGTTCTCATACAGCAGACACAAGGTCTGAGATTGCCAGATGCCACCAAGGACCTGGTTCAGAACAAGGCAGGTATGTTAACCATGGCTAGTATTACTGCAGCTGCACACACTTTCTGAGGGCTGTGTTTGAACAGGTTTGTCAGGACAAGGACAGGAAACAACCTGTGACTGTTCAGTGCCTGAGTGCTGCAAAACTATACATACTCAAGCAAAAACTATTTGTTTTTATTTTTTTTTTTTTAGGGTCCTCTCTCTCTCTTTCATATCTACATCTAATCATAGAATAGAAGCAGAATAATTTAGGTTGGAAAAGACCCTTCAGACCATCAAGTCCAACTGCAAACCTAACACTGCCAATTCCACCACTAAAGCATGTCCCTAAGTGTCACATGTTCACGTCTTTTAAGTACCTCCAGGGATGGTGACTCAACCACTTCCCTGGGCAGCCTGTTCCAATGTTTGACAACCCATTCAGTGAAGAAAGTTTTCCTTTGCTTGTTACTTGGGAGAAGAGACCAACATCCACCTCACTACAACCTCCCAACCTCCTTTCAGGTAGTTGTAAAGCACGTTATGGTCTCCCCTGAGCCTCCTTTTCTCCAGACTAAACAATCCCAGCTCCTTCAGCTGCTCCTCATAAGACTTGTGCTCTAGACCCTTCACCAGCTTCGTTGACCTTTGGATGTGCTCAAGCACCTCAATGTCTTTCTTGCAGTGAGGGCCCCAAAACTGAATGCAGTATTTGAGGTGCGGCCTCACCAGTGCTGAGTACAGGGGAACAATCACTTCCCTAGTCCTGCTGGACATTCTATCTCTGATACAAGCCAGGATGCTGTTGGACACCTGGACACCTGGGCACCATGCCAGATCATATTTATCCAGCTGTTGACCAACACCCCCAGGTCCTTTTCCTCCAGGCAGCTTTCCAGCCACTTTTCCCAAGCCTGTAGCATTTCATGGGGTTGTTGTGACCCAAGTGTGGGAGCCAGCAATTAGCCATGTTAAGTCTCATACAATTGGCCTCTGGTCATCAATCCAGCATGTCCAGATTCCTCTGTAGTACCTTCCTAGCCTCAAGCAGATCAACCCTCCCACCCAACTTGGCATAGTCTGCAAACCTACTGAGGCACCCTCGATACCCTTGTCCAGATCATTGATAAAGATATTAAACAGAAATGGCCCCAATACTGTGCCCTGGGGAACACCATTTGTATTCTATATGTATAATCTCTTAGAAAACCTAATAATGATGATGTGGTGTATATCTCATTTTAATAATTTAGAAACTCTCTACTGGGTTTATCTGGTTTATTTTAGGGAAGCTGTCAGACCCTTGAAAGCAGCAGAAGCTAGCAATGTAGAAAACCTGTCTAGAGGTAAAACATGACCACTGAGTTTGCATGAATTTGCAGTGCTATGTGGAGGACAGAGGGAGAAGGAATATATCTTCCCTTATAGCACCCTTGGGAAACAGACTTGCTGTCTGCTTCTTCCAAGTGAAGTCAACCCTCTTCTGAAAAAAACAGCTATTGTAATATATAGATAATATTTGTTAAGATATTTTATCATGACATGATATGAGTAAGATAAATTTGTCATATCTTGAGGATGGCATATCAGCAGTATAAACAGAATCGTAAATATAACTCCATCTTTATCACTCCTTCAGTGCAGGGAATTAGGCAATGCTTTTCCATATGGGTCTAGGTGCACAATCAAGGGTCTCAATGCTTTTATCCTTCAGTGCACCAGGGGAAAAAAAACCAGTAGTATTCTGTCTGTGCTTTTTGCTATAAATGACATACTTCAAAGACTCCTTCAGATTTTAAATTGTGGACTGGATATGAAGTAGAGAGGATACCGCAGATAGAAAAGTGACTGAGACTGAAAGGAGAAATCCAAATATTTTAGAAAATTACCACGCATAACTACTTCTCACTATTTAATACTTCCTTTCAAATAGTTTTACTTTGGTCTAAACAGATAGTAATTCTCAAAGGCATGATATTGAACTTCCACTTGCTATAAGTCTTTGCTTAGATAAAAAAGGCTTTTTATGTTGGAAAGAAAGAATTGTTCTGCTTTCCCAGTTATAAACTCAACAGATCTTTCAGTGATTTCTTTCCACATAAAGTGATGCTTATAAATGCCATTTAATAGTGTCTTTATATTTGGTGTATTCAAAGACTGTCAATTTTACTGTAATGGAAAATATATAAACTTCAAGTAGAATTAGAAAGAGTGAGAGAAAATGAAATTGTGTATTGAAAAATCAAGCTGTTCATAAACAACATTCAGTCCCCAGAAATCCAGAAATGCCTCACAGGTACCAGAGTCAATATTAAGGCAATCATGATGATTGCATCAGATAATTTTTTTTGTTTATTAAATGGAGAAGGAGATTGAACTCCTTTTAGCAAGTAAATAGGTGTCCGAGAGGAAAGTTTGATTTATTTTTTTTCAAAGAGTGGCCTAAAGCTGCCTCACACCTGAGATTTTTCTAAAGAGAGCTACAAGAATTAGATGCTCAGCTGCTCCAATATGTCAGGAGGGATCAAGCTTCCCTGTATTTCTCTGAAAATTCCAACTTGGAGAGTTACAGTAAGTGGTGGAAGATGTGTCTGATTTCGGGGCTGCTGCGAGGCAATAACCGAAGAAGAGGGAGGCCCCTAACTTGACAGGGGCTATGGTATCTAGGGCTTCAGAAAGGCATTCCCTGGGACTTGATGGACGGAGTCCCAACCCAAAAATTAGAAAAACTTGTGCAGGAATGGTCAGAGCGAAAAGTCGCTTTTGGACCAACCCCTAATGCTCCACCTTTGATAGACCTTGAGGAGGAGCTGGCCAGGCAAAAGAAGGTGGCGGGAAACGAGACCTTCCATCCCCCAGAGGCGGCGGGGGGAACGGAGCATGGATGTTTTTAAGACAACTCACCTTGAATATAAAAGGGGTTTTACTGATTACAGTTGCTGTGGGACCAAGGAAAAGGCCAGTAACTTTTTTAATTGATACTGGGGCACAAATCACTGTGCTAATTCGGACCGAAGCAGAACAATGCGGTGTCTTGATTCCCTCTAGGAAGCTAATTGTCTTAAATGCCCTGGGAAGAACACAGTCAATGCCTGTTACTTCGGTGACGCTATGGTTACCAGGAGAGGAAAACCCTGTCAACACCATGGTGGCCATGGATCTTTTCAGATGAATCTTTTAGGTATAGATGTGTTAAAAGGCAGGCAGTGGCATGACACCCAGGAAAATTCATGGACTTTTGGCATTCCCCAGATCAGGCAATCGGTCAAGATGCCCTGGGTGGAGGTGCGCTTATTGCAAGCCACACCTACCCTTCCCCTCTCCAAATTACCAATGTGAAACCCCACCCATTGCCATTAGGGGCCAGGAAAGGGATAAGCCAGTGATTGAGGATCTCAAACAACGGGGAATTCTGGTGTTTACCCATTCCCCATATAATTCACCAGTGTGGCCAGTACGCAAACCTAATGGAAAATGGCAATTGACTGTTGACTATCGGTGTCTGAATACAAACACTGGCCCCCGGACTGTGGCTGTACCTAACATAGCCAAATTAATTGTAATCATTGAAGAACAGGCCCACCCCATCTTAGCAACTATTGATGTGAAAGACATGTTCTTTATGGTTCTGCTCCAAGAGGGTGATCAAAATCAATTAGCTTTCACTTGGGAAAGGCAACAGTATACCTTTACCCCCTTGCCCCAGGAATATAAACACTCGCCTACCCTGGCCCACCATGCCCTAGCACAGGAATTGGCAATAATTCCGTCAGAAAGGGAGATCAAGGTCTACCAGTATATCGATGACATATTAATAGGGGGACATGTCATGGCCTCAGGGCAGACTATGCAGGATAAAATCATCAACCATCTGGAAGAAATAGGCCTTCAAATACCCAAGGAGAAAATTCAAGCTCCTGCCAGTGAGGTTAAGTTTTTAGGCATCTGGTGGAAAGGAGGGTCAGTCTGTATTCATCTGGACACCCTCTCAGCATTAGATCAGGTAAAAATCCCAGAAAATAAGAAAGAACTGCAACGTGCCTTAAGACTATTGTTTTTTTGGAGAAAGCATATCCCGGACTTTGCAATAATTACACGACCCTTACATAATCTGTTGCGGAAAGTGGCAGCTTGGGAGTGGACTCTAGCCCACAATGAGGCATTGCAACTGTTGGTGTTTGAAGGTAGCACCCATCAAGCTTTAGGCCCTATTCACCCCACTGACCCTGTCCGGATTGAATGGGGGTTTGCATGCTCAGGATTGTCAGTTCATTTTTGGCAAAAGGGACCAGATGGTCCTGCCCGCCCGATTGGGTTTTACTCTACGAGTTTTAAGAATGCTGAAAAACGGTATTCCAGTTGGGAAAAGGGTCTGTTTGTAGTGAGTTTGGCTCTTAGAGAAGCAGAGTGGACCATACGCCAACAACCTATAGTCTTGAGGGGATCCTTTAAGGTAATTAAGCCTGTGTTGGCAGGATCTCCTCCGCCTGACGGGGTGGCCCAAAGGGATACCATATGTTACAGAGGCTTCCAAATGAGCAACCAACCACCAATATAAAAAAATAAAAAAAAATATTTTTAATAACACAGCCAACCAGCTCTCCGTAAATTACAGATTCGAATGTCTGCGAGAGGAGAACAGAACAACTTCCTGAGGTTTAACAGCAACCCAAAACACTTTACAAAGCCTCACTCCCTAGGGTTTAACGGCAACCCCAAACGCAGAACAAAACTTCACTACCTAGGGTTTAATGACAACCCAAAACGCTCTATCACTCACCTGATAAGTGAGGGCTCTCAACCTCGAGGACCTACTCAGGGCAGCGTCCCGACCCAAGGCACCTCAAGGAGTTTCCTTGGGCAGCGTCCTGACCCAAGGGGAGAGTCCTCGACTGCAGTGTGCTGCTCCATGGAGACGAGCTCCAAATGGCTCCCCCAGGGGACTCCATTTATACCCAGGCCGAATCTGACCTGTAGTCAATAGCGGCTCCCATTGGTCAAAGGTCTCAACTACCGCGAGACCTTGAAAACAAAGACAGCCAGAAGCTGCCACACTTCAGCAGACAGGAAGCTCTGCTTTCACTGGGCGGATGCACCTGCCACACCGTAAGGAAATGGTACACTAAAATTGAACATTATTGTAATGTTTTCACAGTCACTGAAGGTACCCCTAAGGTGTTAAACATACAGGAAGAAGTGGCAAAACTTCTGGACGGAGATACTCCTCCTCCTTCAGTTGTCAGAACTGCCCCACCCTTTTCAGAAGAACTGCAGAACGTGTGGTTCACAGACGCCTCTGCTAAGTGAGAGGGCAAACAGTGTAAGTATTGGGCTGTAGCTATTAATGTGGATACTAAAAAGGAAACAATTACTGAGGGCAAGGGTAGTGCTCAAGTCGGGGAGTTGGTAGCAGTATGGAGTGTGTTCAATAGCGAAGAAAGGACGAGAACTCCAGTGTATATTTACACAGATTTATTTGCAGTATTCAAAGGGTGCACAGAATGGCTCCCTTTTTGGGAACAGAACAACTGGGAGGTAAACTGGGTGCCAGTGTGGCAAAAGGAGAAATAGCAAGAAATATTAGATATTGCCAAACGTGGGGATTTTGCGATAGCATGGGTGGTTTCCCACCAGCAGGATGATACCCCTGCAAGCCAGTGGAATGGCAAAGCTGATGAACTAGCCCTGCTGGTTCCCCTGCAGAATGACCAAATAGCAGAGGATTGGGAATGGTTGCTAGAATGGCTACATGTGAAAAGAAAACACTCCGGGGCCAAGGATCTCTATTGTGAGGCCCACGCCCAAGGCTGGCCAGTTACTAGAGAAGAATGTAAAACTTGTGTGTTTGCTTGTGAACAATGTCGTACCTGCTTAGAAAAATATCCCCTAGAAGTGATCCCCTGCACTTAAGGGAAGGGAAAGGGCTATGGGAGGCCTGGCAAGTGGATTATACTGGCCCTTTCTGGAAATCAGAAGGAAAGCATTATGTGCTGTTTGGGGTAGAGATAGTGTCTGGGCTGGTCCAAGCCGAGGCATCTACTAGAGCAACAAGGGAAAACACAGTGAAAGCTCTGAAGGGGTGGTTTGGCACCTTCCCCAAACCGCATTCAATCCAATCAGACAATGGTTCCTACTTCACTGCCAAATTAGTCCAAGAGTGGGCAGCTCAAGAGGTGATTTCATGGTGTTCCACACTCCATATTATCCACAGGCAAATGGAATTGTGGAAAGGACAAACGGTTTGTTAAAGCGCTTCCTTAAGCCACATAAATCAGGATGGGCCGAGCGACTATGGGATACGGTGACTAGTGTTAATAGTCACTGGGGGATGAACGGATGCCCCAAAATTACAGCATTCTGTCTGAAGGCCCCAACCATTATGCCAGCCCCATACGGCTCTGATCCTCCTAAAAATCCATCGCACTTTCCAGGCCAACCAGTTTTGGTCAAACTCCCCATGGTGGGAGCTGTGCCCCTGCTGTTGGAAACTCCGATAAACAAATATGCCTGGAAGGCAAAAGATGCCTACGGAAAGGAACATAAGATTAACACAAGATGGATTATTCCATCTTTCTAACCATAACCTGCTTCCAGTTCCACATATCGAACCGAGGATGTTGTGTTTTCTTTTGTAGGTATCGATTGGCTCTGACATGGACCACAGCCCTCAACACAGAAGGGATGAAAGTCTTAACTATATGCATTGTGACACTGGTTACTGCTTTATTAATATTTTCAGGATGTACTGTCTATCATCGCAGAAACTGCTTTGGGCAACCGTTCTCCTCTCTCTCGGTTCCTGGGGAAGCTTCGGCTCTCTAAGTGTTAACTGAGAATGGGGGGAAAACAAATTTGTGGCTTTAGGTCATTCTGTTGCCAGTGCATTTAACCGTACTAATTGTTGGGTGTGTGGAGGTCCAGGAGGATTCGAGGATTGGCCATGGCTGGCCCAACCGGTGCAACCTAAGTGGTGGGTCAGCAATTTGATACAGTCCATGATGGGATGAGATTCTGGACTGTGGATGCCGATCCCTGGTGACTCCATTTTCCTGGAAAAGGTATTTATTGCCTTAACTGGACAAAAGAGAGAGGAGTACGAGTCAGGGAAAGTATTTGTGAATGGACTTTATCTCCAGGCTTTGATTGTTATGATCCCTATTGCAGACCCTATGATTGTTCTAAATGCCAAGGGAGATGGAACTGAACACATGTAAAACTCACTAACAATAGTTGGGTAAAATGTTCATACCAAGAACCTATAGGGGAAGGTTGTAAAGCAGTAATGCGAGACCGGTTCTTTGATGTGCTGTTTGGAAATTGTCTACAAGCTAATAGTACAGATAAAAACCATATAGTATGGGTGTATCAGTGGGCATGGCAACTCCAAAATGGAACCTGAACTTATTTTGACAAATTTTGGTCTGCAAGCAACTGAACGGGTAAGGGCGATTCGGGGTGCAACTGTAAATGACGACCCAACACAGGAGCCTGGAGATGTAGTTATTGTGACTTTGAAGGGGAAATGACTGTGGTGGGAGGACCTCTATGACCTGAAAACCATTTATATTATGAACAACCAATAGACACTGAGTCATGGGAAGGTCCCTTTCCAATGGGGCCTGGGCTTTAAAAGGTCATTACTGGATTTGTGGGCAACATGCCTACCAGAGACTGCCTCCAAATTGGATAGGAATATGTTACATAGGGTATATTAGACCATTGTTTTTCTTATTACCAGAAACCCAGGGTGATGGGTTAGGAATTAAAGTGTATGATCACCTAATTCGAAATAAACGATCTATTGACACCACCCTGACAGGTGGTAGTACCCAAAATTGGGGAAGAGATGAATGGACCCCTCAGCGGATCATGCAACATTATGGGCCTGCCACCTGGAACCCCAATGAAGTCATTAGTGGTGCTCGAGAACCTATTCATAATTTGAATCGCATTAGTCAATTACAAGCTGTTTTAGAAATTATCACCAATGATACCACTCGTGCCCTGGATCTATTAGCAGACCAGGCCACGCAAATGCGAACTGCAATATTCCAACATCGTATGGTTCTCGATTACGTGTTAGCTGAAGAAGGGGGTATTTGTGGTAAATTAAATGATTCAAACTGTTGTTTAAAAATTGATGACAATGGTCAGGTGGTCAAACAAATAACTTCTGGGATTAGGAAACTAGCCCATGTCCCTGTTCAAACCTGGAAAGGTTGGGAATTTGATCCCTTCTCATGGCTTCCAGGTGCTCCATGGCTTGGCTATATGTTATGTGGCTTGGCTATGGTATTGTTTTTACCTTGTTTAATTCCATGTTTTATACAATTGATTCAAAGTGTTGTATCGAATATGTAATTTGTCTCTACTGCTTCGCCCGATGGCGTTAAACAGATTCGTGCCATACATGAAAAGGCACCATCTATCATACAGGTTGTATAAATGCATGTGTTCTTTTCTCACTTACAATGGCCACCATTCTAGTCACGGGGTGGTATAACAGCCCACTCACTGCTTTATTGGGGATAAGCATAGCAGTGAGCTACCCATGAAGGCGAAATGAAACTACCCAGGTCCAAACTACACATGGACTCTGGGCTGAGAGCATGGAAATACATTTTCCTGCTGTGCAGGCAGACCTCAGCTCCAGCGAGCCCAACCACCTTCAGCTCCACAATTGACAACAACAACCACAAATGTATACCCTTTTGATACTTAATTTTGTGGAGGTTACTCTGGTAGCTCTTGCTATGGTTTCCCTTGTGATATGCATGTGTTGGTCTTGTAACATGTACATGTAACCGGTTTCATAGTTGTACTTGTTTTTGTGGACAACCACCTTCTCCTCCCAATCCCCAAGGGCTGGGAGCATGTCCTTAGGCCCAGCCTGGGACACATTTTAGTTAAACATGTTAGGTTAAAACACTGTTAATTGATACTGTTATTGTTACCTTTGTTATATTTGGTTAGAATATTGTTAACCATTGTTAGTATTAATATTGTTCTATTTGTTGTACAGTTTGGCCTTATTACTGTTTTTGCCACATATTATTCTCTGCTTTATTCAATTAATTCAGTGCGTTGTGACCAACATGCAATTTATAGCCACCTCATCACTGGACAATGTTAAATATGTCCATGTGGTGTACCAGCCAAAACCTTCAGTTGTGAAAATTGTATGGACAGATGTTTTTTCCCTGTTTTCTTTTGCTATATGAGTTTGTCATGTTAATGTTTCTTCTTCCTGCTATATATTGTTTCATATTTTATATAATTGATTCCTACTTCATTGGATGAATTCATA
This sequence comes from Strix aluco, assembly GCF_031877795.1. Lineage (NCBI taxonomy): Eukaryota > Metazoa > Chordata > Aves > Strigiformes > Strigidae > Strix > Strix aluco. The sequence continues at coordinate 30,089,238 of NC_133931.1, forward strand.
TTTTATACAATTGATTGCTATTTCATTGGATGAATTATAAAATGCTCTTTTCTGGCCTTTTCTAAACAGCTATCCTTTCCTAAAGCCACCATGGGTCCTAAAGCAATCTTTGAGCCACGGGGTGGTGTGAGAGACTGAAATGTCCCATGACTGCCTCAAAGCTTGCTTGTGTCTGTGCAGACCTCCAAGAGAAGATGCTCCAGCCTGTGGATTGGTCTGGGGGATGTCGCCCAGAGAAGCGGGAGTGTATTGAAGGATGCACCCCCCCCACTTCTCTGCGGCTGCATTGTCTGGACTCTTTAGACAAGCCTCAAAGGGGCAGACCCGTACTGAGTTGGCCCCATCCTGTAGCCATTTGTGGCTCTATTGTGTAGGCCAGACCCCATGCATGCCATTGCTAATGATCTGACAACACGCAAACGTTCCTGCCCTGAAGCCAGATGCAACAAAACCTGTGGGACAGAGAAAAAAAAACTAAAGGTGGGCAGATATGCTAATCAGCGGATACGATGAACTTAAAGAGGCAGCAGAAAATTTTGCTCAGGGTGCATCCACCATCGAAGCCAGATCCGTGTGCACCCACCACCGAAGAACTGAAGACTGAGGACCAACGGGACGCCGCTGGATCCATGGTGGTGACTATTCTTGCAGCCCTATCCCGCATCCTTGCTTTATTTCTGTCTTTTCCTTCCATTCTGTCCTATCGCTACCCCTCTTCACCTTTTTAAGAATAAAAACTTGTTTTGGGTATACGGCATTTGACCTTGTTTGTGTCTTAATCTCGCTCTTGGGGTCGTATCAAAACTGTCCCCGACAGTGGATTGGGACACTTCCTTTGAAGTGAATTTTTGTTTATGAAAATACTAGATTTTAGTGTTTTAAATTACAAATTACAAGAAAGAAAGGAGCCTTTCAGGATTAAAAACTAGGAGTATCTCCCTAACTGAAGGTCTTCCAGAGTCTTATAATCAGAAGTCATTCAAAAGGTCTTAAATGCATGTTAATCTACATTTTTTTGAACATTAAAATTTTGTAAACAGTCAATACTGTGGGAAAACTGTTTCCACATTGAAGTTTGAAGATACAGACCTATCTACACTTTTGGTTTTACACTAAACAGAAGGGGCTCATCTGTAAAGCAAGTAATTGAAATTGCAAATAAAGAATATGAACACAGCTTTTCAAAAATTTGCTTGTCTGTTGAAGTACTAGCTCCCTGGGGGTATCACGTTAGTAGTAAGACCAGGAGAACCCAGTACCTTGAACTCTGCTCCATGCTGTGCTGCACCTCAAAGCGTTGGGGCATAGTTTGCATTGGATTGAACTAACCTATGTGGATTAACCTTGGAAGGAAATGAAAAGCCCTGACTGATCATCTTCACCGGATGCAAGATCAGAGAAATTCCAAAGGGGCTTTCCTGCTCTTCTTCTTTTTCCTGGCCTCCCACTGCCTCCTTTGTGTTGTGACCATGCAGCTGAGCTAGGAGAAGGCTGGAAGTCTGACCTTGAAAAAACCCCAGACTCCCTCCCCCTTGCCTCCCCCAACAAATTAGGAGTATCTTTCCATTAGCTCAGCCAGTTTATTCAACCAAGTCTATAAGATCACTGTGGCTGATGCAGGGTAGTGGGCAGCACTGCCACTGCTTCAGGTAATCCTCAGCTGGGGAACTTCCCCTCACCTGCAGGTATCAGATTGGTCTAGTTTAAACTAATAGGTTTTATTTTACCCTAAAAAAAGAAGAGTAAAACTTTCAACTAACAGTCCTAGCTGCAGGCCAGTTCCAACTCTGCTGCCTTCCCGCTGGTTTATGTGACTGACACTGTCCTGACCTGGACACTCCAAAACCCTCCAGAAATCTCAGAAGGCCACTGCAGTCTCCCAGAAGGTGTCTGGCCTGTCTTCATAGCTCCTTTTTATGATCCGATATGAACACTAATGTCAAAGCAGCTGTTTACATTTTGTATCTCGCCTTTATATAATTACTTGCAATTTGCTTCTTTGGGTCTGCTCTCGACAGTGTGCAGTTTCTCTGCTTGATTAAATTTGTGATTGATTAACTAATTAAATATACTTCCAATTATTTTAACTCACAAATAAACTAGATTTTATGTAGTTTCTGATGTAATCTTAGTTTCTCTCTGTCATAAAATGCATTTTGCCAAAATCTGAGTTGTTTACAGCCCCTGACTCTGATCTTACAGTGCATGACAGATACATGTAACCTTTATACATATGAATCATGTCTAATTGAAATCTTATGATGCATGCAGCTCTTCTCTGATTGACCTCTGTTATGGACAATAGGTTAGGCCATACTTCTCATGCAGGATGAGAAACAATAAAATCTAATCTATAGGAAAATAAAGAACTGCCATATAAATGGTAACTTCTGTGGTCTAGTGAATTACCTTAAATTGAACTGATTTGAAACAAGATATTTTAGTTCAATAATCTGAAACAAATTATGTAGCTGTCGGAATGCCATTTTTTCCTTAAAAAGCAAACATTCAACTGAAATGCTCAGAATTTTCTAATTTTCCCAAAGTGTTTCATTCCATGAGAAGTACAGATGTTTTCATTCTTGCTTTTAAGATATAGAAATATTAAAGCTATCAATAAAAATCTCTGAAACATTAACACAAATGCTGGAAGTTTTCATTATCCACAGAATGGCTAATCCCTTTCTGATTGCTATGCAAGCTCTTGGCTTTTATTATCTAACTCACAAAGAAACAAATGACATTATAATTATAATTCAGGGAAACTGGCTCAGATACTGCAATTCTATCAGGATCCTCAGTTTTAGCCAGGAAGAACACTGAAAACTGAGAGCTGAGGAATAGTTTTTAACGAAGTGCAAAGGCTCTGCATTTTTGTATTTGTATTTTTGGTTTTTACTCAAATAATAAAGCTGGACATGGTTCAAAAACTGTTACACCTTTCTCAAAATTGGTATTTCTAATGCTGTTTTAGCTGATGGGACTCTCAACAGAAGCTTTTGTAGTAGATACATGAGTATGTGAGCATGAGTATATGGTGCAACAAAAGTTTAACAGAACAATATACAAGACAAGAACAGTAGAGGCTGTTAAATATCAAGGTGATACTAATATAAGAACAGGTATGTCTTTGAAAAAACACACAAAAAAGGCCAGTGTCTTGTAAAAAATCTTGTACCTTTCTTCTACCCGCTCATTTTTATGTTCTTTCCCATGGCTGTCCCTGTGAGAGCCAGAGAAATGCCCGGAGTATATTTCACAACAGCAAGAATGCACAAGATCTCTATAATGAATTTAACTGCTATTAAGAAAGAAACTCATTACATTTCATGCATAAACAAGTTTGTATGAAGCTGTAGTTACCCCCTTGGCATTAATCTGCTGCTACTAAGACAAGGACAAAGAAAGATGTCTGTGAGGTTCATAAAGCTCTAGTGGGGATGATTCCCACAGACCTCATGGTAGGGATTGCTCCTGGGACTCAGCCCTTCCTTCTCTGAAAATGACTGTTGGTTAGTGCTGACTGCTTTTCAGCCAGGTTTGCAGCTGGGTTACAGGGCTGCTTTGGTGTAGCTTTACTGAGCAAAGTGTATCTAACTCTAAACCAGAAGAAAGAAGTCTACACCACTTTTATGTTAATTTCACAGTTCATGGTGAGAAATCATTCTTGTTTTTCAAGCTCCTAGAGAGCTAAGCTGAGAAAATGAGCCTTCAGTAATTTTATTTTAATTGGGAGCCCAGCAGTACAAAGATGGCACAGGCTGGGGTATATTTTGAAATAACCTGCTGCAGTTAGCACTGTGGCAATAATTGAGCCTAGGTGTGACTAGAGTACAGTCCATCTAATGGCAATAATAGGTGCCGAAGTCTGGCGTTCTTTCATAGGTGATAAAAGGATAATTTAACACATGCTATATCTAATTCTTTTTTCAGTGGGTAACACCAGATCAGAGTTCCAGTTCCTTCTTTTCTTAACTATTATAGTATTCACCAATAACTTTGAGATTATTGCTGCCAACTTTTTCATAAGCTTTGTCCAACCTACTTTTTCCAGTTTTCTATGACTTTAAGAAATTCTCAATTATATGTGCGGATTTTTGGAAACTGTTGCTGACATGAATGTGAGTTATACAGCTGCAAGTTACAGTTTGAACATATACTTCCTCAGTTAAAACTTTTCCTTCTGTTCCTCAGCCCTTTTTACTGGCATCTTCCCCCAGTTATCCTATCAGAACACCACAGCTAAAATTTGAGGGCCCATTCAGGAAACTAAACATCCTTATCTATGCCATTTCAAATATCCTGAGTAACTGAAACACCTTCCTGGGACTGGCAGGTATGGACAGGACTATGTGAGCTTTATTTTTCTATGGAGGATCTAAAATGAAACTAGACACCAACAATTTAGGCATATAAATTGTTTCCTTGGTGTCTCTGTTTCGGGATCCTAATGAGGTATGCCTGAGGAGTTAAGTGTATGGTATTGCCCTTGACTCCAGTAGGACTCATGTACATCTCCAAGTCAAACCATGAGGACTGCAACCACTGAAATACTTGTTGTGGTATATAGATGCCTCAGTTCAATCCTGAAATCCTCAGAGCTTGCCCTCAACTGTAGTCCTACCCATGCCCCTTTGGTTCAGGAAGCAAGAAAACACTCAGACTGGACTTGAGCTAAGTTGTCTTAGACTTAATAACTCTGCGTGCCCTGTTGACAAAGCTCATGTCCACACCCTGTCTGTGCGCATACAGGAACTCTCTCCCTCTTATATTTTTGGTAGGACTATCTCATGTATGCCTTTAGATGTTTTACTCTGGATTCTGCACAAAACATGGATTTTTATCCCATGGCATTTTGGCAACAGGATAACCTCTCACTCTGCCTTCCAACAGCCCTACAGTCTTCCCTGAGATACTTACCCATGTTTTCTGCTTCTTGGGTCAAATACTGATTTCTTGGCAACCCCTTGCTGGCCTCTTCCTCTCTGTCTTCCCTTTGCTTTTCGCTCTGCAGTGCCCTACAGCCACTACCATTTGTTGTTTGGTTCCCTGAAGGCCAGATGCATAGACTGTGTTCTTGGGAAGCATCTGCCAGTGGATCTCAGGAATATTTCTCTTTGCCCATGGAAACAGCTGAAATGAATGCTTGCCTAATACCACTCTTGTTGTAGCTCTGTTTTGTCCAGTAGCTTATTACTTAGCATAGACAACCCAAATATGGAATAGGCAGGACCAGCTCCCCTCACTGCCTCACAGACTTTGAGTCTCCAACTACCACCTCCCTGATTCAGGGCTCCAGAGTTTTCTGAGATAGGACTTTTTGATTCTTTTCCGCTGAAACTGTGCCTCTTTGCATGTAATAAGTGTTCATTGACTATGAATGAATATTCATCCTGAACAAGATGAGAGAAAGCAATCTGAGCATGACTTCAGCAGCTGCAGGACTCTACTGGGAAAAGAAGGGTCCTGCTTCAATAAGTGATCATGGTGAGAATGTGTTTTATTTTGAGTATTCACAAGACATTCTTACAATAAATAACATATATAAGATGGGTGTTACATGCTGATCCTGGCATGCTCCATGAGCACCTTCAGTATCCTTTAAATGTAGACTATGGATGTCATTTTACTATAACATAGAATCACAGCACCATGGAATAGTTGAGGTAGGAAGAGACCTCTGGAGATCATCTTGCCCAGCCATATTATGTGCCACAGAGGCACATCTGTACCAGCAGGTGCGGGGAAAATCTTGGCCTTCCTTTGCACCATGGATGGGCTGAAAAACCTGAGCTGGCAACACATATGCTAACACTAGTACCAGGAGAGCTGTGGGGCACAAAGTGAAACAAGCTACCACAAACACACTGACTTCTGAAAAGCACTATAAGTGTATGTATAGGTACTGCACAGTACCTATGGGGTTATACTGCTTCTACATCTCAGCTGAAGTGTCAACATAGGCTTCAATGTTAGGTTTATTGTTCAGAACTGTACTAGCTTATGGGTCTCCCTGGTGCTGGCTGTCATTCTGTGTAAATGTGCTTAAACTTTCAGCCATGTGTTGCATAAAGCAACCTTGTTGGGGAGGACTTCTGCTGCTCTCTCTGCTTGAAAGGATCCATATTAAATTCAAATTAAAGACTTTGTCTAAGAGATTAATTATAAACAAAGGCTGTGAAGGGTAGAGTCTCATAATACAGGATCTAAAAGATACTTTTGGATCTTAATGTTACATAAGAACAGAGTACATTAAGTTTTTGCATTTCAGGAATTAATAGGAGGAATTCTGTATTCTAGGTTATGCTGGTGACCAGATTATCATACTTCACATTGGCCTTGAAATATATGAATAAATAAAAAAAATTGTTGATAAAAATAATAAAAATATCTCATCAAGACTTTAGGCTGAAATCTATTTGGCAAATTTCCAGCCCCATGTGATTTGGAGATTTTTATTTATTAAAGCATACAGTGTTGACTAAATTACGAGAGAAAATATACAAAAATTAATAGTTCAGCAAGTTTTATATTTGTTTGAATTGAAAATATCTTCAAAGAATATGAAAGCAGAGATACTTTTTCAGAGAGACAACATGCCACAGTGCCAAACCCTATTTTTTTCAATGGCAAATGTTGGCTTAATTTTCTTAGCATTCCTGAAAATCAAGCCTCACTGGGATGCATTCTTAATATTATGCATTTCTGCATTTGATGTTGGATACATTCATGGCTTTCTAAATTTTCACCTGCATTGCTATGGAGACCACTAAAATCTGGTTATCATTGCTGAAGGAAATATACAACACCACCTTACCTTGAAGAGATTAAATAATTTTACTTTTGCACACTACTTGCTCCAAAACCTGGTTAAAACTGTCAGTTTAGAACCACTCCTACTGGGGCATTTTGCTGGAAAGGCAAATGTGATTTATGACTTAAACTCCATTACTATGCACAGCAGTAAAAATTTATACCCAGCATGATATGAAATATTTAGTTTTAGAACTCTGCCCACAAGGAAACAGAAAGATACAATCTACTGTAACATCAAAGAGTCTTTCAATCTGTAGTGATTTTACCAGGCCAGGATCCTATGCAATTCTCTGAGATTGTTGCTGCTGCTGACAGGAAAAGCCAGTGAGCCAGCTAAATGGCCTCTCCAAGCCCTATGTTCCCTGTCTATAACCAAGAAAGGACTCAGCCTTCTTCTTCTGTGACTGCTTGAGGTCTGCAGATGAAAACAAATCTATAAAAACATTTTTAAAGAGGAGCTCATAAGCTCTGTGAGTGTTTTAGTCCTCCAAACTCAGTCTCTTGCAACTTCACTGAGAAAAGTGAAGGTTCACGCTCCTCAAGAAGTTTGCCCTGAGGCAATGGAGATGGGAAGAGATCTCCATTTGCAAGTCTGTGGGTTGTGCATGTGTGCATGTGCACTCATGCTCTTCATTCCTAGGAGGAGACCACTTCACTACATTTCTCTTCTCTGAAGAAACTTGTAGTTTAACGGATGAGACAAACCACACACAAAAGGGTGATATAGGTGATGGGTAAAAAGCTTGAGCTTGTCCCCTATAAAAAGACACTTTTGAAAAGTGCTATCTGAGGAAGCTGCTGGAAATTTAACATCTGCTCGAGTTCTTTGTTCCCTTGAGTAGGGAGCAGCAGCAGATGTGCTCCCTTTGTAGCTCTGCACTGCATGGGGTTTCATAGAGCTTCTCTTGTACTTAAGGTCTGATAGAGCAGTCAGCAATGTCATTAGTCTACATGGCTGCCTGCATGCAATTCCATGAGCAATGATTTTTGTCATTTTTATTATTGCCATTATTGATTATCTTCTGCTATCATGTAATGCTGTGGCATGTCTTGGATCCTCCAAAACCAGAGTGGAACAAATTATTCAGAATTAACCACATTTAAGCTGGTAGCACTCCTGGATTACTGTTTTTCTACCTTGTTAGCCTACCACAAAAATCACTCAGAACTTGCAATTCACTTACTTACAAATGATCCTCACGTAAAGGGAGAAGTATCCAAATCTGAAAGGTCACTCATCCTTGAAATCTGCACAACTGATTTTAAATAGCTTACTGTCAAAAACCACTTTTGTGTTCCTGAGACATGACTTGATACACTTGCTCTCTGAAGCCTGTTACCTTAAATAATAGTGCTCAATGAACAGATTTGTAAAACAGCATTTCATACACTGATACATTGATTACATGTAATAAGATATGTCGTCACAAACACAGTAAACCTCCCAACAGATAGTTGTCTGTAAACCTCCCTGAAAGTTGTCCTGCATAGAATTGAGAGAGAAATGTCTAGGTGTTTATTTGCTTGGTATCACATATTGCATAAAACTCTGTACTCCTGTGTTTAGTAGAGTATTGATGGAGACCAGAATACAAACGACTTTCTGTTGGAAAAAAAAAAGAAAAAAAACCCCAACCCAAATTCATCACTTCAGACACTGATTTACATGTTTTATGCACAATAATTTGTGTAACAATTACATAAATCAGAGTTTTGACTGACTAGAAAAATGAATTGTGGCATAGCTCCATTGCTAATAAGAACATATCTGTTGCATTTTGATTTGCTGTTTTTAATAGCAGTATTTTTGTAGACAAGGCAATCAAGCTATATAAGGATGGTCTAAGGGTAAATTAGAAAAAAACCCCAAACAGATAGGCTTGTATACCTGAAAGCTTTCCTATTTTTATCAATTCTACTTGTCAGTCTAAAAAGGTACCTTTCTACTAAACTTGTTTCCTATTTGTGTTTATGTATTAAAATTTCTCTTTTTTTGCAAATACTTTCTGAATGTTGTATTTGCTAAATGTTTAATTTTTTTTATATAATTCTGTCCTGTAACAAGAAAGATTAGATTAAAAAAAGAGATTAAATTAAGAAAATGTGCTTTAAAAGCTCAAGAATATTCTGAAAATAAATGTTTGTGGTCTTCACCTACTGGTCAGAGATAGTGAACATTACTTACCCTGTATGGGAATGATAAAATAACTAAAGCTGCAATAACTTTACAGAATATTCAGCCAAATTCTTTGCTGGTTTAAGACAGTGCTACCTCATTTACCTGAGAGCTGTTTAACCTATTTTCAAAATAAAAACTAGCATAATGTATAAAACCTCTTATCTATGGAGGAAGGCTAGTATAAGATAAAGTGTCCAGTTGCTGCTGGCAAAAAATCAGCCGTTCAGTAGAAGTAGTTTGAGTATGGGCTGCTGTCTAGGTTAATTTTTCTAGTGGTAGTGCCCAGTTGACATCTTGTTGTGATTACCTAGCCCTCTCCTCACAGAACAAGTGGACATTTTCTTGGAGTCTGGCATTTAGATTGTGTCAGAAGTGTAGCTGTCTCTTCTACAGTTTTCCCATCAGTGGAAGCATAGATTTACAGTTAATATAGCCACTCAAGTAAACAGACTTGAATCCCTTAAATCCCTCCCCCATCTTGTGGATTAAACAACAAGGCCAAAACTCAGAACAGTGGATTAGTTTTCCATGTGATGGTAAGTGTTGAATTCTTGGGAAGTTCAAGGAAAGTCGCCTGGAAATTTGGAGACTTAGTCCTTGAAAGGATAGTCAGAATCATGGCATTAAAGGTAGGGATGTGAAAATAAATAAATAAATATGTGGGGGAGGTTTCTTCAAAAGTAAAATGAATACAAGTGCAGCACATCCACTTTCAGTAATTTCCTCAGTCATCCCCAGGTAAGACCCTTTCAATGCTCATTCAAGTTTCAGTGCACCATTGAAGTTGCAGCCCTACCCTGGTGTATCTCCTCTGCTTCTCCACCATGTTCCACCATGTTCCTGGTGCAGTAGCTATACTAGCAACAACAATATGAGGTATCACTTCTTTTGTCTTTCAATAGCATGATAAATGTTGCAGTAACTCCTCATAGGGTGAACACCAATCACAGTTTCTGCTTAAGAATCCAGTTGGAGTAGACACCATAGGTACTAATTTAATGACTGATATCAGCAGTCACCCCAGGGATGAATTCAGTTCTTATTTTCCACAACATTAGTTGTCTCTAGTTGAGGAGAAACATTTCAAATTATCTAAAGCACAAAGCAATGGAAGAATTTTTTTTCCATATATGCATAGCTACACATCATAGATATATTCACGTATAGTAACACACCATGGATTGATAATGCAAAGGTTCTTCTCCATTACCTTAGGCTGTTAAATATACATAGCCAGGATAGTATCGGGAAGTTTTAAATGTAACCTTTAGAAACATTTTTACTTGGTTAGTTGGATTTATATGGGATGGAAGATATGGGAATTAGGTTTTCTGTTAAAATGTTATGTGATAATTGTGGGTTAATTCTGTTCACACAAGTGTGGACCAGCAATCTTTCTTTGAGAGGTTAACCACATATATATTTACTATAGCAATCCCCAAATATGTATCGATGAAAAACATCAAGCTCTTTTTGTCTCAAATGAGTCTCAAATCCCACCATTCAAAAACCAGTAACTATTTATTTCTTGTGTATTTATTTCTTAGCACCCAGTGTTTTTTCTAAGCAGTTTCTCAAGGGGTTTTCTTATCAGTTTTCCAGAGCTGGTCATTGGTGAGGGCATGGATCACCAGAACAGGGCTGCAAATGTTGTCCACAGGTGCTCTTACTTTCTCTCACGCATCCTTGTAGCCAGAACATTTCATTGGTGAGAAATGCTCAGAGCTACAGTACTAACTTGACAAGTTGTGTTCGTTTTACTTAGTGTACAGAATCTTTCCTGCATCTTTACTCATAGCCTTGGCTGGACTCTTCTTTCCCTAGGAATAGGCTATCCGTAGTCAGGTCTGTCCTTACCTGACTGTAAAGTTTGGAGGCCACTGGCTGAAAAAGACATCTTTTCTCCTAGTTTACAGTGTCCAACTGCCCTTAGCTTCATCACACATACTATCCTTCCTCTTGTGTGGGATCCTAACCATATAGAGATGCTTTTTTCTGATCTGGGGCTGTTGGTTCTGGGTGGGTTACTTTGGTGAGCTCTTACCATGGAGAGGTCCTACGAGTTTCTTTCAGAGAGGATAAAAGTATGAAGTTATGCAGACATGGAACAAGGTTACTGTCTCAGAATAAAGAATTTATGAGAAGAAAATATTTTCACTCCTTTGCTTTGGAGCTACCTTTTTGGACTCTTAAGGCAAAGAGACAGGATTCCATTACTTATGTGGAAAACTTCTCCACTCCTCTGATAATTTTGCATTACTTTTACAATGGTTTTCCCAGTAGGTTCAAAACTCAAAAATATTTGTCTTTGTCCCTAATGGCAATGAATGAGGTTCAGAATGAATCTTCATATGAGCAAATAAAAAAATTCTGGACTATAATCCTGACTACAACTTAATTGCATAATTATGTTTTCTATACTTTATTACTAATCACGCAAATGGTTAAGTATTTCTCTGTTCCAAAATATTTCTAATTTGTCCATAAAATGTTAGATTGTTAGATTGTTTGATGTTTTATGCATCTAATCCTATCCAGGATGCACCCCCTGCTTATTCTTGGCTGATTGATGCCTTAATTTCAATAATTGCCTTCATGCAGTATCATCCAACACAGAATTTAAGATTATCATAGAGAATTTTTTTTGTGATGTTTATTACATAAGGTCTTGACAAACAAGTACAGAAAATGGAATTATCTTACTTTATTACCCTTTTTCCTCTGAAAACAGATGTATTCCTTATTTAAATTTTCTAGACTACTGAAGATTCTTCTGAACATGGAAACTGGAAACTTTTGAAGTTCTCAGGCTATGTTCTCCACTAAAAAGGAATTGGAAATTACTTTAAGTGGCTACTATTTAATCTGTAGCAGGGTTCTTTTTGAATGAGGAATTGGCTCTGTATCATGCATAAGAGAAAGTTGTTTATAAAGTTCACAAACTTGAGCAAAATCTGGCATAGCTGTAACAATAAAGACAACACATTTAAAAATGTAGAAAATTACATGCCATATATAAATCACACACATTTCAAAATAGTCTTGCTTCCGAACAATTCCAATATAATTTAATAAACATTCTCATAGACTTTGGGGACCAATTTTCCTTAGTTTATCTGTAGAGCAGCACCTTGTGAATGGAATAATAAACTATGAATAAAAAATGTGCTTGAATACTGAACAAAAAATTAGAGCTGTTATTAACACAGTTTTCATAAGTTATATTCATGCTACTTTAGTGATACATGAAACTTAGAAGCTTCCAAGATTAAGAAAATGCATTCCTCAAATTTAATGAAATATCACCACTGGGCTTTCTCTTTCTCTCTCACCCCACTGAAGAATTCCGTCTTTTTAGGAAGTTTGTCACATTTTTCAGTCATTTTTTAACACAGGACTGGTCTTTAAATTTTTTAAACTATTAAAATGATAGCAGTATTTACCACATTTTTCTCCTTTTTACTTACTTAAGATAAGTACTTCATACTCTGATACCTGTGTGTTTGTTCTGCTTAGAAAGTTTGTGAAGCACAGTTGTATCAAAGAGCTTTAAATGGTATTTTTCCATGAGAGAAATATATTTTTCCTGGGAAGTTTCTTAGTCACATTGTAAGAGAATAAATTACAAAACTGAATTAGTGCATAAATCAGAGAAAATATTTATTTACAGACATGTAAAAATTATGTTACAACATTTTAAAGAAAACTGTAATGAACCATCAATCTGCTCTACATGGGCAAACCTTGAATGTATTAATTCTAACTTGCAGTGGCACCTATTAAAAATATGACTGCTTACAAGATTGTAGCTATCTACATAGTTTAAGTACAATGATTTTTCAGAACTAAAAATGGATCTACAGAGAAAACTAATAAGAACTGCAACAATATGTAATACAAGAGTTTACAAAAGTAAAAATATTTTTTCTTGACCCAAACTTTAAAGCTTTAGTAAATATTTTCCATTCATGCAGCTGCCCAGGTTTGAAACAAAGATCTGAAATACACAGAGTGTATAGATCTGTGTAGAAAATGAATTGGTTTAATTCAGGACTATCCATAAAGGATTTTATAAGACTGTTGACTATCCAAACCAATTGAAAAGATCCTTTATGTTTCCTTTTCTTCTATATTGCAAGGGATGAGCAATGTTAAAAAAACCCACAACTGATAAAACCTATGTAAAACAAATATAGGTAGTGATGACAAACCACACCAAGCATACCGCACACATGAAAAGTAGAGAACTATCAGTCTCTGTTGAAGCTACCAGCATCCTCTGTAGTAATTTGAAGCAAACATGCCATTAAAAAACTTTGCTAGTAATCAACTGCATGTCACAACAAGCTTCTGGCTTGCAAACGAAGTAGTGCCTCGTGTCTTTTTGTGTTCAAAATATATTCAGGACTTAAGCTGTGGTGTGAAACAGTGTTGACATTATGATGGTGCAATCATTTCTGTGAATATATAATCTAAGCGTAATAATTGGCAAGAGTTTGTAAAAATCTAATAGAGTGTTTTCTGTGGTTATTAGCTCATTTGGAATGGAGGTGGTGAAGAGATGATACACCTAGCTGTTTCTCATACACAGTTTATTAATACCAACTTCAGAACTGATCTCCTTGGATGACATTCTGCATCTTTTAAGTAAGCAAGCCAACATTTTACATAATTGAAATGGGCAAAATGCCTGTTGAGCTGCTAAGGTTTGAAGTTATTTTTTTTAACTGTCAGCCAAAGATAGAGATCCCAAAATGGCAATTCTTTTTCTCTTTTTTTTTTTTTTTTAATTTTTACAATTAAAATTGATCATAACCTATACAAATAGAAAGAAAGTGGAGAAATATTTCACCCTTTGATTTGACCTAACATTTCACTTACACAGAAGTAATGTTTTTTGCTGCACTTTTCTGGGAGAGGCAGCCTTGGTGGATTCTGAAGCTGTGATTCTTTATGCTCAGGTGTAACTACTTATACTATTCTTTCCTTAATTAAGTAGCTAGGTACTACTCAGCACTTAGGTAAACCATGTAACTCCACAGACAATAGACAAGCTAAATATAAGATACACAAAAATAACTGAGAGTGCTATGTGACATAGTCTCCTAGTGAAGTAAATTCCCACTCAGTTATAGATAATTAAATTCAAATATATGCTTTTCTTCCAAATGTTTGAAGAATGTCAGTCCTTTGGTGATGCTACCCTTGCTGGAAACTGATTGGAGACCTTGAGCTCCCATGTCCTCATACCCCCACTGTTTGAAGTGAACCTATCATCTCAGAAACTGCTGTTTTTTATAGAAATTGAAAGTTTGATCTATTAAAGAGTCTCCCTGATACCTTTATTTTTCTCTTGCTTTCATCCTACAGGGAACGATTGAAAGGGCAAGGCAAGGGTTCATCTTTATTGTGCTGAATGATACCAAATACCAAATACCCATGGCCATGGATATCAGTGGATATCAGGGCTGTGTGCTGCAGAGTGGCACACAGCTGGGTCTGAGCTTCACTTAACTATGTAAGGTACTTCTTAAATTAATGTCTCTTTCTCTTGGAAGGCCATAGCTATTAAATATTTTTTTCCCATGCAATCACTTTAAAGACATGTGTCTTTCTAGAGGAGTGTATCTCACATAAGGATGTAGATAAATAAATATCTACATTCACGTCATCTGCAATGCTAAGGAGGTCTAGCTTTGGGATGGTGAACAAGTTGGTACCTTCATTAGAGAAGATGACCTTGTGCCCATATCATATATGCTTTCATACCCTTAATATCTCAGTAACACAAGAGAAATAATACATCCATTCTGTTTGAAAGGAAACATGATTTATTAAGAAATTCTATACTGAGATTCCCCCTACAACATCTGTAATAATTAATTATTCCAACTGCAGGCTTTTAGGAGGGCTTTAGGGGTTCAGGAATGGAAAGACTACTGCCAGAAAATAAACCGAAAAGTAATCAGTAGGATAACTCAGGTTGTCAGATATTGGCAGTCTATAAGTAATTTATCTGGTTAGACAGCAGACTGACTGTCATGTAACCTTTCCATATGTTAACAACAAACTGCCTTTAAAGACTTGCAGGAACAGCTATAACAACTGTCTAGTGAATGGCATCGCAGAGGGTGCTTATCTGAAGAAAGGGATTTACAGGAGGATCCAATTTAGAGCTATCAAGGATTGCTCTCTCATTTTGACATTTTTATTTTTTAGCAGCTATCCCTATTAGTAAACATAATTACTTTCAATGATTAATATAATAAATTAAATAGTGGCAAATACCATACAATGTATTTAATTGTGATCTTGTTTGAATTAAGCTGTAAACAAAGAAGTGCAATATCACCTGACTCTAAATATGGTAAAACAGTAAAACATGCTAATCATAAAAATAGCTTTTAGAAATATACATTTGTATACAGTGTTTACCACACCTGTTAAATATGTCCTTCATATTATTATGATACAGTACATTGGCCTTTAAGACATCAAAATTAAAAAAATAATACCAATAATTAGCCAGAGAAAAACACATTTACAATCTAAACCATAAAAATCTGACAATTGTACAGCTTAGAACATATAAGAAATGGAATTTCTAATATTTGAACAATAACGTCCATTTTAATAAGTAAACTGAGTTTTCATACAAATTGAATCAAAGGTGTTGCTAGCCAGTAAGAAACCGCAGTTCACAATTTTCTGTGGGGGAATCAGAGTTTTTCTTCTCAGTCTTCAGGGGGTTCCCACATGACATCTCATCACTTGATCTGTAGAAACTGAGAAATGAAATGTTCACTTTAGTATGAAGGTACAGAATTTCCTCCAGCAGAACCTCAAAAGGAAGCCAAGACAACTGGAGAAAAGAGGGAAGAGGACTCTGACTTGACTTTTTCATGAATCAATCAAATATTGATATCTATCAGACTTTTCCACCTTAAACCTTTGAGTGCTAAAAGAAAAGTCATGTACCTGCAGCAGTGGACAATCAGGGCTGTGCAACACTCCTAAGTTAAGACTGCATGGCCTGAAATAACCAGGGTGAATCAAGCAAGAACCATTGAGGCTGAAGTATATTTCCCCTCAGTAATGCTATGTGAAGAACTGATGAATAATTTCTATTTTAGCAGCAGAAAATAGAAGAATGTATTTTAGCTGCTTTGCAATTAAATGCTTTATTTGCATAATAGCATTCAATCTAAATAAACTGCATGTAGGATTCTTTGCTTCAGTCCCATTGCACTATTTATATACCTTATTCCAGACCATTTACATTGACTGTGTGCTTTCAACAATGCTTATAGTCACCAGATTAATGGTTCTTTCCTCAGTGGCTTCCCTTTTGACATTGTCTATTTTATTATTGTTCCTGTGTACATGCCAGAAGCTTTAATTGCATATCCTTTGATTTCTTTTGTTGTTTTAGTAGCCACAGCATGAAATAGCAAAAATCCAGTGTCAGCCAACACTTTTGGGGGGTATTCTTCCACTGGGTTGTATCTAAAAATCCAAGAGTCCTGCTATGCAACACATTAATGCTATCAGCTTCAACTGCGTATTCATTGATGCTGCAGGGGAGCATAAAACTTACCAGCTTCACCTACCCACAGAAAAACTGACAACACTTTCCCAATCACATCTGTTTGGAAAACTGACAGTAGAAAATGTTAACAGAATTAGATGGTTTCTTTTTTTAAATGAAATTTTCAACCTAAGGGTTGTTTTTTTTTTTTTTACTTTTGACAGGAAAAATATCTTTCAGCCAATTTCTTCACTTTTTTTTCCTTTTTTGATTGTATCATTTTCTATAACTGAAACTGAAAGCAAGTGAGAAAACCTGGTGCACTTCTGATCAAAACCTGAAAAATTTTCAGATGTTCTTTACAGCCAAGTTCCCCCTCCTTCAGTGAATTTTAAGTGTGTCTTTTTCCTCCCCAGACTGAAAAAAAAAAAAAAAAAAAGGACAATCTCTGTTAAAATTTCCATTTATTGAAAACCTGTTTTCCAATGAAAAAGGTTTTATCAGAAACATCAGAGTCCCTGCAGGACTGGCCTCCTACCCTTTAAAGCAGTCAGCTATCAGATTTCCCCCTCATTGCAAAGGGAGCACCATATTTCTGGTTGTACTCTTCACAGGTATCCAGGATTAGGGAGAAAAGCGCATGTGAGAGATCCTAGAACTTACTTCTTACAGTTAAAATATCCTGAAACTATTATTCTCTGCTTGCATAGAGAAAAATCTTCATCTCCCCTATTTTTAGCTCCTGATCCCTGGACAGATTTAGCTGTATGAAAAAGATTTTTAAATCCTCCCCTTAAGTCTGAGAAAGGCCTAATGATTGTTAAATAGTTATTCATTTTACAAGAAGTAAAAATATCCCACTGTACATCCTATTAGCTTTGGAAAGAGTTCCTCTTTTCTAGCCTTTTTTTCACCTATGCTTTGCTGTTCCATTATGCCATTATAAAAAGCAATAATTATGCAAGTAAGAATAGAGACAGATTTTCAAGTTATTTATTGAAGCTTTTCCCCTGCCATAAACCTTTCAAGCATTTACCTGTCACCAACACTAAAATGCTTCATTATGTTACTATTAAGAACCGTTACTGCTAACCATCTGGATCCAAGTCTTCAATGCTGCTTTGCTGTTGTTTAGAAACAATGATAAAAATTTACCAACCCTACCAGTCCAAAATCTTGTGTTCTTCCTCCAGTACATGGTCTTGTTATTTGCCTCTTAAGGCAAATAATCTTAAAGGCTGAGAAGAAACTTTTAAATCTGAAATAGTCAAGCTTTTATTTTCCATAGAATGACAGTAACCCAGGGCTATGATTAATCTAGTGTAATGCAATACTAATTTTATTCTATTTCTTTCCTCTGAATAGTATGCAATTTATCAGCTGGCTTTATGGTAGTGCTGATGATATTAAAAAACCTCATGATGACTAATGTTTTTTTTAATCTTTTCATTTCCCTCCTGTTATATATATAAAAAACATCCTGACACAACAAGGATGAACTGAATTACATTTAAGCCAGCAATGTGGCTTTCATTTGATGTAGTTCTATCAGAAAACCACTTCAGAAAGTGTGATTTGAACATAATGCATTTTAAGAACTGAATATTCCAACTGAGCATATAGTCTTGGCAGTCGTAGACAATATCAAAGAAACAGTATATACTGTCCTAATTGCCATCATAATCTCAGAAAAAAGCTGGAGATAGGTTATGGACTATTTATTGGTTCATTTTCCACCTGAAATTATTTCTGCTGTTTTTTTCCCTATCTTGTTGGCTTTTTGAGCATGAGCTATTGGAAAGAGTCTTCTTAGGCATAACACTGTATTTCAGTCTTCCAGAAATGCTATTGCTACTGTTATTATAGTTCCAGTATGATCCTTCTAGCATTTTTACCAGACTCAAATTATACTAGATTCAATTAATTTTAACTTTACACTATTACAATGTATATAACTTTGGAAAGCCAACATTAAATATTAAACAACTCACTAAATGAAAGTGCAGCTCTGCTTAATGGGCCCCAAACTATAATCACTAAAAATGATGGAGTAAATCAGATAAAATTCAGTAAAAATCTACAGAGCTTTCCATCTTGTCTTTTAGAGGTTTAATGGTTTTATCACTTACGTCCTTTCAAAGCCTAAATAATTCCAGTCTTTACATCTATAGATCTTTAAGAATGTCCTGTATGTAAAGGGGGGACAGTCTGGCCATCAGATCACCTGCCAGATGACCATTTCCTCTAAGCTCTATGCTTTGTAGTCACTAAGCATGATGCAGTAGGAATAGTTTGCACTCTGTATTTTTCCTAAAAGCCTTTTCTGAGAAGGCAAGCTCAATATATGGTAGAGACCTGCAGACACCATTCTTTTAGAATGAGGTGGGCCACATGCCCTCTCGCCAGCCTCCCGAGGCAGCTGGAAGCTTTAACGGTGACCACCACTTCTGTGACAGGGGGGACGCTACTGGCTTTTCTAAACTAGTTCAGGTGGATTTTATTTGTCTGTGGGAGACATGAGTTTTGATCTCTGCTAGCTGGGTCCAAGCAGAGCTCAGCCTCTTCCCTGCTCTGGTATGTTTCTTCTTCCTTACAGTTCTGAAAAAGGGTAAACAAGGGATAGATCCTTGTTCCCCATAAATACCTAGTTTCCTTCTCACAGAGTTTATGGGAAAAGTGTGCTAGACTTTCTTTACCATGCTCATCTTCCAGACCTAGATATGCAGGAATAAATCTTACTATTTGAGAGTGTAAATTCAGCATATGTCCTTAGAAGGGAGTATTAGGAATGCACCATGACTAAATGACACAAAAGATATACATGATTAACATCTTTCCTTGTAGTTTAGAGAAATACCCCACAGAATAGAATTACCCCACATTATAGAATTTACTGTATGATTTACCCCACAATAATTATATGCAATAAGAGCATCCAACAAGTATATGCAAGATGTTCATCTGACAAAATGTATCTGTTTTTAAGCAATCAACTGTGCTGAATGACTTTAATGATAACATTAATCTTAGAAATTCCCCCAAAATACAGCTAAAGAGTGGATGGATAGATGACGGTGCATATATACAAACGAGCTTGAAACTCAAAGCCTCAAATATCCTTCCTCTTGCTCTCCTGTCTCTTTTTCCTTGCTAGACAAACCCATTCTCAGGACTGGAGTCCTGCATTTAGCAGCTGTAAGGGAGGCACCTGAAGCTAATTCTGACCACTGCTTGGTTTCAGGTAAAATTGCATTTCTACTTCTGTCAGGCTCCTATTGAGTAGGAGGCTTGATGCCTGATGCCTGACACCTTCCCAGGGTGCTGCTGCTGTCTGACTAGGCTTTGGCAGTGGGTTATGTGACTGCCATACATCTCTTTCTACAAAACAACTGCAAGCCCCATTGAAATGCAGCTGCTGCACTGTCCTTTCACTCACAACCCTGACTCTCATATTTTCACTACCTCAAACTGCAATTGTAGCGTGATTGCTTTGATTGCATCTGATGCTCACTCCTATACTGTTATCTGCACAACTGAGAATACTGAACCCAGGTCCATGAATGTCACTATTATGTCCTTTAGGATGGCATACTCTGTTTCATTTCTAATAATAATTTTTTCTGATTATGGAATGTACTTTCTGGACAGCCAAGAAGGTAGAAAACGGAATCTGTTTGCAGAAGAGACTTTTTTAAAAAAATACACCAAATCTTGGTTAGCCATTATTGATCCAGATATTTCCCTAAAATGAGAAAAATTAGGATGCATTACAGAAAGAGTAGTACAAATTGCCATTCTGTTTATTTTCTGTGTCTAACTCAAGACAATATCCTTCCTTTCTCTTAAACAGGCAGCTCACACTGAGTGCAAAACCCAGTAATTTATGTGTGCAAGGTACCATGGGGCATGCGCTTCTATTGTCTTTTACACAGTGTTCATCATCATGAATGGAAAACCACAAGCGACAAAGCGGGCTTACCATGGAACCTTGAATTTGTATTAGCTATCACATTAACTTCACAGCAGTGTTCATCTGAGATACACCTTGTGCTTTGTCCCTTGATTTAAAGCATGAAAACTCTGATTAAGTAACATGGTTATATAGGTGATTTAGTATAATGCCCCCATGTGATATATAAATGCTCAGTTCAGTAGCTGTTAGCAGGGGAATGTGAGTGTGTATTATGGGTTTGCTGCTGTCATTTGTAACACTTGTAAAACATGACAGACAACATGGCACTAAAGAAACTTTTTATAATGAGCTAGTGATAGAATATTCACTGAATATAACAAATAGGAAGAGTTGTACAGTTTGGTAAATATTAATAAAGAATAATTAAAGGAAACAGTTGCACCTTCTTTAAACCTTTCTTTAAATGATAAAACCTGATCATTATCTTTTGTACTCTGTCAATCATACTTTAATTGCTGAAAACACTACAGGATCGTTTTTCTGTTCAGTGAACAGTTTAATTGCTTTGAAGTGTTAGTACTTATGTGAGTACATGTGAGAATGGCTGTTTTACTCATCAGTAAAAACAAACTTGTATCCCCTTTGTATTAAAATGTTCTATTTCACTTGGAAAATCAGCAGGAAGAATGAGATAGCCCTATCAAATACTGATTTTTTCCCTAGACAGGCATATCTTTTCTTTCTCAGAGTCCTGTGTAGGCAGATCTGAGATGAATACTGTTGGGTGTAGTGGTGGAGACAGGGTCTAATATTCGGAGAGTGCCAGTGAGGACATGCTGCAGTTGAGATGATGGTTAGGTGTGATGCTGAAGGAATGATTTTGGGATTAGAGTCACCATGGTCATTTAAGAGTTTTGCTGACTGGGGCTATGAGGGCAGCAAGGAGGAGGGAAAAGGTGGATCTGTCCACCTCACTTTGCTCTGTGGGTTTTCCCTCTAGTCAACTGCTTTTTGCAGCAAACTCTTCCTCTACAAGGTCCTTTATAGCAGTAGGAGAAGACTCAGGGACTAGTAGTGTAGTTTCTGGTGACAATGGGAGGGATCTGAAGCTGGAGGCATTGGACCTTCTGCAGAGTGTGGGGTGGGCTGCAGGATCTCCAAGCACAAGAATGTAGAAGAGGTGGCAAAGTGGGAAGGTGGAGCTTTTGTAGAACTCATTGCTGTGAAGCCTTTACCCAGAATGCACTCACAAGGCTACCCCACAGTGAAGCCGTGCTCCCACCACCAACACTCTATTTCATGTTCTCTTTTGGCTGATAAAGCCAAACCAAATGCAGTAAGGCCTCACTGATGCTGTCCACAGAGTTCCCTCAGATTGTACCAGTGTGCCTTGAGAGCAACTCAACACCTTCTTGGGATCCAGTGCCAAATACAGCAAAGAGGAAAATGTCCCACTTTCCTTTAACCCTGAATATGAATGGATATTCATAGCGAATTCCCAGAGGTATGACTCATTGGAGACGACTAGGTGTTTTCTGCTTCTTGGGATTGGGCTTGTTCCATGAGAAACAAGTCTAATTGAGTCCTAGAAGGATCCATGGTAAGGGTCATTCTTTATTATTCTAAATGCTATGGTGGAGATGATTTTAGGATGCAAGGTGCTGTCAAGAAGTTTTAGAATAAAATTCCTACTGAATTATCCTCTGCTTGATGTGGGGAGTAGGAATTTCCCAGTGTGAGGCGGTGGCCCCATTAGTATTAATATGAAAGCAATTTGAAATTAGTATTAATATGAAAGCAAATTGTCCTATCAATGCCATGGGTGTGGGTTTGAACACACAGTTTAGGAACTTGTATCCTGAGGTCACTCACTATGTCCACACTTTAAGTAGTATATTTTTAAAATATATGAAAGTAGGAGCTTACTAGGAGAACTACCTTAAACTAATTACACAGAAAACACATGCTAAACTTTCTCAGTATTGCCAAATTAGAGTTTAGATTGGTATCAAAAAACAAATTGCACCCATGCAGGAAAAAGAAATTATATGCAATGATGGTAATGAGATCAGAAATGTCCTATCTAATCAACGGCAGATTTTTCAGTTACTTGAAGGCAGAAGTTTTACTCAACATAAAGACCAGGTGGAGCGAGGTAAAAAGCAAATTAATAGAAAAAGAAAGAGGAGGAGAGCTTGCTGGAGGAAGCAGTTGGAAGCATTTAATGTGAGATGGCAGAGATATTGGGAAAGCTCAGGGTAAACCATAGGAAGGAGGAGAGGGATGAGAGTAACAATGATGCACAACAGATACTTAAATGGTGACAAGACTGTACTGAATTAAGACAGTCAATTAAACATAGAGGATATAGAGTTACCTGTGAAAGACTTGCTTTGGGAATGTGATCCAGATGGAAATGACAATAAAAGCTGGTCCTATTTTAAACAGGTTTGCTTGGTATTTTCCTGCATAATACTTATTTGAATGCGAAGTGCATAGTAGTACATAACATTTTTGTTTTATGAGTATTTCAAGAGACATTCCTTTAAAAATAAAAATTATGAAACATGATGGTGGACTTGGAGTTACATTGTGGTCTGCAAATGATGCAGAATCATCTAATAGCTGAGAAGGGATTAGTATAACCCTGCAAAGAGGAAGCAGAGAAGAATTTAGCCCTTTGATTCTCTGTTTATTGGGACTGGAATACAACTTACTCTTTTTGAAGGACATTATAAAACTGCAGTGTACTTTTAGAAATCAATAGCAACAACAATTTGGAAACCCCAGATACACGTATCAGCATAACAGGCTGGCTAAGATGGCATGTGATTAACTTCCAAATCTTCATTTTGGCAGACTGAGCTTGTTTTATTCTTCACTGATTGCTCTTTTGTTGAAATGGCAATTACAGTTCTATCACCTTCTAAATAACTTCCCTTTCCAAGGTCCGTAAATGCCTATGTACAGATAAATTCAATCTGCCTTTCATGTTTTGGCATTAATCATGCAGAAAATCTTCTTAGTAACACATTTATATTTTCTCAAAAAATTCAGACCTTTTGGAATAGTTGGGTCACTAACTGCAGTGGCTCTGCAATTTGTATTGAAAAAATAAAAAAAGATTTAAAATTTGTGTCTTTTTAGATGCAAAAATAACAACCTTTTGGCTTTTCAATGTTTACCCCTCTTTACTTGCCTGAAGGCTTTTGACAGAAAAATGTTTCCTCTGAGGGTTTTTCATTCAACATTGTTGAGGCTCAAGCATACTGATAAAGCCTGTGAAATGAGCAGGTCCTGCCTGACTAACCTGATCTCCTTCTGTGACAAGGTGACCTGTATAGTGGATGAGGGAAAGGCTGTGGATGATGTCTGCCTAGACTTTAGTAAAGCCTTTGGCACCATTTCCTACAGCATTCTCCTGGAGAAACTGGCTGATCATGGCTTGGATGGGTGTATGCTTTTGTCCTGGTTTAACCAGGATAGGGTTAAGTTTCCCCAGCAGTGGGGGGGAGCTCTAGCCGGGTTATTCAGATACCATGTGGACGTCACATCCTGGCAGGTCACATTTTTCCTGGCGTGGAGCGCGGTGCACTCGTGGTTTTGTACATCGTGCTTCAAACTGCTGTATTTGGTGGCTATTTTGCTCTGTTAATTGCTATCACTATTACTGTTATTGTTATTGTTGGTTGTGTTGCTATTGCACTGTTGTATTAAACCTTTCCTTATTTCAGTCTTGGGGCTTTGTATTTCACTCCCTTTGTGGGGGAGGGGCAGCGGCCGCGTGGTCTCAGACCCTGGCAGGGGCTAAACCACCACAGCTTTGCTGAGTAAAAGACCATCTGGATGGCTGGGCCCAAAGAGTGTGGGTGAATGGAGTTAAATCCAGTTGGCATCTGTCACAAATGGTGTTCCCCAGGGCACAGTATTGGGGCCATTTCTGTTTAATATCTTTATCAATGATCTGGACAAGGGTATCGAGGGTGCCTCAGTAGGTTTGCAGACTATGCCAAGTTGGGTGGGAGGGTTGATCTGCTTGAGGCTAAGAAGGTACTACAGAGGAATCTGGACATGCTGGATTGATGACCAGAGGCCAATTGTATGAGACTTAACATGGCTAATTGCTGGCTCCCACACTTGGGTCACAACAACCCCACGAAATGCTACAGGCTTGGGGAAGAGTGGCTGGAAAGCTGCCTGGAGGAAAAGGACCTGGGGGTGTTGGTCAACAGCTGGATAAATATGATCTGGCATTGTGCCCAGGTGTCCAGGTGTCCAACAGCATCCTGGCTTGTATCAGAGATAGTAGAACTAGGGAAGTGATTGTTCCCCTGTACTCAGCACTGCTGAGGCTGCACCTCGAATACTGTGTTCAGTTTTGGGGCCCTCACTGCAAGAAAGACATTGAGGTGCTGGAGTGCATCCAAAGGTCAACAAAGCTGGTGGAGGGTCTAGAGCACAAGTCTTATAAGGAGTGGCTAAGGGAACTGGTGTTGTTTATCCTGGAGAAAGGAGGCCAAGGGGGAACCATATCACACTTTACAACTACCTAAAAGGAGGTTGTAGCGAGGTGGGTGTTGGTCTCTTCTCCCAGTCAGCAAGTGATAGGACAAGAGGAAATGGCCTCAAGTTGTGCTGGGGAATGTTTAGATTGTATATTAGGAAAAATTTCTTCACTGAAAATGTTGTCAAACATTGGAACAGACTGCCCAGGAAAGTGGTTGTCACCATCCCTGGAGGTATTTAAAGGATGTGTAGATATGTCGCTTCGGGACATGGTTTAGTGGTAAACTTGGTAGTGCTAGGTTAATGGTTGGACTCAATGATCTTAAAGATCTTTTCCAACGTAAATGATTATGATTCTATGAGTGTTTTGTAAAACTAAAGCTATTTACTTTCAAAGAGTTACACACCAGGAAAAGTGTAATGCATGGCAATTGCTCAATTTCAGTTGAATCTAAATATTTGAGGATTAAGCTGATTGGCTCAAATCCATAGCCAAAGACAGACCCAATGGCCAGCCTGAGTTGTTGCGGAGGATTTCAGTGTCCCAGTGAGAGCCTAGAAAACACCGATGTCCCCTTCCTGTTCTCTCACCACTTTCCTACTGTACCTCATACTTCTGCTTTGGTATCTATGGTGGGTTACTATTCTGATGTCTGTTCTCTCTGTGCAGGACTGGAGAATAATGAGTGAACCAAACCTAACCCAACCCAACCCAGCACCTTTCACAAGTCATCCAAAGTCTATTGGAGTCAACCAAAATACAGGGAGGTAAAAGAGAAGCGATTCCACCAGAATCAGTGAAAATTACATTGGCAAAAATATTAATGTGTGGAAACTGGAATCAATCTTTAAAGTGTTGATTTATTTCAATTAAATCTGATGTTTCTTTACCAGCCGTAAGTTACAGCAAAAAGCTTGTGATCTTTTTTATAAGCCACCATTGCCCTCCTCTGAAAAGGGATCTAGGTTTGCTTCTGTGTGGTGTTTAGTTGTCCTCGTTTCTGTACTGTACTCAGAGGTTGACTCTATGCTCATAAATTTTAGGCTAGCAAAATCTGTGGAGGTAATTCTGATTTACTTAAATAGAATAAATATAACCAGGCCACTAGTACTGAATATTAAAATCAATTACGTTATATCAGAGAGGAATTAATCTCATTTAGGCAAGTATTTTGTTTACATGTCAGAGAATTTTTGCCCTGATCTGACAACATTATTTGCCTCTGAATCAATTCACGGGTTGGTTGGTTGTTTTTTTGTTCTTTTTGTTTGTTTGGTTGGTTTGGTTTGGTTTTTTCTTTTTTTTTATTTTTATTTTTTATTGGAGGCACAACAGTTTTTTGACAGTTGAAGCTGAGCCATTAAAATTAAATATTTTGATATCTCAAAAACATCAAGCACAATGACTATCTTATTCTTGCCTAAAAAGCTTCAGATAAACATCCTACCTAGAAAAAAAAAAAAAAAAGCCCATCCCAAAATGATATCAGCACAAAAATGAATAATGAATACTAAATAATGACAAATTTGCTGACAGTGGGTCAACAAACATCAGAGTCCCCGTTCCCTCCCAAACAGAGAAAGCACAGAAGCTACCCTTTCAAATCACAGGTCCACAGGAAGGCAGTGTATGAGCTTGATGCAAAACACTTAGACAATTTTTGAAAAACATTAAAACGCATTAAGAGATACTTAAAAATTCTTTCATTTGTCACATATAGTGCAAAGATATCTCCTGTGCTAGTGTTTCCAAATAGACATATTGCCAAACTTTCACGAGTCTGTAAATCCCACATGTAAACCAGTACTCTGTATTGACAGGCACTTGCTAAATAAGTGTAATTAGGACTAGTCTCATGCATCATTGGGCTATGACCAGCCATTGTTTCAGGTTGTCTAGGGTAGTTGAAATGCCATAATTTTGTGACCAGCTCTTACAGTGGTTCTCAGGGAATAAAGCAAACTAACAAAACCCTCCGCATTTAATATTTATACTGATCTATTTTTTCTGAGAGGACGTACCCCATTTAAACTGCCGAACATAGGTGTTTTTTCTGTGCTCAGTGGGATTGACTGGGAGTAGGAGAAGAGGATGCACTTTTCCTGCTCTTGCTGTGTGTGCCTGGGCATTTTGCTGGAAATTGCTGGCAGGTTTTATTAATGTGCACCCAGTTGGGTCTTAAAGGGACCTGTCCAGACTTGCCTTGCATACAGATAGACTGCAAAAAGAGAGGCCATGCTAATAGTTCTTAGCAGAAAGTGTAGGAAGTTAAATGATGACTGAAACTTCAAGCAGGTCAAGACTGATGGCAGAGTGCAAGGAAAAAGTGAAAAAGATTCATTGGAGAGTATATTCAATGATGTTCAATGGTCAAAAATAAAATGTGCAATTTTCTTGACTGGAAAATATATCATTTTTATAAGTTTAAACCATATATTTGGGGAATGCTCCTTTCCCACATGTGGGCTGTAGGGTCAAAGGCACCTGTTGGTCTGATCTCAGGAAGAGGGTCTGAGTCTACATGCACATTTGATCTGCTGAGGCACATTGCCCACCATATTGGCTGAGTGGCAAAGCTGAGAATGGGATCCAGATTTCCTGATTCCCCATCCTTTGTTTAAAAAAGAGATTAACAGAAGAAAAAAACATTCTTTTCAAGCACTTTTGCATCGACTCTGTAAGATTATTAATTATATTATTTACATTATAAATGTTTTAAAAGTTTTATGCTTTGAGGTTTTGGTTTGTTTTAAACTGAAGACTAATAATATAGAGAAGATTCAGAGGAATAGATGTGAAAGGTAAGGAAATTATTTTGCTCATTCATTTTACAAATATGCAATTACAGGCAGGGAAGTCTAGTAGAAAGAGAGACACAAAGTGCGTGATAACAGTGCTTGCATTTTCTGCAGATTCCTGTGTGATATGTAGGGGTTAGGATGTAAATAATAATTAGAAAAATATTATGTAGTCAGTCAGGAGTAACCTGGTTAAAACCCTGAACACACTTAGGAAGTCTTCCTCTGAGAAATCAACTGTCAGGAAAAAAGGGGAGGAGGAGCTGGTAGCAAGGCCTTTCCAATGGCTCATGCAACAGCATGTGAACAATACGCCTACTGTGCTATTGCATATATTAAATATAACAAAAGGGCATGTCAGGAAGTTTCTTACAATTTTTGATTTCATGACATGCTTTTATTACTTCCTCCATTTTTTCAGTCACAGGTTATTAGATTTACTGCAGCTTTGGAAGGTACAACACATTAGTATCTGTCGGGTATGCTGCCCCTAGTGACTTTCTTAGCTTGCTCAAGTACAAACATCTTGCACTGGTATTTATCAAGTGAACACAATCTTTTACCTATTCATTTGTCTTAGGAGTGAAGAGCTTCATGTTTCCCCTGATACTGAAATCAAGATTTCAATGAATCCCAAAATGTTCAGTGCACCGAAAAGACTAAATTTTGCTTGGTCTCAACGATATTTAAAGTAATCTAAATAAGATTTCTGGCACAACATTACTTCAGCCATTACCATTAATTAGTTTTGTCCTTTTTTTTTTATAAGCAATACTTTGTATAAGTGCACTCAGCAAGCTGCAAATTGTCACAGTAGCTATTGATCTTTTTGACATGCCTAATCAGCCTAATTCTGCTCATAATTGAAGAATCATTCTGGTCTGCCC
The DNA here is from genome assembly GCF_031877795.1 of Strix aluco. NCBI lineage: Eukaryota > Metazoa > Chordata > Aves > Strigiformes > Strigidae > Strix > Strix aluco. The sequence goes on from NC_133931.1 coordinate 30,117,866, forward strand.
TGATGCTATTGACAGAAAAAAAGAAGTATTTAAAAGGGCAATGAAAAATCCAGTTTGATTACAATAATAAATTAAGTTCTATCAATCCTATCACACAGTCACATATTTGATCAATCTTGCTATTTGATATATGCACAATTGGGCTTAAACCACTTGAAATTCATCAGACAAATTTTTGTTCATTTCCTGTAGATCTTATTCTACTCTCTGCTGAGTATTTTCATTGTTGAATTCTCATGCAAAATAATGGAAGTAAAAAAAGCTTCAGTGTTTCATACAGACTTTCTATTAAATTAATTTCCCTTTAACTACTTATAGGAGAGGGAAACTAGTTGGTTCCATTGATTTAAATTATATTTGCATCAATTCCCACAAGAAATATAGCTATTATTATATCATAATGCTTTTACTATTGCATAATGAAACAGTGCAACAAGAGGCTTATCCTGAGTTTGTTGTCTGTAGCAGTTTCTGGACTGAAAACATACAGTACAGAGGTGGAGAAAAGGACACGAGTACAAAGGAAATATTCTTAAGAGGTAAATGTGACTGCAATATACTTAATAGAAAGGGAACTATAATTGTTGAAATAACTGCTGTAAATCTACATTTGTAACCAGAACTGGGCCTTGCACAGTCTCTGTACCTTTTGTTTCTGATATAATTTAATAAAAATGCCTCTCAAGACATCTCATTAAAGGTGACTCATTATTGTGGAACTCCCATCTAATGCTTGTGTGGCTTCATTATTTTTAGTGTAGCTACACCAGCATAAAATCACAATGCTGCAACTGTGAATATATCCTTCAAATTCCAGCCAAGCACTAAACAGAGTCTGATCTGAGTTACGACACCATAAATCTATTGTATTTGAAATCATTGGGATCACATGCTTTACCAGAAAACACTGTTTGCTCTGCTGAATGCTTAACCACTGAACCATTGCTGTGCTATTATTATTATAGTTATTTATTATGAAATGCTGACAGTTTGATAGAGGCTATTCTTCTCAGGCAATGTAATATAGATATGAGTGCTTGTGTATAACTTATTCCAATTAATTAGTTTGTTGGCATTTTATTAAGCATTAGCTGAATGTGATTTTTTTCCCCAAGTCTACAATACTTCAGGCTTTCAGCTAATTAATCGGATGTCACCTTTGTTATTTACAAGGGGATTGCGATGATAAGTTATAGTTCATTTTGAGCCAGTGCGTCCTCGATGATCTATTAGTACCATTTGAAACAAGTTTAGAGAAGTTATATGAAATGCTCTGGGCCTGCACTGGGATGCACAGCTGCTAAATCAACAGAGTAAGGAAACCACCACACACATGCTAATTCAGAAATGCTTTTCTTGCATGCTCTCAGCCATGCCACACACTGCTAATGCTACTTCTAGTAAGAAGGGGCTTGTTTTAGAGGTGCTGAGGCCAAGCTGCTTCTTAAATATCAAAACATGTTTCGGATTGTGCTGCAAAGGTGACTTTTCTGCTCTCTGCACTGCAGCCACAGGAATAAGAGGAGGTTATTGGCTTTCCTTCCCACTCCTTACAATTTAAAGCCATGGCAGGCATCTGAAAACTGCTTCATATCACTGATGACTTGTGTTCTGATGATTTTTGGCCTGTTTGTGACTTGTGTATGAGGTGAATTTAGTAAACATGAAGATCTTTCTTCATAGGAGCTTGTTTTCTGTAAGGCAAGATGGGATAGGTGTGTTTCTTTCTTCACAGCTATGTTGAGGGACAGTTTCGATTAAAAACAATAAGAGTGGATATGTTCACACTAGGAAGGAACACAAAGATTTTTAATTCACTGCAGCTAGTAACTGTTCAATGCGAGGAGTGGATAGAAAGCCTGACTCGTGGGTCCAGTAAAATCTGGGATAAACAATTATTTGTATTTTATCTAAAAGAAGCAAAGGAAACAGACCTGAAGTTTTCATCCACTCCAGCTACCTCTGATGGTCAGTTAAGTGGCATGAGTTGTAGAGTAAGCTCAGGAGATATATATTCCAAGTTAGTGATTATTTTATATATATATAGCTACAATATATTATTGCGTGCCCTTGTACAAGGGGGAGTGGAAGGCCAATGTGTCAGAGCAGGTGGGTGAGAAGCATATGACACTCTTCACTCGGCAAGTTGAAGTCAATTATTTGACATATCCATACATAGCTGGATCATATATCTCAAATCACCATTTAAAGAACTCTTCAGTATGTCAGTGCAGCAAAAGTCTTTGGGGATTATTCTAAAAAGGTCCTCAAGCCGGAGTGTCTGCAGCACTGGAGACACTCACTGAGAGACATTAGTGGGCAAACAGTTGGTACAAAAGAAACTTTCCCAAGAGGTGATGTTTAACGATCAAATGCAGCATGTATTGAATTAGAGTTCAGATGGGCAATCAAGTTATTGTGGCATAAAACTTTTTCACACTTCAGCTGAGCCATAATGACTGTTTGTGGGCATGTCTTTAGTCTATAGAAAATGACAGTGCAGGAATGAACAGCATCCTGATCTAAATGGTGGATGGAGAAGGTGTGCAGCTCTTGAATGTGATGTGGTTTTGTGTGTGCAGCCAGGCGGGTAAATGAGGAGGCTAAAGCCTCCTTAAATCCATGCCTGACTTAACTCAGACTGCAGGCTAAACTACTTCACATGTCTTTACAGTTGGTCTAGACTGAAAACAGGCATGAGGACAGCTGCCATCACTCTGTTAATCTGCAGTAACCTGTTCCTCCAAATAGACAGAGTGTGAATTTAAAGAACGGATCCTACAACCTAAACACACAGCATGCATCCTGCATAGTCCCTTCCTTTGCAAAGAAATATATTTTTGAGTCCCGTTCTGGCAGCATCTGGACTCTGACAGCCTATCTGCCTTTATTGAACACTTCCCTTTACTGACAGTCAGGGCTGGTCACAGAGGCAACAAAAAAGAGACAACAAAAAAGAGACAACAGTATTGTGTTCAGCAAAGAGAGTCCTGCAGCAAGTTTATGGCAAATGGCTTGGCAGGAGATTTACAGTTAGAGATGAAGCACTGCAAAAAAGGTTAAGAGCTAAATTTAAGTCATGTTCCTCTCTCCCTCTAATATTTTTCAGACTAGTGGACTCGCAACCAATTTTTGGTGTTGAACTGACTTCAGAACATTAACTATGCCCATTTCAAATGTTCTATTTGCTTTGCTGCTCTTAGTGATGAAAGAAAAGGGTTTTTTTGCATCATCATCCTAAATCCCTTTAGTTTTTTATTTGGAAAATATCGTAGATTTCATTAAAAAATGCCCTTTGGAGGGGTATTTCTTATTCTGAGTCTAAGGTTATGTTTTTACACATGGAAAGTTTGTCCTAATTTTTTCATATTTAACACTCTTCATGCTTAAAAAACCTTTTTTTTCCCCCTCAAATGAATCGTAACTGACTCCATTCCAAAATGACATATTTGGTGTTAGTCAGCTCTTTTTCCTAAATAACTTCATCTTCATAAAACAGGAGAACATCTGTTAGGACCTCTTGTTTTATAACAATCTTATCAATCTACTTTTCACAAAACAAGAATAATGCCAGATAGCAGGGCACAGAATGGGTAGAAGCAGACTGAAATCCCAAGTACTCCTAGTAGGGTATTCACTATATATTTAATCGTATTTTTATTGACTTTCCCATTATACAGCTATCAGTGATTGGAGTGGAAAGTAAAATTTATAGGAATTGGACATTATATCTATATGAATATGTGTCAGTATAAGTGAAAACTAAACTAAATTACAATATACATCATAAACTACCAGCTTCATATTATAACAGTACTGGCCAATATTGCTGTGTTTGGGTAAAAACTGTAGAGGGAAGATGCACAGTTCAATTTATAATTGCCTTTCTGTGGGAAACACCCATTGCCTGAGATTTTTTTTAAGTAATCCTTTGCAGAGCAATCCTTTATCCCATCCATTGCAGTTTTTCATTCACTGATCTCCCTAGGCTTTGCAAAAGAAAGTGTTATTATCCCATTGTAGCAGGGAGGAAGACTAAAGTGACGTGGCCTCTTCCAAAGCTTGAGGAAAATGGCAAGGGAGGATGAAAAGCACAAGGATTTTACAACAGTGACAATCTTGGTTCTGAGCTTTAAAGTCTACAATACTGGCAGCTTCTCAAATAGAGGATCCCAGTGTTTGGGAAGGTGGAACGCAGGAGGTTGACTGGCTCCACTGCCCTGGCACTGGGACGGGCTGTCCTTGACTGAGACAATGCACTTAAGTGCTCTTCCTTAGCCTTTCCTTGCTACCACCATGTTGGGGTTGTAGGGATATAATTCATGAGTGTTAGGGTGCAAGGCAGAGGACACCACTCTCCATGTGCAGTGAGCCACGTCCTCCTGGCACTCAAGGGGCTCAGTAATGGCATGCAGAGAAACTGGAGCTGGTACATCCTCATGCCTTAGATGTATTGTCTCAGACCTCTGAGCTCTCTCTGGAGCTGTGTCTGCAACACACCACACTTCAACTAGTTCTGTAACATAAATCTTGGAAAGGTCTTTTAACATGGAAGCAGCAATGTGCAAATTCCAGACTTTCACTGCTAATGGAGTCTTCCTGTGCTGCTCGCTTTTTAGAAACATTCCTGCTTAGGCCTTTGTTAGATTAAAAATTTATTCTACATCATGCTTCATTATATAGTGTAGATATATGCTAAATATGTCATATCCACAGGGTGAAATGACAACACTGCACAATCAAAGGCTAATATACTGTATGTTAACTTCCCCACTTAGTTGTCTGCAGTAGGGGTCTAACACCTAATTAGTGCAAAACCCACCAGTCTTGTTAAACTGTGATCACCCCTATTGCTGATATCACTTCAGCTGATCAGGTACTATCCATCGTGGGATATTATATTTACAACTATTTATTCATTACAAGATTTCAACTTCCTACAAATTCAGAGTGGCAATTTACAGACATCCCTCATATCTGTACAGGAGAATCTGTTCCTTTGGGAAAAAGTGACATCTATATCACATGTTAAAAGATGAAGGGATTCAGGTTGTAGTAGCTTCTCCTGGGCACAATGTTGTTCAGGATGTATAAATTCAAGGGCCTTGTGCTGGCTAAAGAGACACAGCCCTCAAATTAGCAGTAGGTTTAAACTGCATTTGCAGTAAGCAGTACAAAATACTGGTTATTCACATGCCCTGTTACCCCAGACTGGGCGTTGGTTCAGCTGTGCCCATTGCTGACTGACTTCTGTTGGCTTCACTGAATGATTTTGACAGTGTACACATGATCACATGTGTGTTAAAACAAGCAGGGACAGTGACACTGAGCAACAGAAGTGATTTCTACTCAAAGCAAAATATGAAAGCCTGGAAGAGAGGGAGAGTATTAGAGTCTAAAACAATGTGACTGACCCATTCTTATTAGGAATTAATAAAAAAGTATAAATCTGAATTTCAAAATAATTTTTAATTATTCATGAGAAGAACTTAGAGGTTTAAGAACATGATGGACATTTCATGAAAGGTGCAGGCTCAGGCTGAAAACCCAAATGTTACTTAGCCAAACATTTCTTAAGGAAAAATCCTTCCACTAAAAAAATCTGTAGCTGCCAACACAGCCTGCAGAAGATACACATGGAAGACAGGGATTGAGGATTATGGGTGAGCACCTGTTTACTAATGAGAAAGTTCTCCATAATGAGAAAGTTCTCTATTCTAGAATCTTATTTAATTTTGAAATACTCCAGTTAAAAAAAAAAAAAAGCACACCATATTTTCCTTTCTCATCTACATTTCAGTAAATGCAAAATAATAAATGTAAACCAATTTAAAGTACATTTAATTTACTTTCTAAAATCACCAAGTGTAATAAAATATATTTTCTTGTTTATCCTCAGAGGGCTTATGCTTAACTTATACTACAGTTTATGAAGAATGTAGGACTAGGCATAGTTACAGACCATCACAATGCTGCTGTTAGTTTGTTTTGTTAACCCAGATTGTTGTTTCTCTGTGGTTACTTGTAGCAACTGTATAGACAGATATGGCATGATTATTCCTTACCAGCTCATTGCTGCCATCCTCATCAAAATCCTCCTCTATCCCATCAGTCATATCTTCTCCATCCCCATCTGCATCTGGCCCTCCTTCAATTGGCTCTTCTGTAGAGTTATCTGCATTCTCTGATATGCATTCTTCTTGAATCAAATCAGCATTATCTTCCATTTGTTTCTTTTGAGCTTCTGTAAGGAAAACATACTCTATAGAGATTCAGTAACTTTTCCTATTGGTGGCAAAGAAAAGTGCTCTGAGGAAGAAACGTAAGCTTCCCCTCTCCAGTTGTGCTAGCTTTGCAAAAATCAGTGTGTTAATATCTAGCAGGCAAATATGATCAAAATCCTTGTTTTAAAAAAATAATGCATAAATTAACCATAGTACCAACATGCTCGTCTATCCCATGCAGTGGATGAAGGTTTGATTTACCAGCAGATCCAGCTTTTTTGATTTTCTGGACTTTGCTTTGCCTTGGGAATCCTATTGGCATAGTCACGATATATTTATCTGCAGCCAATGAGAAGTACATAAATCACTATGCTCTAAGAAGTGGAAGGCTGTTAATTGTCAATAAGTGAACAAGGTTTTGCATAAATCTGCTGTGAATATATCTCAATAACCATACAGATAATCAACAAGTCCTTCTAGACAACTGAACATTTTTTTTTACAGTAAAGTAACAGTTTCTCCCTGTTGGTATAATGTGCTGAGATAATTGGAGAATGCCCCTCTCCGATTACCGAAATATAGGCTTCCTATAATTTTTGCAAGTGGTGAAAGGAAAGACCATTTCCATGGAGGCCCAGAGGATCTGTTCTGGTTGGCTTAGTGCAGATAGCTGCATTGTGATTACGTATTGGGAGACTCCTGGATATGTTGAGAAATTTTATCCAGCCAGCAGAAATCCAGAAAATTAAAGGAGGAATGACAGAGACAGACTGTCCAGAGGAGTGGTAGAAGGGATCAGAGTCTTATTCCTATGCACATAAGGAGTTTCAATCATAGAATCATAGAAAGGTTTGTGTTGGAAGGGATCTTAAAGATCATCTAGTTCCAACCCCATGCCATGGTCAGGGACACCTTCCACTAGACCAGGTTGCTCAAAGCCCTGTCCAACCTGGCCTTGAACACTTCCAGGGAGAGAATATCTACAGCTTCTCTGGGAAACCTGTTCCACTGCCTCACCACCCTCACAGTAAATAATTTCTTCCTTATATCTAATCTAAATATACTCTTTCAGTTTAAAGCCATTACCCCTTGTCCTATCACTACATGCCCTTATAAAACGTCCCTCCCCATCTTTCCTGTAGGCCCCCTTTAGGTACTGGAAGGGCTCTAGAAGGTCTCCCCAGAGCCTTCTCTTCTCCAGTCTGAACAACCCTAACTCTCTCAGCTTGTCCTCATAAGGGAGGTGCTCCAGCCCTCTGATCATCTTCATGGCCCCCTGGACTCGCTCCAACAGGTCCACGTCCTACTTATGTTGGGGTCCCCAGAGCTGAATGCAGTACTCCAGGTGAGGTCTCACGAAAGCAGAGGAGAGGGGGAGAATCACCTTTCTTGACCTGCTGGCCATGCTTCTTTTGATGCATCCCAGGATACAATTGGCTTTCTGTGCTGTGAGCCCACATTGCCAGCTCATATTCAGGTTTTCATCCACCAACACCCCCAAGTCCTTCTCCGCAGGGCTGCTCTCAATGCACTCCTCACCCAGCCTGTATTTGTGCTTGGGATTGCCCCGACCCATGTGCAGGACCTTGCATTTGGCCTTGTTGAATTTCATGAGGTTTGCATGGGCCCACTTCTCAAACCTGTCAAGGTTCCTCTGGATGGCGTCCCTTACCTCCAGTGTGTCGACTGCACCACAGAGCTTGGTGTCATCAGTATACTTGCTGAGAAATATTTTTCATGAGAGTGATGCAAACTTAAAAAACCAAAAGGGAAATATGATAGCTTGATTTTTGTTTTGTGTAAACGAGACATAGATCCTCTCTCTGATCCCAGTTTTACTGAGGCCACACCTTCTGGCAGAGGGAGTAAGAAATAATACTGCCAAACCATAGAGAAGGAACAAAATCATCTCACATCTGACACTGTAGATGAGATAGTTCAGCTGCTGATGTGGCTTTATCTTACACAGATCTTTTAGCTGAGGAAGCCATCATCTGCAGACTAATCACCTAGGATGCATAACACTCTTCATCAGTTCAGGAGACTTAAATGGGGATCCAAGTTTACTGGTATCTCTGAGTGTTTTTTATCCTCACATCCTCTGATGAGAGGCAAGGAATATGGAGGATGGGTTCTGCACCTGACGCTTTAAAACATGAACAATTTGAAACCAGATTTTAATCTCTGAGGATATTATTCATTGTTTGTCTTCAAAAGGCATAACAGTATGATTCAATACAAATCAACGTTTTCCTCTTTGAGTTGATTTCTATTTAAATGAGTTTACTACAGTCCTTTAGCAAAAGTGAAAATTGGATATCAAAGTACAATGACATGCAGGTTGTTTTGCATAGTAATGGATTTTATATAAAAGCTCCCCAAAGTAGGGCTGTGCCATCTCAGAGCATTTCAGTACACAAGTGATTCAATGGAGTGCCTTGCAATTACATCTTCACTGATTATACCAACTTTTATCTAACTTGCATAAAGTATAAAATAGAAAATAATGAACACATATTGTGTATGGTTCTCCTGAAAGAGATAATCATGCTCTGTACTAATAGTTTACCTTAGCCTTGAAAAAAAACCCAATTAAACTTATTTTGTGTGGAAAAATATAACAGCTGAGGGATTGGTCCTTTTCCGTCAATTTAGAATGTGATTGAAATAAGAGGCAGGGGTTTTTAAAGAGCTGGTTTCGGTTATATGGTTTGTTTTTTTGTTGTTTTTTTTTTTTTTCTTTAACTTGTTATCCACAAAGTATTTTTCTGTACAGTTCTGCCCTAGTAAGACATTCATTAGAGTTATTTTTGAATGCCAGCAGGAAACTTCTGGGTTCAGAGAGATACCCCTAAAATAAGTCAAGAAATAGGATGGGTACTTGGGAGCAGGAGCGATCCAGATCTAAATACCTATTTCGCTTGTGTCAGGTTCATGAACCTCAACTGCTAATTCCCACCAATATTTTAGAGAGCCTTGATGGAACTCTCTTTATGTGTTCTGTTGGGTCTTTTTGGCTTCACATAACTGATCTGAATTAGGCAAGGGAAACAAATCTGAGTGCCCAGACATCCAGGCATCTGCAGATTCTGAGGCAGAATTTCTTTCATGTTTCACACAAAATACCTAAAAAGTTTTCATCAGAGAATGGAAGGGGGAAAAAAAAGGATCATTGAGATTTTTCATGAGATAGGGCTTCCATTTCCCCACTGGGTCTCATGAAAATCAGCTTGCTAATACTCAGGTCTTGTACAGAGATATATCATGTGATTTATAAGTAAATAACCAAAGAAATACCATAGACCATGGTAAGAACTGAGATTGCTTTCTCTATATACCATGTTGAAAATACAACCTTATAAATCCTTTATAACTGCTCAGCATGGCTTTAAAGTGCTTCCAGGTGAGAGCATTAAGCTAACAAAATGATCACTGCAATGATAGCAATAAAGATCTTGATTAAATTAAAAAGTAGTGTTGGATTTTGTTATTCCCAGTGTTTGTCTCTAAACAAAATATTTCAAGCCAGAGAGAAGCTGAACTAGAGGTGTGACTGGTTTTACAGAGCTGCCACAGTTTCATACGATAACTTCGGTTGGAAGGTATCTCTGGACTCTCCAAACCGAACCACTCTTCAAAGTTTGGTCCAGGTCCATGGGGCCTTGGCCCAATGAGTTTTGAACACCTCCAAGGATGGAGCTACTACAGTCTCTCTGGGCAACTCCTTAGTTACATCTCTTTTCTTTTTATCAAACAAGAATTTCCTTTGCGGCAACTTCTGACTATTGCCTATTGCCCAGGTAATAATTCCTGATATAGACCATCTAATAATTCTTAATGTGCATAGCACAAGCATCCCCAAGGTCCACAGCCTCTAACTTAATTCTGTCCAGTCCATTTTTTAGTGATGTTCTGTTTTCAGAACATCTAGTAAGAATATTTTATTTTCCTTTTTTTTCCTACTACAGCATAGAAAACAATTATTGAAATGATGTTGCATGCTCTGTGAAGAATATTAATTTATCTTCCCAATAATTCTACCTGAGAGTTAATTTACTTGGCGTCAGGTCTCCATTATGTAGCAAAATTTCTGGAAGACTTCCATTCTCTCTGGTCTGCCTATTTGACTGATAGCTAGGTTCTAATTTTATTAATTTGACTACAGATTGCTTTCACCTACCTGCTTCAGCTTTTTGCTGCTTTTCAATCTTTTCCAGTCTCCCTAGCAAGGAGTCAATTTTTGTTTTGATTTGGGTTAATTCCTTCTTGATTGTTTGCAACTCATCTGATTTCACTGTGGAAAGAGAGCAAAGATGCAAAACATGAAATAAACTATATTTGCAGCCCCCCCCCCCCCCATGAACAAAACTTATTCTTTTTTACTTCCCTCTGTCGCACAAAGTTGACTCTCTCATTTCTGTCAGTATTTTTAGGGATTTAACATTTAAAATGAACATTATTAGTTTAAAATGCTGAATCCTAGGAAATCACAGGATTCTAAGCCCTAATGGCAAGAGGTTATATGAGGTGTGTTGCTCTGTAATATGCATTTCAGGCAAAATATCTCAAGGGCATTCTTAGTAAATCCAAGTAACTTTTACTGAAAAACAGCCTATAGTGAAAGAATGATTCAAATATGACAGACAGTTCACAGTCTTGCAATGCTATTTTGCTGGACTATTTTGTAGTAATTGCAACAATAATAAAAAGATCCCTCACAGTAGCAGTAGGTATTTTTCAACAAGAGTGAATAGTAACATAAATGCTAGAGCAGCCAGGAATGCAATATTATGTTCCAGTCAACAATTTCGTTGCAATAGGCGTTAAGTATTATTAGTTCAAAAGCTTTCAGACCTGGTAATTTCTTGTACTTTTTCCAGCTATGGATAATATACAAAAATATTTCTTTTTATGATCACATCCAGGGACATGGAGCCAACGAATATAAATTAAGAGCTAAAGTTGCATTGCATTACTCTGCATTTATGTTCATTATTGTACTCCCATTGTGTAGCATAATAAGGAGTAACTGCTTTGGATGCACTCACGAATGACCTCATTATTATGGCATTATCAGGACATGTTTTTATGCTCAGAGAATAATCCAAACAAATCCGCTTGCCCTGTCTGTGCTGGGTTATCATGTTGAAAAGGCCAAGAGGAGAAAATGGGAACCCCATGTTAGAATAAATCCATTTATAAAGGTCAAGAGTAGGTAACACAGGTGTCACTCTTACAACTCTTGTAGGAAGAAATGGACCATCACCTTAAACTGTGAGGGACTTGCAATGGAAGAACGCTGAGCAGTATTACTCATCCATCCTTACCATTACTGAAGGAGGATGTGCATTGACTTTGGTGTGTGTATCCAGAGGGTACATAATGGGAAGGCCATTAGTGAGCCCAGCAAAAAAGATGTTCTGCCATGGAGAAGGACATGTTCCCTTTCTGTCCAAAGGGTCTCCTGACTTCATCTTGCCACATGAGTCTCATTCATTAACTCTTGGACATGTATCTCATCATGGTGTCTCATGGATATTTTTTATTGGACAGTCAAAATCTGATGATGTGTGCAGGCAAACTACTGCCTGCTTCAGTGGTAGTAAATAAGTATGTGTTTGCTTCAAAATCAGCCTTATTTCAAACATGAAGCACATTCACTGAGGTTGAAACCAGAGCTTTTTATCTTAGAGTTTGGGTCACGTGCATTATAGTTGTAACAAGTCAGATAAAGGCAGTAGGTTGCTATATGCAGTAATGAACTTGTTTAATCATGTGCTCATATTGAGAAATTGCATATTTCACATTATCATAGTCTGAAACCTCTGATCTTATATTGAATGAATGGTAGAATTTAGAGAAAAAAGTTTGAAAGTAACCTTTGTGCTAGACCCTTATATGCTATACAGTATTTGATGGAATTATTCTGTATGTATATAGATCAAGGCCTTAAAATGTTGTTAGACAAATAGCATGTCACTGTCCAGTCCCCCAGGTCTGCAATAAAATGTTAAGATTCTGACAATTGTATATGTAGAAGGTTACTGCTTCCCCAGGGGCAGTGGCTGGTCCATGCAGAGTAGTAACAAGGTGGCACAGATTCCAGGTGAAATGGTGTGAAACTGTCCAATGGGGAATGCTAAGTGTTTTCAGCAACCCGCTATGAAGCCAGCTGGCAACACACCCCATGTGTCCAAGTTGTTGTGTTAGAGGTGCTCCCTTGACTGACAAACAGCAGGCTTGCCAAGGCTACAAGATCAAAAGTCAGAAGTGATGTTACAAAGACCTAATGGTATTTGTTTCCAGTCTAAAAAGTAAAGCAGAAAACATTTGCACTTCTGAGTTTGGTAAGGAAACAGGCACACAGGTAGGGTTACTGTTCAATCCTGTCAAACCTTCTGCTTCACAGGGGCTTCCCTGTGGTGTCTCAGGGAAAAAACAGTTTGGGAAGACCACACCAGAGGAAACACAGACACAACAGTGAGGATTCAATAACAAACAAGGATGCTATAAACTACTGAGGAGCTTTATTGCTACTTTGCAGAATTCCCTTATGCCAAAACCGTTTCCTCAAGCTTTGGTCACTGAATCTACAACTTATCATTCACATTTAATGAGGTCATTCCATCATACAGTTAACCACTTCAAGTTAACACTAAAAAGGACTGAGAAAAGGGAAAAAATTTCAAGAAATCTGCACAAGTTCCAGATTTATACCCTGTTTCCAACATTGTGATGGTGTAATTATTTGAGTTGCTTTTTGTCTTAATTTGCAGAGAATTGTAAAAATCTTCAAAATCATTCTCCTGTAAAAATTCCACTGTCAGTTGTATTGGGTATTTCTGTAGTAAGCAACAATTACTAAAGAAAAATTATGAAGGGTCCTGGAGGACAACAAACTGACTATGAGCCAGTAATACACCCTTGTGACAAAGAAGGCCATCAACGTCCTGGGCTGCATTAGGAGTGTTGCCAGCAGGTCGAGGGAGATGATCCTTTCCCTTGTTTTAGTTTAATCCCAGCTGGCAACTAAGCACCACACAGCTGCTCACTCACTCCTCACCCCACCAACAGGATGGGAAAAGAGAATTGGAGGGGTAAAAGTGAGAAAACTTCTAGATTGAGATAAGAACCAGTTAAAAATTGAGAAATTATTATTATTACTATCAATAATAATAATAATAGCAACGAAAATAACAAAGACAGATAAATAAAACCCAAGAAAGACAAGTGATGCAAATGAAAACGATTGCTCACCACCAACTGAACGATGGCCAGCCAATTCCTGAGCAGTGGCCCCCCAGCCAACCTTCCCCCTAGTTTATTGCTGAGCACGATGTTATATGGCATTGAATATCCCTTTGGTCAGTTGGGGTCAGCTGTCCCAGCTGTGTCCCCTCCCAGCTTTCTGTGCACCCCCAGCCTACTCACTGGCAGGGCTGTATGAGGAGCAGAAAAGGCCTTGTCTCTGTGCAAGCACTGTTTGGCAATAACTAAAGCATCCCTGTACTACCAACACTGTTTCCAGCGCAAATCCAGAACATAGCCCCATACTAACTACTGTGAAGAAAATGAACTCTACCCCAGCCAAAACCAGTGCACTCATCTACGTAGCACTTCTGAGGCCATATCTGGAGTACTGTATCCAGTTCTGGGTTCCCCAGTACAAGAGGGAAAGAAGAAGACAAAGTCAGACTCTTCTCAGTAGTCCCCACTAACACATCAAGGACCATTGACACAAATTAGAGCATGTGAAATTCCATCTAAACACAAGAAAAAAGTTTTTTTTCTTTTTTTTTTTTTTCCTGTGAGGGTGGTCAAACAGTTGCACAGGTGGCCCAGAGAGGCTGTGAATGCTCCATCCTTGGATATATTGAAAAGCTGTATGGACACAATCCTGGGAAACTTGCTGTACGTGGCCCTGCTTGAGCAGATTGGACCAGATGATCTCCAGAGGTCCCTTCCAACTGCAACCATTCTGTGATTTTGTGATTTTTGATTTTGTGGTATAGATCTTGGGAAGAACTTTAGGATTTTTAAGCACAGTGTTATGACAAAGACAAAATGTAAAAACTGTAAATACTGTACTTCAGGTACCTGCTTTGAATATATAAATTCTCCTTTAAAGCTTCACGGATTTTTTTTTTAAATAAAGCAGTTCATAAACATGAAACCAGAGCTGCATGTGTCCAAAATATCTATTCATCTGCTTTTGAGTAATGGAATAGGAAAATAAAGTAGCTTACTGTTTTGTTTTGTTTTGTTTTGTTTTGTTTTTCCTATTAGCAAATAAGCAAAGGCCAGCAGATGACAGAAATGCATGTATTGAAAGGGAAAGAAATTACTAATGAAATTCCTCAAGAACTGCCATTAAAATGGCTAAATATCTTCAACAACTTTGATGGAAAAAAGTAAATAAACGTGAAATTTGCTGATGAGATGAAATTGGGAGGTATCATCTATTCAGAGTGAACTAGAATGGAAGGAGGATTCAGATGATTTTAAGAAATGCTACATGAGAAAAAAGATGTAATTGCACTGAAAAAATTCCTACACTTGATTGACTAATACCAGAATTTCTACTCTTAATGTTGAAGCTCATCAGCAAAAAAAGACAGTGACAGAATTATCCTTGGGTGTAGTTGTAATCTCAGGTTGACAATAGGCTATGACTATAATGCAGCCATGAGAAAGAAAATACAGTGCTAGGATGTGTCAAATAATGTATTGCTAAAGATGGGGAAGTACAATGCCATTGTACGAGGACCTGATGAGAGGTCATCTGGAATAATGTGTACAGGAACACTGAGTTCTAGTAGGTACGTGGGGAGAAGGGCCATGAAGATGACCATAAGAATGGAAAGCCTGTAGTGTGACAGAAGAGTTTTGCTTGTTTGCTTGAGACAATAATTCAGTACATATTGTAACATCTTGTCTACTCCTTAATGTCAAGCACACAGGGTATTAAAATTTTGATTAGTGTTTTCCTCCTGTTTTCATATGTGTAAAATCAAAGTGCATACTCCAAGAGCTTCAGTTTCTATATTGTCAAAAAAAAAGAGTTTTCCCTGTTCTAAATAGAAATTTGCACCTGCTGCTTCATACCATTAGCATGAAGAACTACTATGTGTAGTTTCCACACCAACATGTTTCATTTTGTGAGTTACTTCTGACAATGTGGAAAGGTTGATTTATTTTTTCCTAGTCTTTGGAGTTAAAAAGAAAACAAAATATTGCCAACTGATCCTTGAAAAATTATAAATTCAAGAAAGAAATTAAATCCTCCTAACTTATTTTGTTTTGGAAGCAAACTTAGAATACACATTACCACTTTTTGGTAGAACAAGAATTTGCTGCACTGGCAGACATTATTTTTGCAGATGTACTCATCAATAAGCAAGGCATTTTTGGTAGTATGTTTTTATAACATCTTTGCTGTGTGCCACAACAAATTTCTGTCTTTGGACTGCTAGTTTTCAGAAGTGAGTCCCTCTAATCCTGGTTATTTCACTGATTCTGATCTTCAGTACTAGATGTATGGGTTCATTTTCTGGATCCAGTCTCAGTGTTGAGAACAGCTATAAGAACAGTTATGCCTATAAGATTTCTACTTAAATCTGAAAAGTCTATTAGGGGATGTGATCTCATGAGAGTTTTGCTATTTGGGGGTGAAATCTTGCAAGCATAGGCAATATCATTTTGACATAGTTAATTCTGAACTGGTGATTAAGCTGGTTTACAGTCTTGAATTTCATTAAAACTCAAAATAACTTCCTTCTCACAAACTATGTTTCTGCTTATTGAAGAGATCCTTTATTTAACTAGCAATAAATTACAATTAGAATCAACAGTACATTAGTTCAAGGGGTTCAGATTAGCAGTGTAGAATAAGGGGGCAACAAAATATTAAATTTTTTCACCCCACAATTCAGTATAACCACTTTTCCAAGAAAATGGCAAAAGAAGCCACAAAACACACATTCTCTACTTTCCAACTTGAAGCCCCTATGGGAATGGCTCAGTTATTTCTCTGATAAACGTCTTGCAAAAAGCTGATTACATTCCTGTCCAAGTCAACAAAATCATGTTTCTACCTTTATGGTGGGTTCATTGGACTTGACAAAAAGGGAAGTAATTCTATGGGGAAATCAAGCATGAAAGTCTGTATACTGTGTGCCTGATTTTTAAAGGTGTGCTGCATGCAGAAAGAATATTTTCTGCAATTTATTCCAGCATGATAAATGGTCTCTGCAGTTGCGTTCCTATTGCAATTGTAAAGAACTGAGGGTGGAAGCCCAACAGGAGTCAAAATGTCAGCCCACATTTTTAGTGATGCATCTTGCAGCTCTCCCTTCAGTGTTAAAGAGCTGGATCCAAAGATGATCTTGTCATCTGGAGCTCTAAGACTGACATTTTTAGAATTCACATCACACCTGAATACATTGAAGGACACTTTCACCGGGGCATAACAAACATTGTCTGTTAGGATATCTACACTCCTGATTACACTTCCATTAAATAATTTACAGGTTTGGCAACATTTGCCATGTTATGCAGACAGTGTTTTGGAGGTCTTAAAGCAAGTGGCTATGGGTACTTGGACTAAGGTTGAATCCTATAATCTATATTATGCATTACTTAAATCCTGACACAGTGCTACAAAACATTTTCTGAAATGCAGAATAAATAATAAAGCAAATTTGGTGATTATTCTGAGGAACAGATATCTATATGTTAATGTAATATGGTCTGTTCCATTCACTACAATGAAAATCCAGGTTCCTGGGTGAGAGATTTTCTTGACATCTATCAGAATATACTAAGGCCCTTGGCTCTCTAGAAGAGTTTTGGAGTTATTCTTGTTCTGAACAATGAGAAATATGTATAAAAAAAACTTATCTGAAAATAATTTGTCTTCTCAAGGAAAAGTGAGTCCAAAAAGCCCATTCTTATTAGACCACACTTTAGGACAGTTAGTGAATTGAATGCACTATTACTACTAACTTTTCATATGGATAACACAACGGTAAAGGATGAACAAAGGAGATCTAATGAATGAATCTGTAAGTGTATATACTTACTGAAGCCTTGATTCACTGTGTGAAAAACCAAGGGCTGGAAAAGACTAGCAAAATAATTTAAATTCTAAGTCTACTAAAGTGAAGATCTTCAGCTGTATGTTTTCTTTTAAATTAATATACAGGGTCATAATTATTTACTTAAAGTATTGAGGAAAGACAAAAAGTACCTATGGATGAATGGATTAGTTCAAGATGTGTATGAAAATGTCCAGACTTATATTCATCCTCTAGAGAACAAAGGAAGTGTTGCTACTCACAGACATCCTCTTAGGGTGTGAGTGAGCTCCATAATATGATACCTAAATTTAGATGTCTTCCTGTGTGCTAGGTATCAAAGCTCCCTTTATTGGTAAAGGACATCTAGCCAATTCATTCACTGGAGACTTGTGCGTGATTCAACTGTACAGCCAACAGAGCCTCTCTTTTTCAGGATGTCATCCTTTCCAAGGAATGGCTTGAGCAACTTGTTCCTTGGTGTATGACTTTACCTCTAGCTCTGTTTACTACATGTCCATTCTTTCAGTCACATGCATGTTTATTACATGTTTTCTTTCAAGGTCTCTGATACCATTAGTTCATACAATAATAGGATCAAGAATGGATCTTAATGGGCTGACCAGAGATCCCTCTTCTTTGTTAGATGCTAGTGTGTGAAATATGGATATGTTATTTAACCAGATTTTATAACTGGCTCATGTTGATGCCATAATTAACCCCTCTTGCCGTAAGATATACTGTTGGTGGATTCACTTATTTCATGGTTCTGTGTAAGAGAGCATGATGCTTTGTTGGCCAGTCTGGTACTGCAAGCTTCTTAGTGAAGTCCCTTCATTCTTTCTAATATCTGATCCCTACCTGATCTTTCTCTTCCTCTTCCAGTGGCGCTTCCAAGGACAGTATCACTCCACATAAGGGGCAGGGGAAGACAGGTTGGTGCTGAAAGATGCACGAAGAGGAAGATGAAGTTCCCAGGACATACTATGGGGTGGGGAGCTTGGTGAGCATGAAGGAGGGAATGCCTATTGTTCATCAGCTCTTCTAAGGCCAACTCACCAAAGAAGGGTTGAATAACCCCAAGTTGCCAGTCCTGTTTTGGACTCCCTTTAGAACAGACAAAGACATTTTGCCTCTTTCTACCCTCAAAGGAATCTGGCAAAAAAAGCACACACAACCCAACCTCCCCATGATCCCCCAGCCCACCCCGCACCTGCTCACATATAATCCTCAAGTCTCAACAGAAATCAGTGTGCCTCTGCCTATAACAAGATTATTAACTCTGCTTTATTACCAGCTGTTCACAAGACCTCATGGTGCACAAGCAGTCAGGATGATAAGAGATTTTAAACAGGCTTCTTCTGAGGCCAAGGGAGTAGGTCAAATGTTATTGAAGGGATTTCCTTCAAAAGTTACATCAATGTGCTCTTTGAATTTCAGGAAAGGCATGGCAGCTTTGGTAATCAAACCAGTTTTTCAAGCTAAAGGCTGAGGGTAGGAAATGACTGTAACAGAGCTATATAGTGGAAGCTTCTGCTTGCAGAAATTACTAGGATAACTGTTTTGATAATATTCAGCTGATATGAGCAACTCACATTTGGATCCTGAGGAAGAAGCCCCACTTGAGGTGGATCGTGATGCTCCTTTCATGGAGAAAACCCCTTTGCCTCTGCGAGTTGTTGTCACAGCCACACGAGGACGCTTCAGTGGAATCACTGCACGGGGTGGTGGGGGTACACGGCCGTGGTAATCAAACAACCTAGAAAAGATTAAGTCAGCTGGACTCCATAAAACCTTCTGTGATTTCATGTTGTGGAAGCCTTGTCAACTAAATTTTCATGTTATCTTTGAGAAAATTACCCTTTGAAACCATAATCACTTTATATCACAGTCAAATTAGATTTCAAGGATCTATGCACATTAAGTGCCGTGTTCAGATTTCAGTCACAGAGCAGTTCACAGTTCAGATTTTTTGTGTAATTTAAATGCGGGATATGTTATGGGACTCTTATCTGCAGTATGGAAAATCCATAACCTGCTTTCCACAGGTCCACATCATTTCATTGCACACAACTAACAGCAGTACATTTTGTTGTGGTGACATTTCAGCTCCTTTATTACATGCATGGCTTAAATTCTAGTTGTCTATCTGCTATCCTTAAAGATAGAAAAAGAAATTAACTTTTCTAAAGCCAACCATCACCATAGAGATATATCCTGGAGTTTGTAAAATAGCAAAAGAGTCTTTATAGTGAGGGATCTGTATGTCCTTCTGAATGCATAGAAAAGAGGTCCCAGCATATGCTCTCTTTATTGAAGAATGAATTGATGTAGAATCACTAAAATACCCAAGCATGCTTACTAAAAAATGTTTTGCTCAAACCAAAACCACTGTAGCAAGTAGGTAGTCAGAGAATTACCATTACCGTCAGTAAGATAGTCTACAACCGAAATGAACTAACGTTCCCAAAGAGAATACCCAAATCCTAAAAACACAGTTATCAACAGCAGTTAACTAACCTATGTAGAAGAAAATAAAGGCAGTAGAAAAGGTAATCAAAGCTACAGATATGTTTAGAACATAAAATATATAGGCTCTGAATACAACAACTCAGGAGAAGAAAGCTCAGAAAATGAAGATTTCCAGTTCAGAAACTGAAGCAGAGGCACAAGCAACATTCTCACTAAGTATTTCCAAGTTTCTTTCAAATGATGCAACCAGTAATTATGAAAATTTATAACTGCATGTTTAATTTTCACAGTTCTGACTACTGTCGCCCAGCTGGGCAGATAGATACACGTTTGAAAATATACAGGAAACAGCAGTTCACTCACCACAGTGTTTAACAGCTTGCTGACCAGGAAGCAGAATCAAATTTAAGTCTTCTAGCCTGTTTTCTGGCAAGTGAACACCTAATGTTTAAATCCCAGGATCCTTACTGTTCTCTGTACTGTAATCCTACAGAAATATAACCAGCTCCTTCCTTTTCCATAGCTGCCTACAAAATGTGTCACAGAGATCCTGTCACCTCCACTGAACTTGAACTCCATCGCCTTGAATATTCTTACCGAATAAGCAGTTTTTAGCCATTGTGAGCATAACTAAATAATTGTGTATGAAGATGAACACTAAAACATTTTTGGGACTTCTAACAGAAATATTATTGTTTGTTGTCACTCCCCATTTATCATATTGGATGATCTGCAGGTTGGTCACAATCTCCTGTTTGACATTATTGGAAAAAAATGTTTCAGAAGAA
The DNA here is from genome assembly GCF_031877795.1 of Strix aluco. Taxonomy (NCBI): domain Eukaryota; kingdom Metazoa; phylum Chordata; class Aves; order Strigiformes; family Strigidae; genus Strix; species Strix aluco. The sequence continues at coordinate 30,138,425 of NC_133931.1, forward strand.
CTGTAAGCTATCATGCAAAAGATTATTATGCAATTATTCCTCCACAGGTAATTTTTTTCTAGCTTCCAATAGTTCGTGTTTAGATAATTTAGTGAAATGCAAAACTATGCTTCCTTTTTTGAAATATATAAAAGGACTGTTATTTAATATTACTATTCTTACTTATATTTCTGAAATTATGAAAAGCTTTAGGGCTTGGTATTTTGTTGCATCAAGTTCTACATATTTCAGTAATAAGCTTTCTTTTAAAAAATGCTTCCTTTTATCAGTTTTGAAGTACCCTGCCTCTTTTCCTTATGCTTGTAATATGATAAATGATAAACAGAAATGCTCAGTTCTAAAGCAATTATTTATCCCAATAATCACTAATGTGTATATAACAATGCCTTTTCTTTCACCCACCTTTCTAAATTATGCATTCCTGATATTGTCAATCTGTCTTCATACAGATTTTATTTTACAGCGTTAACCATACGAGGGGATCCTCAGTAAGTTTTCAAATGACACCAAGTTGGGTGGGAGTGTTGATCTGCTCGAGGGTAGGGAGGCTCTGCAGAGAGATCTGGACAGGCTGGAGCGATGGGCTAAGGCCAACTGTAGGAGTTTCAATAAGGCCAAATGCTGGGTGCTGCATTTCGGCCACAACAACCCCCAGCAGCGCTACATGTGTGGGGAGGAGTGGCTGGAGAGCTGCCAGTCAGAGAGGGACCTGGGGGTGTTGATTGACAGCCAGCTGAACATGAGCCAGCAGTGTGCCCAGGTGGCCAAGAAGGCCGATGGCATCCTGGCTTGTATCAGAAATAGCGTGGCCAGCAGGGACAGGGAAGTGATCTTACCCCTGTACTCGGCACTGGTGAGGCCGCACCTCGATTCCTGTGTTCAGTTTTGGGCCCCTCACTACAAAAAGGACATTGAATTACTCGAGTGTGTCCAGAGAAGGGCAACGAAGCTGGTGAAGGGTCTGGAGCACATGTCGTACGAGGAGCGGCTGAAGGAACTGGGGTTGTTTAGTCTGGAGAAGAGGAGGCTGAGGGGAGACTTCATCGCCCTCTACAACTACCTGAAAGGAGGCTGCAGAGAGCTGGGGATGAGTCTCTTTAATCAAGTAAAAAGCAATAGGACAAGAGGTAATGGCCTCAAGTTTCACCAGGGAAGGTTTAGACTGGATATTAGGAAGCATTTCTTTACAGAACGGGTTGTTAGGCATTGGAATGGGATGCCCAAGGAGGTGGTGGAGTCCCCATCCCTGGAGGTGTTTAAGAGTCGGGTTGACATAATACTTAGGGATACGGTGTAGTTGGGAACTGTCAATGTTAGGTTAATGGTTGGACTAGGTGATCTTCAAGGTCTTTTCCAACCTAGATGATTCTGTGGTTCTGTGATGCTTGCCACCCTTTTCTGACCCCATGACTGCTTTAGTCAAGATAAGATAGGTGTATACTCGCTTCAGGGAGGTTGAAAAATTAATGAATATTAGAAAACCTATGGTTTGGGATAAAACACAGAAATTCAGAAAGTTCAGAAGCTCAGAAATTAAAAAAAACCATGACTATATTTCTTAATTTATATTTCCCACAGTCATGTTGATAGTACATTGAACTCTCCGTGGGATTTTCTTTTCCATGCCTACCATATAGAGTTTTTCATCTTTCACTTCAATTAACTTGGATCTAGCAGACACCCTTAACTTCCTAAGGTTTTCATTGTCAACAGATCAGCATGTCCAGCCTTGTGAGACCAACCTCATATTTGGGTTTTCTACCATGAGTTCTGTCTTAATCCTGAAAAATTTCTAAATTAGAAAATTATACTATTGAATCGATTTATGGACACATTTCACTGTCACAAAACTAGTGGCCAAAATTGAATCAAACTCAGGAAAAAAAACCCACCAGAAAACATTGTATATTTTTCCTACAGTGTTCCTAAACAGAACGGTATATAACACATGATAACTTAACTTCAGGGCATAAACTACTTCCCTGTTATTGTCCATTGCTTCATATAAAAGAAATCTCAGATTAGAAGAGGATGGTGGAGCAATGCTTTGTTCCCCTTTGATTCACTTGGCCTATGCTAAATGAGGCTGCTGTAATGCAGAGACCAACACTGCTGGATCAGGAGTTGGTTATCTGTGGTCATCATCCATGTTAACCTTGTGTTGCGGTGATTCTGATACAACTGAATGAATAAATTTCCACTGTGCTGAGCTAGGCTGTACGTATGTACTCAAGGCACAAGTCTCCAATTGCTCACTTCTTTTCCTCTTATAGAAACACACACCCTGTTCAACTTGTAGTTTTGCTTCCCTCAAGGTCCTTCTAGACTTCTAAACATTCTTCGAAGACAAATTTTTTAGGAGACATTCTATATCTTTTCATACACATGGTTGAAAGACAAAGATATGAGTGTCATACTGAAGAATTTTACAGCTGCTATACGTTCCAGTGAAAGTAATCCTGAAGGAACTCTGTAGGAAGAAACACTGAGCAATTAAACTACCATTAAACTGTTCAGCACAGAAAATGCCCCAAAAGCTCTTAGAGAAGAATAAGACCAAAAGAATTGTTTAATGAGCATACATTTGGTGGTGGTAATCTTCTCTGCTTGTGATATATTCAAATAGTCTTCTGATACACAATAGAAATAATGAAATGAATAATACGCAAAATCAAAACAAACGTGTCTAACCAAACGATGTGATTACATTATAAACAAACAGTAAAAATGGTGTAGGATGTACAAAAATATAACCACACATACCGATTGTAGAAGTCATCTCTGTAGTAATCATAATCAAAGACATAACCACTGTGGAAAAACAGAAAAACAAGAATGAACTGGTTTATAGAAAAATAGACATTGATTAAAACATTTGTGGTAATATTGTCTTATTCTCACATTCCAAGCCATTCTTCAAAGTCCTTCTACTTCTTTTCTACAACCATACACTGTACATTATGTTTGTCAATGATGTTGTCAGCTATCACTGTAGTATATTTGGAAATGTGAAGTCTGGGGCATGCAGATCAGTGTAAACAGTTGACAGCACATATAGAAAGGATTTAACACAGCACGACAGATCTGTAATTAGAGGATCATTATAGTGTAATTCTCTGATCAAATGAAGTGAGCACTCTAATACTGAAACCCTCTTCTTTGCTGGGTTAACACAGCATAATCAGTGGACTAGGAAAACTGTTAAATACATGAAAGATTGGTAAATGAGAAAGCAGGTGAATGGAGATAAGACAATTAATCTGATTTATGAGAAACATGAAAAGAGTTGGACTGCTGGTCCTTGAGTTTGCCAGATCTTTTTTCATTATAAAGAGAAAAGGAAAAAAGTTAGGAAAATGAATGATGCAAGCAATAGTGTTACAGAGATGCCTTTCCTCTCAGGTTCAGAAAAGAATATACATACCAATCTGTGAAAAGACAGGCACCATCAAGGGAAACAAATATAGATAGGGAATTGCAAATGTCCAGGGGAAAACTATTTTTGAGCTGTCAATTGCAAAGTGAATCCTAGATTGATCTTCCTAGTTTTGTATTCCATTAGCAACTTTCTACCTTTATGGTGAAGAAATAACAATGAAGTCTATCTATCTCACACATCCAAAAGAATAGAACCAAAGAGCTTATAAATGATCTGCATGAAAAAGTCACAAGGGATTTGTACTCTGCTTGATGAAAGACTAGTAACACAAACCCCAGGTTTTTCACTTGCCTGAGAAGGACAATTATGAATAGTAAAGAATGAAAAGCATAAAGAAAGTATCACAAAACAGGAGAAGCTTTAAATAAGAAAGCAGAAAGGTAGAAAGAAGAGAGTAAGAAAGGACAAAGCATAGAAGAAAACATTCACTGAAAATAATGGGAGAAAAATTACGGTAGCTACATATTAATGAAATTTGTCTTCACGTGGTATGGATTGTTGTCGGGGGAGGCAGCGGGTCTGCCTCTAGTCTAACTGAAGAAGAATTTAACCTTGACGAGATTCCAGTGTATCCATGAGAGGCCAGAAAGTCCCGAGAAGTGCCATGGAAACAAGATTAGAGAACTAAGATAAGACGAACTGTCCTGACGATTCAGGCGAGAAACTATCACCCAATCGTGAACTGTTAGTTACTAAAGTATCCTGTATGAACACCTACTTTGAAGAAGGTTATAAAAAGGCTTGTTAGAACAATAAAGGTGCTTTTGCAGCCATTTTGGTCATTTTACACAATCTGATGTTTGTCGTGTCCGTCTCTACTGCGACACATGGTGACCCCGATGTGATTGGGTGAAGTGATCATTTAAAGGCAACGTATTCTGCGGCGGGGAGAGCTGCGGAGAAGTATAACGGCGGTGGGAAGAGCTGCGGAGACGGAGCCCGGTGAAGCTGAGAGCAGAGGGAATCTGCTTGGGCCGGACCTGAACTTCGACACCTAAAAAGCTGAGCCACCGGGAACTGGACTGTAATTATGGGTCAGCAATTAACAAAAGAAGAGGAGACGATTTTGTCTACCTGGAAAGCCCTATTAAAAAGAAAAGGGGTTAAAACCACAGAACAAAGCCTGAAAAAGATTTTGATATGGAGTAAGATGCAAGGCTTTGAAGCCACAACAGTTACTGCATTCAGTGTGAGTGCATGGCAAGCAGTAGGATTGAAACTATGGGATGAGGTCTCTAAAGGACAAAAAGAGGCATGTGAGTTGGCAACCACATGGCGTCTATTAAGCGAGACCCTGAAGGAATGGAAAGCAGAATGTGAGGTGAATGATGAGCAAAAGAAAGATGAGAAAACAGAAAATGTCAGGAAGGGGAGAGATTGTGACCAAGGGGCAAATGAAGCCGATGACTCAGCGTCGGCGATAGCAGGCAGGAAACCCCTCATGGGCAAAAGCAGATCACGCCCTTGCCCACCTTCTCCTCCTCCGCCATTAAATATTTTGCAGGGCGATGAGCGGCCCCTCCCGAGGAGGAAAATACGGCAAATCCGGCGAATAACACAGAGCCGGAAAGTGAGAGCGAAAATGAAAGTGAGGGAGAAGAAGCTTTAACTGCCACTATGTGAACTCTGCATATTACAGATAAACCCATAGTGAAAAAAGCCCAGCCATGGACTCTCCCTCCATCCACAATAACTGTAGTCCCAAGATCCCCTGATCGATTTTGGGAGGGAGTTAGGAAGTATGCTGCCGAAGCTGGCAACTGGGATCTGGTTGAATGCCTCAGCCCGTACTCTCCAACACCGGCATGTCCAAAGCCTGTAGATATAACAGCAGAGGCTCCTGCTGCATTCCCTGTTTACAAAGCTGCTGCAGGCACAAACAAGCACGATGAGCACAATCCAATCAGCTGGAAAGTGGTGCAGGATTTGCAGAATAAAGCACAGAAATTTGGAATCAATTCTCCTGAGGTGATGCAACTTATTCGAATAATCAGCACAGATTTGCTGTGTCCATATGACATTACACATCTCGCACAAGGGCTGTTTCAGCCTGTACAATTACAAGTGTTTCAATCTACTTGGAGGCAGATGGCATGCGCAGCCGCGCAAAATAATTTACGACTGCCACAGGATGACCCGAGGCTAGGCCTCGGAGAGGATGCTTTGCTTGGTGAGGGGCCATTTAGTAACCCTCAGCTGCAAGCTACATGGCCTCCGATTGTTCTTGAACAGGCACAACATATAGGAATTACGGCATTAGGAATTACGGCATTAAAGCGAACCATGGAAATGTCAGCTCCAAAACAAAAATACATTGCTATCCGCCAAGGCCCCAGAGAGCCCTTTTTGCAGTTTATAAAAAAAATATCTGCCACACTGGAAAAACAGGTAGAAGATGAGACATTAAGGCAAATGTTGTACAAACAGTTAGCAAAAGATAATGCTGATGAGGACTGTCAAAAGATAATACAGTCTTTACCGGGAGATCCTTCTATTCCTGACATGGTGGCTGTGTGTTCTAAGGTTGAGACAGTGGAACATAAGGTGGCTGCTCAGATGGCAGCGCAAGGGGCCGCCCTAGCTACTGCTATGAATATGAGAAATTCAGAGAAATGCTTTGGGTGTGGCAAAGAAGGGCACATGAAAGTAGTTTGGCCAAACAGAACATCACCGAGTAAACAACCGGTGAACATCCCACTGGAACTAATTGCAACAAATGCGGAAAACTGGGACATTTTGCAAAACAATGTCGTTCCAAATTTCATGTTAATGGGCAGCCACTACAGGGAAACCACAAAAAGAGCGCGAAAGGGCGCGCAAGGACAACAAATCCCCTCCTGACAGCCGGCCAACTCCCCTCTGCGAACAGCTATCAGCCGCAACAACTGGCTCAGCAGGGTTGGATGTATCCACCGCCGACACAGTAACTATAGTCACCAAAGACATTGTTAAGGTCCCTCTTGATGCGAGGGGTCCTATAGGTCGAGGACTGAGTGCATTGCTACTAGGAAGATCAAGTAGCACGTTAAATGGACTAATTGTGAATGTAGGAGTTATTGATGCTGATTTTACTGGTCAAATTTGCGCGCTGGTTTCAACCCCCTACCCACCAGTAACAATCCCAAAAGGTACTCGCATTGCTCAAGTTATTCTTTTTCCGAGTTGTGTTTCAAAAGCAGAACAGCGACTGCGATGTGATGGAGGCTTTGGCTCTACGGGACCCCCTCAAGTTTGCTGGTCACAGACTGTTTCATCATCCCGACCACATATGACGTGTACACTGTTGAATCACGGACAATTGCCGACCACAGTAAGGCTTGCGGGGCTCCTGGACACCGGAGCCGATGTGACTATTATTGCTGATTATCTGTGGCCATCCACCTGGCCAACAGAGGATGCGGGTGCGAGGGTAGTGGGGCTGGGAGGATCCGCGCAAGCAAGGACGGCAGCCACAGCAGTTCTGATTACCAATCCTGAGGGCCAACAAGCAGTCATCAAACCATATGTGACGGCAACTCCCCTCAATTTATGGGGGAGAGATTGCTTGTCACAATGGGGGGTGAGAATTACCACGGATTTTTAATGGGGGCCACTGTGCTGCAGGGTGTTAGACAGCCCACGCTTGTTTTAACTTGGTTAACGAATAACCCTGTGTGGGTGGATCAGTGGCCCCTACTAATTGAGAAATTAAAAGCCCTGCAAGAATTGGTGGCAGAACAGCTAGCTGCTGGACTCATTGAACCCTCTCAGAGCCCATGGAACACTCCAGTGTTTGTAATAAAAAAGAAATCAGGAAAATGGTGATTTTTACATGACCTGCGGCAAGTCAATGCTGTCATGGCCATGATGGGGGCTCTGCAACCAGGCATGCCTTCACCTACCATGATCCCTCAAGATTGGGAAATCATTGTCATGGACCTTAAGGACTGTTTTTTTACAATACCATTAACCTCTCAAGACAGAGAAAAATTTGCATTCTCTGTGCCTTCTGTCAATCATGCAGAACCCGCAAAAAGATATCAATGGAGAGTTCTGCCGCAGGGCATGAAAAATTCACCAACAATTTGTCAATGGTTTGTGGCACAAGCTTTGTCACCTGTAAGGGAAAAATTCCCTACCATTTATTGTTACCATTACATGGATGACATCCTGTTAGCATCACACAGCAAGGAGCAGTTGAATGACATGGAGAATTTAACCAGAGATTCGTTACAACAATATGAATTAGTTATTGCCCCTGAAAAGGTGCAGAAAGTAGAACCCTGGAAATATCTAGGAATGACAGTTACAGGTAAGCAGGTAATGCCTCAACCTGTGAAACTTAACCTTGAAGTTAAAACCCTTAATGATGTACAGAAATTAATGGAATCCCTAAATTGGATTAGGCCCTATCTCGGACTGACCAATTCGCAACTGCAACCTTTATGGGAATTATTAAAAAATTCCAATGATCCAATGGAACCCAGAATATTAACTGAGGAAGCATCAAATGTAATTCACATGGTGGAACGATCTATACACGAGAAATTTGTTTCTCGAATAGATCTGTCTCAATTGGTACAACTCTTTGTACTAATTGACAGAACTGTGCCATTTGGTGCTTTAGTGCAGTAGAATCCTGAGTGGGATGACCCATTACATATTCTGGAATAGATGTTTCTGTCATTCCGACCACGAAAAACTGCTCCTGGACTGTTTGAGCTTATTGCTGATGTAATCATAAAAGCCAGAAAACGATGTACAGAACTAACAGGGCGTGACGCAGCTACGATTGTTTTACCTGTTCAAAATTGGTATTTTTGAATGCTGTTTGGCGAATAATTATGAGCTGCAAGCAGCCATGGCAGGCTTTCAGGGACAGATATCATATCACCTGCCTTCACACCCACTTCTGAAATTTGCTCGAGAAGTACCATTTGGTCAGAAAAATTTAAGCCAACCAGAACCAGTGAACAGCCTTACTGTTTTTACAGATGACTCAGGAAAAACAGGTAAAGCAGCAGTAGTATGGTATGAAAACAACAACTGGAACAACAAAGTAATATATCAAAATGGTTCTCCACAAGTAGTAGAGCTGCATGCAATGGCTGTTGTTTTTTCTATTTTTTCCACTCCTGTAAATATTGTAACTGACTCAGTGTATGTAGCTAACTTAGTTTCTCGACTAGACAAAGTAGTTTTGACCATGTCAGACAATCGATTATTATTTGATATACTTTTAGAACTCTGGAAAAGTATTCAACTACAGACAGAACCTTATTTTATCATGCACATCCGTAGTCATACCACTTTACCAGGATTTTATACAGAAGGTAATACCAAAGCGGATACTCTTGTTTCTGCTATGACTCTGAGTACTGTTCCTAACATAAAGCAACAAGCTGTATTATCACATCAATTTTTTCACCAAAGATACCGAGCTTTACGACGGCAGTTCAGCTTGTCTCCTACTGAAACTCTTTCCATTGTAGCTGCCTGCCCTGATTGCCAAGGAACTCACACACCAGTGTATTTTGGTACTAATCCCAGAGGTATGGAGGCTTTACAGATTTAGCAAACTGATGTTACTCATATAAATGAATTTGGCAGACAGAAATATATTCATGTTTCTATTGATACTTATTCTCATACCTTAGTAGCAACAGCACATAATGGAGAAACAGGAAAAGATGTAATTTGACATTTCCAAAATGCTTTTTCTATGCTTGGGGTGCCACGCCAAATTAAAATGGACAATGGCCCAGCATATGTTTCACAGAAAGTTCAAACATTTTTTAATTTGTGGGGTGTTACTCATGTTACAGGAATTCCCCATTCCCCAACAGGACAAGCAATTGTTGAGCATGCGCATGGCACGTTAAAGCGGCAGCTTCAAAAACAAAAAGGGGGAATGATTGGGGAACCACCACAGGCATGTTTAGATAAAGCAGTTTATGTTCTTAACTTTCTCCATTATGGGGATAATTCTTCTCTACCTCCTCTTTTTCAGCCTTTCTCTTATCTTTTTTCAAAACAGGATTTGCAAAAGGGCGTCAAAGTGCATGTTAGAGATCTAATTACTGGCCAGTGGAGTGGACCATGTGAGCTATTAACCTGGGGCAGGGGTTATGCTTGTGTCTCTACAGATGCCGGCCCTCTCTGGGTTCCTGCGCGGTGTGTTTGGCCTGTGCTGGAACCTGCATCAGGGTGAAGGATGGGTAGTTCCACAACCCGAACAGAATGTCTGGGTAACTCTGCATTGAAAAAACTAACAAAGTTAGGGTGTTGGCTTAGCAAACAAACTAATGCTACCTCTTTAGCTTTAAGTGGCCTTTTAACTGATGTTGATAGTGTTAGACATGCTACTTTACAGAATAGAGCTGCTATTGACTTTTTGCTTTTAACGCAAGGACATGGATGTGAAGATTTTGATGGAATGTGTTGCATGAATTTGTCTGACCACTCAGAATCTATTTTCAAAAGCATACAGCAACTGAAGGATGGTGTCAAGCATTTAACAGAAGATGATGAATTAGATTGGTTAACAAGGATGTTTAAAGGTTGGGGACTTTCTGGATGGTTGATATCTCTGGTCAAAACTGTGGAGGTAGTGATCTTGATAATTGTGACCGTGCTTTTAATGTTGCCCTGTCTTGTCAGTCTTCTGCAAAGGGCCCTGCAGAAGACTGCTCTCACAATATTTCTAGCACAAATACAAAAAGGGGGAATTGTCGGGGGAGGCAGCGGGTCTGCCTCTAGTCTAACTGAAGTGTAGCCATGAGAGGCCAGAAAGTCCCAAGAAGTGCCATGGAAACAAGATTAGAGAACTAAGATAAGAACTGTCCTGACGATTCAGGCGAGAAATTATCACCCAATCATGAACTGTTAGTTACTAAAGTAAACCAATCCTGTATGAACACCTACTTTGAAGAAGGTTATAAAAAGGCTTGTTAGAACAATAAAGGTGCTTTTGCAGCCATTTTGGTCATTTTACACAATCTGATGTTTGTTGTGTCCGTTTCTACTGTGACAGATTGTGAATAATTTCTGATCTCGAAGATTGAGCAGAATGTCTTCAGTTGACTCAAATGACTCAAAATGAGTCAAGAATTCTGGAGTTCCTTGGGATTATTTTTCCTTATCACATAATGCCTCTTTCCCCCTTTCTTCCCTTTACTATGCTTCAGAGGTTGAACACTTAAAAGGGGGAAAAAATAGTGTTGGCAGTCTTAAATTACCTCAGTAATAATTTCATCCCAGTGTTTTGATTTTGAAGGCTTAGAATTTCCCCTGTCTGTAACTGGCAAAAACATCCATCAAAGGATTGTCAGGGGACAATTTCCACCTCTGCCACATCTGCCTCAGATGCAAGTGCCCAAGTGCCAGTGATATGTTGTACTGTCTACCCACATAATACTGGACCAGCAGTGAATATCATGAGACTCACCAGGTGAGAAAGCTGACTGTAGTCCTGATGGTAATTTATTTGAGAAAAGAAAGCCCTATATGAATTTTATGTGAAACATTTACTAAATAAAACAACCCTGAAAGACCAGAGCCCAGCAGCAGGTAAGCTGTGTGTGGCAGAGGATGCAAAATAATATTAAGTAATAATAGTTAGACCTTGTATAGTGATCATGTTTCTGTATCTTAACTCAAAACTAGCAAAATTTTCCCTATCTATATGACAGCTCTTATTTTTTCTTTCATTTTATAGCCAGTCTACTTGGAACTAAGAGGTAGCAGGTAGCAAAGCTATTATTTTATTTACAGCTGTTCTCAGTTTGCTAGTGGTTTTATTTAGCTGAACGATTAATAGCTGCAGTAAGCCCATACTTAATACTCAATTTGTGTTTTTAAGTAGAAGATAACAGACAACTTGAAGAAAAAAGATTAAATTTAAAAGGCCTGTCACATGAAACCTTTCACCTGGTGTGACATTAATTTAATTTGCATAATGACCAGATAAATTCAGTTTTTCAAGGTTGAAGACCATGAAGCTGATGAAGAATATTTCACTTTGCACCAGCTAAAGTAATGCTGAAGGGCAGCTATATTTTTCTGTGGCAACTCAGCTCTGGCCGATAAGACACAATAAGTACTGCTGGCCCTTCACTGGGCTTTCAGAGTGTGGAACTTTTCATGGACAAATGCCATGACAGAGATGGCTCAAAACTATCCCCAGGAATAGTGGCACTGATGGTGCACAGGAGGGTGAGAGATCTCAGGCAGAGATCTGAGCATGCTAATGAAAAAGTCTGTAGGCTAGAGAGAGGGTCGAGTGATTGCGAAAGGTTCACAGGTTCCTCAGATGAGGCTAGTTGCAGGCAGTGGAGGTTTTGGGTAAGGAAAATGCAGGAAAGGGTTTCTGGTGTGGCAAACGATTGTTTCTCTCCTTCCCTACCTTCTGTTCTCACTCTGCCACTGTACTGCTGAGGAGATTCTGTGACACAGCATTCTTCATGCAGAAAATTTTTATATTGTTGAAAAATGTGGCTTATCTTTTTTTTTTTTTTTTTTTAAATTTAGTGTGACATCCTGGATAATACTTCTCTTTTGAGAGAAGCAGTTTTGCATATCAGTCATTCCCTAAGAATTTAATTCTTTTGCTCTGTTGCCTGTTCAGGTAACTTCTTTCTTGAAACTGAGCTCAGTTCATGTTCCCTCAGCTTTGCAAATGACAGTTTCAACCCACATGGTGTAATGCTTATCTGTGGGACCAGAGCAGGAAAAAATAGAAGCACATTTTGGAGTCTGGTTATCACATGGCAGTGTAATCTATTAATTCTTGTAAATTTGTATCAGTTTCTTCAGAAATTTGTATTAATTTCTTCAGAAGCATCTGATACTGTTATTATGCTTTAATTTTCACCCAGAGAAATGCCAGCAGTTTCCATATAGTGTTTTACAGCTGAAGTATATCAACAGCTCTGCTACAGATGTTGCCTCTAACCTTAAAATTAAGGTGCTTTGCATTTTTATATGGTTTAGTTCAGTAGCATCCATTGCTACCAATATAAGAGGTAACTGCAGGTGTTCTGTATGTTGCATGACAGTCAGTCTCTGAAATGGGCATATACATGCCTTTAGCTGCAGCAAACATTATCCAATTTGTCCTTCTTATCCATCTCTCTGCCAAAAGGTTATTGACCCTGTGGCTGGGATATGAGATGCAAACATATTGTGGTGTCTAACAGTGCTAGTACAACTGACAAGCTAACAGTTGATTTGCTTACATTTCTAGTCTGAGTTTATTGTAAATGAAATAATCACAATTCAGCTGCATCCCTGTTAATTAAATCCCATGTCTCATGGGTGCTGGGGACTCCAGCAGGAGGTGAAGAGGGAATCTCTGCTTTTCCCACAGACCATTTTGGATCTCTGCACTGGCAAAAGGCATTTCTGTGTGGAAGTACCATTCATATGGAGTGGGAAAGAGCCAGTTCTGCACATAAAGGGACTCCTTGCCTGGGACCACTGCAAAAGATGTGGCAGCAGCTACTTGGCCCTTGAGGTAGGAATAGCACCCTTGAGGTAGGAATAGGTACTAGAGGTGGGTGGGCTGCCATGAGCTCTCAACAGAACAAGGGGCTCAATTCCTTATTCCCTTTCCCATTACTTAGTCTCCTTGAAGAAAGCTGATGGAATTCAAGTGTTGGTCACGGAGGAAAGACATTTACCCTTCTATGCTATCTATTAAAATGATGGAAGAGGAATAGTACTGTATAGTACTTATCTGTAGGTGTTGACCCTTATGGAATAAGACAAGTAAAGGAAAGTGGGTTTAAAGTTTTGGGGAATGTTGATCTGGATCCTCCTTTACATCCATGATCTGGGTCTCTTTTTCCCTCTCTGAAATTCTAGATGCAGCTGTGGCAGCACAGGCAACACAGAGGCAACATGGTGTAGCTCCTGAGGTTAACTGTCCCTCACTGTGATTGCTGAGTTAAGAGCCCAGAGACACAAGACATCATGCGAGACCCTTAGAGGTCTGGGATTTTATAAAGGCAGTTCCTAGTTCTTTTACTGTGAAGCAATTGTCCTACATGTGTACTGAAAAGACTATGAACCAGTGACAACGAAACAACCCTAAAATAGATGACCTAGGAGAAAAAAAACCTCGTTTTTCCAACTGATCTCACTCAGCTTTTTTTTTCTTATTCCTTTTTTTTTTTACTTTAAGTTGACTGATGCTGTTTCATTTGTAATAATATGTTGAAGAGGTTATACTGTGAAAGAAGGCAGTGCATCTTTCCATCTACAGCCACAGTTGTTCACATTTCTGCATACCAATGGACCAACATAAGTTTTGGTCAGTGCTGCAGTATAAAACATGAAGCAGAAAATTAGCACAGATAATCACTGGCACTGAGATCAAGGTGACTGCAGGGCTCTTAACCTCCTGAGAGTTATTCCTTAGCAACCCAACAACCTGTGTTACAGAGGCTGAAGGAAATCACTTGCACGGTGTTGAATACCAAATACTCAGCAAGTCGGAAGCAGAGAGAGGTTTAAACGAGCCTTTGAACTGGTGGAGTCAGCGGTTTCCTAATGGCACAGTAAACAGGCAGATTACTTACCCACAAACATATACCATCTCTGCAATATTAACAACAGAACTGTGCATGATGCTGCTATTAAAACAGAAGACAGTAAAAGACACTGTAATGCTCACACTGAGTCAAAGAGAACTCATCAATAAAGTGTGTTTCTATTAAGCAAAAGTCATGGTTCTTTTTTCCGACCTAGTATCATCAAGACAATCTTGTACAAGTTGTCTCTTTTAGCCTTGTTTCACTTAACACTGCACCTGCTTTACATTGTGTATACTTGAAGAATAAAGGATTCCCCAAAGACCATATTTTCACAGTTACGATGCTGCACATATTCAAATTTCTTATGCACATCAGCTGTTGCATGTGTGCAATCAGGCAAACGTAAAATTATGCTTCTGCATCTTTGAAATAACCCATGGATGTTATTATGTCTTTATTTATCTGATCATATTATATATTGAAAATATATTATTACAGTGTAATCTTTCTTGCACTCTGTGTTCTATGCCCACAAAATATTTTTATAAACTAATGATCATATCCTCTTTTAATTTACTTAGCTCCAAGCACTAGTGAGTGTAACTGACTTCAGTGGAGTTATTCTGACTTTAGGCTTGTTAATGCAGAACAGAACAGAAATAGCTTTTGTTATTTTCACAGCAACAAGAATTTCTGTCTTGCATGTAAGTCACCCTTAGCTAATATCTCTTTTTCTTTCCACAGGTACAAAGATGTATGTGTAAATCACGAATGTTGACAAACCAGGCATAATGTATCTTAATTCAATTGACAGTGCTATCACCATTTATACTGTCAATTGTTTCTCTGTTGTCAGGGCTGGATAAAAATATTAAATACAAAAGCAATATTACTTCAATCAAACTCTTTTTAGGAGGCACATATCAACCTAATGGTTGAAACTAGTATTCCAGTCACTTGTAAAATAATTTTTCTTGTCATGTAAAAAGAGTGGTAGAAATTGTTCCTGTTGAATGCAAAAGAGAATCAGTCTAAACTGACGTGATGTTAAAAAAGGAGAGTGAGTGAGGGTAACTAGATTATTGCCATTGGGAGATGGAAACTTTCCCTGTTAGAAAATCAATCAGATGGCAATGACTTTCATGAGCTATTGAAAAAAAAGGTGGAGATTTCATGCCACTTTTCAGTGGATGGTTACCTACATTCCCCAAAGACATGAATTAAATTGGTGGGCTGAATTCCACCTTTACTTTAGAGATGATTCTATTTTAGTTAAGGCTGAGAATGCTAATAGAAGTGGAAGGACAGTTCTGTTTTGCAGTTCAGGCTGTATACTCTGCAGAGAAAGAGAATATTCTCCAGAGCCTGCTTTTTGCTGACATACTTACTATCAAAAGACAAATTCTGTCAGTGACTCCTTCAACTAATATATTCTTGGTCCTTTACAGCAAAAAAGGAGGGAGCCAGAAGAGGAAAAGTAATTGCAGAAAAGTATTTTACATTCATTTACATAATGCAGTTATGAGGCAAATAGGTATAGTTAAAAACAAAAAATAATCACCAAAATCCCCAGCCACTTGTCCCAAAATGCCAAATGATTGAACGTAACCTACTATTTGTATATTTTAATTACCAATCAATTTTCATAGTCATTTTGTAACCATAAGTTAATAAAAGACTTATTCTATATGTTCATTCAATTAATAAGTGCAAGATTGATTATTTTTTATCTGAGGTGGGGGAGAAGTATGGAGTCAAGTTTTTAAAAGTACAGCAAGGAATGTAGTACTGTAAATGGAGATTTATTTTCTGCAAAACTGAAAATTTTTGGCAAATCTAATCTGAAGATGTACATTTTGTTCAAGCAAGACATATATACATAAAATAGCTGACATACAGCACTCCATTTTCCATTAAAGTATCCTCTGCAGACACTAAGCAGAATTTAGTTGCAATATGATTAGGCTGTATTTTTTTCTATCTTCAGATACAGCCCTTCTTTATCCTCATCCTCTCTCCTGAGAACTATTTTCCCAATGAAATGTATTTTGGGAAAACTGTTGAATTTACTCTCTGACCTGAATTTTAGGCAACCCTTGGACAAAATTCAAAGTTGTATACACATGATTAAGAATTAAGTCACTTAGACACTTTCACAGAATCATAGAATCATTCAGGTTGGAAAAGACCCTTGGGATCATCGAGTCCAACCATCAGCCCTACTCTACAAAGTTCTCCCCTACTCCATATCCCCCAACATCTCATCTAAATGACCCTTAAACACATCCAGGGATGGTGACTCCACCACCTCCCTGGGCAGCCTATTCCACTGTCTGACCACTCTTTCTGTGAAAAATTTTTTCCTAATGTCCAGTCTAAACCTCCCCTGTTGGAGTTTAAAGCCATTCCCCCTTGTTCTGTCACTAATCACCTGTGAGAAGAGACCAGCACCAACTTCTCTACAATGTCCTTTCAGGGAGCTGTAGAGAGTGGTGAGGTCTCCCCTTAGCCTTCTCCTCCTCAAACTGAACAGTCCCAGCTCCTTCAATTGCTCCTCATAGGATTTATTCTCCAGGCCCTTCACCAGCTTCGTTGCCCTCTGCACTCGCTCCAGCACCTTGATATCCCTCTTGTATTGAGGTGCCCAAAACTGGACACAATACTCAAGATGTGGCCTCACCAGTGCAGAGTGCAGGGGAATTATCACCTCTCTACTTCTGCTGGTCACAGTATTTCTAATACAAGCCAGGATGCTGTTGGCTTTCTTGGCCACGTGGGCACACTGTTGGCTCATGTTCAGCTGCTTGTCAATTAGAACCCCCAGACCCTTCTCTTCCAGACAGCTCTCCAGCCACACCTCACCAAGCCTGTAGTGATGCATGGGGTTGTTGTGGCCCAAGTGCAGGACCTGGCACTTGTCCTTGTTGAAGGTCATGCCGTTAACGTTGGCCCACCGATCCAATCTAACCAAGTCTCTCTGTAGAGCCTCCCTATCTTCATGCAAATTGACATTCCCGCTCAACTTGGTGTCATCTGCGAATTTACTGATAATGCACTCTATGTCCTTATCCAGATCATCAATAGAGATGTTGAACAGAAATGGTCCCAACACTGACCCTTGAAGAACACCACTCACTGTGACCAGCCGCCAGCTGGATTTAGCTCCATTGACCACTGCTCTCTGCGACTGTCCATCCAGCCAGTGCTTGATCCAGCAGACTGTTTGCTCATCCAGGCCGTGGGCAGCCAATTTTTCTATGAGAATCCTATGGGGAACTGTGTCAAATGCTTTTCGAAGATCCAGCTAGACAATATCCACAGCCTTTCCCTTGTCCAATAGTCTGGTCATCCTGTCACAGAAGGAGATCAGGTTTGTCAGGCAGGACCTGCCTTTCATAAACCCATGCTGACTAGGCCTGATCCCCTGGTTGTCCATTATATGACTTTTAATGGCACTCGAGATGACCTGCTCCATGACCTTCCTTGGTACCGAGGTCAGACTGACAGGTCTATAGTTTCCTGGATCCTCCTTTCTGACTCTTGTAGATCGGTGTTACATTTGCTACCCTTCAGTCAATGGGACCTCCCCAGTTATCCATGACTTCAGGTAAGTCATAGAAAGCGGCTTGGCAAGCACATCTGCCAACTCTTTCAGCACCCTTGGGTGTAACGCATCCGGTCCCACAGACTTGTGTGCATCCAAGCGGTGTAGCAGGTCTCTGACCACCTCCTCTTCAACTGTGCTGACCTCATTCTACTTCCCCTCCCCATCTCCCAGCTCATGAGGCTGGGTGTCCAGGGAACAGCCAGTTCCACTGCTAAAGACTGAGGCAAAGTAGGCGTTGAGCACCTCAGCCTTTTCCTCATCCTTAGTTACCATGTTTCCCTGTGCATCCGATAAAGGAGGGAGATTTTCCCTAATCCTCCTTTTGCTGTTAACGAATTTATAGAAACATTTTTTATTATCTTTAACAGCTGTAGCCAAGTTGAGCTCTAGCTGCGCTTTGGCTCTCCTAATGTTCTCCCTGCATAACTTCACTACATCTTTATAGTCTTCATGAGAGGCCTGGCCCCTCTTCCAAAGGTCATAGATTCTCCTTTTGTTCTTGAGATTGAGCCAAAGGTCCCTGTTTAGCCAGGCCGGTCTCCTTCCCCTCCTGCTTGTTTTTCGGCAGATGGGAACAGCCTGCTCCTGTGCCTTTAAGACTTCTCTCTTGAAGTATGTCCAGCCTTCCTCGACTCCCATATCCTTCAGGGCAGTCTCCCAAGGGATTTTGTCAATCAGTCTTTTGAACAGGTCAGAGTTTGCCCTCTGTAAGTCTAAGGTGGCAGTTAGTAAAACTATGTCTCTTTGTTTCTCCAAGGATCAAAAATTCAATCATCTCATGATCACTGCACCCTAGATGGCCTCCAACCTTTACTTCCCCCACAAGCTCTTTCCTGTTCACAAGAAGCAGGTCCAGGAGGGCCTGTACTCCTCCTGTAGAGGAGTAGGCAAAGCTTGTGAAGCAGAGGATAGCAAAGACATCAAGATCAATATCCAGACTCTGGGGATCAGCTGGTCTTGGAGCTGTTTATGGCAGCCAGACAGGCACAAATGATGGCAGGATTTGAAGGCAAAATTTAGCTCCAACAATTTTCTGTACAGCTAAGTATTAGAATTACTCCTAATAAAAACTGCTTACTGTGGCTGCAGGGACAGTCAATACTTAACACTGTTAGCCTGATACTTTTTAGAAACAAAATAGTAGCTTTTGTATGTAAAGAAACCTGAGTAAATCTACTTAATGTCTCCCTGACCTTTCGCCTCCTGCTGTTAAACTATTTATCTGTCATTGAAAGTAATGTCCAATTACTTATGTTTCCCATGGGAACATTTTGTAGTAATGTAGTGAAAAAGCTTTTCAGTGGCCTAACCAGTGGCCTAACCATTTCCCAAAGTGTCCTTTAATTGTACAGAGTTACTGGGAAATTCTTGATGTCCATACGGTACAGTTTTTCTTAGTACAAAAATGAGTCTTGCTTCTTAAAAATGTATTTTAAATTCAGTGTATTCAAGGTACTACTGTCAAACCATACACATGTGATTGATTATCCAATTTATTAGTAATACTGTATACATTGCAGGAGTGTCATTTAACTTGGTTTGACAAACACAGAAGATTGTCATTGACAGCTATAGGAATAAGTGATGGGTTTAGGCTTTGAAGTGTTTCTCCAGCATTTCACTGAACAGCAGATTGATAAATTAAAATCACAGTGGTAGCACTGGAGCTGAAAGACTAACCACTTAAGATTACAAAACCAGATCTCTGAAAACTTTATGTACTCTTCAGAGAAGCAGTCTTAGAAGCAGTGAATGAAACGGTAAAGCACAATTCACAAAAGATTAATCAATTATGATGTGACATTGTCAGAGTTTACGTAAAGAAAGAAAATATTTCTAGAAAATTGCAACACATGATTTCCTTTCTCCTTTTCAAACTGTCAGAAGGCTTAAATTAAATTTATTTCTGTTCTCATTTACACTGTTTACTGGTATAATTTAATTATTTTGGATTGAGCAACTCAAGGTTTAAACCAGCAAAATGAAGACATGAAAGACATCATAACTATCAGTGTCCTGATAGTGGCTTGTGAAGACAAGACATACTGCTTGTTTTTCTAAGAGTGCACTTTGCAAGTGAAGTTACAATATAAATGGAAATACCAGATACTGTGAATCTAAGAAAGTATTCTTGTACTCCTGACCTATTGTGCAATAATTTCCATGGTAAATGGAAATTGAAAGTGCATCTGATACAAAGGAAATTCTATAACTGAGCACAGGACTAAACTCAATTCCAGTCTGGTCAGAAATGAGTGGAAAGGGGAGCTGTGCATCACACAACCAGTTGTGTATGCTCTAGACCAGTGTTAACTATGCTGACTACACTTTTCTTGGTTTCTGACAAATCTCTGCCTCCTAATACTTCAGTGCTCCAGAAGGGCCTGTGTGTGTTCACTTTCTGTATACACAGTGAAGAAAACAACATTTTTTTTCTGTAAGAGAATAAAAAGTAACAAAAAAAAAAAAAAGAATACCTAAAATATCAATGGAAAGGCCTTTTGATTTACAGAAGGGTATTCAAATGTCACCACCTGAACTACCTCACTGAAAATCCAGAATAAAGCTGTTGAAATCAAGGGATCAGATATAATAATTTATCTTAAATGTATGTCTGGATTTTTCCATTATATTCATTCTCATAAAGGAAAGAGGATTTTTGACCCAGATGACTCACCTGAGTGTAGTATGTGGCAAAACAGCCTGGTGACCTTTCATGGTATTGGTATTGCAGTTTACCTATACAATTTTGGACATATGGTAGAGCTACTGATTTCTTGTCACACAGATATGATGCAAGTATGAATCATCTAGCGGAAAACTTTCTACATATCTTTTCTAATTTGCAAAGAAGTATTGTTTGACACTTATCAAAAGACCTTCTGCCCCTTAGGGAACCCCCATACAGGTTTCTTTTGCCTGCTCTACTGTCTCAGCCAAATTACAAGACTGGCCCCTTGGCCTCTGCAACTTGCTTAGACACATTTTCTGATCTGCAAGAACTGAGGTTCTGCGCCTGTCTTTTCTGGGGAATGTCTTTTTTATTTTGGGAGGGATCTTTCTCAAGTTTCCTCATATGGTTGTGCTCCTGCCTTCCTGGGCAGGGAAGACAGTGCAGTATGGGTACTCTCATGCTTTACTCTGCCTGGTACATTTCTTTATGGTTTCTTCCACACTCTAAGGGCTTACTCCACTCCCTGGTTCACTATCAGGGCACCCAACAATACGGGGTGTTAATCACTTCCTCTCTTCCTCATTCAAGATTTTTTGATGAGCATATCCAATGTAGAGTTTGATCAGGTTACATTTTTGGCTTCAGCTTTAAGTTGTTTTTCCCAACTCTAAGGTCCTTAAATACAGTAGTCACCTTTTGTAAATCACATGTAACCTCTGTCAAACATTTTGGTAGCATAACTGATGTTAATGGCCCATGGTCTGACTGTTATATTTAACAAAAAAAAAAAAAAAAAGTTTGGTGAGTTCAGTATGTATTTTATGTGATCTTCTCGTCATCTTCTCCCTTGTACTCCCTTGATGTTTCAGGACCTCTTCTGGAGACTCCTTCATATCACTCTATTAAGCTCCAAGGAAACAGTTGCACAGATTCACATTTTGACAACTTTCTTGCAGCAGGTGGGCAAGTTTCATTAGCTTATTGCTATTGTCTGTTCAGAACATAATACTAATATCTGTGCAAAAGATTGGCTATAACAATGGCTATAACATTAGAATTGAAAATATTTTTTATCCTGCTTGGGGACATATTTACAAATGTTTCTTTAGTCTTATGAACTCTGGCAAAAATGATTATATGTATATAAAAATTAAATATTAATACATTCAGACTCTCATTTAGAAAGACATTCATCACTCTTAACTAAGATATAGTAACCATCATGGTTCTTAGACAATAATCTGTATATCCATTTTTCTCTTCCTTACAGATTAATTTCATAACATTTTAGATATTAAGAAAATGGCTGTGCAAAAAAAGGGCTTGGGGATCTTTATGCTTCCATTATTTCCATTTTCTGTAACATGTGTCCCTAGACCATGTGGTCACAGTCCCTGTCAGATTAGGGCTTTGCTTGCACTGGTATGCATCAGGGCTAGTAAACATTTATAGAAAGCTTCATTTCAAGTGTTTTATCACTGTGGCAAATGCACATTAGACGTTTACAATACAGACACATCTTAGACTAAATTTGGTTTTATAGAGTCTATTGAATTAAGCTACCATAACAATTTAGAGCTGAGAATTGCCTCCAGCATCTCTTCCCAAACCACAAGATTCTGTGAAGGAATTAAAACTGTTAAGGTCTCTCTCTCTCTCCTTCTTCCCCCTCCCTTACCTTCTTGCTGAACTCCCCTCACAATTTTTGCCTTCTCCCAGCAAAACTGCATTACCATTACTCACCCTTGTATGACTTACATGACTGGAATGTTATTTTTCTGTGAATGCTCTACACACTAAGACAGTTTTATAGCCTATAAAGCATCAGCCAGAACATGAAATACACCTAACTACTGACACCAAGACAAGGTCTGCTTGAAACTAAATTGTATTTGATTCCAGGTTTGAAGTATAATTAGGATTAATATGCGTGTATGTGTATGTGAATAAAAAGATTAGTTTTGTGAGGAACCAAAGCCATATTCAATACCTCTCAGGTTCCTCCATCTCTACTAAAGAAATGTGAACATTTTGGCATAATACTGCTATATAAGCCACACTGATGACCCTCAGTTTTGCTTCACTGACTTCACTGTCTCAGAAGATGCAGCTTCCATTTCCATCCCACATCCTCTTGTACACCAAAAAAGGGTAGATCTGCAGGATGAATTACATTACTTGAGAAATGCTTGTTTCCCTCCTTTGTGTATTGGTCCCAATTTCTGTGAAGGTGTTTGCTATTATCAGGTAGTCAACAAATAGCTCATAGGAAAAATTGGTAAAAAGTTGGTAATTTTTCATTTTGTCTATTTATTGTTCATAGTGTGCCTGGAAGCCTACCTGTAGTTTCTGTCCCTTGATTCAGATGGCAAGAGAATAAACAAGACCATAACTAGTAGGTACTTTTTGCAAATAACTACTTCTGATAAAATTCCTACTTTGCTGGGACTCTGAAAGTACTTTCTGGTGGCTGTGTGGTTATGAAAATGTTGTCTTTGCATTAGAATCGGGGGGAAGGCCAACAGGGCAGAGAGGTGAATGAAATATTCTATAGGCACTTAGGAGAGATCTCACAATCGCTTGCCCTTGTACTTGTGGGAGACTAACTTCCCAGACATCTGCTGGAAATACAACACAGCAGAGAGGGACCAGTCCCGGAGATTCCTAGAATGTGTGGGAGACAACATCCTGACGCAGCTGGTGAGAGAACCGACCAGAGAAGGTGCCCTGCTGGATCTCCTCTTTGTGATCAGAGAAGGACTGGTGGATGATGTGGTGATTGGAGGCCGACTAGGGCACAGCGATCATGAAATAATAGAGTTCTCTATTCTTAGAGAGGCCAGGAGAGGGGGCAGCAGAACTGATATCCTGGACTTCCAAAGGGTTGACTTTGTCTTGTTTAGGCAACTGCTTGACAGGATCCCTTGGGAGACAGTCCTGAAGGGTAAAGGGTTCCAGGAAGGCTGGGCGCTCTTTAAGAAGAAACTCTTAATGACACAAGAGCAGGCTGTCCCCAGGTGCTGTAAGAGAAGCCGGCGACAAAGAAGACCACCCTGGCTAAACAGGGAGCATTGGCTGCAACTCAGGGAGAAAAGGAGAGTTTACAGCCTTTGGAAGAAGGGGCTAGCCACTCACAATGATTACAAAGATGCTGTGAGGCTATGCAGGGTGGAAATCAGGAGGTCTAAAGCCCAGTTAGAAATTAATCTGGCTTCAGCAATCAAGGACAACAAGAAATGTTTTTATAAGTATGTCAGTAGCAAAAGAAAGACAGGGAGAGCCTCCATCCCCTGCTAGATGCAGGAAGAAACATGGTAATAAGTGATGAGGAAAACGCTGAGGTGCTTAATGCCTTCTTTGCCTCAGTCTTTAATAACAAGACTAGTTGTACTGAGGGAAACCAGCCTCCTCAGCCAGAAGACAGAGACTGGGAGAACGACCCCCCCACAATCCAGGAGGAGATAGTCAGTGATCTACTGCATCACGTAGACATACACAAGTCTATGGGACCGGATGGGATACACCCGAGGGTGCTGAAGGAGCTGGCTGGGGTGCTTGCCAAGGCTCTTTCCATCATTTACCAGCAGTCCTGGCTGACCGGGGAGGTCCCGACAGATTGGAAATTGGCCAATGTGACGCCCCTATATAAGAAGGGTCAGAAGGATGATCTGGGAAATTACAGGTCTGTCAGCTTGACTTCAGTGCCCGGGAAGCTGCTAGAGCAGCTCATCCTGAGTACCATCATACAACACATGCAGGATAATCAGATGATCAGGCCCAGTCAGCATGGGTTTATGAAAGGCAGGTCCTGCCTGACAAACCTGATCTCCTTCTATGACAGGGCGACCTGCTTATTGGATTAGGAAAAGGCTATGGATGTTGTCTACTTTGACTTTAGTAAGGCCTTTGACACCGTTTCCCACAAGGCTCAGTTTTGGGGCCACTGCTGTTTAACATCTTTATTGATTATCTAGACGAGGGGATTGAGTGCACCCTCAGTAAGTTTGCAGATGACACCAAGTTGGGTGGGAGTGTTGATCTGCTCGAGGGTAGGGAGGCTCTGCAGAGAGATCTGGACAGGCTGGAGCGATGGGCTAAGGCCAACTGTAGGAGTTTCAATAAGGCTAAATGCTGGGTGCTGCATTTCGGCCACAACAACCCCCAGCAGCGCTACATGTGTGGGGAGGAGTGGCTGGAGAGCTGCCAGTCAGAGAGGGACCTGGGGGTGTTGATTAACAGCCGGCTGAACATGAGCCAGCAGTGTGCCCAGGTGTCCAAGAAGGCCAATGGCATCCTGGCTTGTATCAGAAATAGCGTGGCCAGCAGGGACAGGGAAGTGATCTTACCCCTGTACTCGGCACTGGTGAGGCCGCACCTCGATTCCTGTGTTCAGTTTTGGGCCCCTCACTACAAAAAGGACATTGAATTACTCGAGTGTGTCCAGAGAAGGGCAACGAAGCTGGTGAAGGGTCTGGAGCACATGTCGTACGAGGAGCGGCTGAGGGAACTGGGGTTGTTTAGTCTGGAGAAGAGGAGGCTGAGGGAAGACCTCATTGCCCTCTACAACTACCTGAAAGGAGATTGCAGAGAGGGGGGATGATTCTCTTTAACCAAGTAATAAGTGACAGGACAAGAGGGAATGGCCTCAAGTTGCACCAGGGAAGGTTTAGACTGGATATTAGGAAGCATTTCTTTACAGAACAGGTTGTTAGGCATTGGAATGGGCTGCCCAGGGAGGTAGTGGAGTCCCCATCCCTGGAGTTGTTTAAGAATCAGATTGACATAGCGCTTAGGGATATGGTGTAGTTGGGAACTGTCAATGTTAGGTTAATGGTTGGACTAGGTGATCTTCAAGGTCTTTTCCAACCTAGATGATTCTGTGATTCTCTGATATGTTTGACAAAAATAGCTAGCTACAGGACGACTGCTGATTTAGCCTCCCATCCTTATCCCTGAGAGTAAGGGCTACAGGACCCAAGTGTGAGAGAGTTCAGAAAGGTTGCTGTTTATAAAGCATCAGAGGCAACTGGAAAGAAAAAACAATCAGTAACTATATTTGTCGGAAATGGGCTTATACTTTTTAAATTAAACAAATGCTTTAACATTAGCTACAGAATCATTACCATAGCAATATAAACTGTCAGTTGCTGGTCATGCATGACAGACCCACTCTGATATTTCTGCTTGACATTTAAAGCATATCTGCACTTTTAATTTTACTCTAATGTGTGGTTGTGAAGGAATTATTTTTATTGAACAAAACTAGTCCTCACATGAATTCAGAACCAAAGCTGAAGACTTTACAAATGAAAGTAATTGAATCACAGTAATTAAACTGTTAGCAATAAAACTCAACATACTATTGGCAAGACAATTCCTATTTGGTTTCATGTACATCATCAGCAAAATTGTTACAACCACTATACCTGTGCGTTCGTCCCCATGGGAGTGTGTATGGGTGATGTTGACACAGATGCACTTTGGCTTGCAGAATGATAAGAACTATAAGAACCCAGCCTGAACCTGAGATTAAAAAAATCCCCAAACTCAATGGATAACTGCAGAGTGCTTTTGAACTGCACTTCATAATAGAACAAAGACAAAAAAACCCCACCAAAACAAACCAAAACCAGATGAAATCAAGACTCTCCTCTTTTAAATCAACATCAATTTGGGCCAAACAGAAGCTATTGAATATGATGCTAAATACTCTTGACACAGCCTTGCTCTTTTCAAATTAAGGTGTGTAAAGGCATTATACCAATGTAGTTGAAAAGTGGTTTGCAAATGAGGTCAGATCTCAGATTAAGCTAAATTTGTAGAAAACAACCTACGATATGATTAATTTTACAATTTGAGAGCTTGTATAGTATCAGGATATATCCTGATTTTGTTTTATTTTGAATGAGGGGTATATTACAGCATGCTAATGCACAGCTTAATTATCCAATAAGGCAAGATGTGAGTTGTTTTTCCTATCATACACAAGGCTATCAACAGAGCAACACAAAAGACAATGTCTCCTAGCCCGAAGCTTAATATATTTTTAAAAACCTTTAACAAACATGAGAGAGAAATAGGAGCTCCAATTTGCTCTGTGTCAGCAACACTTCTCTCTGATGTGCCCCTTTCTGCACTGCCTCTTCTCTTAACAAACTTCACACCCTGGGACAGGCCATTGTCCTGATTTCAGAGAGGGGAGTCAGAAAGTATCACTATACATGCCACACGTCCAACAGCTAATGTGGCTTCCCTGCCTATTTGTAGAGCTGTGAGACACTTCTAGTAGGTATCTGGTACAGCCTCCTACCCAACGGGTTAGACCCAGGGCTAGACCAGATCAGCTGTAGCTTTTCCTAGCTGAGACTTGGAAATCTCAGCAGATGGAGACTCTACAATCACTCTGGAGAATATCTTCCATGATCTCAGCTCTGGTGATGCAGCTCTCTGTGGGACACAACACCAGTGAAATTATCAAAGTTTGAAATGGTATAGAACCAAGAAAAAAATCCTTCCCTCTTCCTATCGCTATTCATGGTAGTAACCTTCATTGTTAGGGTTGTACATTGCCCCTCAACAGAAAACCTAAGACAGGGAAGGGAAAGGATGGTCCCATTTAAACTCAGAAAGGGTACTTACATACTGTGGTAAAAACACATGAACAGAAGGGAAAACATGCCCCTTTTTTATATGTTTCATAATTTTACATTGCAAAGAAAAATATGTATTAAGAAACCATCTAGGTAATAATATCATCTTTTTTCTACCTCCCTAATCCCTCTTTATCCTTACTCAGCCTAGCCAATTGGCCAGCATGGTTAGTGTTGTTTTACATGTGCTTTGTTCTTTGATGTGTTCCCTTTGTTTTAAAAAAACAGAAAGATAAGAAGAGAAAAATTAGGATCTGTGGCAGTGGTCTTGATGGGGCTTTATAAGAGAAAGTCAAATTTTAAAACAACCAGCCATTTTAGAAAGCTGATGTATACAGAGACTGGTGCAGAGCAATAACTTTTGAAACAAGGCCAGTTGCTGATTACTATTGTGATCATGGGTGGACAAACTTCAAAGAAGAAATCTCTTTACCAAGAAGCTGCAAATTATATTACTGCAGAAGGGTGTGAAGCAAACTTTCAAGTAAGAGCTAGCATAGCAGCACTGACTGCCTTTCTGTGGTTTGGTCTTTTAAGAATATATTTCTCTTTGCAGCCCCACCTTTCTCTTAGCACAAGTGCAAGTAACATGTTAGGTAGATGGACCAGTCTCAGATTTCACTTGCTAGTGAAAAAGATTAAGCTGATTTCAAAGGTGGAATCAGAGGGATCAGCCATCAGATCCTCTCCAAATATTTGTATAAGACCTATCATGCTAAGAACTTAAGAGTTTCTATTGTTACTATCATACAAAAGTACTAAGACCAACCAACAGAGCAAAGAGCAAGGGGAAAATACATATGGACTGGTTTGAACAGCATGACAGGGAATTTGAATTTCAAACTATAATACTTCAAAATTATTATTTCTTTCAATATATTTAACAATGAGAAGATGTAGAATTAAAACTTCTTTGTAATGATCTGGAATGCTGTGAAAATAAATAAAGTCTTTCGTATGGCCACAGCCATATGAAGGATGAAAATCTGTCTTAATTTTCAGACGTGTTGTGAGTAGGGAGCTAGGTCTCATTTATGAAATTGTTTCACGTGCCTGTTAGCCTGCTACAGTAAACTGTGCATATTCACAGAAGCCCATAGAGACTGGTGGGCCAAGATGTTATGTTGATATCTCAGAAATAGGAATATTGTGCTAACACTGACTTCTCCAAACACTTTCTATATCTCCTGGATCAGTGACTTCTGTTTGGGCAAAACACAGTGAGTTTGAAGTAAATAGTGTTGTTCCACAATGAGGTTATATACCCAGCAAATATTGTCCTTCCTTCCTCCCCCCATTTTCCCTCGTGAGAAAAAAGCTTTTTGCTTCTTTGTGTAGTCCTTTTCCCTGGACTTTCCTTTCTATTCCTATGTTCCACCATCCCTGTTTATTTCTTTTTATTTTTTTCCCCCTCTAAAATGTTTCAGCCTCCTGACTTTCCTTCAGAAACATTTTCTTGCAGATCATTTTCCCTCCTCTAGAGAACATCCTGTCTCATACATAGGTGAGACTATAGATATTCAATACTGAGGAACTGTTCATCATTAACCCAGAATGACTTGTATATGTATTGTTTTCCTAGAATTACTAATGAAAGGGTAGAAAGAAATAACAGAAAATAAATAAAAGGGAAAGGCAAATAGAATAACTAGAAGAGAAAAAAAGTGATCTCATGCTCTGTTGCCTTTCTCAATTATGAAGCACATTGTTACTAATGTTATTAAGGTCAGAGAGGGGAAAAAGAATTTATTAAGGTGTGTATTTATTTTGTTGCTAATAAAAGTTAATGGAAATAGGAAAATACTTATATTTTTTGGCCAAATATATTAGTCTGGTTTTTATGCAATATATATTTTTCTCTGTGTGTGAATGTGGAAGTGGTCTAGAATTAAAAAGATCAGGAAAATAGAGGAACCATAAAATAATTATTTAGGTTGCATATGAGTAGAAAAATCTGGGATTTTTAAACACTGAGTAATGACACAAAACCACTGACAAATGCAGGAACGGCAATGGACCAACATTATTATTACTGTGGCTTTCTTCTTCAGAGATACTGTGTCTCTTCTTCAGAGACATCTTCAAGCAAAAAAACTTCATAAATTTATGAAACAGTGATATTCATCCACTGTTTCAGAGTCCTATAATAATGGAAAACAGGCAATTATAGAAAATCTTAATCCTTGTGGGTTTTGGTAAATTGTTGAAAAAGAATTGTATCAATAATACTGCTTGAAATTAAACTGTATAGATTCTCAGTGTCTTCCACATGAAGATCCTCAGCCTTCCATATGTGTTATCATCTCCCAAATCCCTCCAGTCTCTCTGGGGACTACCCTGGCAGCCTCACCGAAGAGTCCTTGCAGTCCCCTGACTCTGCTTCTGGCCTCCAGGCTAAACCTCACACATAATTAAAGAGTTGGTTGTTTTAAAGGGTATTCTCTGCAAAGGCAGAAGACCTGCTGCTGCCTATCGAAGTTGCAGAGCCCAAGTAGTTTTAAGCATAAGAAATTACTGGCTGTCTCTAAACAGTTTAAATAATTGTCAAGTGTGCTTTGTCCTGCCATGCTTTTCATGAAAACACAGCTCCTGAATACCTGGCCTGAATGTGAATGAGAGTAGCAAGATTATGTTCAGATTGGTAGTTTTATTGGTTTCATATTAATAGTGCAAAATGCACCCTGTATCTTCTTTTTATATTTTTCCTTTGCTGAAGGAAAATAATTTTCTTAGTTATGTCTTTTCAAAAGCTGGATGGAAATAGTAGGAATAGTGTCTGCTCCTTCCACTAGTGCTATCTGATAATCAGGATGGGGGACAAGTGTTATGGTATTTGTTGTACAGAGGATGACATGTGGCTACATTCTGTTTTGTGCCCTATAACCTAATGTCTGTAAAAAAAAAAAAAAAAAACCAACCACGCAAAAACTGACTGTGAATTGAAAGAACCTGAATATTTTGGAAATGGACTGTAATATTATCCTAACAGAGCCTGCAAGGACTAGACTTTTTAAAAAAAATATCACTTCAGAATGGGATCCCTCAAACCAGTGTCTGAGTGCAGAATTTCCTATAGATCTTCTGAAAAAATGGCCTTATGAGGAAGAAAACACTACTGGGCAAGAGGAAGAAATGTGGGTGACAAATTCCAGTTGTTAGATGTTTCTCAGAACACTTCTGTCAGAAGAAAGTTAAGAAATTTTTCTTTCTGTATTTTGGAAGACCTTCCTAAAGCTGAGCCCGCCAAAATTCCTCCATCTCTTCTAGAAGTACCTGTGATTCAGAAGGTACTGTGATTAAGCTGTAATTTCAAAAACATGGCTTTTCAGTATTTTCTATTTGTCATATACTTCCTAGAAACAGGACCTCTGTGAGGAAAGTAATCATTCATACAGATCTCTAGTCTTTTGAGTGAGAATGTAAAAAAATGCAGCAATTAGTGCCAATTTTACTTGTATCTCTCTTCTTTCTCTCACGACAGACAACTGTTCATCATGTAATAAACACATACAATGGATTCATTTCACTTGTGTCTCTCTCTGGGCTTTCCACCTAAATTTATATTGTTTATAGCAAACAACTGATCTTGAAAAAAGAAAAAAAAAGAGTGAAAAAGTCAGCAGTTTGTATTGTATTTTTTTTTAAACATCTACACAAAAGAAAGAGAAATAGATTGAATCTCAGCTGACAACCAGATGTATAAAACACATGCATTTTCAAAGGCTATCTCACTGAAGAGCTATTGTCTGCTTACCCAGAAGTAATCCCATTCTCTGCAGCTGGCAACAGATGCATCTAAATTCTCACCAACCTCAGAAAAAATCAGCTCTGTTTTGTATTCTCTCTCCCTGTCTCTTCTGAATTCAGCAATATGGGACATATTATTAAATGACATCTAGCAAAGAAGACAAAGATTTTTAAAAGTTTAACAAACTTATTAGTTGCTGGATTTTCTACTACTGCATATGTTAAAATAAAGACTGGATGTTATTATGAAAGTTACATACAGTTACAGTCAGATACAAACAAGAATCAATTCAAATGATTTCTACTGTGTGAGACAGTTACAAAATAGTTATGATCTCTCTTGGCCATTTAATAATATTACAGGTCTTAAAAGATGCTTCAATGTCTGTGTCTTACAAAATGACTGTAGAATGTTAGGGCTCAGAGTGATGATAATATAGCATGACAAATCTGCATGCTGTATTATCTGGAATTTATCAAGGGCTAAACTTTAACATTCAGATAGTTACCATAAATCAGTTGCCATGAAATAGCTGGGTGAATGGTTAGTACCTGGATTATCAATCTAATCATCTAGAGATAATGATAACAGTTTTGTTGAGGGGATAATTGTACATCATAGCACAAAATGCCAAATATGGAGAGCAAGTGTGGATAATTAAAAGTTGTTGACATTTTAAATATATTTTTTAAAAATATTATGCATCCTTTGCCACAAACTGGGATGAACTTAATATGAGCTGGGTCTTAGGCTGTCCATTTTTCAGTACCCAGTTTTTTGTACCTCTTGACCTTCCTGATCTTTCTAGGTGTGAATCTTTCAAAGAATTCTGCATGAAGTTAATTTGATGCATTGTCAGTAGTCTTCACTTTGGTGGAGTTTTACCAGAACTGTTGCTTCTGATGGTAAAGTCTTCCAGGCATTCTGGCTATTTGCATGACTGTTTTTTTTATTCTAGCCCTACATGAACATGAATGTTACATAACATGAAGAGGGAAGAAAGCCCAGACAACTCTATGTCTTGTTCAGACACAAAACCTCAGCCAAGTGTGGAAATAACACATGTGGGGAGAAGCATCCTGTGCCCCTACAGGCTAACACTCAGCATTCAGCACTGTTAAGAGATGTTTCAGCTAAGGATTTTATTTTCACCTCCAAGAGACCAAGGAAGACAACATGTATCTCAAATTCAACTGTATTCTATCCCAAAATCATAACACTGAATTCAGATACACTTATCTGAATAGATCAGATACTCGATGAATTTTTGCTCCTGATTGCTACCATTAGAGAGTTGCATTAAAGAGGTTACTGTTCAGTGCCAAATTATGCCCGTCTTGCACAGGGAGTAAAGGAGCATGGATTTTTCTTCTTTGTTATGCACTTTGCATAGAAAGAAGGATAAATGGAATTTCCTTTACCAAGGGAGTACAGGATCTGTTCTCTCCTTGCATTCAAGACACAAACTATAACACCAAGAGGTGGGGTCTGCTTCTCTTTGTAGGTGACTGCTTTCTGAGAGAGGGGAAAAAATGCACCATTTTAAGAACCACTTTTCCGTTGTGGATCTCTCACGGGAATGCTGCAACACATAAATGCAGAGCTCAACAAAGTGTGGCAGTCTCGAGCTCTTAGGCTGCCACATTTCATGTTCCTTTCACCCACCAAAACAATTAACAATGGAAAAACACCAGGAAGTTGCTAGTTTAAGCACTGCAAAATGAAAAAGCAGTAGAATGAAAATGCCCCAGAAGGTAGATGAATGAAAGGCCGTTGTGCAGGACCGAGTCATCTGTAGGCAACCTAAAGTAATTTAGATAGCTGTGTTGACCAACTCTGGATGCAAGAGGCATTAAGGTCATGCATGAGTTACTCTATCTGAGGCTGAGTCAGCATTTCTTCTGCAAACATTTCCTGTATTTTAAAAGCCTAGTCGTTGCAGCTGTCGGTCTGGGTTAAAACCTTAGATATAGGTCTTGGCACAAGAAATCATCCTTTGAATAAACGAACCCCCCAGTTACTGTGGGACTAGGAGGAGCATCTCTGACTTAGTAGTAAGGAGGTGGATATTGGCTTGGGTCCCTCCTCAGAGCATGGCACTCTAACCTCTGTCCTAAGCCCTTCTTTGGGTGGAGGAAATACAGCAGTAAAAGTAACACAGAGGTGGGGACCAATTTTTATATTTCTGATCCTTATCATTATGAACTTATACATTACAGTCAAACTTCTGGGAAGTTCTGGGAATAAGCTAAGTCTATTTGCTCAAATTAGACTTCCCAAGAATTTAGCAACAAAGTCATATACCATGACTCTGTGGAGGTGATTTGGATTTACACAGTGGCCACCGATCTGCTCATCTGGAAACAAACCTAAACCCAAAATATAAATATAATGCTTCCTCCCAGGTAGACACCCCCAAATATCCTAAAATCACCAGCAAAGTTCTTAAGATCATGACAAGAACTGCAAAAGTAGGATTCATTATTTTGTGGCAATTGTTATAATCATAATTATTACCTCTGTCTTTTATTTGCTTCCTGGATTTTTATACTTTTAAGTTTGGTCCTCAGCTGCAATGACATGCAACTTCTTTTTTAATCTTAAAGTTGAGATGTTCAGGTAATCACATCATTACAAGAGTGGAGGCCTTTAAAAACCAACTCAGTAGGACAAGTTATAAAGTGGAGTAATGAAAGGCAGTAACAGAAGTGACTTAATGTGATAATGAACTTGGACATTTCAAAGCATTCAGACCATGAGCACATCCCCCATCCCACAACTTGACCAGAATTTAACTTATTTTTCAATAATTTTGAGTTGGTAGGAAGCAGAAATGACAAGCAAATAATTCAAAATATACTCAAACAAACCAAAGTTACTGTATGCTATAGAAACTGAGACATATCTCAGTCCTCCTTATGCTGGTTTGTTGAGTTTCTCTTTCAAAACTGACACAATTTGTGTGCTAACTTTAATTGGCACTTCAGAACTTGAAGTTGTTTTTTGATCTGCAGTTAATACAACAATTTGGAAGCTACCGATAATTACATTGTAGAATTAACCCTTAATTATCTATTTTGCATGGGATCTTTTGTCTGCAGTTTATGTTCTTCATAGCATGAAGCATGGTGTGAACAAAGAAAAATGAGAATGAACAGACAGAAAGAATATACAGTTCTGAAAGAAAACAGGG
This sequence comes from Strix aluco, assembly GCF_031877795.1. Lineage (NCBI taxonomy): Eukaryota > Metazoa > Chordata > Aves > Strigiformes > Strigidae > Strix > Strix aluco. The sequence goes on from NC_133931.1 coordinate 30,172,250, forward strand.
ACTGAGAAAATTAGGAAACTTAAGAAAGTTTAAAGAAAGAATCTACAAGGAAAACAGTACATGAAAAATGAACTTCAGACTCAGAAATAAAATGCAGATACTTACCTTTAATATATATAATGTTTTACATTTTATAAAAGAATGTCACTTTTTTCTCCAGAATATGTCACATTTAAAAATAAGTTTTTAGAAAGATGAGTTAATAATTTAAATACAGAGATCATATAACTGGTTAAGTGGCTATGAGACTATGAAGACAATAGCTGTAATATGCAAACCAGTGTACTGATCTATAATTAGGCTAAAAATGTGATATTTTCTATTTTATGAATTTGATTTTATTTCTGTTATTGAAGTATCACAAAATTTTTTAATTTTAAAAGAAACTATTGATTACTTTTTTCAGGCGCTTAGACAAGTGGTATAGACAATATTTGAAATGGTTTCTGATCAGTGAAAACAAAGTAATAAACCACCTACTTTTCAAGGCAACATTTAACTCCTACATGTTTTTTAGTATAAATTTTAGTCAGTAGAGTCAAAACATATTTCTTGGTATTTTTCAAGAAGGGAGATATCTACAGCTGCTGACTTTATTGACTAATAACCACTTTTTCTAAGGTAAAATTTTCTTACGTATAATAAATAACCATAATGTTGAAACAGGGTGTTTATGCTCAACATAATCTCATAAATTACATTGCGTGGTAGTTGAATGTATAAATATCCATGGAAATATACATATTCCTACTTACCCAACAGACAGGAAAGGCTCCTTTGATTCAAGTCTGTCAAGTGAATAACAGAAGTTTTAAATATATATATATTTATTGTATTTCAAAACATTTATAGGGTGAATTTAAAACTCTCAGTATCAAATTTACGTGGTGACCAATACACAATCTAACAATAGAAAGGCCTGATTCATTATGTTAGGAACTTAACTTGGACAAAATTCTATTTACCTAACTGAACTTTAGTTTAGAAATCAAATATTTACGAAGCAGCATATCTAGGCCCTTTAAATTTCACAGGTTCAGATGACTTGTGCAGGTATTTACACAGACAGTCTAGAGTGAATAAGTAACACTTTGTCCTTTTTTTGCATTTTTCATGTAAAATGTTTTTTTCTTCATGAGCATGATATTAGGAAGATATCGAATCTTTTTTTTTTTTTTTTTTTTTAAACTTTAAACATAAAATTTATTATGGATGTAATAACTTTCCTTATTTGAGGGCTTCCACACCCATTTGTCTGCTTTCCCGTATCCTCTATTCATATGACATGGTCACTTTACTGTGGGAACTTCTGGCACATCTGCCACAATCAGCCTTGCACTGGAGCTAGATGCCACTGGTTTGGTAGAACCAGAATCATGCCTAGTTCTAAAACTAGTTGTTAAAAGCATTGTTCTCCAATTCCCTGCTGTTGCTGCTGTCTCTGTAAGGAGCTGCACCAGTTGCAAACTAGCAGAAGACCCTTCTCCTAACAGTTTCCAAGCAACCAGAGTAGATTTAAAAATCCTTGTCTATGTTATTGTACTGTATTTCTGCTCCAGTACCTGCAACTGGTTGCCCTTAATTTTGCAGTGTGTCCTGGCTGCAATGAGTTTATTAATATCAGCTGCTTATTAGGATCATTAGCACGTGACTTTAGGGTCTTTTATAAACATATTTAAAGCAAATTTACAAGTCAATTATTTTGAGAGGTTACATAACATGCAAATGATGCAAAAGTTCTCTTTGTACTAATTTTCACTGAAAATACTGTGTTAGGAAGAACAGCAAATAAAACCCCCAGGTACTTAATGTCTCTTTGTAGCCTTTGAGAAAAGTGTTTCTAACAAAGCAAAGTATGTCATATCTGGAACTGAACATTTAATTTTTTGCTGAGCTCTCCCATCTGAAACCAGTTCAGTCATACACAACAAAATATCTGAAATAGAACTGTAAACAGGACTGATTGTAAACAAAAGTACTGTAAATAATTTGTCAATGTTTTAAGAACAAACCTTTTCTGCAAGTCTTCTTTGTAGAAAAAACAAGTACATTTGCAGTTATTCATTTAGCAAAAGTTTTGTCCAAAAAACTCAAAAACCAATAGACCAGTTCAGTTACTGCCATCTATTGAGAAGGGCATTTACAAAAGATGAACCTGTCACTGTCCTTTTGAGAGGATTATATGATTGTCCTTTATTGAAAAATACTGTATGTAATCTTCTTGAAAAGTGTTTACTACTTATTTTCTAGAATCATTAATGAAAATAACTTAGGAGCCTGTCTTCATTTACAATGTCATCTTCTGATGTACTTTAAACCTAATTTCCCGGGGTTAGATTTCCAGCAATGGTAAGGACAACTTGCATAAGGCTTGAGGAGAGGCCAAAATGTATCCAAAACATAGTAACTTTTCTGTTGTCCTCATGGCTATACCTCACCTTTGCCATTTCTTTCTGGGGTTGTGAACCACATGGAAGTAAAAGAATAGAAGGGATCACTGATAGCCTTGTATGTACCTGGAAGTGCAATGAAAGTACAAAGCTGGGTATCCCCAGCTCAGGGGCACTCCAGGGCACTCCCAGTACTGTCATGAATGCTTTCCCTCCCAGACTGCCATGCCGAACACCAAAATCTTATAGCACCAAGAAAATGCTTAGCTTGTCATCCTCTGTGCTTAGGCAGTACTGCCAGAGAGCAATAAAGTGAGGGGACCCTTCATGTGCAGGTTGCATCTTTCTCCCGCAGGCTCTGTGCAGCACCACGCCAGCTTCATGGACCAGCTTTTCCTGCTGTGGATGACACCATTACAGGAAAACATCTGCATCATTTTTGCAGCTTCTCTCTGGTGTATGAGGAACAGTCCAACTAGTGTTATGGTTTTGTTTCTCATTTTTCTGCTTAATGAAATTAATCAGACCTCGGAAGTACCCAGTGTTTGGCTCAAGAGATTAACTATAAACAAAATAAGCAATGAGTGAAAGCCTCAGAACATATTTACATACTTCATAATACAGAAGTATTTTAATGAAGAGAGACCTGGCACTATCCTAATGGAAGACATTCTGGTGGATTTTACTTGCAAATGAAAAGTGTGTGATAGAATGCCCTGTGGACAAAATACTGCGATTAAAAACTCTTTGAAATCCATTCTCAAGATGGAATTCAATTTGATTTAAATAGTGATGCCCTAGGTTTGACCTCTCTCTAGTATTTGACTAAATAGTTTTAGATAATTTGCTGCATTACTTTAAATTAGTTCAAGTGTTCCTCATAGTAAAGGAATACAATTATCTGTTGGCCTTTTATTTAAATTGGTATTTCAGTATATGGCAAATTAATACAAAGGTTTTAAAACTGCAACACCATATAAAATAACATCCTATGTCATCTTGACATTTATCAATATATATTCTAGATTTTTTATAGATTTTTTTTTCCTAGCCTGTAGTACACCAAATTCTCCAGAGTTTTGAGGAGGTCTTGCATAATTAAATATGCTATTTCAAAAAGAGTAATCCTGATAAACTGTAAGAAGGGCTACCATACACCTTCAAGAAAAATGTTAAAACAGAAATTTTATTTCTTGCAAAAATATATTGAGCATGCAAGAAATACTAGGTTGGACAGTAAACAGAGAGGTTAAAGTTTTAATTATTTAGGAATAGTAATGAAGCTGGAGTGATCAGGAGTTTTCTTTCTTTCCTGAAAGCATTTTCCCATCAGAAAATTTCAGTATGTCAAAATGTCAAGGCAATATATCACTTTGAGAGGAGGGAGGCAGATTAATCAATAGGATGACTGGGACATGGCAGACTGAGGCTGTGTTTCCCTTTGATTCTGAGCTAAGGTTTTCTGAAAGATCTGGCTCTCTTATCTAGATATAATGGATAAGTTTTTGCAGGAGGAAAAAGGATTTTTATACTATGTAAATTGCTCAGTTAAATTCAGTCACTGTAAACCAAACAGGCACAGGCAATCAATTTATATCCATTGACATGCTACAGTACTGTCACAATCTGTGTTTAAAGTAAGGACCCTAGAAATTTCCCATTTAGTATTTTACCCCTTGCAACCTGTCTTGGACAGTCATTTTACAAGATCTGATTAATCTAATTGTGTATTTAATGATTTTATTTGCTGCTAAGTTTGCTTATATTAATGCCAATTATCGAAATCCCATCTTTGACATGGACTGAACATGTAGACGGACAAATTTTTCAAGGTTTGCAGACAAACATAGAAGAAAACGTGACTAGACTAAGGGCATGTGAATTCCTCTTTGACTTGTAAACAAATCATTTAAGGACAGGAAGATTCCAAAGTAAAGTCCACTTTGCTTGCATAATTGTCCTGTTAAGATTACAGACAAGATGGCTTTTTATATCTGAGGTCTGACCTGAGATACATAAATCAGTATCATTTCTTGTTAAGGAATCCTCACCTGTCCTTCCCAAAACCTATTTACAGGACAAAGTGGATAACATATCTAACAATATCAACACTGTACAGAAGCAAATGGATTTTAGCCAAGCATTCTCCAAGGTAGCTCATTATTAATCAACATATTCTTCCTCATGGTGACCATATAATGTCATCTCTAAGGAGTTAGTAAGAAAAACATGTGGAGTTTAAGGCATTTGTTAGGGTTCTTATTCTGGCTTTTTCATATAATAAAACCTCTACCCTGAATCAGGGAAAGTGATGGTCAGGAACCAAAATTTTTTTAGATGAGTCACCATTTTAGGTTACCATCTTCAAATTAGAATTCCCAAGGAGGATAACTTGAGTGTGTTGTTGACGTAATGCATTTTCTGTTTGACCGTAAAACTCATGCAGTTTTCGGGGGGATTAGGTAGTTTAATACCTCTAACAGGAATCCAGAGGATTCAAGCTTTTCTTTCCAGCCATGTAGGAAAGTCAGGCCAACTGAAAGGTGTTTTGGACTTCAGTTGCTTGATGAATTGGCTGTATAGTGTTAATGTATATATATTTTGTATGATTGATGTGACTGCCTTATTTACCTGTCAAGCATGTCTATCTCTTTGCTCTGTACAGCTCAAAGATTTAACAAAAATATGTGAAGTCAAAGAATATACAGATTTATGGCTCACCCTGTTTGTCAATGAATTTAATTTTAAAATTATAACCAAGGACAACTCAAGGGACCTTTCAAAACAAACAGAGGTAGTTTGCCATTCACAGTAATCAACCAGGGTTGCATTTTCTGTGCATGTTGGCTTCATGGTTTGAAGTCAACAGTCATTAGTAATCAGAAAATGTCTTCCTTCAGAAATTTTTAAACAGTATTGCTCACATTTTGTCCACTAATTCCTTTATTTTTAAAGCATGTGCATTATAACTTTTTGTAACTCTCAGTATTTGTACACAATGCAAGCAGGCCTAATAAAAACATGTCTTAATTTAGAGAAGAAATATTATTTCATGAAACTTCCACTATGTATTGAGACTGAAATAGCCATTGCTGGTGTATGCTAGGTAATCCATCCTTCCTTCCTTCCTTCCTTCCTTCCTTCCTTCCTTCCTTCCTTCCTTCCTTCCTTCCTCCCTCCCTCCCTCCCTCCCTCCCTCCCTCGCCATTTATAATGATTTCTGTGACGTAAAGTAATTTCAATCCAAGGCAATTTTTCTGGACATCAGTAACTGTTAGAATTAGGGAAGAAGCTTATTCTGTCTTCTGAAACATCCATAAATATCATTATAAACATTAGCAAGTTCTATTAAGAAACACTGTCATATTCTGGAATAAATAAATGTTAGACCAACTGTATAGAAGATATAACCTGTCAGAAGTGTCTCAGAAGCAGAAGGTATGGAGGAATAATTTACAGCTTTATGTCAACTTTTACAATTGTTCTTAAAGAATTTAATACATTACACTTCCAGCTGGTGGTTGACACTGCAGTTGGTGACTCTGGTTAGAAAAACAACACAAACATGTTTTCATGACTATTGTGTAATATCAAATACTTTATTAATATGAAAATATAAGAATGCCCTGGGAAGTTCTATTCCACAGAGATAAATGCTTCTCTTATTTATTGAAACATAAAAATTCTGGTACAAAATAAAATACATCACTCAAACCATGGATGGAATCTAAAGTACTGCAAACTCAAAATGTCATTTCTCAGTGCAAACTTACTCCTTTGACATGATAACTGACTTAGTGGATAGGAGACAGCCAATAGGTAAGACTTAGCCTGATTTTTAAAGCTTTTGATATTGCTTTACATGGGAGTCTCATATTCAAGCTGGGAAAATATGATCTAATTCCCTTAAATTAAATATACTTTAAGCCAAAAATACCAACATGCCCATGCACAAAGAATTATGTCAGTGGGAGAGATGGGCACATTAAATACTAGGTACACTCAGTGCTATGTTTTGTTCGGTTTTGGTTTGCATAAATGATTTGAACATCAAAATAGAGACTATGCATGTAAAATAGCTAAGAAAAAGTTGTGTTTCAAACAGTTACAATCTGAAAGTTTTCTGATAAATTGGAGAAATAGTCTCGAATCAGTGTAATGAAATTTAAGAAAGAAAAGTCTAATGAGAATTTGAGAACAAGAACTACTTTATATATATATGGAATTGAGGACAACTGGCTACATGTTGCAAAAAATACAAGTTTCAAAAGAGCAAGAACTGAGTAACAGGATACTGTTTAGTGTGGGGACATACTAAAACATCTTTCCTCAGAGCTGATGAATCCCTCTGTAGCTGCACTGTGCCAGCTTTGGGCACAGTATTTTATAACAGGGTAGGGGTAGATGGAGAGAATCAAAAGGAGAGTAATTAAGACTTTAAAAGATGAGAGGGAACTTTAGAGTGGTGGAAATGCCATATCAAGTAGAGGTTATTAGGTCCTCCATGTATCCTTTGTGAAATAGGAAGTTCAACCTTGAAAACATAGGCTGCAGCTGATGCTTTCAACTCTGGGGATTCCTGCTAGTGATCTAGAAGTCAGAGTTTCTGTCATTAAGATCTTTTCTGCTTCATGACGAGAAACCTAAAATTTCTGCATATGCAGACCTTGGGAGCTATCGGTCTGCAACAGCTCACTGGAGTCACAGAATATGAGTCTGGGACAAATACCAGATGACACAGGAGGAACCAAGTACAAAGTCTACCAGACTAAATAATCATGCCTGTAAGCTATTGATGCTTCACTCCTGAGAAATATCTTTTGCTATGTAATGTCTTGCAAGTTCCATCTAATTCCCATTTTGAAAGAAGTCTTTAGCTTACAGGAGCTAATCACTGCTTGCCAAGCAGGTCCTAAATCATACAGGTGCTTTCCAATATCTGTTTCAGGTTAACTTCCATTTCAGCCTATATTAATTACTGGCATGTCCCAACATCTTGCTTGAGGCACAACTATTATGTGAAGAACACAAGCTGATGCCATAACACCGGTACATCATATGTTACTGTAAAAACTGATGTTGCAACTCACACAGAAATACTTCAGGTTCTCCTTCATTCTCCTTTTTTGTTTAGCTTCTCTGAATCACTGAAGTGGCAATGAGCAGTGTCCTTCAATCAACACATGCTTCGTCTCTTCTACTCTCAGATCATAGTTAATTCAAATCTGATTAATGTTCACAACTGGAATACTTAACTTTACTAAAATTAGATTTTACTAATTACTGAAGAATTAATTCAATAAGTAAGCTACTACACTAGTAAGCACTCTAGGCATAAACTGAGGTTTACTTAAATATGGTTCTTATCATATCCTTAATATATAATATATCATATATATATCATATCCTTAATATATATGTGATATATATATGATATATATGTGATATATATATGATATATATCATATCCTTAATATATATATCATATATATATCATATCCTTAATATATATATAAAATATGTATTTAGTCCCTTATGAAAGTATTGGAACACATTATGCATTCTGACTGACAAAATCCCCACATTTTTTCTAATGTCTTATGATTTCTGACAAGGTTAATTATTTAACATTGAGAATAACTTAGATCACTTCTTGAAGCATCAGGTTTTCCTCAGCCCCACGAGGAAAAAAATGCACCCTAAAGAAGTTAACTTTCCAGTATATCTGTAGGTGATGTGGATCTTACACAACCTAATTTCTGGTGGTACAGAAAACTGAAATTATGGTTGGTCCCCATGAGACAGAGTGGTTGGAGCATTTTCTGTCTACAAGAGCTTGGGCTTACCCTAGGGTTTGGTGTGACTAATGCAGTTACTCTGCATTTAATATACTTCAAGACGGAGCTACCTTTACCCTTTTCAGAGTTTTGAAGTGAAAAGAATGAAATATATGGCTCAGCATATATATCATATGATTTTTAAGCATTTTATATGTCTGGACAACAAAAAGGCATGTGCAAAAAGATCAAGTTTTTTTTTTAATTTTCAATTTTTTAATTAAAATAAAAAACCTGTAAAAATCACTGACTTGATGCAGTACATTTTATTTAGCCAGTTCTACTTAACATCTATGCCCATGATAGGGTAGTGCCAGAGCACTCTGTGCGGGAAAAGGTTTTCAGGGAACACTTAACATAGGATACTGTCTACAGTACCTGATGTCAAACTGTCCAACCTAGCATGCTGTCACCACGCACTAACAACCAGATAAAATATAATGGGAGTTTTCAAAGTCAGCCCAAAATAAAACAAGGTTTGTCCTTTTTAATTTCTTCTGCCTTCGTCTATAATATAATTTTGTTACAGAGGTATGTAGCATATGACCAAATTTAGCTACTTTCCTAGCAACATCTGAATCTTGTTACATAATTTGTAGTCATCAAATTCTTGCCATAAGTACAGGTTTCAGGTGCCCCTAGGATTTATTTCATCATGAATTAATAGGACATATAATCTTTAGCCATCAGTTAGCAGAGTATGACTGAATAATCTGTCCAGAATTACCTCTAAAATTTGACAGTTGAAAAACTGAGTAAAAGGTAGCTTTCAATACAGGGAGGGAGTGCTTTAAAGTGACTACTTCTTCCTTATGCTAATTTTCACAACAGCAAGAGGCTAGGATGAAACATAAACCAACATAAGCAAAAGTGCGTTTTGATATACCAGTAAAAATGTACTTTGCCGTGTTGGATACTGAGCGCACTGCTGTTATAACACACGGGATGGGAGGGTTTGGGGTTGTGGTAGGAAAGGGAGACATGGGGAAGAACACTAAAGGAAGTAGTTTCCAATAATCCTCATTAATGTGTGGCTTAAATTTTAGGCAGTGAGAAGAGAGGAAAGCACAAGAGTTCTAAGTCATTTGAAGGCTGTATAATAATACAATATTTTCAGAGAGCCAGAACTAAAAAAATTATATCATATCCATCTAATAGTGTTTCAGTAGTTGATTATAGTTGGTACCTGACTTTAGTGTATTTTCCTATTCATAAATCGCAAAGACAACATGAACAGTGGCACGGTTTCTCATAGCTGAGATAAATATTGGTAAGTGTGTCTGAGAAAAGCTAAGTTGTGACTTGGAGAGAAATTTATTCAGACTCTACATATGAACACCTTCTTAGATAGTTACAGACTACTGATTCTTCCCACACCACCCAAGAGAATTCTCCTGAAGCCAAATGGAGTGATAAGTAAGCCTCACTGAATTTAATCTGTATACCACATCTGCATGAAGTTTCCAGTCATGTAGAAATGAATGCTGAGATTAAAGGTGAGATTCTTGCAAGAATCAAGAATAAGAACTCATTTTCCTTCAGGTAAGAACACTCCTAACTCTGATCCCCTTCCCAAACTGAAAACATGCTCAATTTGGTAACTTTATTCAAGTAAGCAAAGGAAACAAATTCTGGAGAATGAAAGTAACTCCATGACATCGCTGTCAGTTTTAATTTACTTTTCCCTGTGATATGCTAATAGTTGCTAAATTTTGCAAAAATCTATCCTCCTAAAAAAAGAAAGAATTTTGAAAACAAATATAGTGGTGTACTTCGCTATCTACCTTAAAGTTCTCTTTCTGGCAGCTTTAATCATTCTTTGCATGAAACTGATGTCACCTGACCCTCTTCTGTTTTAAATCAAAGTAAGAACATTCAGGTCAATATGTACTGGTCTAAAAATGTCTAGAGTGAGTTCATCAGGGTGGGCTGAACAAAACAGTGTTGACTGATCTAATGCACACAATCAATACTACTTTAATGCATGGCTATTTGTAGTCACAAATAGATGAAGGTTAATGCAGGCATTGCCTTTGAGGATCCCAAGGGTAGAGGCTTAATCTCCTTTTCCCTCAATGACACTACTAACACTTAAAAGTAGTTACAGGAGGGACACTGTTCTGACAATGCATGATTCATGTTTGTCATGCTGTTTCTTAGAATAATCTCACTCTTGCAAGACTGAAAAATACAACATACATTTTTATGCCAACAGATATTAGAAATTGCTCATTTCTTAGGACTCATAATAAATTTGCACGTGTACATTTGTTACTTTTCAGTAAAATTGCCAATGCTTTTGCCAGAAGTTCTGGGAATAACAGCAACATAATCTACCAGAAAGGCATGCAATTTGTAACCTATTCTTTAAAAAACAAAATCACATTTGACATTATGCACCAACAACACTATCTAAGTGTCAGTCCTGCCTGGCTGGATAAAATATTCTCATACAGTATACTCCAAGACTATCAGAATTCACCAAGAAATAAACTTGTGGGGTAATTTAATTGTTAATAATTCACTGCATATTAATATGTTGCTATTGTCCCTCTATGTTGTACGCAGCATAATCTTCCATGCTATTGTAATTGTACTTAACAATCCATTTTCTCTTAAATTAAGTATGCTTTAAATCTCTTCTTCTGATATTATTCATGAGACTTTAAAATATATGTCAAGTTACAGCCTCTCATTTATCCAGGCTTTCTTATTTATTCAAAGAATACTAAATCTATAACACATCATCATATTTCTATTGTTGTTTGTAAGTCACCTAAACTGTGCCCCTGCGTTACATCAGCAGCTCCCAGACTGAATTACATCCTTCTATACAATTAGAGGTGTTAGATTACGCGAGAACCAATGACTATTTATGAGCCCACAAAGTGGTGCTCTGAGGCACAGCCTTCCCCTACATCTCTGATTACTGCTGCAATTAAGTGTTTACTAAATTCCTGAAAATGAAGAATCCTGCTGTGCATTTGCAATGTTAGGAAAGGCCCTTCTCTATTCTGTGTCATGAACCCTATGTCCTTACTTTTAAGACCTCTGTAAAGTTAATAAGACAGTTACCAAACAGCAGTGGTTGCAAAAACAGATACCATTTCTATGATGACTGCTTCACTAAAACTCAAATGTGAAAAAATTACCATGGCATCTGTTTCTGATTCTTTTTAATATGTTGTAGGCACTATCCTTTTTAAGATGAAAACCAGCTCAGTATCTACAGAAGACATTGTCTTTCTGCTAGAACACACTGAATCCAAATTTGATTATTTCTTAAATCAAGTGCAAGAAGCCATGCAATAACAAAGGGTAGAAATCTTGCATGTAATAAGTGATAGGAACAGGATTTAGACTGTCAAGATTTAAACTGAATGAATGACTAAAAGTACTATTTCTGTTTGCCTGCAGGCAAAACCAGCAATTCTCTGGATCTTTTAGGAATTTACTTTTTGAATTATAAGCCAAAGTTTTTTCATTCATATTAGCAGCATATATTCCTGGAGAAGAAAGGAGTCATAATCATTTCAGTGCCATTAGAAAGTTGTGAATATGTTTTCTGTTCCACTGTGATATAAACAGTGATTAAAAAACATGAAAAAAAGAGTTGATTTTACAATTAGTTACTTTAGCTATAGTATATTTCTCAGGTTTCATAGGAGATGAAAAAAGTATGAAAGAAGATTAAACACCAGGAAAAAAAAAAACCAATAATAAGAGAACAGGCTATTCTTCTCCAAACTTGCTAATCTTTGAGCATGATTGTGATTATGGTGTCTGGGCTTTTGTGGAAGAAAACAACATCAGTGATGTGATATCATATATCATCTTCTGCAAGAGGAAAAGTACTGATTAGGAAAAGGGATGCTCTGTATATATGTGTAAGCTGATGTCACAGGCTTCCTCTTAACAAAGAAAAAAAAATAGACTGAGAAAAGACTGTGTTAAGTCTAAAGAATAACTTGAGGGGCAATGGGAACAAAAGCAAGTGCTAGTCTTTATGTAGGACATAGAATCATAGACTCATAGAATGGTTCAGGTTGGAAGGGATCTTAAAGATCATCTAGTTCCAACCCCCCTACCATGGGCAGGGACACCTTTCACTAGACCAGGTTGCTCAAAGCCCTGTCCAACCTGGCCTTGAACACTTCCAGGGAGGGGGCAGCCACAGCTTCTCTGGACAGCCTGTTCCAGTGTCTCACCACCCTCCCAGTGGCAAACTTCTTCCTTACATCTAATCTAAATATACTCTTTCAGTTTAAAGCCATTACCCCTTGTCCTATCACTTCATGCCCTTGTAAAACATCCCTCCCCATCTTTCCTGTAGTCCCCTTTAAGTACTGGAAGGGTCTTATAAGGTCTTCCCCTAGTCTTCTGTTCTGCAGGCTGAACAACACCAACTCTCTCAGCCTGTCCTCATAAGAGAGGTGCTCCAGCCCCCTGATCATCTTCGTGGCCTGCTCTGAACTCATTCCAACAGGTTCATACTTCAAAATGGATCTAAGTCAAGACCATAGCTTAAAAGGCCCCATTGAAGGTGAATACAAACATGAGAAAAAAGCAAGATTTAGGATATACTGATAATCTGAGAAGGAATATCTGCCCTAGTGACAGATTCTAAAAGGGAATTAGCAGTATTTTTAAAGTAGTGAAGGGGAAGATTTTAAAAAGAAAAAAAACCAGTTTTGTTGTCCTAGTTGTTATCGGAGTTACTACACAAGTTAGAAATAATATGACAGAAAGAACAAATTAAGCAAGTGTATCTGATATATTTTGGTCTTTTGAATTTTTTCTCTAACTGTGATTTGTCTCTAGAAGCAAAGGTTATCCTGAATGTTACGAAGGAACTGAGACACACTCCCCTGCCCCACCATTTTCCCCTCTCTACACTTATCAGGTGCTGCACATTCATGCTCTGGATCATGTGAAAAGGCAAACATGTCCTCGGCTGGCTCTCCCAAACCTTCCCACATGGATTTGTACTTTAAACATCTCGGGGACCCACCTGATTGCAGTTACACCAACATAATTCAGAAATGCAGAGTTGCATATGTTGCCTTCCATCAGCAGATACTTTTTTCTTATTCTTATATTAGCTATTTGACATGAGTTTTTTCCTTGGAAGAAAATAAACAAAAATTCAGACCAAACTGATTCACTAGATCTGCTGTAGCTTTGTATTTGTGCCTTTTAACATTGAGAATGTTACTTAAGTTCTTGACACAAGCAAAATTTGCATTGTTTGTTGCGAATTTTAAGTTAGAATTTCAGACTAAATGACCATTTTTTCTTTAAAATAATGACTATTTCAAATGTGATCACTGAGAACATTTTTTGTTGAAATGAATGTAAATGATATCCTACTGGACTTAAAATTATCTCCATTTAAACACGCTTAGAAATGTTTTTTTATGGAAGCTAGATCGTTTGTCAGGAGAAGAACTGTAGAGCGACACTCAGATTAATTCTATTGTACTAGAATAAAACAGCTTCATGAAGGAAGGTAATCAAAGGCATCAAGAATATACATTTCTTTACAAAAGCAGCACTTTGATTCAAGAAATATCATACTATGTAATCTTTATATGATGTATTCTTCAAAAGGCTATGTTCCGTAAGTATAATTTTTTTTTCATTCAGTATGTAGAATAAAGTAAGAGGCATAATCACAATTTAATGCAAATGTAAAGTATCAGAAAATAATTGATCAGGTTTGTTTTCTGTTGTCTGGACTGTATCTGTAGGCTCTTGTAAACCAGTTATAAAAATGGATACACAAATGCATTAAGAAAAATAAAGAATAAAGAAACCACTTGTTGAACAACTATGACAATATTCAATCAAGAAAGATCCTTATACCTGCAGTTATTTTTATTATATGCTGTAGGTTAAATCATATTGCTAATACACTGCCAATGGCACACTACAGCAGCAATTATGCAAAATACTGCAGTGTTCAAATAGAATAGTAATGCTTGTTTGGCACAGAATTTGTTGAGTTTATGTTACGCTTTCAAATTGGAGGAATGATCTCAAGAAGCCTCCTATCCTGGAAGAAGTGATCACATTGCCCATCACTGCGCCTTTCACATTTTCTCCTGAAATGAAAGGTGCCCGGGAGCGCTCAGAAAAACAACTCAAAATAATGTATGGCTCTACGGACTGAGAGGCAAACCAAACCACACCAAACTCTATAAATGGTATCTTAAAATAAATCTGAGAAGGAGAGAGCAAGTAGAGAGAGACTGTAAGCAGTTCTTTAAGCCCCTGCTGCAAAGTAAAACTGCAAAGCCAAAGTAAATGCAAGATGTGTGACATAATCCATTCATTTTTGTGACTGAGATTATAAAAGTAAAATGTACTGAGGAAACTGGTAAAGTATTTTTGTTAAAGAAAAATAAAACTTTGATATAATCATACCCTGTTGTTGTGGTTTGAGCTCAGAAGGCAAATAAGCACCACGCAGCTTCTCACTCCCCCCTTCCCCCCCAACACTGAGAAGTGGAAAATAAGCAAAGATGCTGTTCACTCCCACCTTCCCCCCAGCGCTAAGAAGGAGGGAAGCAAAAGACTCAGGAATTTGGGATAAGGACAAGGAGGGATGACGTCATCCTTTAAAGCACAGGCAAAACCCAGACTCATTAGAGGAAGTAAAAAAGAGAACATAAATTTAATACAGACATTAACAACACCACCACTTAATAGATAGAGTAGGACCATGGAGGCATTACCACATCTTGAAAACACCTTGCTCCATCCCTCCCTTCTTCCCAGGCTCAGTTTTGCTCCCAATATCTCTACCTACTCCCCATCAGTGGTGCAGGGGGCAGGGAATGGGGGTGGGGTCAGTCCTGTTGGTGGGGGAACTGCTGGTATTCTGCTGTCCCATCACGGTCCCTGTCTCACAGGAGACAGTCCTTCACATACCAACTCTGACATGAGTCATCCCACGGGCATGTGGGTAACCCCCACATGTTGCAGTCCTCCCAGCAGGAGGACTTCTTCCCACAGGATCCTGGCCTCCTTCGGGTGCAGCCACCTGGGTCAGCGTGGAGGGCCCCACAGGCTGCAAATCAGTATCTGCTCCACTGTAGATCCCCATGGGTGGCAGAGAGGGGCAGCCTTGTCAGCTCAGCACGGGATACAGGGGAGTCTCTGCTCTGGTGCATCTCCCCCCATCTTCCTTCTCCTTTCTTCCACTGACCTGTGTTCGCACAGATGTTCTCCTCACAGTAACTCCTGCAAGGGTCCCCTTCTTAAATATGTTATTGCAGAGGGGCAACGAATTGGCCTGGCCTTGGTGCAAAGGCATGTCCGACTTGGAGCCAGGGGGAGCTTTGAAAGCTTCTCACAGGGTGCCACTGCTGTAGCCCCCTCCCCTACTACTACAAAAAACCCCTGCCATTCACTAAAACCAGGACACCTGTAAATAAAAGAGCATCTCTTTCCAGTATATTAATATTAGACATTTAAATAAAATAATTTCTTCCAGAGGCCATGGGACTTATGAAATTGTAAAGTAAAGGCTTAAAGTGAAGTTTAATACAGCTAATTAGTAGCATGTGCAATCAAACATGCTGAATATACATTTTAATTGCATTACATGTAGAAGCGGTTGGGAATGGGAAATGACTGTGATATCTAATACCACTCAGGGAGTGCTGAACTGTCAGCCTGAAACTTCAGAGACCAGCTTGCAAAGAACTTGCCCTCAAGGGGATGCCTTTGCCAGGGCCACCGTGTGCTATAGACAGGCGGTGCTACAGGAACTCAACCACCACTGGGTGGAGATCCAGCCAGCCAAGATAACATGGTGAGAGATGATTTCCTGGTCTTGTTAATCCATCCACTAAATCCATTCTGCTAATGACCTCACTCCAGGACGTGCCTCAGCTGGATGGATCCTAGGCTAGGCATCTTCATGCCCAGCCAGCAATGGGAATACTGGGAGGAGTGGGTCTTGAATAACTCCTCACTGGGCCTTCAAGATGTGGCACTGGGGCAAGGCCAGTTTTGCTTATTGTGGCCTTATAAGGAAGCTTGGAGTTTGGCAAGGGTAAAAATAACCCACAGAGGGAGGCTTAGTCTTAGCTAAATCGATCTTGGAAATGTTTATAGGTCAACTACAATATTAAATTGTGGAGAGCAAAGACTGTGACTAGTTACCCTGGCAGTGCCAAGTAACTTGCCTTCCCAGTTTTCTTCCAAACCCTAGTCCCCTGCTTTCCTGCATTATACAAATATTAGTTCACTCCTGGGAGGTTCTTTGGTAAACTAGTTTTCTCAGAAAGCATATGTGGATGTGATCTGGGACAGTTTGCTCCCAACTCCTTCCTAGTTGTACCAGTATCACTGCACTAGTTTTGGCTCCCCATACCCGCCATGGTCTCCAGCAGGTCCCCACCACCACCTCATGCAGAGGGACCTGCAGTAGCCGAACTCATTTTCATGCCACTAAAACTCCCTCCATTCTACTAGCCTGTAGTACACTTTTCATTATTTCAAGAGACTTAAAAATAAGTGCCCTCCTCCCCCATTCTGCTCAAATCCCCCCATCTTTGTTACTGCTAGAGAGGGGTGCCAGAGAAGAATTTGAGCCAACCCCCACGCCAACAGCTGTACAGAGGGGACATAGTGAGTCCATCCTGAGGCAATACACGCCACAAGCAGTCTGTGCAGGTGGCTCTGCTCCGCCTGGCCTGGGGCTTCGACCCACTCCTGGAGCAACTGGGGATGGAGCCATTAGCAACCTCCAGAGTTAAGAACTAGAGAGACTTGTCCTGTTTAGTAACCCCAAAAAAGACCTATGAAGCAGAGAAAAAGCTTTTGGACATGTTTTTAACACCTCATATAGCATGGTGGTGGACTGAAATTATAAATAAATACTAAAATATTTTTTTATGATGTAGAGGAACAGAATGCCAGTCCATCAGAGTATTTGTGGTTGATTCTGCTTTGGTATGTTGGGGCATAAACACAGAGGAAAAAAACACCAAATGGACACTCATATGCTGACATAGAACTGCTTTAGTGAAATAGTGATCAAAACACCACTAAATTAAAAAGGCAAAGTGTGATCCTTTATTTTACTATAACAATGCTCCCAAAGAGTGCTTTAACACATTGGTGTCAGCACCTTTAATCTTTACCTTGTGTTTCAAAGATATGAAAATTAGCCAGTAAAGTTAACTTCTGCTTGAAGTTAGACCTAAATAACAAGATATAAAATAATTTTAAGATGCAGATTTGTCAGACATTTGGTTTTCTGCAGAAGTGCTGTGCTAAGAAAGGAAATTCACAACAATTTGGAACCTTCTGGGATTTAAGTTCCCCTTTACATACTGAACAGCAATGCAAATCAGGAGGAATGCTGCTGGAGCTAACAGCTATGTTAGATTTAAGTTGTTTCCTGAGCACTACCCTAAGCATGTCTGTAGTTTTTCAATGAGTATGCTTAAAGTTAATAATGTGTTTAGCAGCTTTCTGAAGCAAAGCCTAAATCTTTCTGTTCTCCAAGTATTTTTAAGGCCCAATCCAAACGGAAGTTTTTTTATTATGGATTGAGTGGCCTTGCAATGACATTGGCCAACTCCCACAGCACTCTAACTCCCTCCCTGTATGACTAGACCGGTGTATCTATATATCTCCCAGGCCACCTGTTTCTACTTCTACCTTTTTATGCCTTTTTTGTATGTCTTAAGTTTTTCAGGAGCTCCTTGTTCATCTGTGGAAGTCATTTGCTACCTTTGCTTGATTTCTTGTACATCAGGATGAACTGTTCTTGAACTTGAAGGAGGTGATCCTTGGAAATCAGCCAGCTATCCTGGCCCCTTCTTTTCTCTGGGACAGTGACCCATGGGATTATTCCAAGCAGTGCAAGTCTGCTCTCCAGCAGTAAAGGGTTGTGATCAGTGGGATTTTCATCTGGTAGGAATTAAGGTATTAAATTTCATTTAAGTGAGAAGAAGAAGTGGAAGTAAATTCTAGTCCAGTGAATGACAAAACTTTTTGCTGACATCATTAAGTCCATGATGCCTTTTAAATTCTCTGTATCACTTTTAGCTGCGTCCTTTTTTTCTATGAACTGTACCAAGGATGCTAGCATCAAAAATATGTGAAAAGAAATATAAATGGAATAATAAACTGGAGAATAAAGGAGAGTCTGGATATATAAATGACTGCATGTATAAATCAAAGAAAAAATGATATATGCTTATCTGTCTTGTATCTATTTATTCCTATAGCTGAAAAATGATGTGTCTCACATTTAGGCCCATGCTAAATTTCACATAGGTGAGATTAAATGAGACTATTTCCACACAGAATATAGAAATATAAAGGTTAAAAAAAAATGTATATCTTGAACTGAGGCATGACCAAGTATTCTTATACCATTCCAGGCAAAAGTGATATAATGACTTCGACACAAGCAAATTACATGGGTATAACACATCACAGACATTGCTTGCTCTGTATTAATTACTCATGTGCATATCCAGCTATAAATGTGATGCAGGTTTCTTCTCAGAGATGCAGAGTATTTTGAACAAGCTTGAAGCCTCAAGCACTTCACAATAAATAAAATCATGCAACCATGTGCAGCACTCCTACTTGCTTACCTTAAAACTGTTCTTAAATATCCAAAGATACTCTTTAAAAATCTGTAACAAAGGAGACTGAACAAACAATAGTTGTTATTTTTAATACTATGTTGTACACAGTCACTGTTTTTCTATTGGATGTCTTCCTTAAGACAATTTCTTCTAGCCAAGTTTCCTGAACATGCTTATGAAAACTCCACATGTGGTAAGTGTCAAAGCTTGTTTAAATGACCATATAGCACATCTACTGCTTCCTCTTTACCACTAAATCAGCTATCTTGTCAGAGAAGGAAATTATATTGCTTCAACTTAATTTGATCCTGATTTTTTTTACCATCTTATTATCCTCTAGGTGGTGATAAATTGATTGTTTAATGATTTGTTCTAGTATATTTCTGGGAATCAAAGCTGGGCTGACCTGATAATTTTATGGGTCCTCCTCTTTTTAAAAATAGGTATAACTCCTGCCCATACCCACTGGTTTTCTACCTTATGTGACCTCCATAAGTTTTTGAAAACAATCACTAATAGTCCACACAGCTAGTCCTTTAAACACTCTAGGGTGAATCTCATCATACCATTTCCATTGAATTCACTTATTCAAATACTGGTTAGACAATTCTTTTATTGCATACCCTCTGGTTAAAATTGATTTTCTTAAATAGCCAGTCAACTAACCTCTTTTGCTAAAGCAAAAGAGACTATTCTATATCATCTACTATCTGCTCTCCTTTCCTGCTAAGTAACAGCAGTATAAAAACGCAAAGGAAGTTACTCTAATGACCATCTTTTTGTTGCCTTTTATACTGTTATGTGCCTTAGACTTTCTGACATCCTGTTAGATGTCTCTGCTGTTCTTTTCTACTCACTTCCAGTCATGGGGTTTTGGTTCCACATTTTGTACAATTACTTTTCACTTTTCAGGATGTTAAAGAAACTTGATGCAGCGATATTATTCCTTTATTCTACTACTTCTGCTTCAGGACAATTTTCTGTTCTACCTTATGCACAGTCAATGCAAGATTTTCTGCACTCCTTTTGTCCCTAAAATTTCTTTCCAGGATAACCTGCTTACCACTTCTTTGAGCTCATTGAAGCCTGTCGTTTCTGAAATCCATTATCTTGTTTCTACTGCTCTCAGTCATCCCTTTTCACAGTGAATATTTTTTGATAACTAAATTTTTAACCAATACCTCTCTTAGTCAAAATCAACTCTAAAGTAAACACTTCCCTCTTAACATTCTCCATCTTGTGCGTTGACCCTGGCCAGCAGCTAAGCACCCACACAATCACTATCTCACTCCCCTACCATTGTCCCCTAGGATGAAGGAGAGAATAGGAAGAGCAAAAGTGAAAAAAACCTCATGAGTTAAGATAAATGCAGTGTAATGAGAAAAGAAAGGAGGGAAAAAACCAAGTGATGCAAAGACAGTTACTTTCTACATCCCACAAACAGCCCAGGCAGTCTCCAAGGAACAGCTACTTTGGAAGGAAAAACCTCCCCACTTTTTATTTCTCACCATGATGTTATATGACATAGAACATCCCTTTGGCCAGTTTGGGTCAGCTGTGTCAGCTGTATTCCTTCCCAACCTATTGTCCACCCCCAGCCTATTCATTGGGAAAGCAGAATAGGAAGAAGAGAAAGCCTTGATGCTGTGCAAACACTGTTCAGCAACAGCCAAAACATTGGTGTGTTTTAGTAACAAATTCATAACACAACACCATATGGGATCCTATGAAGAAAGTTAACTCCATCTCAGCCAGACCCAGTACAATGTCTTGAAATAAGTACATGTTCTCAATGTTGTCAAGAACTTTATAAATCTTTGATCTCCTCACATATAACAGACACTGAGATGATGAAAGTTCTCCAATACCATCAGATGAAGTCTTCTGTTAGTTGCTTAAAGAAGCCTCTCATAATCTTCTAGAGAAAAGAGTCTGTACTAGATCTGTGAAAGGACATAGCCTAAAATATTTTTTCTCTTTAAAGTTCCCGTAAAACTTTTCACAGGTCTCTGTCTTACCCCGTCTTGTTTGTAAAACAAGTATTTATGAGAAACCATTCAGAAGCTCAGAGGTGGAAGTTCATATACATGTCAGAAACCATAGAACATTTTCAAAAATCTTTTGAAATACTGACACAGGGACACAGTAGACCATGGATATCAGTAACTATAGAGTTTTACAGCTTGCAGTTGAAAGTAATGATAAAACAGGGGTACTCTTCTCCAAAAATGATATTTCTATTAGTTCAGCTAAGGGCAACTATATGATAAAACTTCACATTACTACTATGTAGCACACAGGCTCAGATCTAAAATGCTCCTGGCTGTCTCATTCTGAGATCCTACCCTTGAATTTCCATCTGAAGCTTTTAAATCAGACCAGGCTTGAGAAAGTCCTGCTCAAGTATGTCTGATTTCACTTTTGAGCTGTTGGTGCCAGAGCCAGTCTACCTGCATTTCAGCCATGGTAGAAATCAGCCCTAACTCCTTTCATGGATCTAGAGCATAAATTCTGTAGTACTTTTATGAGAAGTGAGGTTTATTGAGCAGAAATATATGTGTTCATGTTTGCCTGTCAATCCCCCTAACAACCTGTAATGCTTCACTAAGCTTAATTGATTTTGAAAAAAAAAAAAAAAGTGGGGGTTTCTTCAAGTTTGTACAAGCTGTATGAAAAAAGGCAGCTGGGAATAGGAGAAAGACACTGTCAATGTCCTCCTGAACAAGACAGAAGTCTGGTCTTGTTAGAAGCTGGTTCTCACCCTTAACACAGAATTCAATGAGAAACCAGTTCTGTTGCTGTGAAATTATTAGCTATTTCACCGATCCTTGCACATAAAAAAGTCACAAGAACAAGGCCATAGCCAAGCAATAAAACATAAGGATTAAAAATTGGAATAGCACTCAACTAAAAAAAAATAACAAAAAAATATTGATTCTAGTACTAGAAGTGGGGACATTAATAAACACTTCACAGATCACCACACCAATCTCTTTGTCAGTAGGTTTAGTAAATTACAGGTTTATAATTTTATTGTGTACTTCATTATAACTTTGTTAAACATTACACTTTTATATGGGCCTAAAGTCTGCTTCTCTTCTGTGCCTCCATTTTCACTGAGGAAGTAAAAGGAGGTGTGGAGGGAAAATTAAATTACCACTGCATAAACAAATAAATAAACAGACATCTTTTTAATGCAACTCATATTTAAAACCAAAGCTTGAATTCCAGATTGAGCACTTGGGTGGGGTCTTACAGAACTTAACATTCACCAAGCACAACCCCAGTGGCTTTAGCACCCCTGAAACAAAGGCTAAGGTGACTGCATTCTGCTACTTCAACCTAAAGGTGTGTCACTGTCAAACATCTTTTCTAATAGCTTTTTAGTACAGCAAGACTCTATGTGTAATACACTTACAGTTTATAGCTGCAACCCCTTCCTTTGGATTGTTCTTGTATTGACAAATAACATCCATGGTGTGAATACTGGGAAGGTAGAGACCAGCTTTTTGACCTCAGTAAAACATAAAGTATTTCACTACGAAATAAAGTTCTAGTCCAACTCTTTAGTTATACCTATTCTTCCAAATGCCTGCATTATCATTTAAATATCCTAAGTATTTTATTCTTTTTATAGCAAACATAAATTCTGATGTTTGTTTCCAACAAAAAGAGGGGCTTTATGTGCATATTGTGGTCATTGCATGTAAGTATCAGGCAGGAATTTTGTTTGCTGGGCTTACTCCTAGTTAACCTAAGCTAGTTTTTTAGGACAGACATTATATGGACAGTCTTTATCTCCGGAAATTAGAACAGTTTGCTCTGGAATGAGTCAACAGATACAGGTAGTGTCAGACACTACAATACCAGCTTTTTTACTCACATTCAAAAACTTCAGGTGTGTACAGGAGCTTGATTATATTTTGTACAAACATCAAAGAGTGAATGGAAAAAAATTCCTTTGTCTCATTCATGGGGTACACAGTGACATTGGTAAATGCATTTCTGGTTACCGTAATTTTTCTAATAAAAATTGAATTGTAGTAAGTTAAAATGAAATCTCACTTACCTGTAAAGTGCTGAAAGTGGTCGCTTGTTGCCAGGTTTTGGTCTGTATGGTTTTGGTTCTCCTGCCATGTTGATATCTAAAAGCAAACATTTGATGTTAATAAGCCAAATGTCTGAAAGTTAATTTGCAAAGTCACCTTCAAGACACTGAAAATGAGTAATAGACAGTGAAAACTAACAGCATACCTAAAACACCTATCTAGTTTTTACCACTCCTGAATTGATGCTATAAAACTTCCCTAAAAATTCTTACTGTAACGCATGAAGATTTTAGGCAAAATGTCAGTTATTAGTAACAGAAAGAAATAACATTTTTTAAACATACATGAGTTTTCACTCATGAAGCTGAAGCCAGTAATGCATTTCTATTACAGGAGGAGATTTAAATGGTAACTTAGATGTTGAGACAAACTATGATCTCAAGTCAAATTCTATTGTGGAGGACTATAATGGTTCTGAAGATTTCCTCTTTAGGATCTAGAGAAATGCACACTGATCTTTAACTGCCTCTTCACTATCCACTCAAAAAGAGACTTTTCAAAACCAAATAAGAGACTATCTATTTCCTACCGCAAATACATCTAAATACATCTTTTTTTTTTTTTTTTTCTTTTTGGTTCTGAGTATAGAAATGCACTGGCTTTAAAAATTGTATGGAGAAAGGGAAAATCTGTTTTTGTACATGCTTTATCTTATGCAGGTACTTATAATTCTTAACACCAGAAATATTGTTCATGCTTTTTAAAAGTTCACTTACATTATGGCTGTGTATTTATCCTTGAAATTTAAAAATATGTCAAGCTTATATAGACAGTAGTCATGCTGGTTCTCAAATTACTCACTTCTCCTGAAACATGATCAAAGGCATACCAGGAAATACATGTCCATCATTTTGATTGCTTGTAACAGTCACCCATGGAGAAAGAAACACAGACCCTTCTATGTAGAATACCTTGCTTGAGCTTAGGAAGCTGTCTATATAAACACAAACCTATATTAAAAAGCTTCCTTCCTCTGACTGAATGTTGCAAAGTTGACATTACAATAAATCACATGGATAAAGTAAAACTTCTGATTGGGAAACAAATTCCATGCCATCTGAGTGATGCTGCAGCTAAATTTCTCCTCAGTTTCACTAATATACAGAAGAGTAACATTTGACAAAATCATCAGAGTTGTTTTAGCATAAAATTGTTGTGACAGAACAACGTATCTCATTTACCGTGGAATTACCTGGTGATCAAGACTTTCAAGGAAGCACATGTTTGTGGTAAAGTCTATGTTTAACCTGAAATTGAGTGTAGTGGAGGGAAAAGAGAAGTAGAAAGCTGAGGTGTAGAATGAAGAAGCATCATTGCCCAGCGCATTGATGCTAAAATCTCAAGCATTTTTATTTAAGCTATTCTTGACCTCAAAAGCTGCCATAAAAGCCTGAAACTTACTGACTGGATACTTCTATTTCACACAAAGTGGAAAAAATAATCCATCTGACTTTTTTTAACAATCAGAAACATTGAAAATATATGTCTCTCAAATTTTTTGACAGAAAAGATTTTTCCATTGGAAATTTAATGTTTCAAACATTTAAAAGAATTTTAAACATATTTTCTATTTTGAGCTAGAAAAAACATTTATTTAAAAATATACAAGGTCCTGAAATGAAAAGTTTTTGTGTAGAACTGTTTAATAAAAAAATATAGTTTTTGGTAAAATTTTCTCCATATAAATCATTTTGGAATTAAATCTGATTGTAGTTCCTTTGGTAGAAGCTGTATTACTCTTAAATCATAGTTTTCAAAAAAATATTATATTTCATTTTTAATTGTCTCTCTGAAGTTGGATGAATATTGGAGACAGTTTTCACACCTCCTTGAAAGGCTTTTCTGCCCTTAATTTTTAGCAAGAGCTTTATTAAATATATATTAATCTTCCTCTTTCATGGTTGTTTAAAATTCAGCTATGATTCCCTTATTTAAAGAAATATAAATTCTACTAATGTTGACCCAACAAAGTAAACGTCAAGCATTTCTGAAAGCCACTGAGGACTTTTGATAGCTGTTCTGCATTTCCATTGGCTCCTGGAAGTAACAGAATTGGAATGAAATTTTTATCCTGTGACCTTTACGATAATTAGACCTTTTCACACTATTTTAATATGTCAGCTTTAAGGTCATCGACTGTATTGACTTTCACCGTCTCCTACTACAACTGGGTCAGATTTTAGGAAAAAAAGTAGAATTATAATCTGTTCTTGGGAAATACCTGAGGCTGTGTGATTCATCTTCACATATTTTTCATGTGTCTCATCTTCTCTTTCAGAGCTACAGCCCAGGTCACTATTCTTAGGCATATGAACACTAAAGGACTTCTAAAACTTTTTCACATCCTTTCGGGGTAGATCAATACTATCTTGATGATTATTCTTGTAACCCTACATTTGCAGCTCTACAACACCCACTTTTAACAAAGACAAGTAGTGTAAAAGACTAAGGGCTGTTTATTATGTGTTCCCCTTATTTTAATCAAATACTGTCAGAAAGAAAACAGAGCTGTAAAGATGTTCAGAATCAGTTAAGATTCGCTTGCACTCAAATAAATCTCTAAATGTACTAGCCAAAAACAGTGAACTATGTTATACAGACAGTAATAGCCAGAATTTCTCTTTAACACAGGAAATAGTTCATAGAAAAGCTGTGCACATGGGGCTTTTCTGTTAGTATGAAAGTGATTGAATAGCTCTGCAACTCCCCAAGCACCTTGTAGTAAGTTAAGAATGGATGTAGGAAATGGTTTGAAAAGTTAGAACAGATTTTCACCCCATTATTTTTCAGCACTATCTACTCCAACCTCAATTTTCTAACTAAGGTTAGAAGTGAACTTGTCAACATTTCACAGGATAGATTATTTCTAGCCCAACTGGAAATCTTGTGAGATAACTTGTTCTCCTGCTTCATCCATCATTAGTTTCACAGCAGACATTTACATCTACTAGGTCATAAACTGTGTCAATTAAATTTGTTGGCTGCAGCACAGAGATTTACCTGAGCTAACGATTCCACCCCAAGGAATGCAGAGAGGTATCACTCCTTATGCTGTAAAATTAGCTACTGCACTTGTACATGAATATGAACCAGACAACTTGGCAAAGGACACAGACATTCACTTTGCTTCTATGTGGGAATGGAGCAGCTCAGGGACTCTCACATTATTTTCTCTGCTCATATATCATAAATGTTTACTTAGACATCAACTTTAAGATAAATTCAACACTGAAATTCAAAATATTAAGGAATCACTGTGAATACAAAAATCACTGTGAAGAAAAAGCACACTGTAATGCAGCAGCCTGCTCTCTGTGCTTTCAAAATCAAAAGAGATTACTTCCTTTATTAGAAGAAATGCATCTTCAGTTCTGTCTATTTCTGTTAGCACAGCAGAGGTTAGTCAAGGTATGAGATCTAGATTTCATTCAAGTTTGTGTGTCAACAGCAGAATATATCTAATTTCAAACATGGTATTTTATTTCTAATTATACTGAAAATTTTCTAGCAATGAGAAAAAAATATTGACTTGAAAAAAAGAATATGCAAACCATTTAGAGAGAACAGTGATTGTATTCAGTAACTACATAAATTTGTATGAAAGAGCAGCTCAACACAGCATGATCTACCTTTCTCCCATCACTATTTCCTACTGCTGCCCACCTACCTCCTCTAGGAAGTAGAATAAGGACCAAGGAGACTCTGGTGCATGAGCTTCCCATTTTTGGGAAAGCAATATCAGCTAGTCTTGGCTTTGTTCATCGTTTCGCTGTCAAAGCAATCTGAGAATCTGGTCCTGAAGACAACAGTTGCCTTTAAACAAGATTTGTAAGTGTAAGCAACAATACCTAAAGCGTATTCATACTCCAGAATTATTTCACTACTTTTCAGTATACCTGCCCTTCAGATTCTTTAAAAAGTTTTATTGAAAAATAATCCAATCAAAACCAATCAACCATTTTGGTTCACAAAAACAAATGCCTGAAACTGGAAGCTTCGATGGACACTAACTCAACCCATGAAAACTGGGACTTTGAGGCTTTCTGCTGCAAATCCAGGAGCTGTTCCTCAGGCTACATCTATACTATAAAATTAAATAGTGCCCTTCTTAGGCTCTAGTACTCAGTCATCTCTTGTACAAAAGTGGCTTCTGGCATGACTTTCATCCCCAGTTAGTAAGTACACTCCCATGAAATGTCTAGGTATAGGTGGAGAATTGACATGAACTAGGGTAATTGATTGGCATTTTAATTGTGGCCACTCTGCTTTTCACCATAAGACCCAGTGAAAGAGAATGATTCCAAGTACCTATAATTAAGAATTACTGATGTGGCTTCTGAGCATGGGCTCCATGTCAGAAAGACTGGGAACCAAGCAAGACCTGGAGCTAGGAAAACTCTGTAGGTCAACAGATATTTTTCTAAGACATGTTTCATTAGATGCTCTTCCACCCATTCTTGTGAATGGTTGCAGAAACTGATACATTCCTTGTAAAATCCCAGAGTTGCTTGACTTAAAATTTTGGATGAGAAAGGATGTCATTGTGTACTTTCAGACCAGCTCTGCTTCAGACCAAACTTTAATGGAAGAAATTATAATTAAAACTAACATACAGAGAAAGAATTCACACAATGAATGCACAATCTATATCCAGGCAAAGTTATGGATATAGGGAGATCAGGATGCGTTCTTTACTTTTTCAGATGACCTAAAATATACAGGACAGAAGAGAAAGACCAAGAGGTAGATGCAATTTAGAGACAGCCTCTAGTCATATGATTTATAGTATAAGTGAACACCAGCAGAGCTAAACCTAATCTGTCTTTCTTTTATACTCTTCCTTCTACCAGTTCTATAAATCTCCCTGCTGTGTACTAAAGGAATTTTAATGAAGTTATATGACATTTCTTACATCATAGACTTCCTTTTTTTCTTTATATTTTACATTAATTACATGCCATTTCCTCCCTTTTCCCTGTCTCTAGCATGTGAAAAAAGTAGAGAGGAAAGGATAGTTCCCAGTTCTGTTCAATTCTGTGCCCAAACTGCACAGCTCTAAAGAAGAAACTTCCCAGAAAATTGAACACAAACTCAAATTAACTTTCAAGGCTAGTAAAATATTAAATGAAGGTCTGGGTCGCACATTTTCCTTTTCCATAATGGTATTAAAAATAATTTTCTTGTGGGGCTCTCAGCTGCATTTGGATTTTCTCTTAGCACTGAAGTAATTGGAAGCCTTTTTTTGTACAAAGATGACAGCTATTGTTAATGCTTCATACAGAAGGAGCTGCTTGTTGAATAGTATATGAAATTGCTTTGTTCAACCATCTCTTCTTTCATTAAATACTGCTAAAATGAAATGAGGCTATAGGATTATATAAGCTATCATTCTTAACACCATTCAGTAACAGGAGTGTTGTCTTGCTGGAAAGTCTCTTTCTGTTCCCCAGGGAACTGGGTTGGTGTGAGGACAGATGACAGCTAAAAGGGGAAATCCTGTCCTGTCTATACACCCATCACAAACTGTTCCTTCAGGGTACTGGCGACAACAGTCTCTCCCTTAGCTTCGGATCAGATGCTGACATGTTTCATAGCTGACATGGAGCATTGGCCTGCCTTGTTTTTTCTCTGCTTGCTGCCAACCATGCACTTCCCACCCAAGTAATGGCATAGTCACTGGGCAGACCTTCCTGGCCCCATTGGGTGTGTGACTAACAATAGTCCATGTTATGCCCTGAGAGAGGCCTCACTTCTGCCTGGGGAAGGGGAGAATGTTAATTTGTGGCCTCATGAAGACTGCTCATCAATTCCACTGTGATTGCAGAGTCTGTGGCTGAGACCTGACAAACTGCTTCTCTGCTGGTGCTTGAATCCCTGCAAATCAAGTACTGTGATGGGGCAGGAACCACACCGGGGGAAGGTAGGAGTACTGGGCTGCAGGGGAAGGGACATCACTGAGAAAAGAGCATGTCTTGTGAAGAGCTTCCTATGGGAAGAAAGCCCTGTTGCTGACAATCCTCCACACCTCCTCCTTCTCAGCACTGCGCTTGTGGCTTTCTGGAAGATTAATGCTGCTGTTTTGCAGGTGCAAGAGATTCAGACTTAGCTAGAGGGGACTATAGGGCCACAGCCACTTATCTGCAGACCAGCTGTAAGAGCTGTGGGAGTTTGGGTGTTAGCTGTGGAAACCCCTAGTTTCATTTGTACCATGGCAGCCATGAAGCTGGCTGTCATATGAGCACTTCACTCCACCAGAGCCAAACTACAGATGCAGGCAATTATAGTCTCCCTGTAAGAAGGTCCTTTTATTTTAATCAAGTTTTCAGCTGCTCTGTTTCCCACCCAGAGAACAAGATTTCTACCTGCCAAATACTTATTTAACACATGGACTGGCCAATTCTGCTCAGGCAGAAGATTAACATTGCCATGAGGATATAGGAAGGCAATGGAAAAGTACATCAGGAACTTTCTGTTACCTTCAAGAAAAAAAGACAACTGTTTTAAAGTAAGTTTAGCCAGCCAAAAAAATGTTCAAGTTGTGACTCTCATATGATCTCAATCCCTGCTTGCACTGTACCTTCTCCTTGCTGCTATTAGTGGGAAACAGAACTGATCCTTGAGTTACAGCTTTATGCAGACTGTGAGGTGTGCAAGGAGCACCTTGCTTTCTTTGCCTCCTCTTGATCATGCTGTTTACAAACAGAAAATAGAGCACCTGTCTTCTTTCAGATCAAGCACAGTCATTACAGGGCAGCAGCCAACACACTCTCTGCTGCTTTTCTTTGGTAACAAAAGATAGTTATTACCATAAGACGAAGCTTAATGTTGACTAGATGTCTGAGTATCTCAGCATTGAAATTAGCCTCAAGCAGTGACATTAAACAGTGTAGTGGGGATATAGTATGAAAGTCCCTCATCTACCTCTTTCAGATTTCAGTATGATTTATTATAGGGAACATAGCCTGAACCTCAGTAATTTTCAACTCTTCCTCAAAATATATTTTTCTTTCTCTCTTCTAATACTTGGCTACTTTGTCTGCCCCATAGCCTTTTATCTAACTCTTCTACTAATGTTAGCTTCATCCCCCAAGTAACAGTTTTTCATGACAATTGAAATCTGTAGTGTACAAATGAGTTCACTATCCCCATTGCCCCAATCTCTTTGTCGTTCTCACTATTTTTCCTGCAGATGGTTAACTTTATTAATGCAAACAGAAACAAAAAGTATTTTTCCTAAAATAACCATCACAATAACTATATTTTGCCAAAAATTACCAACATGTTTTTGACTGCATTTGTTAACCATATTTCTTGGATGTTCCAATAAAATTTGCTTACATTTGGAGTGCCTTTCCTCATGATTTTTAAAAGTGAATGTTCCCAAGGCTTTCTGTGCTTTCCAATGCACAGCTCATTCTGCACATCACAACAGACCTGGAGTCTGTCCTGGTTTGGGCAGGAGGACCCAGCAGCCCCAGGGGCATGGGGCAGAGGCAGCAGGAGATGGTGTGGGGCAGAGGATGCGGATGGGAAGTTTCAAGGTGTTGTTAGGTAGGAGGGCAAAATGTGTCTCTATGAAAGGTTGGCTACTGTACCTGTTTTTGCTCCTGGGGTTTGTTGGCATAAAAGTAATCACTGAGGGTTGGGTACATTTTTGATACCCTGAACTTTGCTACCAAAACCTTCAAAGTTAGGTCTGACCTTGAGGGTATTCCCATAGGTTGGAGGCTTTCATCCAGGCTGACAACAGATCAGAGAGGAATCACGCTGTGGATTTCACTGTGTCTTGAAAAATGACATCCACAGATCACAGGAAGCTGGCAGTGGAGACAGGAATGGACCTCTACAGCCCCAAGTGCACTTCCACCACTTTCCACTACTATTCCTTTCTAAAACACACCTGATTTTTTTCTTAATTCTTTGTTCTGAAATCCTTCCTCTATTCTTCACTGTTCTTCTCTTTGCAGTGATCTAAGCTTTCATCTTGGCTCCACCTCACCTCAACAAACTCCCTGCCCAAAACAATAACTCTCAGCTACTTCCAGCTGTTCAATTCTCCTTTCTATATATCCTATTTCTGCCCATGTTCTTCATGTTCCAGGTTTATCTGGATTAGGGGATCTATAGAGGATGTTCAAAATACAAAGCTTGAAATACACTTTGGAATTGCAGATGAGTTACAAACAAATAATATGCCAAATCCATTATTTCTGTATTAGCAATGCTTGGGTTCTAGTCACATACTAACTCTCATTACCAGTGCATGAAGTTCCCCAGTGTATTCAATTTGACAACAAAACTACAATGACATAGAAGTCTATTGCAAAGGCAGGACATATAATAATTGGAAATACTGACAAACTTCAAAATAAACAATATGTGGTGTTGCTTTATTCAGGTTTCTTTGGCATTTCTTCAAGGAAAATATAAAAATAGTTGATAGGAATAGAGAAAATACAATATCTTCTCAGACTGATGGTTCATGTACCGTAGTTTTCTGCCTCCAGCTGTCCCAGATGCTTTGGAAGGAAATGTGAGAACCTCACGCTAGTTAGGAACAAGATTATTTACCCTCCATTCTCTTATCATCTCAGCATGATTCTCCTCCTAAAATGCTAGGTAGTTTAGAATTACTCTAAATCCTAAAGCTTGATGTTTTATCTTTCCTCCTATACTGATTTCGATAATACCTAACTGGTACTAACTGGAACTGGAACTCACTACAACTTCAAATAACCTTGCTAATTACATGAATGTCCCATTGCTCTGTTATTCTTACTAATGTATCACACTGGTGTATGTTTTTAAGAAAAAAAAGTGTTTCTCAACAAGAAGTGGGCGGTGTTTTGGTGTTATAATCTCTCCACTCTTTATCCCCTCAACCCCTTTTTCAAACACTATTCATTTTATCCATCAGTAATAACAAAAATCATAGAAATCATGTCAGAAACCCTTTCTCTAAACATAAAATATCATCCTTCTCCCTGCATTTTGTCTTGCATGCTGTTGAACTTTATATGATGCTTCAGAAGTTCTCTCACAAGAGGTTTAAGGTGTACTATATATTATTAATGACATTAATTTGCATATGTCATGAAATAATACCAGGAAACATTGTAATAGGTTACTAAAAATCATATTAGGAAATAATTATTTTGAAACTCATTAAATTGAGTTGAATATCAAAGGTACTACCAAAAAGACCATATGACATATTCTATTTTATTTTTAAAGAAGTAAAAGTATAAATTACCGTGCATATTAATACACAGTGCTAGAGAAGCTCTCAAATTGGTCATTCACCATCCTCTTACATTAACTGGATCCACATTTTTCCGTGCTTCCCAGTGACATTTTCTATCTGCATTAGCTTTGCCATACAAAAAATAGATCTCCATTACCCACAAAGAAAATATGTCATTTTGGCTCAAAGACCATGGGAACCAAGAACTCTTCCACTCTGAGTTAATTCTTTTCCCTGGAAATCTATGACACCATTACATTTCCAATTTATTTCTTCAGAATGTGATTATTTTGAGCAAACTGCACATAAACACACAGCACAAATATTTGTAAAAAGGCTTCCAAAACTAATCTCTACTGCAGCTGGCATAAGAAATATATAGAGCTAGGCAAGACAATAAACACCTCTTGGACATTTTCTTCCTCGAAGGCTTTTTGGACGTATATCAGATTTCTGTAAGGAGTCCAGAATCCTCATTTTATGTCATCTCATAAGAAGCCATAGTGTTCTACAACTTGGTCATGAAATTAAAACAGATACAACCCCCACCCCAACCCTCTGAGATTAAAATTTTCACACAGGTTGCTAACCCTTACCCAAGGTTCCTGCATTTTCCTTTTCCCTCATATATTTGTACATGTATACATGTATGTGAAAATATTTGCGGTAGAAGCATGTATTTTCAACTGGAACAATTTCTGTTAACTTTTGCAATTCATCTTTATCACACAGTTTCTGAAAATAGAAGGTTGCAAAGGAACACTGAGGAATATTGAATTCTTGAATCTGGAGTTAAATTATTTCTGTTGAAGTGGATGTTGGAGTCAATTGCTTTAATATAGCAAACAAAACATTCCTTAGACTCAGAAATGTCATATCTGAAATTGTTTTCTATCATTATGGCTAAGGGAAGACTGGTGTCGTAGATCTATCTTAAACTTTGGTACCTACAGCTTTTAGAACTTTTGTTTCTTTCTTTTTTTTTTTCCCTTCCCCTCCCGCCCCCCCCCCCCCCCCCCCCCCAGTGCAATGAGAAATTCCAGTGGCTGATCAAATGAAACAGCTCTCTAAGCTCACCTGGAAACATTAATCTTCTGGACATACTGCATAAACTGCTAATCTCATGCCTGTCATTTAAAATGAGAAACGAAGTACAAGGAAAGATACAGGCAGATTTTTTAAAGCCTTAGCATTGTTATTTTAATTTGGTTTAAGTCTAAAGAAAGATCCCTAAATCTTGCATTGCAGCA
Source organism: Strix aluco (assembly GCF_031877795.1). Classification (NCBI taxonomy): domain Eukaryota; kingdom Metazoa; phylum Chordata; class Aves; order Strigiformes; family Strigidae; genus Strix; species Strix aluco. The sequence goes on from NC_133931.1 coordinate 30,205,699, forward strand.
AACAAAAGTGGCCAGAGAAAAACACTGGGCTGAATAATCCCTCTGAATAAAAATATATGTGATTCAACACAACACTGCTTCAGCACAGTCTCCTAATCTTTCGCTTCCTAATATTCAGCTCCTTATCAGACACTGCAGTTAACATTATGACATATTTTTTGCTTGTAAGCAGAGCCAGAGATACAACTAAACCCTAAAAATATTTATACTGGCCTGATATACGTTGGCCCAATGGTCTACAGCTAGCTGTCCATACCTTCACTCTGTTGTAACCTCAACCTTACAACACTTTCCCATAATGCCTGATACTACTTATCAATCTTATAAGCATTTATAATTGCATACTTAAAAATATTTGTAACTATTTTCCAAGCAATTAGGCCAGAATGGAAAAGCAGTGCTCATGTAAGAAAAGAGAAAACTTTGGATGAGAGTTTCAAAAGCTCTCAGTGTTACTGTAACCTTGAACTTAAGTCTGCAGTAAAACCATATTTAGGTCAGTGTTGTTACTTTTCACTCTTCAATCATGTATTCTATAATAATCAGAAGACTTGTCTTTTTTTTTTTTTTTTTTTTATTTTTAAACTTATTGAGGTGGAGTCTAGTAAACTCCAGTAAGAAGAACATTGTGAGTTTTTACATTTGTCTCTTGCTATGGCCACTGTCAACCTAAGTTGTTTTATTTTAGGGAAAAGGAAAAAGTACATCCAGCAACAAAGCCTCCCAGGGATTCATGATGTCACATCCTGTAATGCAGGTGTTCCAAAATGACAATGGGAAATTCCAGCTGATTGTATGATGTTTGCAGCTGTATTTATGGAAAAAGTGTTCTACAGAGAACGGCTGTGTGCTTGAGTGCATGGCATTGCATTATCTGTGCTGTACTGTCCAGTCAGTATGCTCCACACAGGACTGCATTGCTGTCTTAGCAGCTGCTGCCCCTCCATCTCCAGCTCATTTTCCTTTTATACAGTGATCCACAAAGAAATGAAAATAACATCGGGAAACAATAAATTGTAGTAACTCTGTTCAGTACTTCATTTTATGTTATTAAGTAGGATACTGAATCACCACCATAATGGCTCCAGGATCAATAATGACAATTAACCCTTTTTGTGGACACATTATATTATTTATTTTGGTGTTATTCCCCAGAAGTCTTTTTTTCACACTTCAAAGAGTTCTAAAGACTGAGAATAATAGAAAAAAATCCTGAATCAGGAAATGCTTCTCATCTTCAGCTCATATAAGTGGATACTGGCCAAGATCAAGCATCAGTTACCTACTAGAAACCCAGTGCTCATTTCAAGATATTCCCAAATTCTGATGTGGGAGGGATGCATCACTATTTGAAGTGGATTCATGTTTTCTTTCAGCACAGTTTTTCATTTAGGTTTGTCTGGAAATAGAGGCTGGTCTAACTGTTCTGTTTGCAGCAAGTAACGAAGAAAGGTCTCTATCTATTTTTTACTTACATTCAAATAATTAGTTTAATATTTGACTCCTCTCCTAAATGAAAACACTGTTTAAACTTACTGCACTTATGAGATCACAGCTCCCCAAACCCTGTTCAGGTATTGAAAGTCTGTAATTCTCTCTCCAAGATGTGCAAAATAAATATGCCCACAAGTTATTACATAGAATAATTAATGTATGGCTGTAGTCTCTAAATTAAAAATGTTGTGTTTTGTTTCTCTGATACGTGTTGCAGTTCTGGGAAGGTAATACAGTTGAGTATGAAGGAATATCCCTAAAGGAAAACAAAAACTACTTGCAGATAACAATGGCTCAGGCTTGGGTTCAATAGGTTCTTCAGGACATGTTACCCCTCGTGACACGTGCTGACAAGGACAGTTGTGATGGATGGTGCACAGCACATTTTTTTTCTGCTAGGATGCCAGCCAAAACTGAAATGGTATTGCTGCCACGGCAGAACAACGAGCGAGGGCAGGCACAGTAGGGATTAGTACTGTCATTACCATAGACTTCAGCTGTCAGAGAGGGATACAGCCTGCTGTATAGTAGACGGGGAACAGGAGGGCAAGTGAATTAAGACCAGCCCATTAAGAATATAATTATTCCACTCAGGTCTCATAATGTTCATAAACTGGGTACGTCCTGCTTTACTTCTGCCTTTCTCCATACTCTGATTGCTTCACAGGCAGCTCACATATGAGTCTGTGGGTTGCCTGTGAAAATTTTCTGGCATGTGTGACAGCGTATTACAGCGGTATGGATGCAGAAATTATCTACCATGGCACAGACATCCCCTAGGACTCTAAGGATGAAACTGAGGTCTTGATTTTCACAGAAGAGTGTGATGAAGTTCTATGGTGCATGCATGTAATCTTGCATTTGCAAATACCTGAATGTATATTTCATGCATTATCAAGAGAACTAACTGTTGGAGCATTTGCATATGAAAAGCCTACCCCATACACAGATTACCAGGTTCCAAGCTTTTCTAATCTAGGAAAGGTTCTAGTTATCACATCTTTAGCTGAATTCAATTCTATTTAATTCTTTTTAAATTGAGAGAAAAAATAAAAAAAGCAATCAGTGTACAAAAAACAAAGCACTGGAAAAATAACCATGCTAGAGGTGTAAATATACTTAATGTACCAATACATATTAAATAATAATATTTTAAATTTTGAATCTGTATTTGGCAAAATTTTGCAGTTTTACAGAATGCAGTATCTGCAGAATAGTATGGGATCTTTCACTAGTCTTTGTTTTTGCTGGTTCTACTGAAAGTTAAGTATGAACATTTATTCTGATATATGATAATATTGGGAAGAAGTGAATCACAGGTCTTTTGCTCATATTGTCACTTCTATAGTTCAGTCACTGTCATCCCAGCAATGAAAGGAATCTATCTAAAGTTCAAATAAAATATTACATTTATGTGTCCAAGAAAATACACCTTGGCACCAATTGTTAAAGTTTAATCTAAATTAAAAATACAGTGTTAATTTTTTAAATAAAATAATAAAATATTTTATTCTACTGTTTACTAGGTGTATTTATGTCTACTTAATAAGTTATGTCAATAGCTACTATTTTGTTCAACAATAGAAATCATACAAGAAATTTTTGGTGTTAAGTCCCTGTACTGTGAACGGCAGTAGAAAGCTAATGATCCACACTTCTGTGAAATAGGCAATAAGGAAGACATAGCACTGCTGACCAGTGGGTAGCATATCCAAAAAACTGAATTTTGGACAAAATTCTGTCAGTCATTAATCAGTATCAATTTATGCAGCAGTAGTAAAAACCTCTCAAACAACAAAACAGAACGATAGAACCAGCTGTATTTTGAGAACAGCTCAGCTTTTATTTACTTTGAAAATTCAGCTGTTTCTCCCCTTCTTTCTCTTAAACTCATATCTGAAAAAGTCAGTAGCCTTTATTTCCTTTTTTATTCCCAAGAACAAGACTCATTTTATGCCAATCGCTTTTGAAAAATCAGTCTTTTCTCTTAGTGAGCTACATAAAACCCAAGCTTTCTTACAGGCAATCCATATCGTGAAGACCGAACAGGTGTGACATAAGACTGTCATAAGCAAGGTTGTACTGGGCCACGAGCTTTCATATTTATTGTGCCACCTTGAAATACATGGTGCCTCCTTGGTAGGCACAGGACTCCACCTCTCATACCCCACACCCATTCTGACATGCTAACACTCAAGCCACATGGACCTCCGGCAGCTCCATCCCAGAGCAGTCACATGTCCCCCTGGGAACACATGTGCCACCATGGTGTCTGCTGTGTCCAGCAGTATCACACCATGTCACAGTGGGGGATTACACACTGGGGAAGTGTTGGTGCATCCATAAAACCATAGAATCATAGAACCATTCAGGTTAGAAAAGACCCTTGGGATCATCAAGCCCAACCATCAGCCCTACTCTACAAAGTTCTCCCCTACTCCATATCCCCCAGCATCTCATCTAAACGACCCTTAAACACATCCAGGGATGGTGACTCCACCACCTCCCTGGGCAGCCTATTCCACTGTCTGACCACTCTTTCTGTGAAAAATTTTTTGTTAATGTCCAGTCTAAACCTCCCTTGTTGAAGTTTAAAGCCATTCCCCCTCGTTCTGTCACTAATCACCTGTGAGAAGAGACCAGCACCAACCTCTCTACAATGTCCTTTCAGGTAGTTATAGAGATTGATGAGGTCTCCCCTCAGCCTTCTCCTCCTCAAACTGAACAGTCCCAGCTCCTTCAATTGCTCCTCATAGAATTTGTTCTCCAGGCCCTTCACCAGCTTCGTTGCCCTCCTCTGCACTCGCTCCAGCACCTTGATATCCCTCTTGTATTGAGGTGCCCAAAACTGGACACAATACTCAAGGTGTGGCCTCACCAGTGCAGAGTGCAGGGGGATTATCACCTCTCTACTTCTGCTGGTCACAGTATTTCTAATACAAGCCAGGATGCTGTTGGCTTTCTTGGCCACGTGGGCACACTGCTGGCTCATGTTCAGCTGCTTGTCAATTAGAACCCCCAGATCCTTCTCTTCCACACAGCTCTCCAGCCACACCTCCCCAAGCCTGTAGAGATGCATGGGGTTGTTGTGGCCCAAGTGCAGGACCTGGCACTTGGCCTTGTTGAAGCTCATGCCTTTAACGTTGGCCCACCGATCCAATCTATCCAAGTCTCTCTGTAGAGCCTGCCTATCTTCATACAGATCGACATTCCTGCTTAACTTGGTGTCATCTGCGAACTTACTGATGATACACTCTATGTCCTTATCAAGATCATCAATAAAGATGTTGAACAGAAATGGTCCCAACACCGAGCCCTGAGGAACACCACTTGTGACCAGGAACATTTAATACAGGTTTCTCCAATGCTAATTGAAATATTTGCTTATTGACCTTGTCACTGCATGACATGGTTCAGTAGTAAACCCAGTATTTTTCTCACAGATCAACAACAGCAGCAACTTCCTTTTACTGAAATGGCCATACCTGAGTTACAATGCAAACACAAGATGAAAGATAAGCTGTTTTAAACTATGGCATCAGAGTTATCTCTCTACAACTAGGCTGTAACTTTGTCAAAACTAAAAATACTTTTGGGAGTGACAGTTTTTATTTGTTCCAATGGTTTCATCCACTGATCAACCAAAAACTAAGATCTGTAATTTAATTTGTTAAGTATGCACATCTCTAAACTAATTACTCCAAAAGATGAATTGCCAAACCATTAAAAAACAATAATAAAAATAATAAACACCATTCTATCTTTTCCTTCACTCTTTCTTACAGCTCCATATGAAATTGGAAAACTAATCGGCAAAAAATTTGAATATTACAAATAAAATAGGTTACCATGCCCATCACTATATGATGGCACAGATAAGGTCAACATAGGTTTGTGAAAAATTCAAGGTTTTTTTCGTCCCTGGGGTGCATCTGCGGTGAGCCAGTGCTAACATGTGGGAGCTGGATAATCCAAAAGCAGGTAGGGAAGAAAGCTGAGTAGCCAAGGGTGCTCTCTTAGCTCAACTTCCAGTCCATTATGGGAGGATGTCTCTGGAGCTGCTCCTACCGTCCATTTCTGAATCTCACGGCACTTCTCTTCAGTTCTCTGGGATATATGAAATGTGTCATATGGCTTTACTCCTACAACTATGTCCCAACACTTTATTGTATAAAAGTATTCTGTGCTTTTGGATTTAAGTTCTTCCACAGCAAGGGAGACAGAGCTGGGACCAGATTTTATTTCTTTCAGCTCTAACTCCACTGAGACAAAATGGATTATTGCTACTACTTGAATTCTTTTTTGAATTATAATTGAACCAAGATAGTCTTCAGGAAAAAAGTCAAATCTGTAAACACTTTGGAAAGAAAATGGCAATTGAGATTAGGAGTTTAATAAATAACAACAAGGAGTCTATCTTTTGAAAGAGTTTCTTTAAATTTCTCATGTAGATATAATTTCTTGAAACAACATTTTGCACTCTGCCATTTTAACTAGGACTCAAGAGTTTGTTATCTTTCTTCTGGGAAGGGACTGCAGTCAAATGCTGGTCTTTATTTGGATATCAACATATGACATATATGAGTCTTCCTGCCATTTTGAAAAAAAAATAGAAACAAGATAATAAACAGAAGGCCTTGTGAACAGGAGATTAAAAAGGAAAAGTAGGAAACTTCTGTCTTACTCTTTCCCTTCTAATCATGAGCAGCCTGTTGCTAACAGTAATTATTTCTCTCATCTCACCACTGATCTCTAAATTCCATTCTAAATATACTTTTACTTTATCTGTAAACCTTAGATAATAATTGTTAGCATGGTGATGAAAGGAAAGGACAAAATCTTCCGAAATGGCACACTGAAAGTAACAAAAATCCCAAATGATAGGTGTACATTTGAGAAATTATGGATATTAATACTATAAAAGCTGAAGGGAAAATCCATTTGGCATAAGAAGCATGGGTAGCGGAGCATGTCATTTAGCAACATACTAGGAACAGAACTAGTTCAAAAGAAGAGAACAGGTTCTTCGTTTATTCCTAATATCTAAAATGCTTGTACCTGTGAAATTGAAGTTTAGCTAAGAAAGTTTTACTGTTGCTTGGTTTTCTCAAGTTTAGGCATATATTATTGTGTTAATTCTTCTGCTTAAAGAAACAGTAATAAACTAAAGGATGACTGTGTGTAGAGTTGTAAAACTGGCATAGAATTAAGAATACTGTTTCTTTAACTATCAAGAAAGAGGAAAAACACTCACCATACTGGTAATAAGATCTAAAAGCTGTAATGGTGCTGGGAAGAGACAGAGGCAGCCAAGAAAAAGAGGCAGTTCAAGTTCAAACTCATCAACTTTACTGTATACACAAGATAATAAATATGACAAAAATTATCCTATAAACTTTGTCCAGAAGTCCACATTTAGCTAGTCTTGATCTAAAATATCATGCTTCATGAACATAAAAATGGCCTTTATGTACTTTGCATATCTGTGGTATTATCAAGCACTTCAATAAACCAATTTGTGAGTACTATCCTAAATCACAAAGAGTAATTATACCTATACACTAAAATGATTACTTCTTTCTACCATCTCAGCAGTGGAGGAAAGTGGTGTATCAGGAGGAAAGAAGAATACAGTGAGTTATTGTATATGCTCTAGAAACTCCATAATGGCAAACAAGAAGAAGCAGTAAACAATCAGAGGATAAGAAATACCACAAGAACAAAGAAAGGAATAAAATATAAATATTTTTGTTATTGAGCTATATCCAGCTGCTCAAGTATATGAGCTATGAATAGCCAACACAACCTCATGCAGTAATAAACTGCCATTTCCTTCCAACTCCCTACAAAAAATGAATAACATAGATACGAAGAACACGTTTTAATTTGTCCAGTGAGTGTTAACGTGTGGATTTTGCAGCTCTGAGCTTAGTGATAAGTAATACAGTGTACTTGACCAGTGTCACTTTCTTCTAGATGTTGCCTTTTCACACTTCGACACTGCACCCAGTCCTGTCAATCCCACTTACATCACATTGAGGCTGAGCTCTGGGCATGTTCCTCCTGACTGCATGGATGCCCCTTGTGCTATGACATAGCATATTTACTAGCTGATCTCCTTTTAGGATCCTGCAAGATAAAGCCACTGACATCTAAAAACCAAGCATGACATGTTCTTAGAAGAGAAATGTCACAGTTTATATGTTGCCCTGTAATTTTCTGAGAGTAAATGAATAATTACCGACTGTAATCTTGAACATGTTACTACTAAAAATACTAAGATTTCAAAATAGTTGCATAAATACACCCAATAATTGCATATTTTACTTTATACATAACAATTAAAATGGTTAAATTATTATCTGGACATGGTTTGCATTTTCTTTTCCCAATTTTGCTTGAAAAATCTTTACATGTTAATTAATTTTCTCATGTTTAGTACCTGCCTTTGTGCATAATTCACTAGCTATGAATGTAGCAGATTTCTATCCATCTCTGATTCCTATTCAGTATAAAGAAAAATTTAAGATGATGTAGGAAAATCAAGTCGCTTGTCTCTAAATACAGGTTCATCAGGGTGAACCCTTACCTTCATCTATCACCAATAAGACCACCAGCAAAGTATGAAAATTTGGAATAAATAAATACTCTGACCATTTTTGCAGGAAATTATTATTTCTGGAAGATTTAAGATACAAGTAACATTACAGAACCTAAAATAGGAGGTTTTGAGAAGGAAACAAGGGAAGGCCTGAGCTAATCAGTCTTCACAGGGATATTTAATGGGAGGACAACTAATCTACAGAGGACAGAGAATATCCAGATACACTTGAGGTACCTTAGATCAGCTGTAACATGCTTGTCATGTTGATATGACCTTGACTGAGAGGTTGATAATTCTTTTTTCTGTTTACCATATAAAGTGTTGCTGAGTGAGAAGGAAAGAGGAAGGAGAAAAATGAAACAAGGAAGAGGGCATAGCACATGCAAACTCATAGACTGTGGCCTTGACAAACTTTCTGTAAAAGAAGTAAAGAGAATGTGATCCTGCTTGGTAAAATAATTCTTTCCTTTTTCCAAAAAATGCAAATGGGATCAACTGATTTTAGAAATAACAATTTAAAAGCAGGTATCATTCATATCATTTGTCTTACCTTAACCTGTTTTTTAGTCTTTGTATCCCTGAAATCCTGCCTGTAACTATGGAATTAAGCAATTTTGTGCATATTGCCAGAAAAAGTATCTCTCAGGAAAGAAGAAGCCAAAAGACTTAGACTGTCAAGATTGTCCATATAAAAGCTTTGACTAATGAGTTCTCTTCTGTAATATTTATTGCTTGAATATTCAAGTCCTCCCCAATAACAGCAGCAATTAATGTCAGATGATATAAATATCAAGTTTAAAGTATCCAAACTGTCATTTATTGCTATAACTTTAAAACACAAAATGAATAGATATTCAGGCTAATCTAAAACTATCTATAGTGATGGCAGAACTTGTAATGTAGGCAGAACTCAGCCTTTTAGGCATTGTATTACACAAAGCTCTTGTTGTTGCTACTACCAATTGAGTTGCTTTAGTTTACAGAAGGCAAACATTGAAAGAAATTTTTTATGTATAATATAAGCTTGTTATGCTTGCGTATTAAAAATATACAGTGATTTCAAAACCCATAAGAGTATTACTGTTCTGGTACCTTTTTTCAGTACGGTTATTTACAAAGAACATCATAAAAGCAAATATCTGTATTTTTTTTCCTGAACTTGTTCTAATATAATTTTAAAACAAGAAAAAAAATTGAAGAAGTAGTAAGAATTAATCACAGTTACAAAATCATGATCCTGAGGAAAAGCCAAGACCAATCAACTGTATGAAGTGTTGGTTGGGAGAAATTTTAAACCATGTGAAAATATTTTATTGATAGATTCTGCCCTCAGGAAAACTCGATTTTGTAAAATCACTGTAACTGTAGAGGATGGCAAACAACTTGCAATATACCAGCAATCTACCCTTCTAATGCAAATGACCTAAAGAAAGCCACATTACAGTTAATTTCTTAGTCAAAACCAATTATATCTAATTTCAAATTTCTAGCATGGTAATTAATTAAAAATGTTGCACTTTTATCTCTCAACACAAGTTGCTCTGCTAAATGAGATATCTGCTTTCTGATCACAGAAATAACAATTGTATAGTACAGACAGGAAAAAAGCTTTTGCATAGTTTGACTCCCATGCTGTTGTCAAATTACATGACTAATGTAATAACTGTGTTAGTTCTAAGCAATTTGAATCTCTGCTGGTAGGATTAAGCAAGCCAGAAGGAGCTTCTGAGACCATCAACACAACATTGACTAAAGGCAGAGCTCGGGGGAAAACAGCTGTGATCTGTGGGATACACTGTTGACTACCACCCATAAACTGAAAACAACACTTCTCCCTCTCCCACTTGATTTATGAAGTGATGCATAGGTCTTACTTTCTCATCCTTCTCCTTCCTCTTCCACGTCTTTAATACTTCCCAATAGTGCAATGAGCTTCTCAAAAGAGGAATCAAATGGTCTCCCAAACCCAAGGACAGAGGCATAGCAAATTCCTTGCCTCTGCTGCTACTCCATCTCTAATTAAATTCACAGCTGACCCAGAGCACCCATCTGTAAACACTGGTGAATTGGTAAACACTTTACTCCTGAAATAGAGACTCCTTTACCTCAAAAGGACTCCCCATGGAAACTGTCAGCATACCCCAGAAAAACTTCTGTCCTCAGAACTTCACTGGAACTTCAGAGCAGGAGAGTATTTGTTCAGAAAGAGCATCTGAGTGTGTCCGCGTGGAGATCTGATAGAGGATTTTGTCTCCTGCACAGGGTGTGTTTATCACAGGTGGCTATGTTTAAATGGGAAAAATTACACTACCCTGGAAGCACATGGCCCATGATAAACACCTTGTATGGGGATTCTGATGATAAATACTGTCAGCACATATCTGCTACAAAGAGGATATCTTAAGCCCCAGCTAGCAATCAGCTTAGTTCTGATACAGAGGGATTAATATATTCACAGGATTTTGTACCAGTCAGTGTAACTAGAAATGGCACAAACTGGATAATAAATCAGCCATAAAACATGGATATCAATATCTATATATAGCTTCATTCATTTCAAGATTTATACAACAAAAAGAACATTTCTGATCTTATTTTGTATTAACATAAAGAATGTGTTTTGCTTTAAAAAAATATACAATTTCATATTTTGGAAGTCTGGAACCAAATTTTTTAGTAATCTACAGTGGTTATTCTCAAACTTCATTTGCATCTAACATCTGAGGTGTCAGTTTGTTGAACAGTCTAGTCTGGTGTTAACCAATTTAGCACTAAGCACTGTATACAGATTTCAGGGTATGCCCCCAATAAACTGCAGTGATTTCATACTTAAAAATTTGAAATTATTAAGAATATTACCTATGACCATTTTTACAAGCAGAGAAGGATTAAGCTGCATTTACATGGGTAGTTTATCATCCAGATTAGCCTTTTGCTTCTTTGGTTAATGCTGACAGGTTTAGCATGCAAGCTTCGGTGACACTCATGGACTTCACCATATATATCCAGGGCCTGACAGTTTTACAATCTGTCATAGAGACTTGCATTCCTAAATCCAGGGGACTCACAGACTCACAGTAATAAACTTAATAGCAACACTTGTCAGGATCACGGTAAACACCAAAATTACATTTCTTAGAGGAGTTTAAACTTAAATTTTTGAAGAAACATATGTCTTCCATTGCACGAGCAGAAGTACTATCTAGCAAAGGCCACGTTCATTCAGCTTTGATTAAAACATGCATCAAGCTAATTACTCATTCACACAGGCATATCCCAAGCTTATCAATGTCCTTGTTTAATACTCTCTACTTTCCTGACTAGACCGATTCAGCAATCAAAATAATTAACCAGCTTTGTGGCAAATCAAATTTATACAGCTGTGGAAATGAAACAGGTGTGACCTGCATGTATTCTTGGTTGGTCTTTTGTCATGGGACTGCAGTCTCATTTTTTATTTAAGGACCTTGCTAGTAGTTATACATTACAAGATAAGGCTACAATTTGTGTATCAAGGAAAAAAATAATACTTGTTATGTACCACACCTGAACAATATTGTTGTACTGATAATGAATGAAAGGTGCCAGAAGAAGTAACTCATGTGTGTTGATGAAATCAGGCAGCATTAATTAGGCACACACATTTAAGACTGTGTAGCAGCCTAACATGCCATAAAATTAAGGGCATGATAAATAGCAGGTTGATTGCACATCAGGAAAAAACTGATGAAGTTATGCTCCATAATTAATGAATCTCTTCAGAGTACAACTTTCTCAGGCCTTATAAATATCACCCGAATTACTGAAGTAGCTCTGAAATCGTTCCACTGGGGAAATTAATTAAAATTTATGAAAGACATATAGGAGATATAGCTATCTTTAGTATTTCTGGGTTCACTGCAACCTGCTGAGTTTCCAGCTGTTTGAGCTATATTTCAGATAGAGAATCCCTGGTCCTTGTAGGTAAAGTTGTGAGCTGAAGAGGAACATAGCAGAAGTAATGTAGATTTATAATCTTTCATAAAGTCAGCTTGTGCTGTTCCAATTTTGTGAATATTTTTGCTACGTAAAGAGAAAAAAAAGAGGACACTGTGCAAACTACCCCCAAATCCTCTCAGTGAGCACACTGATAAAGTTGCAAGCGTGTGATCTCCTTCCAAGGAAAAAACAGGGATGCTGTTCCCTTTTCCAAGACTAGCTTCAACTTTGTTTTCAGAGTCAAGAGGGGAACTGTTACTTCTCCAAACTGCAGGTTTCTGGCCAAAATAGCATAATGCTCTCAGTGCAGAATGGAACTGAGCTCCATTTACTCTCTTTACCAATCTCTCTTTTTCCCTACACTTGACTGACTTATTGACACTTATTGACACATAACAAGAAATGCAAATTAATGCATAAAAGATCAAACAGCATTTAATTATACAGAATAGTTTTGAAGAAATAAGTGATAAATGGTTGCTTTGTTAAAGGATTATAGATAGAAACAGATTGTTACTAAGAGAATAAAATAAAAGCACGTTTGAGGTACGTGCCCTTATCTTACTGGAGTTATAAAAAAGTTGAGAAGGATGCAATTCAATGGGAGGGATGTGGGACGAGGCTTCCTCTGGTTCTGAGGTTGATCTTTAATCAGCTTGTTCTACTATTACCTTTGATCATTAAGAGTTTAGATTTAAGCCCAGAGATCACAGTCTCAGACAATATTCTATTTATATAGTCTACAACTGTGAGCCTCTCTATAGAACGTTTCAATGAGCTTTATTATTATTACTGGTGTTGTTTTTAAGAAGTTAGTAAGGACAGCAAAAGATTTTCTCTAATTTCTAGAACTTTCATTCATCATTGGGATAAATCCTTCAATATATCACACTGACTTTGCTGTGACAGCATTAAATGGAAAGAAAGATCACTACTATGTTTTGACTCTAGCATCTCCATCAAAGACCACTAAATAGTCTTTTTAAAAATCTTCACCTTGATAGGATGGTATTAAATCCTTTGAACTTCAATATAGACATGAGCTCTGTCATAAACCATTTTGTTCTTCTTTCATATTTTCTAGAGCCCAGAGCACCATGTTCATGTGCTGTCAATGAAGTGTGAAATTACATAAATTTTCTAATGTTTCTGAATAATTTATGTTTAGAAAATTTATAGTATAACAGTGAGCAGTATGGGTGTATTCTGAATGGGTTATATCTTCCCTTAAAAAAACAGTTATGGCAGGGTTTATGAATTGGCTGCTTAATTTGTATTTGCTTGAAGCACAGCCAAATATGTGGTTATTAAAAAAATCTATTTTCCTTTACTAAATGTATTTTAAACTGATTGGGCTGGTGACTTTTCAGAACTGAGAGAATGAAAATACATGCACACACTTTTCTGCTGTTTTTCTATGCCCGTTTGATAAAAGACATACAAAACTGACTTGCCAAGTTTCTTTTACCTCTATTAGGTGAAGAGGGACCAAACTGGGGGACAGATCTTTGAAGATTCAGATAATGCCCCAAAACCAACCCACATCTCTTAAAAAACATCAATCTTTTGTACAGTATATTCTTAAGGCCTAACTACATAATTTCCCAAGAGGATTGTCTAAAATATTGTATCTCATAATATACTATCAGTATTTATTTTTTGCAATGAAACAAGTTGTCTGCCAACTATGTAAATGCAACTTGGCTTCTGCAACTGTCCATGACCTGATGCTTACATGGCCTAAATTAAAGGATCCAGATGTGCTTTTGAGCACAATGCATGGTTGCTTTCTTGCCAACATCCCAACTCCCTGCTGGGGAGAGCTCCAAGGATGTCCTCACTTTTGCCCATTCCTAGACTCTGCTCTCCACAAAGGAAAACCAGAATATGGAGTTGGATGGGACCACCATGTGCTTAACTAGACTAGAACCTGGGGAGAAATGACTTCACTAATCAGTTTAAATGATGTCTTAGTGTGTATTTATAACTCTATATATGAACAATAATAACCTGGAAAATTTTTTACATACAAAGTAGATCCTGGAGTTTTTAAAAAGTCACAGGTAAGAAAATCAGATTACTTGGGAGACTAAAGTACATTTGATGGTACAACATCAAAGTTACTCCAAAGTAACTCCAAAACATTAATGGCTGTGTGGTAGCTTGTGTGCAACAAGAGTAGCTGTTCGTATTCATTTTTTCTCAGCAAACCACTACAGCAAATGGTAGTAAATTGGACACATTTGTGGAAGTTTCAACAGATGCTCCAACCAAGTGGCTGAAGAAACAGAATAAGTGGGCATTCACTTGTAAGACATTCCCTTCAAATCTGCGTTAAATCTCAAAGGAAGGGCTCCTGAGGCATGTTACATAGCTGTTTTCTGTGAATGCAGTGTGTAGGACAACATAATTACCACACTTTTCTAAGCAATAAAGCCTTGATTCAACACTATTTCAGCCAATGTGAATTTTGCCATTCATTTCAGGATTACATGGCCAATACTTTAGATTCTTATAAAACGAATCAATAAAACAAAAAGAACACCTGGAGGGGATGTTCAAAGGCACAAAATGGTGTTAAAAGTCTGCTTGCTGGAACTGACTGGCAAATTGTCACGGACATTTTTCCCTCCCACTTTCTGATGCATGTCTTAAATTCTGCAGATAGCCATGGATAGTGTATATCACTTACATGTAAGCTAGCTATGCACAGAATATCTTTGTTTTTAACTGCATTAAATGAGTCAGAAATAAGTTATAATGGGGAATTATATATATCAGCCACTTCCCTTCAGTTTTAAATTCTCAGCATATAGCACTTGTTCATCATGTTCCTGGGTTATAAATTGCTGGCAGGAAGAATGTTACATAAGGGAAATGTAAACCTCTGCAAAAATTGTAAGCCAGTTACATGCATGATTTTTCCTTTTTTTTTCCCATTTATTTGTATTTCTGTGTTTATACGTACAACTTCTTTTGAAAGTATAATTTTTTGTAGACAGTTTATGTGCTTCAAGTTGCCTATTTGAGCTAAAAGAATCTGTGGAGAGTAGCTGAGCATATAGTAAAATATAGTTAATTCTATAGTAGATATCTTTTGTTTGAATATGGACACTACATTCTGTGGAATTGGGTTTTAATTATTAATAGCATTTTTGGCTAATAAAATATTTTGATAACTGAATTCTACTAAGCATTCTGAGTAAGAATGTGCATATATATATTCAGGAAAAGGTTAAAAAAAAGATACAAATATCGATGCCAATATATTTTTATGAAAAGGATGAAAGAAATCAGATTTCATAGTGACCACACAAACATTTACAGAGTGGAAATTCATGCAGGATTTATGGGCGGGTCCATCCAACAGAACCTGCATTTCATGAGATAGTCTTCCTCATTTTTTAAAAAGACCCCGATCAAAGCATAAATCCAACTTATCGTAATAAGGCAATATAAAAGATTTTGTGTTTACTTTTCAAAAGAAAATTGCTATCACAATAGTAATTTGGAAAAAAAGATTTTTCAATTATTCACTGAAGGGATTATTCTAACATACAGGAGATACTTCATAAAAGCAGATATATTAATGTTCATACCTCTGTAGACTAGAAATAATTTATTGTCTGCGCATTTTTTGGTCAAGTATAAGCAAAATGTGTGAAAAAAGCAGGAAAATATTTACTTTGTGACAGAAATCAAAGAGAACCCAAGGATGCTTATTTTGAACATGAGTGTTTACAACAGCTTGTCTATGACAATCAAGATTTTCTAAAAATTCACTTGACATACCTGTAACATATACACTAATTTCTGCAACCATGCTCAGAAGGCTTTTTTTCCCAAATTTTATAAAAAATTAAAAATTATTGCATGTGCACAATTACTCTCAAACTGTTACAGAATGCACTGGTGACTGTATGTTATCTACTCATTGCATGCCTCTAGCTACTCACCAATGAACCTACTATAAAAAAAGTTTTCTTTCCTACTTGTGGCATCTGCACCACCTGATCACTGTCAAGTGCAATGCAGTATGTGTGGTACATCACAGGTTACATATATATCAAAATATAGATTACTGGGGACTGTGACACTGTAGCATGTTCCTCCTAGAAAGCTGATCAGATCAGTGAGTACCAAGGATGTAAGGACAACGGCAAAAAGCTTGATAGATTTTCTGCTTTCATGAAAGGGATTTGTAGACAAACATATCTTAATGCTTGAAAACTATTTAAATTTTAAGGAATGTCTGAGTAAGAAAAAAAGTGCTAGAGCTTAGATCCATGTTGGCATGAGTCCGTCTTTATAAGACATAATCCTGATCAAGTATGTTAAAGGTAACATATAGAATGATATTCATTGGGAAAGCCAATCAAATCAGTACTTAGTACATCAGAAATGCAATCATAACGTATGCTTCTGTTTCTCAGGGCAGGCATCCCATTATACAAGTGACCAGTACTAAATCACTGAGATTTTCTCTGGCTTTTTGTTCAGCCACTGAGGGCAAGCAGGAAGGTATCTCCCTTACCCTACCACTCTCTCCCTGAATTTTATTTTTTTTAAATGGTAGACTTTAAGTCAAAAAACATGGCTCATAAAGTTGAAAGACCATTTTCAGAATAATAAACAAGACTGCTGAGTGTTGAGACTCTGGCATTAAGTTTCAGTTCTGTGCTGATAACACATGCTGCCCTGCAGTAACACAATAAAAATATAGCAAAACCAAAGTGTTGCAAATAGCTGTGCAAAACCTTCAGTGAGTCCTAAGAAAATAATATCTGAACACAAGCAGTAAAATCAAGCTAGAAGGTTACAACTTGACCCAGCTTTATGACAGACCTGGAGGTGAATGAAAATCAGCAATAGAATTGCCTTTGGAAACTATTAATAAGACAGATACCAATAATTTGGAGAACAATGGGCGTTCTATTTAAAGAATTACAGTTGGATGATTTTCTAAGGCAATTTCAAACTCACCAGGGTCAAAAAAGATTATACCACAATATGTATTCATTATTTATTTATTTATTTATTTATCCATTTATTTATTTTTGGTTAAAAGCAGCACTAGGCAGACTTTATTTTGTGGGAAGCTCAAGAAAAAACAAAGAATAGTTTGTAGAGATCATGGCAAGCTTCTGCAAAGGACAATGAGGAAGAGATGCCCCCTTAATTTTAAGCAGGGGCAGAAAAATCTATAACCATAATCCACAAAATAAACTGACAATGCAGCACATTTTTCAGAATGTTTAACACAGTAATAACTGAAAAAAAACCCAGAATAAATCAGTTGGATAAATCAGAAGAAAACAGAAATTTAAGGCCAAAAAGGTAAGTTCTTCAAAACTAAAAATGTGACCCTGAATGCTCCTCAGATAGGAACTGAAGTCTAAATATTAGTCATGTGTGCTCACAGTCTTCACTGTAATGACTAATGTACCTCAGATCTCTGTCCCTTCTGGGCTGTATATGGAAGGAAGAGGGAAAATGTTTCCAAAGTAACATACAGAAAAATATTTCTGGATTTTACTGTCAAAGAACCTCAAAGATAAAACTACTGAAAAAATGTTGGAGTTTATGTAGCATTTAGGTCTTGGCTGGTGCTTCACAACCAGTAAATATACCTGTAATGGTTTATCAGATTTTGGATAATAATTTGAGAGACTTGAAAGGTATTTTTTAAAACTTTATGATTTTTTCCTTGTGAATGTGTCAATATGCACATACTCAGCTTGATCTCATCACTGGTTAAAGCTGGAGGTATGTTACTGAAACATTTATTAGAAGTCTTCTGATTTTTTTCATTTTGTATGTTTAATTTTGTAATAAAAACTTCCAGTGATTTGTTGAGAAAAGATTGCACATATTGGAAAGGTTGAGATTTCTGCCTGCCAGTAGTTTTGACTATGGGAAGAGGCAGAGACACAGGTTTTGTCTGAAGACCTATACTGAAGGTAAGATGGAGGTGTTTCCTGCTCTGTTCCTACAGAGAAAGTACATGAAAGGCAACCGAAAAAAAAATTAGGTCAGCTATGAAGAAAAAAAGTGTGCTTAAAATTAGTACTTGTACTGCTTACATATGCAGTCATGCAAGTCTTTTTAAAAAAATGTTGGTACTTTATTTGAAAGTAAACAATGGCAGATTTTCCCTTAAGAGTAAAAATTCTCTGTGTTCTGAACCCCTCAAGGATTTTTATTCTTTTTCAGAGTAGACAGGTAGATGGCACTGCTACAGAGGCATACAGAGATTTTAATAGAGGAAGGCTGGAGTGTCCTCAAGATTTCCAGAATTTTATAGGTTTTAGAGGTTTTATGACAATAATACTCTTTTAAGCTTGCACATATACTGTAAGTTCTGAATAGATACTTTGTAATCAGGTCCATAGTACATGTTTAAAGAGACCTTTTAAAATAGGTGGGAAAGCTGGATTCAAAATCTAAGTGATGGAGAGCAGAAATTGCAAGTACTTTTAATAAATTATCTCTGTGACTGATTACACTCAGAAAATTTATATTTTAACTTAACCTGCAGTCATCTAACTTTAGGTTCTAACCACTGGACTTCTGTTTGCTCAATTTAAGAGCCAGAATTGTCTTTCTATATAGATTGCTTTAGACTATGATTATCTTCAACTTGTTGTTTGTTATTTTACTAGACTTCACTTTTTAAAACTATTTTACTACTTTTCCCAGATCTCAGGTCATTACTGGAGTACAGTCTGAGAACTTGTAAGTTTTTATTCCTTTTAGAAAACTAACCAATATAGAGTAAGTGCTGTTTCACTAATGGTAAATTGTGTTATCGATGAACATAGTAACATTTGCTGCCAGCCTGAGCAGAGTTGAGAACTGGAATTCTATGTGTGTGTGAAAACCAGTATTACATTTATATTTCTGATACCTTCTTTGTTTTCAATGACCTTTCAAATACAAACTTTCAATGGTGTGGTACAATCATTTGCTAATTCCCCTGATACACTTCAAATCCCATAATCCAAATTACATGATTTGCATGTGATCATCTTTTTCAATAACTCCCTTTTTATCATCCTTAACAATAGCTGGCGTATTTTTATGAGACCTCCCTAGCTTTCCAATTATTCTTTTTGTTGAATCGTATATTGTCCACTATTCTACTAATGTACTTATGTAAAATAAAGAAGACCAACATTAAAACTGTAACTTCTTTAATGAAGCCAAAGCTGTTACTAAGGGTTTTTGCTGCCCTAAATTTCTCCTTCATAAAATTGAAGTGACAGGCTGGATTTCTTTGTTATGTTCTCCACTTGCATTTCAGGTTCTGACTTCTGCTCTCAGACATTTTTTTGAGAAGTCACTTCTGAATCTGTGCTTGCACTGTTTATTTCTTTTTCTCCCTTTTTCAAGATAGATTGTAAGTTCTTGATTCCCCAAGCTTTCCTCCTCATTTTTAATATTTCCTCCTAGCATTTACTCTACAGGGACAAAAATTCTACTTTTCTTCCCGA
This sequence comes from Strix aluco, assembly GCF_031877795.1. NCBI lineage: Eukaryota > Metazoa > Chordata > Aves > Strigiformes > Strigidae > Strix > Strix aluco. Next base: position 30,225,268 of record NC_133931.1, read on the forward strand.
GGCAGACTCCCACTGAGCAGTGGGATGCATCAGATAAATTGCGCATGCAGAGTTTGGTCAGATTATTAATCTCTCAAAAGATGCTTTCTGAAATAGTTATCTTTTAACACTTTTGATTCACTTGTACAGTCTAGAAGCAGAAAAAACATGTCTGGTTTAGAAGTCTATACAGACATTTGAAAAAGTGTGGAAGGAAAAATTCTAGCTTATTTACCCTGCATGCTGCACTGAAGAACATATGTCTTGAGTTTTACTGTTTAGTAACATTGGGAAATTAATAATTTCAAACAAGCCAGCTTTCTCAGGTCACAATGAATTCCCTTCAAAGCTGTGAGAAGAGTACTACTATCCCTGAAGCCCCTGACTTGTTGAGTAGCAATTATATATATATTTTTTTTTTTTGTATAAAGATGTTATCCATGTGATGTGAATATTCAATGACATCTGTACTCCTGCAGGTCATGAGTGTCTTCTTGCTCAGCCTTATTACTGATACACTTAATTGTGCTGAACTCTACTTCCTCAAAAGGTATGCAGCAATAGAATATCCTGGGGCTATTCTAGGATAGCTTTACATGAAGAAAGCTGTCTCTATAACATGCTGAAGAGATATTCCCTTGTTGTCTGGGTCTCTGATGTTTTAAAGAAAGAGGCAGAGTTTTCTTATATGTATCTGGGTCAGTAACTACACTTGTTTTCCCCAGTGAGATTTGGTTTTCCAGTCACTAACTCCTAGCGCACACTGTATTAAAGGCTGATATTTTCTTTGAGCAGCAGCAGCCTCAGTACTGAGGGTTCTTTATTGCCCTAAGAGGAAAAAGATGGAAGTAATCATGGGCTGATCAAACTGTAATATAACAAGACTCAACAGATGCCAACTCTATTTTTTAAGGCTGAAAGTGATTATGCTATCTGTAAATGTGGACAAAGAAGATGAGAACAGCAAATCCGTGATGAAAAGATGGCAAGTGGGACCTTATCAATAAAGAAAATATAGCAGGCAATGCAATAGATCAAAGAATGCTGATAGGACAAAATACTCCTACAAACTGGAATTTCACAGAATTTCTCATTAGATGTTATCAGTACTCACAGAATTCTTTCTTCAGCAAGACAAGGATACTTGAAAAACATACATCAGGTGACACATCTGTGGACAGCACATCTCTAAATACAGCACTAGTTTAAACCAAAAATATTATGACCTTCTGTGACAGCCACATACATTCTACATTGCAGCAGCTACCTGCATAACTTCTGAAAATAATTTATTTTATGTTCATTTTATTATCACTTATTTAACCCTTTAATAAATGCACATACTACCTTCTACAGCACTCTGCATTCAGGGAAACCTAGGTCTGGACAAATGAAATTGGAGACTGAGGGCAAAGAATCATAATCTACTTGATTAGGTAAAGTTGTGACATGTCTCCTATGAGGAGAGAGAAATCTCCAGAATAAAAGGAAGTATGATGTCTCCCCTCTCATTACTCTTTTTAAAAAGCCCCTGGAATATAACTAATCATCTGTTGGTTTTAAAAGAAGCAGAATCTTCACAAGATCTGGATGATACTTTAAAAAAAAAATTACTGTTCACAGCATGTCAGCATAAAAAGTAGCAATGACTATTTCAGCTAAGCAAACTGTAATATGCAATGGAAACAGATATTTTACATGGATCTGGTAACCAAGCCATGGCAGAAGTCATTAATGCATTTGGAGCACAATTTCAAGGCCATTTGATGTTGACAGGATTCTTCATATTGTCGGGAACAAGTTTGGGATCGATGCCTTGGAATTAACCCCTTGGAAAGGGATGGGATCTATAGCTGCACTTACGATAATCTTTGACTTTATCAATGGTTCCTAATATTCTAAAGTAACTGCTCTTTGCCTCAATGGCCGTTGTGCTCTGATTGTCACTGCCAACATGAATAAAAGATCCCATGAAACACTGAAAATATGAAGCTGATGAAAGCAAAAAAAAAGCCCTATTTTCCCCCTTAATTTTTCCATCTTTGGCTTAACTTTCTGACCCCTGGTTCAGCTGTGTAGCAGGGAAGTCCCACACCAGCTTCTGCACTCCAGGCATCACTCTCCCATCTCCTCCTGCCCTCCACAAGGTGTTCCTGATTTAAGTTGTGAAGCTACACCAACCATGAATAAATAATGTGAATTTCTTAAAGTTGGTTTATAGGTGTCAGTTTTTTTCAATGTTATTGTCTTCAAGGGTAGTAGCCTGCTTTGATTCCTGTAACAATGAAGTCTACAAGAAAGACTGGTGAAAAATGGATGCCTGCTACTTGCTTCATGAGAGGAGGCTTGGAGGCATGGCACCTCTAGAAAATGTGAATGACTGCCTCTCCATGGAGAAGACCCACATGTGCACTGCAGCCTACCGCAAGGCTTATCCTGACCATCCTCAGCAGCAGCCCAAAGCAGGTCAGTCTAAGATTCAAACCTTTTATTTCAGAAAAGCTTTACCACACGTGTTAATCAGTTTTTCAGTGTTTATATGATTGCATTTTTTACAATGCTTTTCCCTCACTCAGTCATTAGGTCCATTCACTGAAATGAGAATTCAGCCTATCAGCTAGAATTGAGGATATCTTTAATTAATTAACATCCTGAATTAAGCATAAAGCATCCTTTTAATCTGGTTGTGCAGACAAATGTACACATGGAGACTCTGTGTGTGTGTGTAGGTAGGTACACAAAAGCACTCACACAGAAATAGCTTCAATCTGAATTTTGTTTATTTAGTGATGTAAGTTTCAAAATTTACTGTGATATTTATTTTTAATTCTCATTAGTTACAACCATGTATGGAATAAATAAAGTGTGTTAACTTAACATGAGTACTACTTTGACTAGAATGAAAACCAAAGTTACAATGAAAGTAAAACATTAAGACTAGTTATGAACTTAGAAGACCTGTGTATGATGCTGCAGCTGAAAAAATATATATGGAGCATTTATCCCATTCATACAGACAGGTAAGTAGACTAATTTTTTTTGCATCTACTCCTCTAGCAACAGTTTTGTACCTGGGACAGAAATTGGAACTGGGGATTCCTTTTTTTTTTTTTTATGTTAGAAAAAGGTCATCGTGTCTCTATGTTTTCTATCCTACTCTCTAATCTGATGTGTTTTTAAATTAAGTACAAAACGTCTTTATGCCCTTTGCCCTTCTTCAAACATTAAATAAAAAAATGGGTTAGGAAAGCAATGTTTACAATCCTGTTCAGAGTGTACCAAATCCAGAAGCAGAACTTCAATGAATAAGAAAAAGCCACAAATCTCACTTTTCACATGTTCATGTGTTTTATTGAGAGGTAGTGAGGAGATATAAAATCCAAGGTTTACCCTGCATATATTGAAAATTATACACTAAATATATTTTATTATTGTTTATTAAGGGCCACCAAAAATGCTTTCAAGTTTGAAATAGAACATGTATTAAATGTAATGGACAGAAAATGTAGTACTTGTCTACTGTTTAACACAGCTGCTACCATTGTCCCTTATATTTCAGAATAACAATTGCTTAGATGAAATCTATCTTTCAAAAAAGCCTTTGAATGATATGAATAGGAGCAATATGAAAATTACTCAAATTGTTTTGTTTGTCTGTTAAGACTTTTGCAGTTGCTAATTAACTAAGAAGTATTAATGAAGCATCCATGTATACAATTTGAAATATTTTTGAAATATTTTATTGATTTGGATCTTAAAATCAACAGTTGTGAAAACAAAAAAATTGCAACAGCCACCCTTATAATTACAAATTTTATTCTAATTAGGTTTCTGGTTTTTCTTTTAGTTTTTTCTCTTGACAAATCAGATTTTCCTTGGAGTCAACAGGGGTGGAGGGGAAAGGGGAATAAAGCAGGTTCTCTTCATAAAAGCATTCTTAAAAACATCTTGTGCAGTTTTCATGAATGCTATATCCCTACAACAAAAAACTAGCAACTCAGCTACCCAGTCACAAATTTTCTTATTGTACACCATAACCAGGCTTGAACAGGAGAGAATGCAAGAATGCAGCTGGCTATAGAAAGAGCTCCCGGTTTACACAATAACGGTGAGAGCAATTAGTATGTTAAAAAGAAGTAGATTAATTATAATCTGCCTGTATATAATTTTCTTTCACTGCTGCTAGAGGAAAAAAATGTATAATTTATTTTATTGAATGTGAAGCAAATGATTGATTTCTATTGCAGAGATTTTAGCAGAGATCTGTCCTGCAAACTTTCTACATGCAACACATCCATTTGTTTTAGGCAAGAAAAACTGAAGGACACCTGTACAGATTAAGCTCTAAGGTCCAGAATCTGAGGTCAGTGATACAGCTGTATATATGCCTTCAACTCTGAATAGTAACAATGCTCCTGTCCAAATAAAGTCCAAGCTTATCTTCTTTTGAATTGATACTCCTCTCCTCTTGTACTCTCCCTGAAAGCACACAGTCCCTACATGGCATTTTTCTTAGAGGAATGTCTTTTTTTCTCAGGCTCAAACATGCTCTCCATTTATAACTTGGCTTCTTGCTAGATTTCCTTACAGGAACACATACTTCAAGACCTGACCCATGGCACTTCATTTTTACTTGCCTCAGTCAGTCTTCCCTAATATTCTGGAGGAGAAAATATTGATACTGAAATTCCACTGGCTGATGCCATAGCAATTTAAAAAGTCAAACAGGTGCTTGACTGGAACCTCATGCATTTAGAAGCCAGTGAATTTTCAGAGCTGGAGTGTCTTAAATACACAACAGAGACACATGCATGCTACCCTGCTCTCCACCCCCCCCAACCCCCCACCCCACGCCACGTTCCACCCCACCCCCCCCAGGTTTTTTTTTTTGTGTTTTAAGCAAACTAGTTAATTCTTCTGAAAGTTGTGGTGAAGGAAAATAAAATAACTGACTTTAAAGTTCTGGTATCACTGGTTCCCTAAAGTGAACCACATAAAAAGTCCACCAAGTGAAAGCGTGTCAACCCTGCCAAGTCAGACTACAGCTAACCAGTCATTAAGCCCCAAATAAAGGATGTTGTTCTGAACTAAACTTATATTTGATCTCTATTTCTTTATTGATATTATAAAGCAATCACTTAGGGTTTCCATAGTAACAAGTGAGGTATTTTTTTATTTTAAAGCTCTTTCATGCACTTAACATACAGATACAGTGGGATAATTGGCAGGGAATACTGTTCCTGGTTTTATTTAACCATAGCAGGGTAAAGTAAAGCATGGTTTTTAATGAAACTGGAGATTTATTTTCCCTCCTCTGTAAGAACATTAAAAAAACTTTACAATTTACTTACATCTTTGGTTTCTGCGTTTGCTCTTGTACATAGTCATTCTGAAGAAATTCCACTTTCTAAGAAGTAAATGCCTTGAACACAGACAAAAGAGATGAGATCGTGCTTCTGCTTTGCAGTGAGACAGTTTCTCACTGACAGAAGGTAACCAGCAATCTCTCAGAGAAAGGCAGGGTAATACCATTCTCCTAAAATCCAGGGGAGATGCTACTGGCTCTAACTATTTTCTGTTACAAAGCTCAGAGACCAAATATATTTATTTCTATATTTTTTCACATGTGTTTGATACCAGCTAATAAAACCTGGAAAGCATATAGAATCATGTAATCAGACAAAACGGAGTAATGTGCTATTCAATAGTCGACATCAAGAATCCTCAAAAAAGCCCTGATATAACCAAAATTGCATAAATGACCTCATAAACTAATAAAAACTAACTTTTCATTGTGAGGTCTTAGAATTATGTGTATGAGGTCACTAAAATATTTTGGACTAAATTTTCAAGCAAAATTACTGCTAAAAAACCATCAACACATGTTGATCATTGAAATCCTGATTGCAGGTCTAAGCTCATGAATAGGTTATTCAGGAAATAACATATAAAATGCCTTTTTTTTTTTTTTTTTCTCCATGTCTATGTTTACTACTGCATTATCTTTCAATTATTTAATTTGGGGAAAGTTATTTAAGCAGCATCCTGCTGATTGCTAATTTTTATGACTGCTTCACTGCCTGTTAGTCTGCTGAATCACAAGGCCATGGGAAATAAAAGTGTCAGCATTGTATGATCTTCCACATACATGTATGTCACCATTTCAAAGAATCCAGACATCTTCCTAAAGGGAACAGGGGACAGGGGAAGGAATTCTTGCCATGTTGGGGAGATGAGAGTTATGACAACATTCAAGAAAGAAGATGCCAGTGCCATCTATGAAGCTGAAAGAGGTGGAAATTCCAGTTCATTCAGCAATAAATCTGCCTTGAGTAAAATTGTGTGAAAGTATTTCTTAATGTTTTAAGAAATTCATGTTTTGAGGTGCCCTTCATGTTCTGAGATCTTGATCCTACATACAGCAAATACAGAAGTGTCAAAGGATTAGTGATAGACGGTGCAGTAATGTAAAAATAATATAGTGACTGAAATGTTTTGAAAAGTAATAATAATAATAATAATATTCTTATTGTTGTTTAAAATACATAGATTGACAACAGCTCTCTAAACTTCTCAAAGAAATCTCAAGTTAATATCTTTGGTTTACATAAAAAAATTAACATCTGCTGCCTACAGATCATTCATGTTTCAAGAAAGTAAAAAACTCCTTTTCAAAGGCAGGAACAATTTGCAGCATGTATTGAAAAATATTGACCTACAGTAATTTTCTTAATGAAAAAAAAAAGAAACTAAAAGGAATGACTACCCTAAAATTATGCTGTTTCCATCTTTTTTTCCCCCTTAGATATTTTTTTTTTTATATATCCAGTATAATAATTTTTAGCTTTATACATAATTTAAATTTCAGTTCTTCAGTATTTACATATCCTTACAATGGCACACCCCTATCTACTGAAGTGAAATCTTTACTTTATATTGGCTCTATTCATCTACTTTTTCTCTCTCTGTCAAAATCTGACCACATATCTTTTAATTTGTTTTGGATTTGTATCAGCATATCTGAGGATAAAGTGTAGCCTGAAGAAAATGAAAGCAATGGATGCATTTTTAAAATTTATTTAGTATTTCAACTACAGTCATCTCAAAATGCCACAGTTGAAATAACACCATCTCTATTGTGGAGGTCAGCAGAAAGGTGGAAATTTATGAAGCACATCAACACTGATAGGAAGGAAAAAATTTGGTAAGTCATTGCTAAACATAGAGGCAGACAAAATGTCTGTACCATATAGAAAAATCCTGCATGCCATATACTCAAACAGCACTGTGCAGTTTATATCCATTGAAGTCAGTATTTCTGCAGCAATTTATATGTGCTGAGGATAATTCCAGATTTTCCCTGCTTTATTTTTTCCTCTTGTTATTTTCCAGCCGAATCAGGTCTGTGATCTGACTCAAACTACAGCGATCTGTGATCTCCCTTTAGATTTACTGCTTCATGTAGCAATCTTTGTTTCCTTTTCTTGCTCTTTTCCTAGTTCTACCTGAAGGCTCTCATCCATATTATTCAGTTCAAATTTTTCTTCTTTCACTGATTTGGTAAGATGTCCTCAATTTTTTAACTCAACCCACATTAGATCTTAACAACAGAACTCATTTTTTTCCCTTATCATTAAAGGCTATTTTTTTGTTAGTTTTTATCATGTTTAACCTAGATTACTAGCTCTTCATATTATATTATACATAGCACATGCAATAACATATATATTTTTCTACTGTTCTTTTGTGCATTATTCTATTACAACCATGTATTTGTATGCAAATATCTTTGAAATGTTATAAAAATATAAACTCAATGGAAATTTAATGGGACAAGAATTAATTGTTTTAAATCAGTGATCTCTGAAAACACAGTCTTTATTGGTTTATCTTTGTGTTGATTGCAACTCTGATTACTTCTTCAGTACAGTGAAATGTATTTGCTAAAAATAATGTAAATACACTCTGTTTAGTGAATCATTCTAGGTCTGTTCATAAAAAATATTGCAAAAAAAGTACTTGAATGTGCTGGGTAGCTTTGAGTGGGCACAGCAGCGTCCTGTTTCTGTGTGTTGCTGTTCTCTGTTAGGAGAGTTTAAAATTCACTCTCACACTATTACAGCTTTAAAAAAAGTCAGAATCTTGCATATGGCTGGTTAAGTGCAGCAAGCTTAGTGAGGTGGGAAGAAATGAATGGAACCTCTCATCAACAAAAGTCACCTACTCACATTACGCTTATTACTTTTCTACATCTTCTTAAATTATTACAAATGTTTAAAATATTCTTAAAACCCTCTGTTGGAATGAACTCTATCAGTTCATTGCTGCTGGTGGTAGAACAAAATAATGTCCACATCTGCACATTCCATATCACTCTCACTTTTCTGTTCTCCCCCCCTACAGGTCCCAATAAGGAGTTTTTCTTTGAATATGGCAATAAATTCCTCAAACTGTTTCCTAAGTAGAGGAAAAGAAAAAATACATATACTTTACAAATATAACTGCTGACTTGAATGTCACATATTACTCATCAATAAACACTTTGCCTGGGCTGTATCCTCAATTTTATTTTTAATTATCAACTCTTAGACAAAAAAGGAAGGTGGAGGAGGCTTAAAGCATGTTCTGTCTCTCAGTGTTGAATTCAATGCACCCAAAGAGTTTTCTTAGATAATATCCTTTTATAGCTTCCACTATGGTTATTTTCATGATGTCAGCTAAGAAAATATTATATCTATGAATATGAATTCATTTTTTTCTTGAAATAAATGATATGTGTAGGGATCAACTTTTAATCTCTTCCAAGTAATAAACACTCCTTGATACAATTATTGATGTATTAAAATTATGTAATTGACGTGTGCACCTTTTACTGTTAAAAATTTGGACAATTATCTGACAATAATGCTTTTAATACATTAAGATTTAATACATTAGATAAACAAAATTCACTTTACCAAGAAATGCCATTTAGCTATTAGGGCAGGTTTATGATACCATATTCTCTTTATGAGCTAATGAGGATAGAGCTTAAAACATTGGCCAAACTATACTCCTGACTAACACTGGTACAATACTGAACAAACTGTGGCAAGCAGAATAAGAAAGAGCAAAATTTGTAATTCTCATGCTTAGAACTGTAAGATAGAATCAAGGCGTTCCACAAATGCTTTTCAAGAGACAGCAAAGCTAGCTAGCATTCCTGAAGCCAACCAGAAATACAGACTGATGAGCGTGCCAAAGAAGGAAAATGTTATTAAAAGGTTACCTGTAAAGGACTCGGTTCAGCTGCCTAAACATTCATGTCTAGCACTACTTTGATGATTTATGGCATCTGAGACATCCACACAGGGACCTGTGGGAAACTTACAATGTTCTGGAGCACTCTGCTGAAGCCGAGGCTATCTTAAATGGCTCTGTGCAAATATTTAGGCAACAGAACCCAGTCCAAAAAGTTTATATTCTAAACTCTCTTTGATAACTGTCATTATTCTCTGGTGTTTTTATACTTAGGGTCATTGTTTCAAAGTGGTCCCCACCTGAACTCTCAGGCTTTGACCCTGTAAGAGTTGATGGATCCATGTGGAGGAGAACCCCTACAGAGATCCACTGAAATCCAGGTGGGGAACAGGAAAAAATCCTGACTGTGGCAGGACTGTGATTGATTGCAGTCAGAATTATGTGGAAAGAGAAAATGGTAAGATGTATGACTGAGAATTTTTAAATATCCTCAAAGACACCACTATTTGTTAGTACACAATCCACAGCTGATTGTGTGGATTAAAAAATTGTGTGGATTAAAAAATTGTGTGGATAAAAGCAAAATAATGCAGCATAACACTTTCAAATCAGAACTTCCATTTCCTAAAGCCAAAAAGCCTGTCAAAATGTTTTAACAGACTTCTTTTACTTCAGTTAGTTTTTACTTTGCCCAAGTTTTCATATCCAGAAGAATATAGGGTTCACAAGATTTCATGAAGACGTCAAGCATTCATCAAAAGCCGCATTAGAATGAAATCTGTTACATTCACAGCATTCTCATCATCTACTAATTTAGAAAAAAACATCAGAAAGGATTAATTTTTTCTGGAGCTGTTTGTTGTTTCTTCTCTCTATTATCCTCTATATTTCTGCTGACCTGTGTTACTTTGGTTCATTACTATCAGACAGTAATGACACTTCACCACAAAAAATTCTTTTTTAGATAGCAGGAGAAAGCCCCCAAGGTACTGGTCCTACTTTTACCATAGGCAGGTTTCTTTTTCAATGAAGCTTCTTCACTAGAATATCATTTGTCTCATTGTTATACTAGCATTTATCTTTAATCTTTAAGGAATTCATTATCAAACTTGCCTCATTAGACTGAACTCTTTTTGTCAGATGTTGTTATTTCCATTTAGTAATATGATCAGAGAGGTATGAAACAAAGCCTGCCACCTTCTTTCTCAGGTAGGAACCCATACTGGTTCTTTCTCCTGTCCCTTGCCCTGTTCACAGCACGTTCTCATTCCTCCAAGAGCATTAGAAATGTATTTGGATATTTTTCTGTGACTAACAATTTCCAAAGTTTACAGTGTCACTTCCTACAAGTGTAAGGTTGGAATTGACATCTGCATGTCTGAAAGTAAAATCTTTATCTATTAGTAACGATAGGAATTTCAAAGAATGACAGAAGATTAGAAAAAAAACCCCAACTAAGTAGAGGTACTTCATAACTTCAGTCCTTAAATACATGAAAGGTTCACACACACACAAACACACACAAAAAAAAAAAAAAAAAAAAAGGAAGAGTTAGTGAATAAGCCATTTTCTGTGTCTCTGGATGTTAGAACAGTCATGGACATACACTGTATCAACAGATATTTAAATTAGTTATTTGGAAACTAACTTTGTTATTTGTAAGGGTAGCTATACATTGCCCAAGAAGTGCTAAAGGATTTTAGAATAGGTTAAGTATCTCAGAGGAGCCTGCCTAGAAGATGGATAAGATAACATATAGTCATTTCTTCCAAGCTTTATTTGTGATACCATATGTCCAGATAAAATAGCAATAAAATTCAGCACTAGCCAAGATTCAGTCCATGTTAGTCCTTCAGCCTACTTAATATTAATGGCACGTTTCAAACAGGAGGAGACTAACATGACATGGGAGACTTGACACCAATGAGTGTGAAGCATATCATATTCTCTACCTACTTTAGGGAATTCTGGGAAACCAACCTCTGCTTTTGACACTGGAGTGGATTCTCCAACTGGGAATGAATGAGATCACCTGTTGTTGAACTCTGGTCTGAATCTTTCCAGCTACAGGCACTGGTCTGCTAACTGAATACCCTTCAGATTGCACTGTGTCCTCAACTACATTTGGGTGACTTCCACCAGATTCAGAGGAACTACAATGCAGGGATATGCTGGAAACCCGAACCTTCCACTTTGAAATTCAGAATGATGGTTTTACACAAAGAGCTGCTCTGCAACTTTGTCCCCAGTCCCAAAGATTGACAGGGGCTTTAGAGAGGTTTGATACTTTCCCAACTTTAACTTCCTTCTCATTATTTACACTGTCTAATAAACCCTTGAGTGAAACTTGGCCAATTCTATTCTATTACCAGTTCAAAAAATGATTAATATAGTTATGAATGCCTGAGAGATCTTCCTTCTTTTAAAAAAAAAGTACTGTACACATTAAGTAAAGGTCCCTTTATACCCATAGTAATAACATAAAGATTTCTGTTCCTCCATCTGAGAAATATTTAGCTATTATCTTAAACCAGGTATAATAAGATATTCCTCTCTGAAATGTCTGAAAAAACAGTTAAACTTCAGGCTCAGAGTTAGATATTCTATATGATAGATTCTACAGTGGAAAAACACATCTTTCCTTCTGCTTTGGCAAGTGGAAAAATGGTAAATCAATCTCAGATGCCATTCTGACTCGTTTCATTTGCTTTACACACTCTGTAAGATCCAAGTTTGTTCTTTCTATCTTAGATCAGTTTCTTTCCTAATCCATCTCAGTTCTTGACAAGTTTGTTCTTGGATAGTTTCCTTTTGGTTTTGAGCAATTTTAATGGTTTGTTTTGTTTTGTTTTGTTTTTCCTAAGTCCTGACTTCTTTTCATCTCATCTTTAATTTTATTTTAGCCAGGTTTTATCTAGTCCTGACAGGTTTTCATTTGTTCTGCTACATGCTTTTGTTGCTAGTTTGGCTGGGACTTTTCATCATCTTTTATTTCATCTTGATGAGGTTGTCACCATCCAGCAGCAATACTTCTTAGTTACTTCCATGCTATTTCTAAGCATCTTTTTAACAATTGAGACAGTCTTAAGAGACGTTGTGCTTCAGACTTCTCAGATTATGGGACTAAAACATGCTTCCCTTCCATTAAAAGGAGTTCAAAGGTTTGTGTCTCAAATTGTTTTCCAAATATAAACCAAGATTCCACTCAAAAACATCTTTTCTTCAGGATTTACATTAATATAATTTAGAATGCAAATGATGTATAAAGAGCTAATCTGTGTTTTTCTGATCATTAAACTAATTCTTAATAATTAAATTTATGAGCCATATTACTGGAAAATCTTCCCTATATTTCACCTTACAATAATCTTTTCAATGATCATGGTCTTTAATGATTTGCACAACATACTAAAGTTACAGTTCACAGATTTTCCTAAATACAACACAGACACAATCCTGTACTTGGAAACATATTCATTTAATGCAAAATTATACAAAAATGGCTATTAGATTTATGGTAACAATTTTTATCTGTGCTAGTTAGTAGCACGTTGAGAATTTCATTAGCCTAGGTCATTGAAACAATCCTAATGTGTCTAGAATCAGCATTTCAAAATGTAATAATTTTTATCCAGTTGGTAAATTTTTACTCCTAGTGGAAAACTGTCAGAAAGTCATTCAGTAATAGAAATTTTTTGTTCATTATTGTTGACAAATCTGAAATAAGTTGTGATGCCTGTAGCAGGCACCATTTTCCATCATCTCAGATCTGGTAGATCTTATAGGATACTGCAGATATAAAAGGGTGGACAAATACCAGACATGGAACAAAAGCAGATCTGCTGCATTAAAAAATAATATTCAGGCTTTTAATAGACTAGTATGAACTCAGTTGTGGATTTAATAAAAAATGTTCATGCATATCATTTCCATTGAAACAAAATTTTGAATATCGGTGAGTTTTCGTAAGAGATTTTAGAGACAGCTTTTTCTATCAATCTAACTTGATTCTGCTTAAGTAACAAACTCATTCCACTTCTGTATAGAAAACTGTTCTTAATGGGAATTACACCCACTGTGTCATATTCTGCAAACACATGATATCCATTTCAATTTGATTAGTGATATGCAATCCAATGCTGCCCTGTTTTCCTTTTCACATTTCTTTTAATTATCACACTGATGAGACACTTCAGCATACTAAATTTAATGGGACAAACCTTCAGCACAGAATCCATACTTGGATAATCCAAGAACGTTGCAAAACTACACCTCAAATTCATTTATCTTGATTCCGCTTAAGGGCTCAGAAGTACTTGAACACCTCAAACAGGTTTTTCAGACATAGCTATTTGAAGAAACTATTTGCTATCATCACTATTGCACTATGAGATCCTTTTTAAAAGTTTTTACATGTTTATTGAAACAGCTTTAACACATGTTCAAAATGCATTTGCAGTTCTTCACTCTAGTGAATGTTGTCTCACTTTGTCTACAAAACAAAACAGGGAGAGCTTGAGAAAGAACCTCTTGTGAACAAATGAGGCACTTAAAATGTCAGTTTAGGGCTCACAGCAATGCAAACTGATGATGTTTTATGGTACAGCCAATGAACAGCTGCTGCTTCAACCTTTCATTTCAGACTAATGCTTTTATAACAACAATCAAGAGAAAGCTGAAAATGTTCCACTTTCTTTTCTCATTGTATGGGAATGTTCTTTCTCATTGTGTAGGACTCAAGACAATTTTAGTCACAATCAATCAGTGTAATGGCTGGCTTGAGAGGGAGGATAAGGCCTTTAACAGAGACAAAAGGTAGAAGAAGAAGATTGATTTTTGGAGTGATGGAAAAAGCTGTATTATATCAATTCACCACCAGACCATGCTAAAGGATGTAACCCTAACGGCACACATACAACATCCTTTGATTTACAGGGCTCTGCTCACTTTGTGCAAAATACCAGTGTGACTCCAACTTCACAACTGCTCCTACTTTTGTTTGGGGTTTTTTTGGTTTTGTTTGGTTTTGTTTTGTTTTTTTTTTTTTTTTTTTTTAGGGCTTGTGTGCATGTGTTTGTGCCTATGTGGTGTAGCAGGGTGGGGAAAGTGCTAACGAGAAGTTACTACATTAAACTTATTAATGTATCCTATTCACTGTCTTAATTATATTGGTGGATGGCTGGAGAAGAAACACCTTTGCCTTAGTCTAAATGAGACTACATGCCTGTGGTGGGATTACATGTGCTTTGAGTCAGCTGAATTCATAGGTTCAGTTTTTAGAATATGCCAGATATATGGCAACTTCTCTAAACATTACAACTAAATCAAAGACAATTTCTGAGTCAATAGAATCCCATATAGACACAGGATATTTTCTCTATGATCATAGCTAGCGAAATTCTTTGGTTATATTTTAAGGTCAAATAAACTCAATCAAGACTGGTATTATAGCACAATAGTGCTATGTAGCATTTGACACCCTAAGCTCTACTTTTTCAGTGAAAGGATTTAAATATGTTGTTTACCTGTTTGAGAAAAGGATATCAAACTTTTGAAATACATTTTGTGTTTAAAAAATTCTGGCTAACAGCTAGAAACCCAATATTTTCAAGAAATAAAAGAATTCTTAGTAATAAAGGGCATCAGAATATCCTTTTGTATGATAAAGTACTTCTAAAGCAAACACATTCTCTAGTTAGGGATGTTTCAAAACCACAAGAAGTAAGAGGAACTTGGAAAGACTAGTACTTCTCACCTCCAGGTTTTACTACTAATTATCAGATCATACTGTGAACTAACTGCTAAAAACACACATAGCAACACTTTTCAATGGGATACTGAAGTCCAGAAAACAGAAATGTGTTCTCAATGACCTGAAAACAAATTGAAGAGAGATGTCAGTGCAGTGGAGGAAATAAAGAACATTTTTATCCCCTTTTGGAATTACCAGGAAAAACGTTTTCTCATCAAAGTGAATAGTTAAGTGACTATGTGCAAATGAGAAACAGAGGTATAGCAAGATGCTTTATTAAACTCTAGCCTAATATCTTAGGCATTGAAGAATTTAGGTGCCAAATTTTCTATTCCCTGTTCTGTGACACCTTTGAAGGGTAAACCCATTTCAGACAGCATGAGAATAGCAGCTTCTGGAGATTGCCTGCTCAGAGAAGATACCAAAACTGTAGGGATATCCAAAGTAAGTTTTGAAAAATCTGTCCCCAGATCACTTACATTCTTGAAAATTTCTGTTCTTGGTTCATTCTGTTGTTGGTTCAGCTACACCAGACAAACCATGTTTATAATTTTTAATGAAGTTTGGCTTTATAGATAAGAAAGACCCTCTATGTTGCTGTAGCAAAGTAAGAAAGAGAAGGATTTAAGAAAGGCAGTGTTATTACTCACCGTTTACCTCTAGACTGAAATTCCTGCTCAAGTCTTAGAATATAAAAGGCATAACAAATTATTTTGAAACTAATATTCATAGGATCCAGTTTAACTATTGTTGCACTGAATGCATACCTCCTTCCTGCCATTACTAAAAGAGTAAGGTAGCTTAAGAAGCTTGCACAAGATTAGTCGCAAATGTTGACTATACTGACTTCTAAAAAAGATAAGAAAAGTTACAAGTCTTCTCAAAAAGGGTTTCCTCCCTCAGAGCAATGATTTACAGAAAGGAGAATTATAATTAGAATACACTAAAATGAGAACCTTTTCTCTGAAGTATGACAAGAACATTAAACTTTGTGGGAGACTAATTAAAATCAGACAAAACCTTAAGCTGAAAATGTTTTTACACACCATTAAAAAAAAGCTATGAATGGTCCACATTTTACACTGAGTCAAAATCTTTCATTTAAGGCCACCTCCGCATTATTGCTTGAAACATAGATCCAAGCCAGTCCAGATTTAGTTTACTTTTTGTCAAATGAAAACCAGTACCATGTAATTTTGCTGTCTTCTAAATGGAAAACTTAGACTATTCCATTCACATAACAAAGTGATAAGTCCTGAACATTATTTATTCTGGAGCGATACGGTTTTTATGACCCAGATATTTAAGAAACTAAGGTTTGGAGAATAAAGGTCCTGCTGAACTTGGAATCAAATGCTAGAAAAAAGAGCATGAGAAGATTTTGTTTTGCTGTTCTGATTGGCATTGAACTTAGTCGGTTGCCTTTCCTGGTGGTTTGACACTTTCACTGTGGTTTTAAGGGTTTCATCTGAGTGGTGGCTTGGCAGAGTTAGGTTTACAGTTGGACTTGATGATCTTAAAGGTATTTTCCAGCATAAAAGATTCTATGACTAAATGAAAAAAACAATTACACTGTCAGATTTTCCCAGGGAGTAAGCAGACTTGATTCTGTCTGGCAAACATTCCCGGGTGCTTGGAAAAGGCAAAGCAGAAGCAATGTAAGTTCATGTCAGACATATAGGAAACCAAATTGGTCCAATTTTAATCTAAACCACACACAATAAAAGCTATAATTGACATTTTCAGCAATTTCCAGTAAATGCAAAAATAAATCCATGTGAAAAACTGAGGTAGGGTTAACTGATATGAAAATTATTGCAGAAAACATGACATTTTCTCCAAGCCATACTGTGGACCAGAAAACCAAATACACTGAAATATTTATTTTCAGAGTTTCATATGGCTTTTGTCAACACTCTACCTCTGAATATTTTGAACATCAGTCAAAATATAGCAGATGTGACCAAATGGGAATGGGAGGTGTTGGAAATCAGTGCACTGGATGGAAGGGTCCATTTCAGAAATATAGTCCTGCCAAGCGTATTTTTGATAAATTTTCTCACAGTTACATCCCCCCCTGCAGAACAGTGCCACAAACTCCACATTGTTCTGACAGCAACAGAACATGCGATGATTATTTTTAAAGAGATTAACATTTTTAAAGAGGCTAGCAAGACACAGGTCTATTAAACAGCCCTTACTGAGACTAATAAATGTTAGTGAAATTATATTTCAAATGTTAATAGAGGAATGACTTCTAAATAACATCAAATTAATAATTTTTAAAACACCTGACTTGGGGGAAGGGGAAAAGGATTATGTTTCTTATAAATTATCATACAGAAAACACAGGGTAAGGTTCAAGAATGCAGTATTTTTTGAAGAAAATAGTCGAATTTTCAGCTGTTGTAAATTAAAGGTTATTATATGACTTAGTTGCCTGCATTCATGGATGACTGAGTTTCATGATGTGGGAGGTTCTACGTTATGCAACATAAATCCAGGAAAATCATCACAATTATTTTAATTCAAATTAACTGAACATTTGGCTCACAATTCTTAATTTTCCAATTCAGTGAACTTAATAGCCTAATCTTTCAAATAGAGGGATAAATTTGATCTGTAACTGGTATCTCTGGCTAAACATATGACTAATCATACCATTTCACTGCCCAATCTTTTCACTTTTGGTAAAAGCATCTTATTGGAAGTAGTCTTGAAATTCTCAATGGAGTCAATATTTCCAAGGATGATTGCACTAGAATACACTAATGTGCAGGCCTTCAGAAAACTGCTGAAAAATAGTGTCTAAATTTAAGCAAAGCTTTTAGGAGATCCCTTAGTAATTGCACCTATAAAGTGATGTACCCTTAAACCATGATCTAGGATCGGTCTTGAGATACTAGCAAATATAGAGCATCACATGTTAAGCAAAATAAAAGGAAAGTAGAATTAAATTGTCATAATGACAAATACAGCTTTAAAAGTTCCTTTTGTAATTCAGGTGTATTTTCTTGTTTTGCAAAGTTATAGATGACTGAAAAAAGGGGTTTAGCATTTTAAAAGAAATGGCACCTATTGAAACATCAGCACACCTTATTACACATTGAGATGACTCCATTCCATCTAAAGAAAAATGTCATTGCATTTTAATGTCTCACCTGACTAGACATTTTGGCAGCATTTCATAATAATCCAATTAAAAAATATAGCAATTTAAAACAAATGAATTTGTCTACAAAGGCACCATTAAAAACCAGAAAGAATCCCAACCATCCAAACAAGTAAAGTATTCAGTCTCTCCCAGTAAATGTTAAGGAATTTAAATAAACGGATACTTTACTAATTAAGAGTTATCTTTATTTTTATATGCAATGTTACTTGTATCAGATAAGTGTCAGAACCAGATGCTATATAACAAACATATGCTTTTTCCAAGCTCCAAGAACCCTTCCAAACTTGATTTTACATGTCAGCTGGACCTAATCTGTACAAAACTGGAAGACATAGAGAGGTAACCTATGCTGGATTTGGACCATCCTATCCTTTGTGTAAGTGATCTGTATGATAACTCACACAAAGAAACTACTAAAACATAGGTGGAGTAGCCCATCTAACCTTTTATTTTAAAGTGATCAGTGTGGATGAATGAACAAACAGCTTTGTTCAAATAGATGTAAGATTGAAAAGGTGATTCACCATTTATATGAAAAATAAGGATGTATTTGAAACAGACATGAATTGCAAATTTAAGATACTCTAAATCAAAACCCAGTCATGACCAAGATAACGTTCCTTCCTTAAAAGACTGCAGATAATTGTAGAGACTTATCACCAATGTAGTTATAATTTCCTACCCAGATTAGCCATAAATTACTCTTGAGTGAGCCTCAACATCTGTAATCTGAACATGCTAATATGAATTTAAGGCAAATCAACCAAAAAGAAAGTAATGGTGAAAGATGATTTCCCTCCAGATTATATGTGAGTGATCATTGGCTATTTTGTTTGGACTTGATTTGTGATGTTTTCTTTAAGCTGTGGCCCATGGCCTGTTGTACAAAACCACCTAGGCAATATTCAACACTCAGTGCTCTGCATTAAATTGTTTTGCACATTTGGCCTCCTAGAGATGATATATTGTATTGATTCTCCTGCAAGTTAAGGCTGCTCTTCAACCCTAGTACTAAAGAAGTTCCCCACTTCTTTACATTAAGCTGTCCTTTCTATCCATTACACCAATTTTCCAGAATGGGTGAGATAGATGGGACTATTTATTGTCAGTAAGTGAGCTTGTTTTTTTCTCAGTTTTTACACTGAACTGTCATTCATATTCATGTATATTCTGTCAGTGATTAGATTTCACTTATTATTTCCCAGGTCAGTTTCAAAATTATCTTTTTTTCCTCACTTTATTTTCAAAATCAAAATTGATACAAAATACTATTTTCTCAGTTTATTTATCACAGAAAATTCTTCTTATATAGCTGTAAGTATTTGTCTGGCAGCTGCACCTTCACCAGCAAATTTGGCCCTTTTTTGCTCTTCCTTTCTTCTCTCACTAATATTTGCAAATCTATTGCTTTTCTTATACATGCCATGTTTCAATCATTGAAGTTGCCATAAGAAATGCCTAGTCTCTGTCTATCACATACTCTTATTCTGTTACTGTTCACTAGATGTCTTTTGCTCCTCTCTTGTCCAAGAATTTTCACTGGGAATTATTTTTCATAGCCAAATATGTAAAACTCAAATCTCTTGTAATATTTTTCCTCAATTTTCTATAAGCCATTACAAAAATTATTAAAAAAAAAGAAGAAAAAAACACCTAAGTTTTCTCCAAGCTGGGAAATATGCATGGAATGGGATTTCCACATGCATATTTAATATCCACAAAGAATCAAATAAAACAACATGCTCAAGAAAACTCTACATAACAGTAGTCTCAAGTACCAGATGTTAAAATTTAAGCATGAGACCCTGTGGAGAATCAGAGAAACTATATGAGTGCAAGGGGAAGCTGTTGGACATGATGAGCCAGAGAGAAAAGCAGGAACACTAATAGCATCCTGGATAAGATGGAGTGAGGCAGAACATCTATTTTTGTTATCAAAGTTTTAGTTAATTTTGTCAGAACAATCTGACCCAAGGCATTTTGTCTTCAGCAGTTCAGATCAACAGGAGGTACAGCTTTGAGCAAGCCTATTTCATTTAATTTTAATTCATTACTGCCTGTATAATGACTCAAATAAAGGTGGAGTCTTCTTTGGCTGTCTTCCTACATTTTAGTTTCTTTTGCTTATCCTCTAAGCCCCTGAAGGTGCAAGGACTCCCAACTTCTCTGTGAGACTCAAATGGCCCAGAGAACCTAGATATTACATGAAGTGCAGTCTAAGACCTGAGCTGGAGGGTGATGAAAAAAATAACAAACACTCAGTATCTCAGGCAAGTATCTCCAAGAAAATAAACCCAGCTTTCAGCTGGTTGTGTAGGACCCCCAGTCAGACTCTAAATCTCACAGACACTTGCGTGGTTTTGTTAAATAATAGTCAGTCTCTCCAGCAATATTTCTTCCTGATTTCCCTTCATTCCTCCTCATCAAATACCCTCTTTTTTTAAAGCAAATGTCTTTATTTCCCCAAATAACTCAAAATGTGACAAAACAAACTTTGCTTTTGCCATCTGTCTGAATTTCACCTATGGAAAATAGGTCATGAAACTGCAGTCAGTGACACTTACACGAGTGATGGGTCAGACCCAGTTTCACAAGAATTTATAATACAAGGCAGAAGAAGTGACCCTCAGCTATGACACTTTGCTCTAAGGAAACATTTAAGACGAATAAAATCTTTAAATTTAAATCTCCGAACTCTTGCTCTGAGGACCACTTCAGTCTCACAGCTGTGTCTCCAGTGCCATCTGCTGACAGGGGCTTCCATTGCAACTCCCAAAGTAAAAGTTCCCCTAGAAGCGAGTTCCTCCGAGCTTTGTGCCTGTGGTACTTGATGTAATCAGAAATTTCTTGTCTGAATTATAACTGTGATTATTTCCACTTGCTTTTTAAATTTTTGTGTTGTTCTTTGTGGGGATGTGGGGGTTTTCAGTAGATCTACCTGTTTATATTACCATCATACATTAGAAATGAAGATGTTTAGAGGATTCTGATTGTTGTTAGTGCATTAAAATGAGAAAAAAAAAAAAAAAGCTGCCATACAAAAATCTTGGAGTTATATTATAAATTAAGGTAGGCACTTTTAATTTATAATAGGGAAAAAGTAATTCTCTATAGTAGCCAGCTGCAGAATCAGTACGACTGGGTCGCTTAAATTCAAATTAATATGGCCAAATTATACCCTGGGGTTGTAATTTGACATTGCAATTGTTTTCTCTAATCTGCTGGTTTTGAGTTGGGGTACTTCTTGCCTGAAAACCCCTTACACCCACGGAAGATATTGGCTTTTAATAACACTACAGTTGAAGAGGTCTATCGTCTTAGGGTGGTGCCTCAAAGTGGGAAGGCATAAAATGCAAACGTTGCATTTTGCAGCCTGAAAAACTGGACAACACATACTGGAAAAAAGAGATTCAGAGAGCAGTTGTCTGACAAGCATTAGGACAAAAACAGCAAAGATGTTTTTTGTTCAGAATCTGAGGCAGCTCACCAGAATTTTTACACAGATCTGGTGAAGTCAGTTTTCTATTCAATCATTTTAGGGGAACCCCAAGAAATAGACAGCTCTTTCTCTTCTTCCTATCTCATGCAGAGTACAAATAAAATTCCCATTACTAATACTTTTTGCATGTCTTTGTTTCTTTAGAAGTCTTAGTTGCAAAAAGTGTTAGAACCAGTGAAATAAGAACTTGTAATAGAAACAGTTAAATGTAAAGAAAATTAATTGATTATTGGAGCCGAGAATTTCAGACAACTGTGAGCCCAGTAACAGCAGTGGGAGATACTTAAATTTGCTCAGATTTACAGCTTATATGAAAGATTTAGCATGACATATGTAGGAAAAATATTGATTCTGATAATGGCAACTGCCCATGTTAATAATGGGAAGAACAACTACACTGGTATGCCAGAGCACTCCCTGCCTTGGGGGACAAAAAGCAATTGGGGAGTTATAGAAGTTTAATATTCTGGTGATGATAAAATGAATAGGCAACTGAGTTATAT
The DNA here is from genome assembly GCF_031877795.1 of Strix aluco. Taxonomy (NCBI): domain Eukaryota; kingdom Metazoa; phylum Chordata; class Aves; order Strigiformes; family Strigidae; genus Strix; species Strix aluco. Next base: position 30,247,416 of record NC_133931.1, read on the forward strand.
TTTGAACTGCAAACATAAGAATGTCTGCAGAGAGACTTGAATGAGACTGAAATATCACAGAAACTACTGACAAGTACACTTTACTGAAATGGAAGATAATATCTGTCAGGAAACAAATGTAAAAGGCGAAGACAGTTGTTGACAGGTGCAGGTCTTTTAAATCATGTTTTCACAGAATCACAGAATCATCAAGGTTGGAAAAGACCTTGAAGATCATCCAGTCCAACCATTTCACTACAAAGTGAAATCCTTACTGCCTTTAAAGAGCAGTTCTACATCTCAAGACAGTAAGCTGTGTTCTTGATCTGCAGTTACCTGGTTATGAGCAAGAAATGTCCAAGGGATGTTTTTTCAAAGGGGGATTCCGGGCATTTCTGTGAGAGGGACTATGGCAGAAGTGGGGAAAGTTCAAAAATGCTCCTGATCTTAAACAGTGTGAAAGAGAGAGACCTGTATAGAAGCTACCTCCTAAGGAGTCAGAAAAAAAGATCAGTCAGGGCTGAAGACCAGATTTTAGACTCCATCTTTAAAACATTTATGTTCCTCTGTCCTAACATGTCACATGTTGATTTCAATGGAAACTGTACATGAATGATTGAAACCAGAGACCATTAGTCTCAATTCAAACAATCTTACAGCAGGTGATTTGTAGAATGATCATAGTAGACAAGATAAAAAAAAAGCCTCATTTGAACAAGAACTCTTTCTCAAGAATACAGTGTTACTAGCAATAGGCAAACACATTATCAATTTAAAAGCCTGGAAGAACAGAACAGCTTTATATACTAAGATCCAGGTGCACATCCCACTAAAATAAGTGAGAGTTTTTGAATAAGCTTCAATGAACTCTGCATGAAGCTAATTATTAGGAACTTCAAGGTAAATATCTCCTTGCTGAGGTTGTTTATTAAAAGTTTTCTGTAAAATGCTGCAGAAATCATGCACACTTATCTTAATAAGGCAGGAAAGTTTAAATATTGTTTAGTTCTACTTTTACAGGGATTGTGTCTGAATTTTTGGCATTTTTTTGATAGCATCAGTTCTAAAAAACAGTTTATAACTTAACACTTTCTAATTTACATTAGCCACACAATGTAACAGAACCAAGATGCAACGAATACCTGGAACATTCTGCAAGAGGTGTGCAGAAAAAAAAAAGGAGAAAGGTATTTTCTGGCTACAAGGTGTGATGGTTTAGCCCCTGCCGGGGTCTGAGTCCACGCAGCCGCTACCCCTCCCCCACAAAGGGAGTGAAATACAAAGCCCCAAGACTGAAATAAGGAAAGGTTTAATACAGCAGTGCAATAGCAACACAACAAACAACAACAATAACAATAACAGTAATAGTGATAGCAATGAACAGAGCAAAATAGCTACCAAATACAACAGTGAGAGGAGCAGATGTACAAAACCACGCGTGCACCGCGCTCCCGCGCCAGGAAATGTGACGTGCCAGGATGTGACCTCCGCATGGCATCTGAATAACCCGGCTAGAGCTCCCCCCCCACTGCTGGGGAAACTTAACCCTATCCTGGTTAAACCAGGACACAAGGTATTTTCATAATTTTCATATTTTTATTTTTTTCTGCTATGCTTCCATCACCTCTCAGGCTTTTAATGGCAATACCACAGGTTTTAGATTAATGTTCCTCCAACATGATAGTACTGTCCACTGGGCTAGCTGGATTGAAAAGCAATCTTCTCCATCTCTCTAGATGCATTAATGAGATCAGTGAACACCTATCTCAATGCAGTGTTTAAAGCATGAAGCAGTGAGTGTGGATATGTCTGTGAAGAGGGAGGCGGTGAACAAAACTGCCTGGCCTATAATGGCAGCAAAACTGTCTGCTGATAGGCTTGATTAGTGAGCAGAATTTCAGCATACAGAATCACAGAATAATCTAGGTTGGAAAATACCTTGAAGATCACCTCGTCCAACCATTAACCTAACACTGACAGTTCTCAACTACACCATATCCCTCAGCACTATGTCAACCCGACTCTTAAATACCTCCAGGAATGGGGACTCCACTACCTCCCTGGGCAGCCCATTCCAACGCCTAACAACCCGTTCTGTAAAGAAATACTTCCTACTATCCAGTCTAAACTTTCCCTGGCACAACTTCATTCTATTACCTCTTGTCCTGTCACTTGTTACTTGGTTAAAGAGATTCATCCCCAGCTCTCTGCAACCTCCTTTCAGGTAGTTGTAGAGGGCGATGAGGTCTCCCCTCAGCCTCCTCTTCTCCAGACTAAACAACCCCAGTTCCCTCAGCCGCTCCTCTTACGACATGTGCTCCAGACCCTTCACCAGCTTCGTTGCCCTTCTTTGGACACGCTCGAGTAATTCAATGTCCTTTTTGTAGTGAGGGGCCCAAAATTGAACACAGGAATCGAGGTGTGGCCTCACCAGTGCCAAGTACAGGGGTAAGATCACTTCCCTGTCCCTGCTGGCCACGCTATTTCTGATACAAGCCAGGATGCCATTGGCCTTCTTGACCACCTGGGCACACTGCTGGCTCATGTTTATCCGGCTGTCAATCAACACCCCCAGGTCCCTCTCTGACTGGCAGCTCTCCAGCCACTCCTCCCCAAGCCTGTAGCGCTGCTGGGGGTTGTTGTGGCTGAAATGCAGAACCCGGTATTTGGCCTTATTGAAACTCCTACAGTTGGCCTTAGTCCATCGCTCCAGCCTGTCCAGATCTCTCTGCAGAGCCTCCCTACCCTCGAGCAGATCAACACTCCCACCCAACTTGGTGTCATCTGCAAACTGAGGGTGCACTCGATCCCCTCATCCAGATCATCAATAAAGATGTTAAACAGGAGTGGCCCCAAAACCGAGCCCTGGGGGACACCACTTGTGACCAGCTGCCAACTGGATTTAAGTCCGTTCACCACAACTCTTTGGGCCTGGCCAACCAGCCCCAGAGTTTTTCACCCAGCAAAGCATGTGCGCATCCAAGCCGTGACCATCCAGTTTCGCCAGGAGAATGCTGTGGGAAATGGTGTCAAAGGCCTTACTAAAGTCAAGGTAGACAACATACACAGCCTTTCCCTCATCCAATAAGCACGTTGCCCTGTCATAGGAGATCAGATTTGTCAAGCAGGACCTGCCTTTCATAAACCCATGCTGACTGGGCCTGATCATCTGTTTGTCCCGCATGTGTTGTGTGATGGTACTCAGGATGAGCTGCTCCAGCAGCTTCCCGGGCACCGAAGTCAAGCTGACAGACCTGTAATTTCCCAGATCATCCTTCTGACCTTTCTTATAGATGGGCATCACATTGGCCAATTTCCAATCTGTCTGGACCTCCCTGATCAGCCAGGACTGCTGGTAAATGATGGAAAGCGCCTTGGCGAGCACCCCAGCCAGCTCCTTCAGCACCCTCAGGTGTATCCCATCCGGTCCCATAGACTTGTGTATGTCTATGTGATGCAGTAGGTCACTGACTATCTCCTCCTGGATTGTGGGGGGGTCGTTCTCCCAGTCTCTGTCTTCTGGCTGAGGAGGCTGGATTCCCTCAGTACAACTAGTCTTGTTATTAAAGACTAAGGAGAAGAAGGCATTAAGCACCTCAGTCTTTTCCTCATCACTCATTGCCATGTTTCCTCCTGTCTCTAGCAGGGGATGGAGGCTCTCCTTGGTCTTTCTTTTGCTTTTGACGTACTTATAGAAACATTTCTTGTTGTTCTTCATTGCTGAAGCCAGATTAATTTCTAACTGGGCTTTAGACCTCCTGATTTCCACCCTGCATAGCCTCACAGCCTCTTTGTAATCACTGTGAGTCACTAGCCCCTTCTTCCAAAGGCAGTAAACTCTCCCTTTCTCCCTGAGTTGCAGCCAAAGCTCCCTGTTTAGCCAGGGTGGTCTTCTCTGTCGCCGGCTTCTCTTACAGCACCTGGGGACAGCCTGCTCCTGTGCCATTAAGAGTTTCTTCTTAAAGAGTGCCCAGCCTTCCTGGACCGCTATACCTTTCAGAACCGTCTCCCAAGGGATTCTGTCAAGCAGTTGCCTAAACAATCAAAGTCAGCCCTTTGGAAGTCCAGGATGCCAAGAATAGAGCTCTATTATTTCATGATCGCTGTACCCTAGTCAGCCTCTAACTGTCACATCATCCACCAGTCCTTCTCTGATCACAAAGAGGAGATCCAGCAGGGCACCTTCTCTGGTCAGTTCACTCAGCAGCTGTGTCAGGAAGTTCTCTCCCACACATTCCAGGAATCTCCGGGACTGGTCCCGCTCTGCTGTGTTGTATTTCCAGCAGATGTCTGGGAAGTTAAAGTCTCCCACAAGAACAAGGGCAAGCAATCATGAGATTTATCCTAAGTGCCTACAGAATATAGAATACCTTCCTATGACTACGGATTTTTAGCTAATAAATGGGTATTATAGACAACATATGAGAGAATAAATTTTAAAAATTAAGAGTTAAATTTGAGTGATAATAAGGTTTTTAAATTAAATTTGAGTGAATTGCAAAAGAAAAGTCCTGCTAACTGTGACATAGTGAGAGAAAATTTAAGATAAACTCTTTGGTGAGTGCTACCTATATAGAATTTGAGAAACATTGTGTAGTTGCTAATCAAATCGATAATCTTATTATAGAAAAATATATTTTGGAAATTATTGAAATGTTTCTCAATGATGTCATGATGAAAGGATCTCAAAATCATTTAAGAAGTTGCTTAAATAATGCCATTCTTCCCGATTTTTTTTTTGTATAAAAGTACATGCTAGATTCAAAAGTTATATAACTTAATATTCATAAAAAATAGATATGTAACAGGAGAAAAGAAGGATAGAGGAGTTGTCACCCTCCCCATGAAATTCTGAGGCAAAAATAATTAAAAAAATGAATATTTTTGCAAAATTGTAGGACAACAAAGCCTCCATCTTTCTGTCATCAATTTTGCAATCAATAGATTACCTTTTTCTGTGTAAATCAAAGGAATTCTGCTGAAATGCAATATATGTTGGGCAGAATCTTGCATACATTTAGCTCCACAGAGTCTGTTAATATTCCCTTAAAAATTCTATTCTAATAACTGATTGAATTAGTATGAAAGTTTAGTTTCTGTTAAGATTTTTTTTATGTTCATAAATTATTTTCAGTAAAATAAATGTCATTATATATTGTCATCGTGTAATAAAACCATCATATTTATTTGCTTATTCACGAGACTGGAAATCCAGTAACAAAAGGACTCAGAGTCCTTATGTGTATTTCCTCCTTTGACCCTGTTTCCACCTTTTCACATCCCTTTCTTTTCCCTAAAATAGTCTTCTCGTCACAGAAGAGTGAAGAAACCTTGCCATCTTGTGGTCAACAGTAGCTATTATGCTATCAAACAAAAACACGAACCAGGCTGCAAATGCTATAGTGGTCACCATGTGAGGAGCTGCAACTCCAATGTATTTAAGGATAAAACAAAACAGAACAAAATTTTTAAGTATAAAGTGTCATACACTTTTACCCGTGCTGCAGAGACAAGAATAGAAATGGCTCGGAGCAAGAAAGAATGCAATAGGGTGGGCTGTACATTTTTTTGGATTCAGCTGCCAAACTGTTAACCAGTGGAGGTGCAGGGAATATTTTCTTTTGGCAAATAGCTGACATTTGCTGAGCAATTTTATCATCAAATTCACCAACCGTCATCAAAAATTTAAACACGAGAGCTGGGAAAAGGTTTTAAGGCTGCTATGGATCAACAAAGAAGCTGTTTTTCATATTGCTTGGGACCACAAATATGTGAAAAGTTTAAGTTACAACTCTCACAATGAACACAGAAGATAAAGGCAGCAGATTTTGCTGCCAGATGCTCCTCACAGGATATGGACAAGCTGTAGTGGCCACCTCCCTGTCTGAAGGGAGGTCCCCAAGGAGATAAAAACTCCAGGTGGTATACACTTGAAAAAGTAGCTCCTCTATCTGTCTTTTCACTTGTCATGGTAGGCAGATAAAAAGGTTCTATCTACGCTCTGGTGATTTGTGGCTGCCAAAACAGTCCACAGTTAAAATTATTTTTCTAATTTCTATAGGCAGCTAGCCTTATTCTCCCCTGGCTACCTGACCAGACCTCCCACAATAAAAGAGACATAAATTCAGATTCATTTGGCTTATACAAAGACTTGACTGACTGGTGAAGTGTGAAGGAACAATTAATTCTTCTTTTGCTTGAAGAAGTTCAGGCCGTCTCAACTGCTATGGTATTGCATTTTTTTCCCCAAGTCTTGCAACAGGTTAGGTGTTTTTTTAGCATACCATCCCATGCAGTGAATGTCACTGTTCTGTTAAGGAAGAAAAATTCTCAAAAAAAAAAAAAAAAGCCATTCTTTTTGTACACTTCAGTTGACAAGCTCTCATCTAAGCCCCCAGAGTAACGATGCTTACTGGCAGTGATGTGTGTTTGTGAATTTCTGGATGTTGAAATCCCCTTAACAACCCATAGAGGGTACTTGAAAATGAAAACCATCTAGGATTTTTCTCTTGCACTAAAGGCTATCAGGGAATAGCCCATGTATATACAATTAAACACTTTTATTCCGAGACAAGGTGGGTACATCCAGGTACTTATTAAAATGATCCTTGGATCAAGCTAATTCCCAAACCATGCCTTGGTTTTGCAAGGTAAGTGATAGTTGGCTCAAGTTAAAATCATCCCAGGGACCATTCTAACAATTTATGCTATAGATGGTTTAGGTCCTGACTCTGGGAACATTCTCTGGTTCAGTTTAATGACTATTAGGTGTAGCCAAACATTTTCACTTCCAGATTATGGCAGTGGATTTGGCTCTGAATCCTGAAGGGAAACACTGAGTTATGAATGATTTTGTTATTCATGAAAAGGGCATTATGCCCATTAATTATAATGAAGCTCCTGTCTCAAAAAAAAAAAAAAAAAAATTCACCTTATTCTCTGTTATCTACTTGAAGAAGAGAAAAAAGCCTGAGGGAATTCTGTTGAATGAGGAAAATAAATATATATGTAGTATGGTTCAAATGGTGTTGGAAAGGGTTTTTTTTCCTACTGTTGCCTTAATGCTTATCACAGCACTACAGATAGAATTAGGACATGAAACCCTGTAGACGGTATGTTGTATTTGAGTTTTCAGGTGAATTAGGAAAAAAAATAAAACTTCATGTTTGTTAATGATAGAGAACTTCTACATTAACCAAAGAAAAGACACATCACCAGTAAAATGTTCAAATAGTTCCCAATGAAAACAAGATCCATTCTACCTTACCTGGAGGCAATTGTACTTAGGGCAAGAGTATTGGGTGTGTGTGGCAGGGTTTTCGTAGCTGGAGAGGGACTAGAGGAGTGGCTCCTGTGAGAAGCTGCTAGAAGCTTCCCTGGGTCCAAGTTAGACTTGCCTCTGGGCAAGGCTGAGCCAATTAGCAACAGTGGCTGTGCCTCTGTGATAACATATTTAAGAAGGGAAACCTGAGAGTAGGAGGAGGAGTGAGGGAAATGCCTATGCAAACACTGAGGTCAGTGAAGAAAGAGGGGGAGGTGTGCGGTAGCAGAGATTCCCCTGCAGCCTGTGATGAGAGGGCAGGCTGTGCCCCTGCAGCCCATGGAGGTCACCAGTGGAGCAGATGCTGGAGAACCCCACACTGGAGCAGGTGGCTCTGCCTGAAGAAGGCTGGGACTCTGAGGGAAGCCCATGCTGGAGCAGTCAGTTGCTGGGAGGACTGCAGCCCATGGCAGGGACCCATGCTGGGGTAGTTCATGAAGAGCTGTAGCGTGTGGGAAGGACTTATATCAGAGAAGTTTGTGGAGGACTGTCTCCCATGGGAGGGATGCCATGCTGGAACAGGGGAGGAGTGTGAGGAGTCCTCCACCTGAGGAGGAAGAAGTAGCAGAAAACAGGTGATGAACTGACTGCAAACCCCATCCCCTGCCCCCCTGCACCACTGGGGGGGATGAGGTAGAAAAATCAGGAACAAAGCTGAGCCCGGGAAGAAGGGAGGAGTGGGGGGAAGGTGTTTTTAAGATGTGGTTGTATTTCTCACTGTCCTACTCTATTTGATTGGTAAATTAGTGGTGGTGGTGTTCAAGTTAAATTGATGTTCTTTTTCTTCCCCTAATGAGTCTGTCCTTTGCCCATGACCATAACCATTGAGTCATCCCTCCCTGTCCTTGCCTTGATCCCTGAGTCTTTTGTTATATTTTCTCCTCCCCATCCCACTGCGGTGAGGAGTGAGTGAGCAGCTGCATGGTGCACAGTTACCCTCTGGACTTAAATCACAACAGCAAGATCAATCTATTTCTAGGAAATTTGCATGGTTCATTAAATTTCTATTACAAAATTAAGAGAACAGTGTTGAAACTGAAGTAGAGACAATTTATTTACAATCAAAGGCAAAAATCATTACAGTGAAGTAAGTCACAAAGGATGATATGGGATATCTTTGAATTGAGGATTTAATGTCTATCTTAGCAACTAGTTTCTTTGCATGAATATTAAGAAGTAGTCTGAACCTAGGCAGCAAGATTTGAGCCTCAAAACCTGTTTTAGCTGGGATCCCACTAGTGACATATCTGAAGAATTCATTTGTAAGCTGTGAAGCTTCATTCTAAAGAAAAAAATGAAGATACTAACATAGAAATATAAACAGAAGTATATTTGGTTTGACTCACTTTTAACCATTGTTGGCTGCATATAAAAAACAGCTCCAAGGGTCCAGACAGTCTCTAGCAGTAATGTCCCTGTGGTCTTGTCTACAAACAATTTCATCATGATAAGTATTGAACAAGAAGATGACAGTTTCTGCCAGGCTACCATTTCTGTGTGGCTGGAGCAGGGGTGGGCAGATGGAATAGAAAAGAACTGGGTATGGCTTTGGTACAGTATGGACCCCTCCTCTGCCTTGTCTCACTGGAGTCCCAGGGACTCTAAGGAGCATCAGACATGTACCGAATTTAATTTATTCTGTTCCCAGGGAACAGCTCAGTGCCTGTTTATCATGGAAATAAAAGGATTTACAGCAGTCTATTCCAGAAGTATGGAACCAAAATCTCAGTTCAAGGCATGTGTTGTAACAAGATCCTGATCATAGGCAAGTTTAGGTTCTCCCTCAAGTTTTCATCCGAAAAAAAACTAATTGTAGGACAGAATTGAGTCAAGTTTGCTGATTTGGATGATTAGGATCACCATGGAATTACAAACAAGCCATGGAGTTTGACTAGACTATAGACTCACAGCCCACCTTGAAGGTGTCAGAATTGCTCGTGTCAAGAAGTTAAACAAAACTCTCCGTTTCCTCTAGTCTCAACGGATTTTAAGAAACTTTTATTCAAAGACCAGTTTCAGTAACTTATAAACTATGCTACCACATGAATAATTTACAGTTCTTTAAACAGAAACATTATGTCTGTCTTTTAAGCTAGGAAGAGTTTTGTTTGTTGCTAACAGAGAAAGTTTCCTAAAAGGAATGCATTTTATGAAAGCTCAGAAAGTTTTCCCTGAATATTACGGAGGACACTGTTATTTGAACACAGAGAAAGTAAAAGCTGAATTCAGACTGGCTAGAAATTACCATATGTGTTGATTACTACTAAACATATGTAGCAAAAATTATTTACTACTTGCTATATAGTATATACTGCAGAATGTCAGCAGAATCTTAAAAAGTCTTTGCAGCCCACTCTCTTGGAGTAGCACATGAAATTTTAGCAAAACACAACTAATAAAAACTCATTTTGATTAAGCTTATATATGTTCTTGCTATAAAGTAAACATACAGTGCAGTTAAGACATTTGATCACTGAGAAGTCAGTTGGATAACATACAGGGAAACAATTTAAAATACAATTGCCAGAATGAACAACGACTGGTTCATTCCTCATTCACCTATTTCTTCATAGTAACCTTAACTGTTTTGCTTTTGTACATATCTATGTACACTTCAGGGTTCTTCTGTACCTAGATCTCCAAAATGTTCTTCAAGTCCCTTGCTGCAACGCTACAGTAGCACACAAAGATAGACCAAACACACAGAACTGCAAGCTTCTGTACAAAACAAGTATGTTTGTGACTGGCAGGAGAGTAAAACTGCATGACTGAAAGAGATTCAGTTGTCGGACAGTCAAGAAGTAGGACTGTTGAAACACTTTTGAGATCTTCGTGTTTCTATCCATTCCATTCTCTGTAAGCCAATAGCTCAGCCTCAGCAAGAGTAACCACATAACCAACAAAAAAAGCTGAAAGATTTCAGTTCTAAGGCACTATGAATGAGGTACTTTCCTCTTGGCATTTATGGCAGTTGAACTATGATGCTGAGGTGCTTCCCAATGAAATGTCCTCTGCTGTGAAGCCTTCACTCCTCTGAAAGAGGAAAAACTTCAGAACAAAGGGAAAGGCTTGCTTGTTTTTTCATGTTTTGAAGGATGGAGTCAGGGGGTTACATGTGGGCAGACAATGTTGAAGTTATAAATTCTGCTGAGCTGATGGAAATTAATTCTATTCTTCCTTGTAGGAGATATCTTACATACATTTTACATATCATTGTTAAAGAACCCGAGAAAAGAATGCAAAGTAGCCTTAGTATAGCTACTGGGTGTCACTGTGTCTCAGCAAACCTGTCACACCAGGAGCAATGGGGGAAAAGAAGTTAAAAAAAAAAAAAAAAAGAGGTTCCCAAATAATCAATGATTGGAGAAGATTGTCAGCAGTGCATAAAAAGACTCCAATCAAGAAAAAAAAAGCAGCACTTTTTCTCTTCTCCCGTCTTTGTAAATATCACAATTAAGACCTCACACATGCCGTGACTGGAGTTTGCTACCGAATTCACCCTGTCTCAGAAAAGTGCTCCGGAACGTCAACTCTATTTTTGAAAATAAGTTGTCTGGCTCATATAACTGAAAAGGGCTAACTAATAATACTCAGTTGACTTTTCAGAGAGCTTGAAACAGTGACTCTGATAGGGGCTAATTGCCTCGATCACCACACTCAGGGCTCTCTGAACCTGCTGCTCTACAAGTTAATTATTTTTCAGTGAAAGAAAAATACAGAATTCAGTGTGGAGAGAGTTCATTCCACCGTGGCCAGATGCCAAACATCTGTTTCACTGCTCTGCTTCATCCTGTCATTTTCTGAGTTCTTTTTTTTCCACAAAAAGTACTGCTTGAATTTTATTTCCTCTTTTACTTTTCACCATTAAACCAAAAAACAGGGTTCAAAAAAGAGCAGGGACAAACATCCATTTTGTAAGCAAGGTGTAACTAGAACCACAAGTTCAGATTTGGCTGCTACATGACTCAGGGGATAGAGGACCTGCCAGAATGGAGCTGGCTGAAATGTTGAGCTACTGAGGGTCAATATAAACTTTCTGCTCTCACATCACATACAGAGTAAGGAAAGGACACATCACTTAAGGGTAAAGCAGTCTGGGTTATAATTGAGTTGATGTTTTAAAGTTACCAAAAAAAAAAAAATTATTCACATTTGGAATTTAAAAAACAAACTCTTGTGGAATAAATGACTTTCCTTGGGTGTTATATTTGAGTGCTGCAGACTTAACTCAGAGGATTACTGTTTCCTACCATGGAACATCTTAGGTGTCCAATATACTTGAAAAACAGATCAATTCTTTGTATAACTAGACAGTAATTCAAGAACCTACTTTTAACCCTGACTTTTAAAGATCACAGACTATATTAAAAGATGTGACTTGAAGAGGTCATGGAGTACCAGAAGCTTTAACACTGTACTGGGTCTGGCTGAGCCAGAATTGGTTTTCCCCTATAGCAGCCCTCATGGTGCTGTGTTTTATGTTGGGAGCTGGCAAGGTGTTGATAGCACACTGGTGTTGTGGCTACTGCTGAGTAGTGCTTACACAGCATCAAGGCTCTTTCCAACATTTTCCCCCTGCAGTGGGACGGGGTGGGCAAGGTCTTGGGAGGGGACACAACCAGGACAGCTGACCCGAACTGACCAAAGGGATATTCCATACCATATGACGTCTGCTCAAGTATAAAGCTGGGAAAAAGGAGGAAGGGGGTGGGGTCACCCTTGGTCCTCCGAGGCAGCCACTACGCGTATCGGAGCCCTGCTTCCTGAGAAGGCCCGGCATCACCTGTTAATGGGAAGTAGAGAATAAATCTGTTCTCTTTTTTTTGCTTCCGCATGTGGACCTTTGCTTTGCTTATATTAAAACTGTTTTTGTTTTACCCACAAGGGTTGGGTTTTTTTCCTATCTTATTTTCTTTCCCCTCTTTGCCCTGTTGAGAAAAAAAAGGGGGAAGGCGGGGGAAGTGATAGAGCGACTTGGTGGGTACCTGGCACTTGTGGCAACCACCACAAACACAAATTATGTAAATAGTCTCAACCATTGCATTAAAGTCCCTAGTACAACTCGGCCCATAAATGTCTTATTCTTTCCTGATATCTTCAGCAGGAGGAGTCCTGTCTGCAGGTTGTCTCAGTCTTTCCTGGTATTTGGTAATGCTTGAAAGGAGAAGGCATATTTTCTGAAGCTGCTCACCTGAGGAGGCAGCTGATACTACATGTCCCACCTTCTGGGAAATATCTAACTTCCTCTAATCATTTATGCCAGAGAAAAAGTAAGGTGATTGCTTGTGCACAAAGCCGCACCTTAATCCAGAATCTGTTGTAGGATCTGAAGCCTGAGATCTGAGTAACATCTAAGATGGAAATTGGGATCCTCACTCTAGTGTTTTTTCTTGGTTAGCCTCCATAATCCTCATCTGGCTTCTGAGGGTGTGTGACTCTCTTTCTGACAACCCAGGCTATTCATTGGAAAGGCATCTAACTTGGGAATTATCACAAATTTAATTTTTGAATCTCACTTCAACATACATTTGTACTAACGGAGCATCCATAGATTCCTTCATAGATCTGGGCTTTCTTAACTCCTGAAGTTCTCAGTACTAGGCAATATATGAGCAAATGTAATTGAATATTATATCAGATGGTGGCAGCAAAGGACCTTCCAATGTTTGGACCTCAGCAGTGTGCATCCAGAATACTTCCTGCTCATCCTGTGTTTTGTTTTCAAGTACCACCTATGATTAGGAGTAAAGATTACACTGCATTTGTTTCAGCAAGAGGAAATAGCAAGCACATGGTTAATTACTTGCTTCTCAGAAAAAAACCGTTGAAATTGGATGTAACTCTCATAACACAGTCAAATAAAATAGAAGAAAAAATAAATGGGTAAATAAAAGCAAACAAAACACACAAGTAAATAAAAGAATGATGAAATAACTCTGTAATCCCCCAGACAGGGAGATTCCTATTCCTTGGATAGTTTTGTCTAGGTGTTAGAAGAAATTCTAACATAGACTAACATAATAAGTATTATTTTCATAACTAACATTATTCTCTGTATCGACATAAAAACGATTACACTGACAAACAGGCAGGTCTCTTTTTGTGCACTTGCTAGCTCTCAGTTGCAAGTAAAGAATCAAATCTGAATCTAGAACCTGTAGGGCATAGAAGATTTTCATTATTTGTAGATGAGATTTCATAATTTAAGAGGCTGAAGATGGATGGCCCTGTTTGGTACTATTGCTCTGTATTCTGCTACAGCTCCATTAGCACAACTGTGAGCAAATAATTAACAACAAAGTCAGATATTGCCTAGAAGAGACTTGAAAGTAGATACAGGAGAAGAGAAAAGCTAAAAGAAAAGCTGCATTAAATTAGAGTTGAAAAATTAATAGAGAGGAAAAGAAAAAAAGAGAAGAAAAACACCACTGAAAGCTGCTAGCTAGCCTGAAAACTGAATACAGTTCATATCATACTGCGCTAACTTGCACCAAGCTAGCTTTGAGCTTTCTTTTCCAGTCACTATGCAGATCACTGACTTACCATTAGCTGAGTTTAGTTGAATCCTATTGGGTATGGGACTGAAGTTTAGATTTAAACTTCAGAAAAAATCTCTGATTCTGTGAATGGCTTTCCTGTGGCTGGACATAGGTGTTGGCACAGAGCTTTAAGGACTTCAGGAGGAGTGTGTGAGATTCCCACTGGTCATGCAGAAGAAGCTGGATGACTGAGACAGTGTATCCTAATCAATCAAGAAACTGTGTATATCTTTTCCCATTACACCCCCTGTTTACCTGCACTCAGCAAATTCCACTCAGTTATTGATAAAGGGTCAAAAGACATTGTCGCCTCCATAGGCTGAACTAACTCTATCCATCAGTGGTTGCCTGCATTCCTCTGTCTTCTAATTTTTCATCCCAAGTACACACACTACCTCTTTCCTGCCTCACATCCTCTGCATTTTAAGGATGTATTGACACTCTCCACACATGCTCTTGATGAAGGCTCTGTGCTGTCTCATTCCCAAGACCTCTGCTGCTCTAATACTACCAATATCCATTTCTAGGACCACCATCTCTTTACTTTCTCTACCTCATGCATATTTTTGCCTGTCCATTCCATCCATAATATTGTCCCTATCTCTTCCATCATACTGTATCTCAGGCTATGGCAGGATTTTAGCGAGTTTCTGCAATTCTTACCTTTTTTTTTTTTTTTTTTTTTTTTCCCCAGTGGAAACTGTCATATGAGGTATCAGCCCAGACAACTGTTCTGAGAGCACTGAGATAATGAAAAGTGTTAATTATCTTTATCTTGGACATGCAGGACTGCCAACAGTTCATTCCTTGGTCTATGGGCAATGACACCAAAACATCTAATCACAGTAGTTGTTGGGTCTTGTAAGTCAATTCAAGACAAAAATGATTCCTTATGGTCTTCTCTTTGTATTTTATATTTTTTTCAGATCAGCAAGGTCCTTCCCACTGTAGCTCAGGTCACTCCCATATGCCTTGGAGTTGGTGAGGAATACAAATATTCATAAGGGACATCCAAACAGAAGGATGCATTCAAATTATTGAAAACTGACTTTGTTTGTCTAGTGATGCACCTGTCCTATGTCTGAAAGTCTGCATAGGTGTCTGCATAGATCCATTCAATTGAATAGAATCAAATATAATCTCTCTGTAGCTTATAGGTGGGCAGCTCTAAACTGCTACCATGCAATCCCTTCCATGGAAAATGCTACCTTGAGTTCTGATTCAGACAATGTCTTCTTTGAGCTCTAAGTAGTCTATCCAAACCATTTTATTCTTCCCTTTAAACTCATGCAGCTTTAATAACCTGTGCACCGTGACTTCTAATAGCCAATATGTTGAGAAGAAACATCCCCATCCTCTATCTCCATTTTCCCACTCGTTCTCCATCTGCACAGGAAGCATTTGTGCTCCCTGCACAAGCCACCTTTGATATGCTTAGGGCACCTGGGATAACTTCCACCTAAACTTTATATAAGGCAACTCTGCTGAAAATCAATAATTAGTGAAGAAGCAAGCTACTCTGAACACAAATAACAAGTTTAAAATCACAGTGATGAAAGGTGCCAATCTTTCTTTATCAATATGCCTAACTGTAAAAGAAACATTTGAAAATCAAACAAAAAACATTCTTGTTATCCTACTGATTTATCAAAGACCTCAGTCAGACTAAATAAATCTTCCTAAATAATAGCAACACAGAACATTTCATGGGATTTTATTAAGAAAATATACATGAACAGTGTTACTTATCATATTACATCCAGACTCAGTGAAAATCAATAAACACCAAGGACAATATGTTTTACATCTTAATGTTTCTTATTTCACCAGCTTATTTAATTTTATTTTGCATATGCTACTAGATTGGGCTGCACAAGCAATCATACTTTTTCTTGAATTCTAAATGTAGGCTATGCATATGTAGTTCATACCATGAAAAAACCAAGATTTAATTAAATTGTAAAAGAGCTATGAGGAAATAATGGCACTAAAAATAAAATATGCATGTATTTTTAAATATCATGGACAGAAAATAATTGTAAAGTATACTAAACAGAAACCAGAAATGGAAGTTAGTAACACAGTCAGTACCTGGAACAACTCAGACAGAAAAGAACCAAAGTGTTTCAGATAGCTACAGTTAAAACACTTCAGATACCCTGGAGAAATCCCAGAACAGAGCCACAACTAATGGAGTCCAATGATGCAATTTTACATGGTTCAAAAAAATGTTGCATCTGGGATCTCTGAAGTCTTGCACCTGGATGATGCAGTGTAACCCATTACTGTATGGGTTGTTTTATGTACCAGGGGTGGGGCTGGGGGAGGGGGGAAGAAAGCTTAAAATCTGATAGATACCTAAAAATAGAACTAATCTAGAGTTCCTAAATTAGGCCATATGGCTTTAGAAATAATTAGGCTAAATAGTGTCATAAAACACCATAAAAAACATACAAGTCTGTATGTCACTAAGAATTATCAAAAGAAATCGGCAAAGATTTGTAAGGTAATAATTAAATTCCAACCCGAGAATGACCTGAGAGTCATTAAACTCTCTACAGCAATAGGCACTGCTGAGAATATTTGCAGATAGTGACTAATAGGGATAAAAAAATTCTTTGCAAGAATCTAGGATGATTTCAAGCTGCCCTCCACAGGAAAGAAAGTCAGGAAGGAAGAGAACAACATCCTTTCTTTCTTTTTGAAATCTGCTGTGCTTTCAGTAAACATTTTTTTTTTTTTTTTTTTTTTTTGGCCCTGCATGTTCCATCTTTCTCAATCTTAGCATCATTGCAGAGACAGTGCAAGAATGGAAAACGTTTTCTACACAAGAAACTAAATGTTTGCTTTCTGTTGGCAAAGGAAGACAACTCAGTGGTGTGGCATAATTATAAGCTTTCTATTTTTGAAGATTTGAAGGAAATTTCAGATTTTTCTTAGTTAAGGAGCAGAGTCTGTAATAGGACTGTGACAAATTTCCCACAGCTGCAGTGAGAAAAATATGCATAGCTCTGAAGTATTACAGACCAAATCTTGTGCATGATTTTAAGGTCATATGTTTTGAATGAGATTTTCCTTTGTCTTTGTCACAATATATATGTATATGTATATGTATATGTACAAAGTAAGGGAATTCTAACCTACATTATCTCAGTGACAAATTTATATAAAATATTTTTGATCAATAAACTTCAAAGTTGTTAAAGGAGGGATTATTAAAATTGTTAGAGCAGTGTGAAACTTGCATGGTGCTTTCTGTCAAGACATTGAAATACTCATTACTTCTTTCAGCCTTTGCCATTAGCTCTTACCAGAAATAAGTCAACTCAAGACATCCTTATTTTATCAGCAAAATCCTAACACTGGTAACTTGAAGTTCGAATGGCAAGATTATTTATCTATTTAATTATCTATTTTTTGAACCTCATCTTCAGGCAAGGTAAACTTAAAAAAGATATTAAGGAAGGTTTGACAGTGGAAATCCTGAAGACCCTAAAATCTGTGCTGTGAAGAAACAGAACACACAACTGTTGTTTTCAAACCAAAGTGGCAGCTTATGATTCACAGAGCTATATTAGCGATATTTATTCCTCTGAGACTGGAGGGCGTTTTAGCTCTCTGCCCACTCCCTAAGAGACTACCAAGTACTGACTTGTCGGCCATGAGTGAGACATACATGAGGCATTATTGTCAGCAATGGGTGTAAATAACACTGCATCTAATAGTAGCCTTCCATACTTTACATAAAGTAATTTTCTGTCATCTACAAGATACACAGTTAAGACTATTATACCTTTATAAATCTGAAAAGGCTTCTGCAGAGGTGTTCATGATTTTAAACTTGATCAGTTCTGCACAGGGAGATAATGAGCCTTCTCTGTCCTCGTCAGAATAGCAAATAGCCCCAGGTGACACTGAAAATGAGTCTCCTCTACATAGCATGGATAGTGCAACCTTGATCATGTAGATAAAGTGTGAAGAAAGGACATTCCTTCCTCCAACAATGCTCTAAGAAAGATGCTGACCTTCATCTGGCTCAGAAAGAAACAACCAGGGTGCAGAAGGACGGAGTTCTCGCTGGAGGAAATGTCTTTGGTAACTCTGAGTGAAGTACTGAATCTCCCAGGAAAGGCAGATTTAAGATCTGTGCCTCTCCCTGATATTAACAGTGGGTTAACTTAGACATTCCCCAGCACAGGATGCCAGCTGCTATAAATCCCTTTGCAATGCACTTAACTTTATCTCTAAGTTGTAGAGGAATGTTAGGTGCCCAAGTCAGCACTATAGAGTCCCCATGGGAGTCAGCTGAAATGAAGGTATTGCAAACTTTCCTTGTTGCTCCCACTCTTTCTGTGAATCTGGCTCCTATGTTATCTAAGCCCAATTCATTCATTTTTGAAGGTAGCTGCATTCCTGTTTCCGCTGAATAAGAAACTAAATGCACTAAGGATTGCAGATTATTTGAAAGCCGGAGTAATACATAGTCATATAAGTGCTTTGGCTACAAAGCAAGAAAAGACAGGGAAAAGCAATCAGTTCCTGATGCAAACAGTACCCATCAAATGTGTTATAAGATATGTAGTGCTTTATGCTAAACAATTCAGCAGGAGAAAGTGTGGGGCAAGAAACCATGGGGATAGTCTACTAATTAGAGAGTAATTAATTCAGAGTGTAATCTGCTCCCACTGAGAACAATGTACTTGTCTCAGTAGGACTTTTAGAAAAATAGGAAATAATAGACTCTCATAATTGCAATAGGTAGGTATCCACCTTGGTGCTCAAATGCTTAATTACTTTCCTGCTTTTCTGGTATTAAATCTATACCTAGGCAGCTCAGAAACTTCCTCCAGTCTGAAGCCATCACAGCAACTGTCAGTACTTGATAGGCAGTTCTGAAGTGGGTGCTCTGCACACCTGGGGTCTGCAAACATGGAGGGCACCATCCCTTGAGCCAAAATTTCAGTTTTAATGGGAAGAGAGCAGCTTGGAAAGGTTTCTGTCATTGAGAGGAAGAAAGACTAGCTGACAGCAGTGGTAGGAATTGGTGTTGCTCTGCCTGCCTGTTCTTTCAGAAAGAAGTAGAGATTGTAGGAAAGGGTGAGTGTTCACAGCTGGATGGAAAATGAATAGTGTCTGGGAAATATACACACATATTTTGGGCATCTTTGGGCAAAAAAGTTTGGAAACACAGTTGTTCGCTAGCAAGACAACTGTAGCAAGTGAACTCACACACAAGCACACTGAAATAATATTATCAGTAAGTTACAGCCAATTAATCTGCAGATTTCTAATGCCATCATATCAGTATATACATAGGTCCCAGCCTTGCAAGTTTGTTTCCTTCCAGAATTTAAACATTCTCAAGAAGCTCTCACATCTCCTCCAAGCTTGGAGGGAGGATGGTGTGGCTATGAATTGTAATATGAAAAATATAACTTTTTTCTTGGAAAAATTGTGTGATAATTTACATTGTCAGAAAATGATGAAACCATCTATTTGATTTGAAAACACATCTATTAAAAATATTTGAGTCTGTATTTAGTAGGGTCATGGAGTGACCTTCCCACTGCATGGGAGGCTTCACATATAGCGCTGTATGGGGGCTCTCAGAATAGTAATGTAAAGGAAAAAAACCTGTTTGGAAACACAAGTGTACACACATGATGCTGAGCAAAATGCAGTACCTGATACTAAGGATGTGAACAACTGGGAAAGGCCATGGAGTTGGGTTTTTTTTTTTTTTGGGGGGGGGGGGGGGGAGATGGCTGGTTAAATGGTAGCCTAGTTTGTTGGCTCTTCTGAAGGAGTCGACACTTTTTCCAGTTGTGTCCATGTGCTTCACAGAGCTGCTTCAGAAGCATTTAAACAGACTCCTGCTGAGTCGCAGCTTTGAAATGCCCTAAATGCAAAAGCTCTTTATGAGTCCCAAAAAAAACTTTCGTAAGAAAGGAGGTCAGGCTGAGACAACCTAGCAAAGGTTTTCATCAGACTTAGATGAAATACGTTATTGCACATTTAACAGGCTGTGTTTTATTTCTGCCCTTCTGGCTTAGGTTAAGTGTAAACACTTCTCTAATAAAGTCAGTAAAGGTCATCTTGGAGATATCATCCTCATGGAAAAAGTACAAGCAGTGACAATGTGTCTGAGCTTGCTAAATCTAAAGTAACACTGTAACACTTTTGGGCCTACCCGATATTTCTGAGTACTAATCCATAGGTATCTTGTAGGAAATCATTTTAGACCATTGAAATTGATTTTCCCTTGTTATTGTGATAGTTGCCAGAGTTAAACTCATTTTTATTATATCATTCCATGCAGCTGGTTGATTGGCAATCTGTAGCATAAACAAAGCTCTTTGACAAATATTCCTTAAGGATAACATTGCAAAAGGCTAGCTGTTGTGAAGAACTGATATTTTCTGTTGTAAACAACTCATATGGCAGTGATAGGACTGATCACATGGGATTTGCATGAGAAGGTAAGTTCTAGGCAATAATAATAAGTTCGAGAGGTTGAGAAACACATTTTAAAAATTTTCTAATGATATTCAATATTGCTTCTTTAAATGTCACATATGAAGACAAAATTTTTGAGGAAGTTTGTACATATTATTCCTTTGTAGTAGTCAGCAGTCTGGCATCTACTAGGATAGCATCCACTTTTGGGGTACTATAGCAAAACACAGGGAAGAACACAAAAATGATCCAAAGGTTAGAAAATATGATGTATTGAGAAATACTGAAAGATCTATGTCTTTAGTTTAGAAAAATAGAAAGAAAGAAGGGGACATTAAAAACTCCAAATATTAAAAATGAAAATGATCAGTTGCTATTTAATCTGCATAAAATATAAAAGGAAGTAAACATTTTAATGTACATAAAGAGATTCTTGTATTACATATTTAGGCTTGTTTATTGTCAAATGCATTTCCTATGGAGATTATGGTATTCCCCTTACTGGAAGTTTGAGACTTGAACCGGATGGCTGCCAAAGATGAACCAAAAGTACTGATCCAGACTCAGAGTAGGAAAATGGACCTCCTGAGAATCCTCCCAGTCCCAGAGTTGTGATCACAGTAGTTAAGAGAATCCATTTAAACCGAGACACTTCTTTTCCTATGGTCTGGGATTCCCTCTGGGACCTACCCATCTGTAACTTATTACTGCTCTGATCTGCTTTAGCCTTTTTCTTGGGAAAGAAGCTGTCTTCTTCAGGCATTAATAGAAAAAAGAAGGGTGCACAGACTATCTCCATCCCATTAGTCTCCCACCTGCTAGAGAAACTGAACGGGAAGGTAGTGGAATCAGACTGCATTGCGATCTTTGTAAAACAAAGCACCACATAAGAATATGTGATATTACTATAATTGAGCAGTGTACCACTTCTCAGCCAAATCACTCATGTGGCATTTCATCCTTCCTCTCTTTGAGTCCTGTTTTGCATTTAAGGAATATACCAGGATTAATCTGATGACTTGGAGTTTTAGACCAATTTTTGGTTTTGGACACTAAAACTCTTAATTACAAATGGAAGATTCATGTGTATGAGACAGACTTCTTAAAGATCACTCTTTCACCACAGAAAACTTCCATAAGAACTCAGGATAATCAGAAATTTCATAGATTTCCATTCCAACTACAAAAAAGGTCTTGTTTTCAATAATAGCAAAGTATGGCAGTATGTTTATAAAGAAACAATCAGCTCTCAAAGTATGGTACCCTGCTTGCACATTCAGTTTTCCTTTAAGAAGGTGAAATTAGAAAGAGGGAACCACATGGAACAGAAATTAGCCACAGAACTCACTGCTGTACTGGAAGTGCTTTAACAGTACAGTGATGTGCTGTTAAACATAAGTGCTAAAATAGAACTATTCACAGTGAGCCCAAACTTTGAAGTGACAGGTACTGATGATTTAATTGCTATTGATTTCAGCTGGAATTATTGAACTTATCATCTACTAGAAAAGATTGACTTTTGTGAAGCAGGGAAGCATAGATTAAAATGAGATCTTAATTTTAAAAGAAATTACCTTTTCTATTAAGAACTACAACCTCATAGTCAAATCAATGAGGAAGTAATGACATCCTTGGTACACCGTACACTGAAATGTACAAGACTTAGGGAAAAATATAATGTAAGGTTGTGGGTCCCTTTCACATACTCGTTAACACAGCCTCATCATCAGGATGTTATTGCCTTGAGCACACGAGAACTGAATTTGCCTAATTTTAACCCTCAAAGTAAATGTAATGGTCTTGTTATTACCGTACTCTTCAACTTATTGTGGAGTTGTAAGTGAACGTTATTTCAATTATTTTGTTCTTCACAAACAGTCTTTTTTTTTTTTCTGTGAAATAATTTTAAATTTTTTCAAACACAGGGAGACTGATATTTTCACCATCTCTCTCACACTGCTATGTATTTTAACATATAGGAACCAGATATCATAACAATGATTGCTCAGTCTTCCAGCTCTAAGTGTTGTCTACTTGTAAATACCCAGGTTAATAAAAAAGTGTGCATGTAAGGTCATGTTCCAAACAAAGACATTTCATCCTATTTGAAAGCTAGTTTTAATGATTTACTTCTGCATGAATAAAATACATTGGTTACAGTCTGTAATTTTGGATCTGGAGATGAACAGACTGGAAACTTGCATGAAAAGGGTTATAGGAGCAACTAATAAAGCCAGAAGGCTAATTTTTCAGTGTGACCCAGAAGCCCTATTGGTGCCACTTTCTCTTGATTAAATTGTTATTTGTGACAGGCCTGGAGACATGTGGTTTTGGTCACAGTGTTTCTATTGTCTTTACTTTCAAACTCTATTCCATTTTGCCAATTGATTTCTGCTGCTAATGTACATTGCCATGTGATAAATAGGTATAAAAAAATAGATCTTGAAGGCACTAAGTAATTCAATATTAAATAAAAATTACTGCTCTGAAAAGCCAAGGATTCATATACAGATTATGTTCAATGTAAAGCTTCACCAATTTGGCTATGGTATGGCTAAAATGTCTATCAATCTGGTGACTACATACAAAGACATATGCACATTATGCAAGCCCATATTTACAAAGTACCTAATAGAGTATTATACAATGCATTTGTTTTGGATAACCTTGGATAGATGTATACTGAAGGTAATATAATTGCAGATTTAAAGACTGCAACAGAGAAAGAAAGGTTAGTTAAGGTTGCACATTTTTTTCTTAATGACAATGCAAACAGGTTTAGGTGTTCATTACATTGTAATATTCCATTGCTGTAGCTGAGCTTTTTGTTAGTCTTTAAAAGGAAAAAAATTCCTATTTTATAACCAACGGTTGTTAGCCAACCATGGTCAAACTACTGAAATTAAATGGCTCCTTTTTTTTCTTTTTTCTTTTTTTTTTTCCTTTTGAACAAAACAGCTTTTGAGATGTACTGACCAATTCAGCAGAGAACATTACAGGCAGAGAGCATTACAGCCTTACATAACATACACATTTTGTGCAAGCAGTATTAAAAAGTCACAACCATTCTTAAGTGAAAAGGCTTCAGATCTTATTCTAAATTCCTAGCTCTTGATTACATTGAAACTCTTCTAACTCTCCAAATTTATTGTCATTTACAGATTGATGTTTCATGCCTAGAAACACTTCTGTATGTGCTTGGAGGAACCTGTCCCTTGAAAGGGCCCCTTGATACACTGTGTGGTGGCACCATTTAATCCCTTTTTTAAACTAATCAAACTCCTGTCCAGAAACTTATTGGATAACTGTGAAAATACAAAGATTAAATACTGAAGGTCAGTGTAAGTGATGACTGATCATAAAAACATGGGATGAGTCTTGGATAAAGAAACCTCAATACTGAAGCTTCTGTTTGAATTGAGAGTAACAGATTTACAAAATGGCATCCTTCAGTGACTTATGTTATTTGTGGTGGGTTTTTTTAAATTTTCAGTTTAAGTTTCATACTCTTCTTTTCCCAGGACAAGCAAGAAAGTACTTTAAGGCCAGGGCAAATTCTCTTCTTTTTTTTTTTTTTTTTTTTTTAGACAGGATGCATTATTGTAAACCCGGCCTCCTCATGATGTTCAAGTCACCCAAAAACTTGTTCTGCTTTTAAACCTGTAGAGTAGTAGTGCAAATCCACTTTTTAGCACTAGGGGGCTATGCCACTTTTTTGTGATCTTTGGTTTAATCAGGAGGATTCATCACACAACCAATTTTGTTTCTGTAATGAAAAAGCAAACGCGTGCAGTTTTTTTGTCTCATGGGATAGTGGCTTTTCTCTCCTAGTTCATCCTTTCACACACTTCCATATCAGAAAACACATGTTATTTTAAAATAAACTCCATAGTGTAGTTATTCACTAACTATAATCTTCTATATGTCTTTATTTTCTTTCTCATGTGACACTTGAACAATAAGCACTCTCTTTAATGAAGATGGTGAACCACAAAACCTTCTGAAGTATACCAGGTAAAACTGTATTTGGGACTACAAAAAACAGAAGTGGGTGTTTCTGCACTTACTCTGAACTGAATATTGCTGAGCTTTGCAGTTGAAAAAGAAATACTGTAGCTACATTGCAACATCTTATATTTTGAAAGTAATACATCAGCAAAGCATCAGTATACTAATGAATGTTTCACAGCTGCAGTATTATAACTGAAGAGGCAAGAAATACATTAGAAAGACACATGGCTGAATAAGGATGTCTCTGTAAGGAGGCATTTAGCTGTATGAGGATCCAGTTCTCCTATACCTAATATATACAGTCTTTGAAGAAGCTGTGACAGAAATTAGGGGATATTCAAATTTTATTTATTACTTATCATTTAAATATCTTTTAAAACATGCATACATGGACAAATGTTTAAAAAAGACTTTCCCCTGAAGTTAAAGACAAATCTGTAATAATGGTCAATAACAGCTGCTTATTTTATATGAGTATCTTTTAATTTCCTCTCTCCTGAAAGCTATTTTTTTTTTTTGCAGGTTAGTGTCTAAAACATCAGAAGACTCAAAACTGTATTGAATGACAGTGAGGAGCTGGGGATGGGAGAAGAAAGAGCAAAAAGGAGAGTGATGGCTCTGTTATGGTGTAACACAATAAATACTATGAGAGTTCTGACAGGCTATGACCAACAAAAAAGTTCCCAGCTGAAGATAAGAGTATATAAGGCTTACTAGGTTCTCCAAGACCCATATTATATCTGGCCCAGGTGCTTAAACCCAGGTTCTTGCTTAGTTGCATTCTTATTCTGGATCAAAGTTACACCAACGCACATACTTTAAAGCTTTTATTTTAGTCCTCCTCTGGGAAAAGTGATGAGTTTGGAGAGGAAAAATCACTGGAACTCATTTTTTAAGATGAATCCCACTGGCTTGTCACAAAGATATTGTGATGGAGAGAAAATTGCAGGTAACCTGAGAACTGCAGCAAGCATAACAACATGGCCAGTCTGTCATCTATAACTGGAAATACTGTCCTAGAGATATCCTTCTGGAGTGCCATCCTTTGCTCCAGCTAAAGCAGTACAGATTCCTGATCAAAAACTTGCTTGTCCACTTCAGAACATGAGTGACACACAGCACCCCATCTTCTGACCCGGTGTTCACAGTTACATCCCTCACCTGACACAGGAGCATCTGGTGGTTCCTCAGGAAAGGTACCATATGTTTTAATGATGGGCCACATCTAAGTGCTATAGGCTGAACAAAACCAGTGTTTGCACCTTATAAACAGTCTTTCCAAAAGGCTTATTCCTTTTTCTCTTATCCCTACTCCCACACTCATGCCTATTCCTAGTAAAGCAATATTTCCTAAATCCCATTGAGTGTGTTCCTTTAAAACCTCATAAATTATTGAATACCAGACCATGACTGGTTGAACATTAGACTCAGTTCTTGGATGTGAATTGTCCTATTTGTAGCTGACTGTTCCGAACCTGGTACATTTAAAACATTCCAGGAATTAATACTATTCGGCACAAAGTTGTTGAGCAGCAATCAGTAAAGATCATTGCCACAGCATCACTTCCAAATGGCAACAAGAAAGAGCTTCATAAATTTTCTTTTCAAAGAATATCCTGGGACATACATGTTGAAACACACAACTCAGTCTGGTCTGTACTCTTTCACCTTTTCACATCTTAGAGAAAGCTTTTATGTCAGGTTATTTAGTATGACCTTATTATTAAGATTGTTTACTTCCGTTTTTCTAAATTTCTGAATTCAGCACAGCATTACATACATTGAGGAACAATATAAAGTCACTAACTAATTCTGAAAAATATGTATAGAAATACAGATACTTTGTAAAGTACTCTCTTGGTTTTTTGTTCTTGATTGCTCACTGATGCAGCTGACCAGTGTACGAACAGTTGTATTTCTGTTACTCTGCCTTCTTCCTCTCCATTCCCACACAATTGTCTCTACCCATTGCACCCCATTAGAAAACTAGTCCTTTTTTCTTCCACATGGTACTGTGTGATCTTACCACCCTACTGGACTGTAAGAGTCAGAAGCCTAAACATAATAATTGTAATTATTTTTAATGCCAGTAGTTATCTTGTTATAACTACTGACATATGAAAGAGTTCATATTTTATAACATTTTTAGAAGTAACTCACTTTCTCATTTAGCAGGCAAACAATATAGTGCATAGTGATTTGCTATAGAGCTGTGTTAGATAACTTACAAAAATACTTAGGTAAGAGGCTTCTACCTTGCTATTTTTAACCTTTGTCTGCTTTTCTGCTGCCACATTTTAGGGATGAAAAATAAATGGTCTGTCCTGGGTAATTCAGAAAAATTCACATAAGCTGATTTCAAGTTGCTTAATATTTTTAACCTTTTCCTGCTTTTCCAGTGCCATTTTATTAAGAATAAAAAAATTAATGACCTGACCTCTTCTCAAAGTCACGAATGTAGAAAGGCATGTGTACAAATGAAGAACAGAAGTTTCCAAATCAGAGAGAAATGTATAATATTAATAATAATCTATAGCTTTTGGAGCCAAAGCTTTTATGCTGCATGCCCTCTTCATTTCTCCATGTGATTAGTTTCTCTCATTAGAATGAAAACCATTTATCATCCTCAATGTACAGATAATATGATGATTGATGGCTTTGCAACCAGCTGTATAATATGCAAATATGTGACTTTTTAATATTTTATGAAACACGGCATGCGTGCATGGTTGTTTTAATCCCTTTAACGTTCACATTATAAGCATGCCCTGTAACATTATCACAGTAGGGCCACTGGACCCTCTCTTATCAAAACAGACATGATTTCAATAACAATCCAGCATAAAGCTTTTTTTTTTTTTTCTGTTGACATTTTTGTAGTACACTTGGATAACAGTTCTATAAATGTAATCATTTTGTCTCCAGCACCGATGCACAACATTATCGTTACTATGAGTAGGTTCATTAAAATGTTCCATGTTATTAAGACCCTACATATTTACATTTACTAAGGACCAGAAAAATCCTGTCACCAGCTAGGGGAGATGTTATATTTCCTTCTCACCTTACTTTTGCTGGTGTTTTTTATGACATAGAGCAATGTGATGAACAGGTGCAAAGACTGTATGGAGCCAGTGAAATGAAGTCTGCAGCTCATGAGAGCCAGCCACTGCCCCCAACACAGGGAAGGGCTATAGATAATGCATGCTTCACTCTTAAGAAAGGAAGGAAGAGGCGGATGACTTTATAGAGCCCAGCACTTAGGAAACTTGGTAATTTTCATTGGGATCAGGAACTGGTGAGAAAACAAGAAGGTAGAAAAGCTGGAGAGCTCTCTTTCACATTTGTCACATCTTTGAGATCCAGTAGAGGGGTCCCAGAGACAAATGGTCTAGTCATGAGGACATGTGTCTTATGACAGACAAAAACATGTGCCATAGCCTAGCAGACCTTCAGCTTTGGAGAAAGAAGTCAGGATATTCATCCTGGTTCCTTTCCATTTTACCTAGCATGGTACATTCAAGATATTTCAAGACAAAATTAAGAAGAAAAAAATTAGCACCATAGACTAGATGTAAACATGGCTCCTGATGAATTACTCCCTTCTCCTCTTTTCCTTCCTTTTTTTTTTTTTTTTTAATTTTTTTTATTCAAACTCAGCAGCACCTGACATGCACAGTCAAAGTGATTTTGTTTGTGGAAACAACAAGAGTTGTATAGATCGATTTTACTAAGGTCTGCCGCAGACCTTCTTCTGAGCCTTCAAGATTCTCTATGTATTTTTAAGGTTTTTAGACTGCCCTTTTCTTCAAGGATTTCTTCATGACTTCTAGCTTTTTGTCTAAGAGGGAAAGATTAATATCTCTTACAAGATGATGAACACTGCTTTTTAAACAGTTGGACATTTTGCCATTGACTGATACTATAAACTTCACTGTGACATTTTCTAGAGCATCCATGTCTTGAGACAGATACAAACTTGCAGTTACAAGGGAGCAGGGGATTGGAGGGGCTCCCATGTGACTGAGCACTTTCAAAGACCCATTCCCTCACTGCAGCAAGATTCTACTTGAAATGATATTTTGACACAAATATATCCCCAAATGTATATGTTGTACAAGAACACCTTCAAATTCTTTCAAATTGGCATGAATATGACTTTCAAAACTGTCAGTTATGTCCTCAAAAAAATATCTGCCTCACATCCTCTGTTGCTCCTGTCAGAGAACACACTGGGGAGACTGGAAAATAGTATGCTTAAGACCATTTTATCCCTCAAGGCTGTGACTCAACCACCCTGTTTTTCTGTCCAGTGGCAATACAGTTACATTCAACAAAACATTTGAAAAGTTATTGCCCAGAGTCGTCCAGGTGGGGTCTGGCTGGAGTCTTCTCTTAAAAGAAGACTAAGCAGGGAGCTGCCTGTCACCAGAGGTTGGTTGAGATGGCTCTTGTCACCTCTGGGTACTGAGAATTTCTTAGTTCCTGCATGCGTGTGATGAATAGCTAGCTTTGATATCAAAGGATTATTCACTGGCACTGCATTCTTTGTGAAGGTTGTGGTAGATGGTTATAGTGTCTGTAAAATGGTCAGCTGGCCCTGTATCTTGCAGCCCAGCTGCGAGTCTGTGCACCTGGACCTGTAACTTCAGACACTTACCTCAGTGTCTGGATCCATTCTTACCTCTCACCAACACTGTCTTGATCTGCTGCTTTCTGGAGAAGATGAAAAAAGTGAAGAGGAATGAACGGAGCAATACAAGAATCTACTATTTTCATATTTTTCCAAGTAAAATGTCTGTATTTCACTATCAGGACAGTGACATCGCAGAGTTGTCCATCTTTCCCTATCCCTTTTCTGAAATCAGTGTGTTTATGCTTCAGGTTTCCTGCAATGGTTTACTGGGTCCCTTGTGTGGTGTGTACTCCAGGTAGCAAAGACCTAATATTTAATACCATGTCTTTCTCTTAGAAGGCTAACGTGGCCTTCTTGGAGAAAAAAAAAAAAAAAAAAGGAAAAAAGAAAAAAAGAAAGAGACTCGCAAACAGACAAAGCAACTTAGGGTTGAACATTTTAACTAAACATTTCTTCTTCTGGAAGATATTCAGCAATTCTGATTTGTCTGTGTTGCAAGGAAAGGTTGCTCTACATACCCCCTTCGCTTTCAAAATTAGCATGTACTCTGTATACTACACTTGCAGTCTGGGAATTGCATCATCCAAACCCTTCTTCTACACTGATTTTGTACTAGATCATGTAATTCTAAAAATAAGAACAGCAATATGACATCTTTATATATTCCTTGTTCTTCCCATTCACCTTCTGATAGTGATGGTCAATTAGTATAATTTTGCAATATTTTATGTTTTATTTAGCACTAGCACCTATGGACTTAGCAGATCATCAGAATTTAATTTTTTATTCTCCCTTTTCCTTATAAGAAGAAATGACTGGATATATGCATATTTAAAAAAAAACCACCAACCAACCAACCAATCAAACAATGAAATAATAAATGGGAAAAAAACCACAGCAAAACACCAACCCTCTCATGTTTTTTTTTATTTTATCTGGGACATTTCTGAATAAGCATATTACTGTATCCTTATATTTTAGAGGATAGAGCAGAGGCCCTTCATTCTTTGAACTAAGGCTTCAGGGGTGAAACAGAATCATAGAATGGTTTGGGTTGGAAAGGTCCTAAAGATCATCTACTCCACCCTCCCTTCCATGGGCAGGGAGACCTTCCACTAGACCAGGTTGCTCAAAGCCCCGTCCATCCTGGCCTTGAAAACTTCCAGGGAGGGGGCAGCCACAGCTTCTCTGGGTGACCTGTTCCAGTGTCTCACCATGCTCACAGTGAAGAATTTCTTCCTTACATCTAATCTAAATCTACCCTCTTTCAGTTTAGAAGCCATTACCCCTTGTCCTATCACTACACTCCCCAGTAAAGAGTCCCTCCCCATCTTTCTTTTGGGTCCCCTTTAGGTACTGGAAGGCTGCTATAAGGTTTCTGTGGAGCCTTCTCTTCTCTAGGCTGAACAACCCCAACTCTCTCAGCCTGTTCTCATAGGAGAGGTGCTCTAGCCCTCTGATCATCTTCATGGCCCTCTATTATACACCTGTATAACAATTCAGCACATGCTGCCTGAAGGATGGTGCACTGAAATAATACTGATGAGACTGCCTTACTAAGCAGAATGACTTACTGAAGAGTAATAGGTAAAAGGCCATGTGATTTCTCTCTTTTTCTGTATAAAACAGAGATGTAGCTTTTGTTGTAAAATACACTGCATCCTAAGACAAAGCATTGTATAAAAACTAATTTCTTATAGAGGCATCACTACCAACTAATGTGATTTCAGGATGTTGTTTTCTTAGAAAAGTCTTTTCACTATTTTATGATACAAAATCACAAACCGCATCTACTCCCATTCCATCATTTTTCTGCTCACTGGAAGAGCAGAACTTCTTCCCTTATGCAAGAAACATTCTTATAATACATAAATATAAGATGGTGTTTTCCAGGAATAAAATTTTTAGAATACTGAGCATTAATTGGCATACCTTTTTTTAACTGCCAGCTCTAAACATAAAAATATTTACAGTGAGGGTAGCAGCACAATGTGAGGTAGGAATTACAGAGACGAAATGAAACTACAGAATCCTCCATGAAGAGAGTCCCAAGAATGGTGAGGAAAGGCTGGACTGCAAACTCACAGCCCTGCACCTGGGACACAGCTGTTGTCTTTGGTCCCTGTGTACAGGAGAGGGAAGGCAGCAGCAACAACAAGGTACTGAAAACAAGGCAAGGAGTTGAAAGATGGAAACAGTTTTAAGGGAAGAAAAACTGGGCAGAGGACAGCACTAGCTCATGTTCCGCAAGTGCTATAACCTATCTGGGTCTTACCAAGATCAATAACTCTCATATGGAAGAGGCCTAAAAATTTTTGTTACAAACATGGATTAAAAAAACCCAAACTCAAACCATATAATGACTTAAAGTATCATTGATTGATAAAGGTAAATGCACAATTTATCTTCTTTATAGCCCAAGTTAAATGTATCATTAACTAATTATATAGTAACAACATATTTGTAATATCATAATTAAAGCCTGCTAAAAGATCTGAACCTCAGAGAAGGATGAGCTTGCCCTTCTTAGTCATTAACATCACAGAATCCCGTCACCCTTCTCCTGTATCTTCCTCACATACTCCCATCTTCTTGATTTTCATCATAAGCTACAAGTAACTACTACTCTGACCAAACTAAAAAGGAAAGGTAAAACATGCAGAAATGTGTGTAAAATCAGGTTTTTATAGAGATCATTTTATTCTGTGAACTTTAGGTCATGAAACTGAAAAATATTTAAGTATGATGGCTCAGACAAACATTTTATTTACTAATATTAGTGTGATAAAAGAGTCTTCCCTCCTTGACTCGAGATAAATGACAATTACAATAAATGCATTTCACCTTTGACCATGATTTGAGATCATTCATTAATCTACACACACTGTTTAATCTCAGCTGAGATTAGATTTTAAATTCAATTATTGTTTTAATATATATAACATTTAAATTTCCATCAGAATTCTGTTATTTAATAACTAGTAACACAATATTTTTATCTCCTGCTTGAGCCTCAGAATACTCAGTTTCATAATTCAGCATTATTTCTAATTGGAGCTGTTGATAAATGATGAGCTTTCTTAAATTCTCCCACTATCTTCTATAAATTTTTTCATATGGGCAGTGTAGAGTGCTGGGACTTTCTTCCTTTTTTCATCAGCTTATGAAATAAAATACTGGATATTAAAAAGAATTTGGGTCAGATTCAGAAACATACTTAATTTTAGGTTAAACTAAAATCCTGAACTTAAGGTATGCAATGCTTACTTTTTAAGCAGCTCCCACTCTTCCTCTCCTTCCCAAAGTGGATAAATTCACTTTCAGCACCAATTGTCCTGATGTGAAGTATTAGTGGTCAAAATATCTGCATGTAGAATAGGGAGAGACCTTCAGGAAGCACGTTCAGCATGGTGGTGTTTGAAGCTCATGGTACATACATTTAAAATTCTAACCTTTACTTTTAAATATCTATTATTCTGTTAGACCTGACTCTCTACATACTTGTATTAGTCTGTCACTCTTCATTAATGGTGAGAAACCAGTATGACAATAAGAAAACTGGCCTGAAAGGGACCTTGTGCAGATTGGATTAGGCCACCTCTAAGATACAAATTAGGGAAAAGCTAATAATTCAGACCATTTCTATATTTAGTTAGATGCAGCCATGATTAGTATTTAGCATAACAATAAACCTTCACTTTCTGTATATAGAATTCAAACTCCCTGGAACTTTAAAGAGCTTTGGTTAATACATAATAAAATAATGAAAGAGCTAAAAAGAAAAGTAAATTTCTAAAAAAGCACATCTTACAAAATCTAATTAGCAGGTAAAGTTGTGTCTTCTCAGAAAATTAATTTTAAATTCCAACAGCAAATGCAACTGCTTTGGGGGAACAATAACCAGCGGAATTCCTCACTCTTGTCTGAAAGTTCAATAGTGAGACAAGTATTAGGTGTTCACACTGTATTAGGTGAAGCATTTCTGTTCTCCATCCCAGAAACCAGACTACCAATTTGAAATTCTTCAAGTTGTGTCTTATCTCAAATTGTAGGATTATACCATCTTTCTGGGTTTGAAACTACCATCTCTTATTCCTAGCTAAAGTCACTGAAGTTCATGGGATTATTATAATGATTAAAGTTTAATCTTTCAAGGACCAAATCTCTAAATTATTAATCATACAAGTATTAATTTCTTATACTAATTTTTACTCTTTTTCTTATTCTGATACTTAGTATGGACACTCTTTCAACTTCAAGGACAGCTTAAAGAACAATAAATTATATGAAAATGTTTGAAAATAATACTAAAACAAGAGCTATAGAAGTATGGATAAAACCTTAAAACAAAATAAGAAAGAAAGAGTATTTGTGTTCTGATTACTAGAGTTGTTGATATTGACATTGACACTTCTTCTTAAAGCTTCTGAGAATCAGCCCAACAGCTTACATTACAACTATAAACACCTCTGTTAAGCGTTAAAATCTCTTAAAGTGTCTATACATACTTTTAATGCCAAGATGCACATGCCTATGCACATATAGCACCTGAAGAAAGTCATTCCCCTGATGTGTTTGTCTTTCTATTGGAATGAAGAGAAAAACAGATTACCATTTTGGGGTTGACCATGTCAATTAAAAGTATCTGTGATGCCGTTATCCTTCTCTAGGTAATAAGGAGAAAGTATCCAGAGATTTACCTCATTCCTTTCTCCATCCCAAATACACACCAAATACAAGCAGTAGGAAAGTAGAGTGTTTGTCGCAAGGTAAATTCCTAGCTACCTTCGGTTCAGTGATGAGTTTTGTAAAGCATGTGCTCCTCACTGAAAAGCAATCTGCTGGGCAAATCTTCCCTTCTTTTCCCTAAAACTACCCTATACTGAGGAAAATAATTGCTGGAATTCTAAACTTTGATTTTGTCTAACGGTGGTTTCACCTTAGACTGTGGAAGTCTGCTGTTGCTATTAGTGTTGATCTTCTGCTTTTATATGTGTATATTTAAAGTGTAGACATCCTCATGGAAGTAAAACCTGTCTTTTGCTGCACTGAAAATAACTCAAAGTTCTGAAAGCTGGAATTTTCTTTTCTTTTTTCTTTAGAGACTAATGAAACAAAAGAAATTTCTTTCATCTTTTAAAGAATTTTTCCCATTCTCCTAATCAACACTTTCTCATTTTTTTTTTGTCACTGCTTTTGATGTTTATATAGACTGTTAAAATAATTAAGGTTAAAAGGAACATCTTGAGGTTATCTAATCCTATCCTCTACTCGAAGAAAGGACAAATAGTTCATGTTGCTTGGGGCCTTATTCAGTCAAGTTTTGAATATCTCCAAAGAAGAACTCACAGCCCTCTGGACAACCTATTCCATGGTTTGAACACTTTTATGGTGGTAAGTTTTTTCCTTATATCTGGTTATGATTTCTGATGTGGAAACTTTGTCCATTGCCTCCCCTCTGTGTGCACCTCTGGGAAGAAAGTAGCTATGTCTTCTTTATGCCCTCCCATTAGGTAGCTGACTGAATAAGACCTAACTGAATCCTCTCTTCAGGCTGAACAAACACAGCTTCCTCAGTCTGTTTTTGTATGCTATGTGCTGTCATGTATGTTGCGTGCCCATAACTTTCCTGATGGCCCTTCACTAGGCACTCTCTGGTATGTCAATATCTTTCTTGTACCAGCAAGCCCCAAACTGCACCCAAATAGTATTCTGGATGTCATCTCATAAATGCCAGATAGAAAGGAAAAAACACTGCCTTCTGCCTGCTGCCTACACTTTCCCTAATATAGCCCAGTATGCCATGAGCCTTCTTTGTCACAGAGGCACAATTTAGTCATGGGGACCTCCAGATCGTTTCTCAGAAAACTCCTGTCTAAGTAGTTGGCCTGTACTGTTGCATGGGTATATACAGGTACAGGATACAGGATTTCATTGTCCCTTTTGCTGAACTTCATGAGGTTCCTGCCAGACCGTTTCTCCGTGCTGTCCAGGTCCATCAGAATAACAGCCTTGGCCTCCAGTGTATCAACTACCCCAGACTGTCAGTTTGGTGCCATCTGCAAGGTTGCTGAGAAGGCAGTCCTCTCCATCATCTGGGACACAAATAAAAGCATGAACACTGTTGATTGCTGAGATACATCACTAGTAACCAAACAGTACTTGGACTTTGTACCACTGTTCACAATCCTTTGAGCCTGGCAATTTAGGCAACTTTCCACCCACTTTATACTTCATTTATGCAGATGCCACCAATTTGGATATATAGGTATACTGTGGGAGATCATGCTGTAAGACTTGTGAATATATTGCATCCTTTGTGCATTTTCCTGCATACTACTAAAATGTGTCCCACTCATGCAGTCAGTTTTATTCTAACACTGAACTGCTGTTGAAATCACCTTTCCTTAGTTTAAAAAGGCTGAAAAATCTTCAGCAGGATAGATCTAACTATATAGGTCCTATTCTCTAACAATTCCAAAGTTCTTAATGCTTTTAATGAAATTCAACAGTTAATTTAATGGTTGATTTTAAAAGCAGAACTGATTAAAGCCAGTATAAAGGTTTTAAAAAATAACCCTTTGTAGCACTACTGCCATCCTTCTTTCTGTCTCTCATCACTCTCCCATCATTCTACATTCCAGACTTCACTTCATCTGCCAGGCTCTTACGGAGCTGCTGCAAAGAGTCTGACATTTAGCCTTTTCTGCTTAGCTTTTGTCAGTCAACACTATTCCTTGTCTGAACTCCCCGAATGCACTTTGCAAATAGTTGGGTAGTGTCAGGCATACTACAATTGTGAGATTGACTGTTTCTTTCCCTCCAGAAAGCCTGCAATTGTGCCAAGTGTAACTGTTTGCTTACTTGTCTTATAGCCTATCTATCACTTGCTTGGTATGGGATGACCTGAAAACTGTCAGATAATGGCTGAGCCAGGGCATTTGTATCACCTCTGGGAAAACACCTGTCAGCTGTTATGTACAGCCCAAAGTTCAGTAAACAAGACGACAAGGAAGGCAATAGAATCAAGAGAAGAAAAGTAGTGACTGTCAGAAAGCAGGTTCGGCAGAAATCATTGCTAGATATGCCAACCAGTGTCTCAGCTGGCAGTTGTTTAGTGTTTGGACTGTTCAGATGCATCTCACTGGTAGACTGGGGTATGTTCTGTGAGTTGAGTGACTTCAATCACATTTTTGCTGCTGTACTGTCATTTGTAGGAACATCGTTTCCAAGAATGAATGGGTGAGAAATGACAAAACATTACTGGGCAGTTTGGAAATCCTAACGAGCAGATGGGTATTTTGCTACCTGTATAACTGAGCACTCTATCTGCTTTATTAAAAAGAGGATAAAAGACTTTAAAAGAGAACAAAAGGCAGCTTAAATTAGAGTAAATAGACATAAGAAAGGATTCATATTCACAGAACTCAGAAAATTAGGATATGGTTTTACTGGGATGAAACAAAATGGTCAAAATTTAAACAATGCTTTTATCTCTTTTGCATTAAAAAGATAAACCTAAATAAATGATGTGGAATTTATATCCAGAAGTTTCGGAAATTTTTTTCTGAAATTAAACTTTGGGCATGGTCTTAGTTCTGCAGAAGATTCTATATAAGAGAAAGTTATTTGCTAACTATGGCATACATGAAGAACACACACTGATGAATAAAACCTTTCCAGTTCATTACAAGATCATCTAAGGCACTACAAAACCACTTACGCAGAGACAATAGTTCAGAAAGGGAAAACTATATTGCTAAGTAATTCTTACAGAAATTAATTTTCATCTGAGGTTGACTACTCACTTATCTAGACTACAGGAACAAATAAAATTATGGTCTTTACTCAAAGTAGTTCAGGGTCTGTTAAGGGCATAGAAAAAGTAGAAGGGAGACAGCCACTTCCCCAGAATCACCCCACTGATAAGAGGCAGAGGGAGGATTATAACCATGACTTAAACAGCCTTTTCAAGTCACTAAAACTCTTTCCCAGAACAACCACAATCTGGAGTACAACACTTAGCCAGATGTTGTGGAAGCATGGATAATGACTGTAAAAATGGGCTGCTAATAAGCTGAGCATGAGCTTTTCTGACAAATGAGCTGTTAGGAAGCAGTAAGCTTGCAGCAGGTGAAGCTTTCTTGAACTGAACTTGAGGTAGCCTAAGTGCTCTGTAAGTAAGAAATAGTTACTCTGTGTAGAATGAGATACCTAGGACTCTAATGTAATGATGCACATTGGTAAATGAAGGCTTGGTGTGATAGCAGAGGCTTTGAGAAGTGGGGACATAGGAAACCATGCAGAGGAGATAGGCATGAGATCATAAGAGATGGGGCAGAGGGTAACCAATGGTCAGATAAAGAAATGCAGATCTGGAGCTGGACAAATCTGATTTTAGGGGGAATAAAGTGAACAATGAAATAGCGTCTAACATAGTTCAAAGGCACCCTATGTATCACATTTGGATGTAACATACAGTTGCAGACCAATGAAGAAATATCAAAGGTGTAAAAGTGTTTTAGCAAACATAAAAATGAGCCATGGTGAAAACAAAAAACAATTCTATGATTAGACTTGAGATTTCAGTTCAGTTATGCTAAAAACGAATTCTTGGTTTCATAAACAAGTTATATATCTTTTTTTTTCCCGCAAACAAGGTTGTACAAACAGTTGCACAACAAGTACTCTTAAGTATCTGTAGGTCTCAGGCTCTTTAGTCAAAGACCATTTCCCTCGATGTGCTTGCTCAGAAGTATCAGCATTAGCACTACAGAAGTACCACTTCAGACTGTGTGCTGTCATCAGGCAAGTTAAAAAGCAACATTCCTTCCACCCCTAGTGGGAATGTGGCCATAAATGGGAGAACCTTCACAGGCTACTCAGGACTTTAAATTTAGTAGGCTTCACTGGAATGCCATAGGAAACCAGTCTATCCCAAAAACCAATAAATGTTATGCTGAAGACAAATCTTCAAATCAAATACTGCCACCCCCATATCTAACAGTGAATAAAGAGCAGCAAATTACACAATGCCTCCCATGGAGTCATCCTTTTTTTAATACCTTCCGTAGCACTGGGAAAAAAACATGAGTATCCTTTCCCTGGAAAACGGTTCAGCTGCACAGATTCCACCTGAAGACACTGTAAATGTGTCTAACCCTGTGCATGCCCAAATATGCCTATGGACAATCACACAAAGGAGAGAAACCCATAGCAGTCATGGCTTTGCTATCTGAGGACTCCTAGGAGTTTATACTGTACCATACTTCTTTTAAAGTACACCAAATAAGCATACCTTACACAATGCATTATAAGAAAATGACTATGAGAAACTTTGTCAAGCAAGGAAAGTCAACTGGAAGTGATGGTGGAAATCCACATTATAAACTGGTGGGCAGAGTTTCAGACCTCTGTTCACTAGACAACCCTGGTATTTGCCTTGGGGAACAGTCTCATACCCAAATAGAGCTATTAGAAGTTGCTGAACAACCTTGAAACTGGAAATATTTGAAGACATCCCTGTATTTTCTTTTCCTGCATCTATCAAAAAAATTTAGAGTATTTGTCTCTCTCTGGCTGAAACAGAATCAGCATATTTCAGGCTGCAGAACTCATTTTCATCTTCCCTCAGCCATCAGCTTACACTGGCCTGTCACAAATTTCCCTATCAGCCCCCCTGACTGATTAATGGCAAGGAGCAGATGTCCAAGTCTGTATCTATCACAGCAGACAGCTCGCTCTGTTATTTACCTGCATGACAAGCGTGGCCCTTCCTTGTGCTGGAGAGCCCAGCACTAGAAGGGAGAGCATGATATTGACCAAGCTGTCTGCCTACATCTGCATACTGAAAGTGCACATCCGTTGCTGCAGCTGCAAGGAAGTAACTAATTATAGACTGGCACTAGTGCCTGGAAAACTGCAGAAAAACTGCCGCCGTGAAAAAGGATGATGGGTTCTTGTGGAAACAAATTCAGGTTTACCTTTCTTTTCAGAAATACTATATATCTTGTATAGATATTTCCATGTGTTTCAATCTATATTGAGTGAGAAATACATTGTGCATAGTTTCCACAGACCTTTAAACATTCCAAAACTGAAAATGTACTCTAAATTAGTGAGGGTAGATAAAATCTATGGAGAAAACTAGGCAGTAACAACCATTTCCAACCTGGGGAGAGGAAAGCACAAAGAAAAAAACGATACGTTGGAAACAAATATGTTGAATTATGCTTCCATAATCTCTAACTTGCAATAATTGTTGGCAGAAATCAGTTTTTGCCCTTTGCTTTCCTGGCTATGCAGGGTCAACAGCTCTCAGGAGATCCTGAAGAAGAAGTATTCATCTAGTTCTAATTGGAAAAAGTCCTCTTATTCAACAACGTCTAGAAAATATTTTTAGTTAATCACAAAAATATCTGGGGAGCTTGTTTTCAAGATTTTGTTTTTATTAAGCAAATAAGGGCAACTCCAACTAGTATGAAAACTAGTGACCCAAGTAACTGCTGCACTCAAACAGGATAAACACTCCTGTATAAAGTCTTATTTAATCCAAATACATTTTTGATTTAAAATGTTTTTTGTGATTTATTTGAAAGGAGTTTTTAGTCACATGCTCTCAGAGAAAGTGCATCTCTAGAGCTGAAAGGTTCAAGGACTGATTTCCAGTTTTTTCTCAACCTCATTTAGAATGATTAAGGATCAAAAGTTATGAACCTCCTCTTTGACCCAGCGGAAGCAGAGATTTGAACTAGGATCGGCCAGTATCTTTTATACTAAAAGTTATAAACCTTTTGTACTGCACAAAAGTATAACTTTAAAACCTGACATCAGAACTGTAATTGTCTTCTGGTGAATTCTGGTAAGGCTGTTGAAACAATGTTTACACCTATGCTTCCTACACCTATATATTTAATTTTGGTAAGTGAATGCTAATTCAATCTATTTTTGCAATCTGTTTTTTAATAGATTTAAAACATTTGAGTACCCTTCTAAATTATGTGCACAGAACTGGTAAACCTGCATGATGTGTATAATACGTTTATCCTTGGGCTCAGACTGGAGATAACTGGTTGAGCTCATCAGCAAGTTTCTAGAGCAACAGTCTTCTGGCTACAGCAGCATAACTGTTAATTTATGAACCTTTTGCAGTTAGAGTCTATGTGTGAAGATGAAGAGGTTGTGTATATATAATCTTCTTCTAAAGGGCAAGGACAGAACTAGCTCCCAAGGAAGTTAAGTGGGAGGTGGTAGGGACCATCATTGAAAGAATATCTCCACTTTCCTGCTAGGGACAATACTGGTTGACTGATAGGCTAGAAGAAGGCAGTTTTATACATGAAAAGTCAACTGATGATCATTTTCAAAGGACAAAGTCTTCCAAAGTTTTTTGTTGGTTGACCAAGGAAGTGGAAGTCTATCTCATCACACCTCATCCAGTCATAAACTCATAGGATGTTGCCTTGAGACTTTTTAGAGCACCTATTAAGTAGAGACTAATTTTTTAAACAATAACTGGCTTTTCTTCATGTTCTAGACACTTTACAGGTGGAGAATTGAAACGATGCTTTGGGGCAGTGATCATGTATAAGAAAGGTAATTCATACTTAAATCAACTCTTGCTGAGAAAACATGACTCTCAGAAAACATCCCTCTGCTGCCCACTCTTAACTCTGTCAAATCATTAAAGATGTCTAGGATTAGCTTAGAATGACCTAAAAGTAAGTCTTATGAATAATCCAGTATTACAAATCTTGCCTTAGGGCTGAAAGGGTAATTAGACAAGCTCTTGTCATGCTTTCCCACTTTATGAGATCCTAAGGCTAGTAAACACTGTCTCTTCAGATTCTCTATTTTGCTAATAACTATTAGCTAATAACTATTAACATAATCCAATGGTGAAGATGTGTCCTGCTATGTGACTTTAAGAAGAAACAGTCTGGTGTTTCGAAAAACACATAAAAGTTCACTATTAAATAGTTTCTCAATTCTGACCCACTAGGCGTGAATCTATTGTGTTACAGAAAACATACTTCTAAATATGAACCCTTCTAAAAGTTAAAAGGATGATGATTTACTTATTTTTTTCTAAATCAGGAAATGCAGAAGACTTTTACTGGAATCTGTATTTTAATTTATTTAGGGAGGAGTTTATGTTAATCAGAGGAGTTGAATGAGGCAAAGACAGCTTAGCTTGCTAACTGTTACACCCTTAGCCCAAAATATAGTCCATGCCAACTTGTGTAGCAGCCCATGCTATCAGGTGAAATTTTGAGCCAGAAAGTGTCTTCTGTTCTGCTGGGCATACTTTCCCTGTTACTGCACAGTGCTAAGACACACTAAGCTTTGTACTACATGCTGTACATCTATGCTATCGTGCAGACAGCAGAGCACTGTTACAAGATCTTCAAGAGAAGACTCAGTGATGTTAGAGTCAAGAAATTCCCTGGCCACACTTTGGCAGACCCTCCTCTCGTCAGGAAAGGAAAGCACTCATCCAGCTCTAATGTAGGAATATCTTGCATGTAAAATATTTAATGCAACAGTCTAGCATGACAACATATGTTGTCAATGAGGTCTGAATGCAGTAACTGAGTTTTTGAAGTGACCTTTCTCAAGAAACTGATTTGTTCCTCATTTGGCCAGACATATAATACCTAATTCATCTGGCTTTCAGTCACTTGTTAACAAGCCTAGTCTTCTTTAGATGTTACAGTATAATTCAGAATTAGTTAATAGGTACTGTGATATTACCTTAGTTTGGAAACATTCTAAAGTAGGTGGCCAGTCATCATTAATTCATGTGGTTTTCACTATAACATTAATCATGATAAATTAATTCTCTTTACAGCTATGGGTGATATGTAACTCAATTTACGAGAATTGCTCGGTAATTTTGCAATTAAAATGCCATTATCTTAAAATGTTACCTAGTATCTAATCCATTTTTTTAACTTTATTAAAATATTTTTTGCATAAAGAGATCAGAAAAATTCTTAGTTAAAAATGCCATGTAAGCAGAAGCACTTGTGCTAGGGCATGCTAATCAAGTTCTAAGAGCAGAAACCAGGGAAACACTTCTGCAAGGCAACTCAGTAGTCAAGCAAGCATAAAAACATTTAAGGAATCTATTCCACTGATAATGCTCATCCAATGCACCATTAGCATGTGTTTTCCACCATACAGTTCTATTCTGGAGTGCTGGAGCAAGGTGGGAACAACATACAATTGAAGATGTAGCAAAACATTTATTACAAAATATTTCAGTTAAGATGAGGTTAAATATGAAGTTTTTGATTAACCTCTATAGCTGCTGAAATGCTGTCTGTATTCATTTTTTACCAACCTAACATTTCATCTTAATAAAAATAAATTACTAGCACCACTTAAAACATGACCTAAATGAATATTCTATATAGTATCAGGGTCTGGCTGGGACATTTTTCTTACTTCCTCTCATACATTTATGTTTCATGAGTCTTACCTCTAGCCACCTAAGTCTGCAATAGATGTAATGGAATTAGAAGCAATGGAGTTGTGGAAGTAATATATAAACATACAGACAATGTACATGCTAATACTTATGAATTGTATATATGTGTGATTTGCTTATCTTCATATTTAGATACAAGAATTCTTAAGGAACGCAAAACAGTAACATGACTAGAAGGAATTTTAACACAACCAGTTTCATAACAAAATACAGGGTTTTCTTGTAAGTGATGTTATACTGCATCTAGCAACAAAAAAAAAAGTAACTTGTTCACTGATGAAATGAGCAAGAAACCAGCATGAGATAGCAAGTAAATCCTGAATTGCATAATTTCCTGGTAACAACTATTGTTACTAGTGCCCCAACAGCACTTACTTTTTTTCCCTCAGGACTGCAGTTACTTTTTATAAAAAATGTAAAATGATGGACTCATACATGCCGATACAAAATTACAGAAAGAAGTGCTGTCCCTCACCCATCCAAGGAATACTAGAAAGTCTTTAGCCTACATTACCTTGAGTAGAGAACTTAGTTCAGATCCTCAAAAAAAGAATAAATTCCTCCTTGTATAGAAGACTCTTGAACATCTGGTTTGCAATCAAATCCTATGTAAAATTTGAGATTCAATTTCAACTGGGATTGTGTGTAGTTCTATACCAATAGTACTGACAACAACTGTTTATGAATTTTTAGTAGGTTAATATCAAAGACTATATACTTTGTTAAAAACTGGGGTGGGGAAAAGAAGACAGAACAATCCTCCTTTCAAACCCTAAATATCTATCTACCTAAATTTCTACTAGCTTCCTTCTGTTCATTAAATAATAATAATAATAATAAAAACCCAGAAGCATTTGAGTCTCTAAGGCTAAAAATCAGGGAAAAAAGATTCAGAAAAGATGAAATGGGTATAAAGATTTTTCCGCCATGGGAATAGGTAAATACAGTCCCTGACTGAAGAAGTAGGTAAGAAGATGGACTCCCTGAAGTCAAATGCATGACTAAGTACTAAACAACAAAATAGTTCTTCCCCAAGCCTTGTAATCTCATTTCTGGAGAGCTAAAAGAACACAATGTCCTCCAACACAATGTCCTCCAAATACAAGGCACAAATATTTAAAAATCTGTCTGGGTACGGGTGATTTTTCCATCCTTTCCCAGGAGAAGTGTGAGTAGGAATTCCACTGGTTTTGAGTTGTTACTATATTTGTCTAATGTTTTTCTCCTTCTTTGATTATAGAAAAATACCTTATTGCAAGATTCTCTCCTGTCCCACTACTGCAGTTTTTATTATAAATGAGTAAAAGCTGGTTTTTTTTCAGGACTGTCCCCTGGTGCTCACGAGTTTCAGTGTCTGTCTGCAAATCAACCTGGAGACACAAAATCCTCAAATGCATAGACACCATCCTGATATAATAGTTCTTTCCCAGGTCCTATTGAACTCGACAGAAAAACTAATGACTTGGATCTCATATTGTTTATTTTATTGTATGCCTCATTGAAACTAATTTCTCTCACTCAGAAATAATGAATAAAGTGTCGAAGACAGTACTGGAGATACCCAAAGAGCAGTCAATAGGTGAACTTGAACCAGAGAAAGTTTCTATAACAGAGCAGTTGGTTTCTTCCCCTTAAAATTTCTGAATAGAGTCTCTCCCACCTTGCCTAGTGATGAAAAAATAATAATATGACAAGAGGGCATTTCAAACAAAAATGTAACAAGATCCAGCAGCTGGAATTTGACACTGCACAA
The DNA here is from genome assembly GCF_031877795.1 of Strix aluco. NCBI lineage: Eukaryota > Metazoa > Chordata > Aves > Strigiformes > Strigidae > Strix > Strix aluco. The sequence goes on from NC_133931.1 coordinate 30,291,603, forward strand.
AACTCAGGCTTGAGAAACACGTGCAAAGAACATGGTAGAACTTATTGATTCAATGGGTGTCTAACCTCAAGGTTTTTGGTTTGGTGTTTGTTTTTTTTTTTTCTAATTAAAGGGGCATGTTTATTAGAAAAGATGTGCTCTGTGGCTAGTCAAAGTTGTCAGGCTTATGTCAGGAATTATTTCTAGAAAGTCTTATAGTCTATATTATTTAGAGATCTGCCTAAATTATTGTAGTGGACCCTTCTCTCCTTAAAATATGTGGAAAGTGGAATTCGTTTTTTTGAGTTAGTATATTCTCAATTTGTTTCTGTAATTTGCTGTTTTCCAATCCTAAACAAATAATTTCTTTAGCATCCAGATTTCTATACTTACCAATTAACACAGAAAATACATATTTATAAGTGTTCCTCTTTTTGTTTGTTTCAGAGATTAGACATGTTTAAATGTGAAAGTTCTGGCATATTAGTGCATGTGAATAGTAAGGGTCCATCTTTCACTCTTTCTTTCAGTACTCCATTACAAGCAACAGAAGTTGAATGCATTTTTAAAAAGTTTTTCTGTCAAGACCAAATGTATAAAGTTCAAATGGTAATACAGTTTACTAGAACTGCAGTAAAAAATAATTATTTTTTTCGTTCTTTTCCTCCTTTCTGGTTTAACACCTATTTCTATCTCTTTCTGATACCCTACATCTTCAAGATCCTGACCAATCTATTGCAAGAGATAGAAGTTCAAAGCAGGATATTATTTTTAATGGTCCTTGATTTAAATGCTGGAATACAAACCAAACACACACACAAAAATGCAAAACAAAATGAACCCTTAAAACCTTCTAGTGAATTATATTGAAATGCCACGGTAGAAAAGATATTCAGATAATTTTGTTCTCTACCTTTCTGTCATATTTGAGGTTGTGGTGGTTGGGTCTTTTTCTTTTTCTTATTTTTTTTTTAATTGACTGAAAAACAACATGTCATTCCATTTCAGTATTGTAAAAATTGTTTGCATTTCAAAATCCATAATAGGAATCGGACACTTTCTCTAATGAAAAGGAGTGAATCTGAATGCAGAGAAGCTAACAGCCTTGTAATTAGGGCATTTGCTTGAAAATTGAGAAAGCCAGATTCAGGTCTCTATTGTATCAGCCTGATCAGGGACTTCAATCCAGGTCAGTGCCCTAAATAGCAGACTTTGTTGCTTTGCAGCATGAGTCTCTTTTTCTTCCCAAAATGGGTGTGTCTCCGATTTCAGGGGCAATGGGGGGTGGTGAAGCTGGTAGCTGAGAACCTGTCTAGATCCAAGGTGACCTTTATGGAGAAAATTTCATTGCAGCTCTTACAATTCTGCAGAAAAGCAATTGCAATTGAAAAAAACCACAACAAATTTTCAGAGTAACTTCTTAGCTTTCCACAGTCTCTTCTGGGTCAATGACTGTGTGGAGGTATAAACTAAGAAAATAGTATGATATTAGAACTACAGATTTTGATATAAAGCACACTGAGTTCATGCATACTACCTTTTTGTTCAAGTGTGGATCTTGTGCAGCTAAATACCACTTCTGTGTAAACATGTAGTAATGCAACAATACATAAGGTAGGTCTCTCGTTTCTTGTTCTGTAAATCCATGTTTAAAAATCTACATTAAAACGTAGTGGCCAAGACAAACACAATTTTACCTGTAAAGTTCTCCCCATTCCACCCCACAAACATGCAAACAAGTTGTCTACTAAAATATTTGACCATTTCCAAATCAAATGCTATAGTAAAAACAGTCTGTAAGTAGCTAGATTGACAGCCCTTTTTCCTGATTCCTAGGAAATAGCTCTTTAGAACCCTTTAAATATGAGCCCTGCAGAGTTACAGCTTTTAGTACAGAAGAAATATGTTGAGCAGCAGTCAATTTTCAGACTAAATGAGATATAAAGGTCGTGAAGAATGAAAAAAGTCTAAAGCTGCTTTTATCTAAATAAAGATCTGAATCGAGTACAGTCAAATGACATAGTTGGCAGTACAGGTAGAGTAAGATATTTCACCAGGAATTACTTTAGCAAATATTTATTTTAACTTGTATGGATAGCCTAATTACACTTATTTTGGACTAATCACATCAGAATACCTCTTGAAAGTTAAATTTCTCTATTTAACTGCAGTTGCATCCTGCAAGATTACCTCAACTCAATGGTGGCATCATTTCACATATGAATAGAGATAAGGTTGTGCACAGCAGCTGCTCCCCCCGCCCCGCTTCAGATATTGTTCATGAAGGTTTCAAGGACTACATTTTTTTGTGTGTGGCTGTCCTTACCGCTGGTTTAAAAAAGTAGATTGTGTAACTATTCCAAAGCAGAAAAGCCACAAAGGTGTGCAAAAAGGGATTATAGCTCCTGTGTGATTTCAAACACTTCTTATTTTTTCATTTGTGGGGTTAAGTGACACAATATCTGAGAATGTTTGGTGTAATCAGGTTTATTCCTGACCTCCCTGAAATAAATGTGATTTTGCTAAGCAGATTGACCTGATAATGTTAAAACACATTCACAATTCTGCAGATGTGAAAGGAAGGTCGATTCTCATGTGAATGAGTTTTGTAATCCAGAGATGCCTTCTGTTACAAAATATTTTTTAATCAACCACATGTACTAAAATGTAGAAAATAAACATTAGTAATCATCAGCTCTAGCTGTACGTTAAAAGATAAAACTAATTATCTAGAACAAAATACAGATTTGGTGTTTTTTCTAATTTAAATGATTCACCAGTCAAAAAACGATACAAACTTCTTTGCTTTGATTCCTGTATTTGGTGTTTCAAATAAGAACTGGAGTTGATTGATTTTGATAGAAACTTTGAACTATTCTTTACTCAGAGGCAGTGGCTGAAACATTCAAAATGTCCAGAAAACATATTTCATTTGCTACATTATTTGCCAACATTACAAGAATAGCTAAAGTGACTACACTACCTGTATTATGGTGTAGAGAGGTAACTGTTGGGACTTTCTAAATCTCCAGTCAATGTTCTTAAACAGGCTCCTAAAAAATTTCAAACACCAGAGAAAACAGTTTGCAATCTGCCTGACACAGGTTTTTTTATGATTCAGGAAAAGAAAAAGCCTTGCTTGCTGATAAGAATGGAACAAATCCTACTCACTGTTCCTAAAACACATCTGGATTAAGGAATAGAAATAAATTTATTTTTACACATAATTGCATGTAATATTAAATATCAACAATAAACCAGAATTATAGCACCTGGTGCAAAATCAGAAATAAATAAATTAATAAATTAAGACAAATTAAGTTTTGTATGGCAGGTTTAAGAATGAATAAAATCTAGAACGTGATACAGAAATATTTCCTGCCCTCAATACTTACAATGAAAAAATATTTATCAAATCTGTCCAGTCCTATGCTCGTTAAATGGGAAACCCTTTCAGCAAATTAAAGTTATATAAGATCAAGAGATATATTCTGTCAGATGTCTGCAAGTTTAGATGGGCTATATTTATTCCTGGGAGAGAGCGTGTGTAATGAGTCTGATGTGTGTGGGATGTATCAGCCCACCTTTATTTGTGTTTCACAGATGGTTCTACGATAAAACCAAATGACTTAGTACTTTTACCATTCAGGCAGAATGTCCCTTGCGGAGTGTATGCATAATTCTGAATGTTCCCAGATGTGTTGGATTTTGTGCACACATGCTGTCAATTTTTCTTCTATCACTGTCTTGACAATGCTTTGAACTTTAAACAGGTACGGAAACTAATGCAACAGCTACCTTGACCAGAACAGCACCACTGAGGCAGTAATCTGAAGTAAAACAAACAAGTAACATCTATCACAAACATAGAAACCACAATAAAATATGAATAGATTCAGGCACTTTGTCTGGACATGATGGTAGCATACCATACCATACAGCTGGTCAAATTTGACAATGCTAGTAGATGGTCTTGCCTTACTTTATTTATGTATGTATGTATGTATGTATGTTTAGTAATATCTCTAAGCATTGTTCAACTTCCCTTTTTTTCAAGTAACTCCAAGATCCTGTGTCACCCTTCCTAAAAAGCAATTATTTTGAAGGCATGCTTGAATAAGGGAGTCAGACAGGATGATGTCAGGACAATTTTGTGATCCTGTGATTCTGTGGGATATTCTGACCAAGATGCGGTATTTGCATTCTGTTCTGTTGGAGAATCACTGACACACAGATCTCCTCTTCAACTAGGCTTCTCAGCCTATCTTTGAAACACTCACCTCCTAAGCATATGCATGTCTCAATCTAATCATCCCGTTGCTTCAGTGAGCTCTAACATTGGAGGAGGATCCAATTACCTAAAAAAAGTAAGTGGTGCTAAAGAAGACCCTGATGAGGATAAAGCTTTCTCTCTTTGTGAGGAGCATGAGCAGAGAGCAGAACCACACTGTGATGTGCTCTTTGTCAAGTTTGAACCATCTAGAACACATATTTTTGCGTGGTGATTTCATTCATAGGTGCAACATTTAATCATGCCTGCAGGTCACAGAGGTGTGCATCACTGTGGATAAGTTTAAATCTAATGTGACAAAGTAGAGTACCCTTCCAAGCATAGTGGGAAATAAATGCTTTTTGGATCCCTGCCTATTTCAGTGTCCAAAAGTAACAATAACTCTTGAAGCAGCAGAAGTTCAGTGAAATAGAAAGTCTGCCGCCTGTCTCTATCATCTAAAGGCAGATGTGTTCAGTAGATAATGAAATCTCAAGGTTATGAATTCTTAAAAGTCTTTCCTTTTTGCCCGCATCAACCTTCTCTTCACTGTTAAAAAGTTCATCTTCACTCACTTGCTGATCTTTCATAAGACCTTGAACTGAGGAGAAAGATTATTTAGTGCTATTTGAGAGCAATACTGGGTGCAGTAACACTAGACATTGGCCATATATGTTTGGTGGTACTCTCCTTCAGCGATATTGTTGGACTTCATAAAGAATGGAGAAGGAGGACAGGTCCAGCTGTGAAATCAGAGTTTTTGGAAGAAGTTAACATGTTTTAATATGACAGAAAATTTAAATGAGTCTTAACAACCTTGTGAATCCTTAATATCTCTCTCAGAGCAAAGTATTCCTAAACTGAAAGGGTTTAAGTGTTGCCTATCATCATTCAGCTTTATGTCTGTTGTTCTGGATCACACAATTGCCTGAAACTCACCAAGGAAGAGCAAATAACAACACTATTGAGATGTAGTTAGTGCCTGCCAGCTGTTCGATTAGTTTTTCTAAAGCATACTGTTTTGAAAATATTTCCCCCTCATTTTCATCACAGATCTAATATTTGCAATGTCATGCCCTGTTTTCAGCAATATCTTCTGGTTCCTTTTACAGCTACCTCCCGGTGATCCATGCAATCCCAGTTTCCTCAAGGACTGCCTTGCTTTTCTCCATTTCCCATTCTAGAAAGAAACCAAGATTTGAGATCCCTGTGCTTTTGCCCCAGCTGCATTCACATGTCTTTCCTAGTGCCCCATGTCCCCATTTCCCCTGTTTCTCTTTGCTCCACTCTTCTCCAAGCACAACTGACCATCCTCCCTGGCTCATGCGCCTCACATCCCTGCTACCCACAAACAGTTCAACTCTTTCTCACCTCCCAGTCTGCCTAAGACTCTACTGCCTTCTTGGCTTCCCTCCAGCTTCTCCAAGTTGCCACCACAGGAGGGAAAGGACCAATTTTCAGGTGTGATCTGCCAGCAGCTCCCCACATTGTATCTGGTCTCTTACTGCTTTCCTTGGAAGCCATGTCTGGTTTCCCACACAAAGCACTAGTCTCAGGGTAGCCTCCAGCAGCCAGCAAGGCTTCCTCTGCTTCTAACTTACAAAACAAACAATAAGCTTCTTCAGGTAGAAACACTTTTTTTTTTTTTTTTTTTTTGTCTGTGTCAGTCAGTCATCTATTTCAGCTTCATGGACTGTATTTGATCCAGAAGCCACATACTGAACAAGCCAGATTTTAAATATTGTCTATAGGGAAGGATATACTCTACAGAAATCTCCTACACTTATATGAAATAAGTTTTCTGGAGGGGAATCTAAGGGAAATAAAAGATCCATGTATATTGTTGGGATTCAAGGATATCTATGACTTGAGTTATTTTTCCCTCTTAAAATAAGAAGGACCATCTCTGATGCCAGAGTGGACCACACAGAGAAGAAAAGGGAAAACAGATTCTTAATACATGAATGTTATCTAGTAGCAAAACCAGCAAAGAGTACTTGATGAATCAGAAAAAAAAGTATTCTTTTTTTGAAAATTAAAATAAGCAATCAGTTTTCTGTGAATGGTGCAGATTTAGCAAAATCAATTACTGAGTTGCACAATATTAATGGAGCTGAACACCTGGATTTTCATATATACGTTTCAGGTCTCTGTTTCTATGACTGTGTAAGGAGGAAAACGAGATAAAGAAGAGACAGCATATCAAGCTAAGGCAGAAAAATGTCTGTTCTCTCCCATCCCCATCAAATTGTCTTGGCAGTAGTTTTTAATATATATTTTCACTGCTCTTTAAAAATATCTCAGTGACCTGCCCTGGCCGTGCAAGTCATGGCCAAACACTGCCCTGTTCCTGCTGTACTGCTTCAGAATCCATGGAAGAAATATGTATCTCTCAGTGAGGGACAGAGGAATGCTTTGAAGGTGTTGATTCAGCCCCAGGGGCATAAAGACAATACAACAGTGATAGGTAGCAGTTAATAAAAAACTTAGGTAAGCTACATTTTAAAGCTTGAGTTTATAGTCACAAGGGGACCCTTGGCAGGCCTACCCTTCTTATGTCAGAACAAACACAAATGGATATAAATATTCAACATATAAAGACTGTTGCAGAGAAAAAGTAGGTATATTCCCCTTGCAAACTTAAAATCCATAACTACTTTGTGGCAAGCACATTTTAAATTTAATGAACAGAAGGATGATGTACGGTGCACCTAAAGGGGCCTAGAAATGCCGTACAAGTAATGGAAGCCATACAGAAGGATTTAAAGTTGTTCTAGAAGCTAGGTAAAAAGGAAAGACAGAAGAAAAATGTTAAATATTTTAGTCAGGTTAGCGTGCTGCTCCTTGGTGTATTGACCTTATTCAGCCAAGGGGTGCGCTGGGAAAGAAGCCATACTTTCAGTTCCCTCCTACTCCTTTCCTGCAACCATGAGTTTGACCTTTGTACTGACAGTAAAGGTAAAAGGAAAATCTTTGGAAAGCCTCACCTTTCCTGAAAACCTCACTGAATAAAATTAATTGCCAGCTAAAATTTGTAATCTAGTCCAAGACCACTCTGATGGACATGTGACATGAACAACTGTTTTCCCCCAAGTGCAAAGGGTTTAGTTTCACATAGACCATAATAAATAAATAAATAAACAAACAAGGTAAACCTTCTGTAAAAGGGTTGATGTAAAATAGTCAGGAATACCTCATCCACTATTTTTCTCCAGCCACCGCTTAGAGTCTGCCTTTTGTATATGTCTTTTCACCACCTTGCAACATTTTCATTCCCTATACTTAAGCAAGTGCCATTCAGCCTGAACCAATGTCTGGATCACGGTTTGAATGTGTAGATCATTTGAGGCTGACTGAAGTTTTTGGTCCCAAGTATGACTGCAGATGGGCCTGTGGGATGTGGGGAAGGATCAAACTAAAAAGTTAAGATTCTCCCACCTTTTCTGAGTGTGAAATCAATGGGCTACTCTCATAACACCTTCCGTATGTGGCACGGTCAGAACCCACACTTTTGGACAAAATGTGCTAGGAACAGGAGCTAAATAACACCAAATCAAATGAATACATGTCAATAGCGGCAATGTGCAAGCATTTCTATTCATTTCACAAGAGGGATGGGGAAAAAAGGAAAGAGGACAAAAAATTAGTTATACCACTCTCCTCTCACAGTCCTTGGACAGTCAGCAATATGGCTGCTCAGGTTTTATCCTGCCAACCCCAAAACTTCAGACCTTGATGGGCTACAGCAAGAGCAGGGAGTTCCTAGAGATCTCTGCTGACTGGCAAAATGGCTGAGAGGCCTCTTCAGCTATGGAAAAAGAAGAGGGTGTGTTTTCAGCCAGATGTGGGGCTGGGAGAGGTGCAAAACTCTCTGGAGGGCACAAAATGATTGATGTGGGGCTGGGAAGCATATAATTAATTGATGTTGCTATACTAAGAATGTATAATAAATTGCTGTAGGTCTGGAGGGACACAGATTAATTAATTGGGACTTAGGGAGAAACTGGTGCTCTTAGTACCACTGGGCAATATTTTATGCAAATATGTGTAATGTTATGCAAATTAAAAATCCACTGGGGTTTTTATGCCATAAGATATTGGAAGAGATGTGTCTGCATTGTAAAACAAATTCCCTCTGCAGCTACAGCCTGACTGGAATTGGGTGAAGAAGGTAAAGAAAAAATATTTTCAACTATTATATTGTTTGTAAAATTCCATATTAAAAATAGTTTTTACTCAGATGCATAAAAAAGCATATTTTTTTCCAAATATGCTTTCATAAACGTGTATTGGGCTAAATAGCTAACTGAAAAAAATACAGTAATGAAACTTCAAATTATTCTAAGACCTCTGTGTGGCTGAGCTCTCATCTGGCAAGATGTGCTGCTTGGGAAGAGAAATTACAGGATGCCCATGAGGGGAACAGCATTTCAGGGTAATGTGAGAGGGCTGTAATTGCTACACTCTGATATAAGAGAAAGAGAAAGAATCCTGGCTGCAACTACTAAAATAAGGATCTGAAATATGAGGGCAGTAAAACCCTAATCTTTTCTGACCTGGTGTCTGCCCAGACACACAATAAAGAACCATCAGGGATTAATCATTTGAGGAAGGAATTCGAGAAGACTTATCGTATTCTCTGCTAAATTTTGCAAGACTTCTCTGAAGAGAAAACATTCGGGAATGTGGTGGATGTGTGATCATCATTTGACGTACTGTGGTAATTTAAAGTAGAACATAGCTATAGAAGAAGAATGAGATCACTAATGGAAGTTTCAAGAAGCAGCAATCCTAGCAAGAGCAGTGCACTTTCTTCAAACAAATTTGATTGTAGCCCTTTGCACTGGGGTTAATTTCATCTTAAGAAAAAAAACACTTAAGACATTAAGATGGTATTAAGCTAATGACATTATTATGTTGTCTGTCTTTTTTTTCCTAAGTACAAATAACTTTATGGCTACAATGGTTGGAAAGTTGGGTGCAAATATGTCTCTGCTTGTCTGGAATGAAAAAGTAGGTTGCAATAAAATAAAAGTTATGGACCTGATGGGGAAATCTTTTGCTTCCGTAGCCCAGAAAGCTAAAGCAAGATTGATCCTATTCACAATTTTTAAATTTTCTTCCAGATTATTACCAGTCCTGTTGATATCTACCTAAATGTAAAAAAGACCTTGTAACTAATATATAAAAAGAGACATTCAGTGGTGTAGAAAGCTCAGTTTTCTAAATTCCATTCACTCCCTCGTTTGTTTAATTGTAAATGTCACTGGGAAAAAGCTACTTATTTCTGTTGGCTAAATTAAGCCAAGCTTGTCGTTAGGTGGATATTGCTAATCTAATTTCCAAAGGTGCTGACACAACAAGACCATTTGTGTAATTTCTATAGATTTGTTATTAATAGCAGACTTAAATCACTAGAGACCTTAATAAAATTAGAAGCTTTTCTTTTATTTTTTTTTTTTCTTTATTTACTGTATTTATCCAAAGAGACTGCAGAATCTCTGTCTTTGGAGGTTTCCATGGCTGGTCCAGACAAAAATTTCCAGTCTGGTTTTGTATAACAGACCACAGAACTTCCTTGATTTAATTCTGAGCTGAGCTAGGGCATATCCTTTATGATAATATCCAATGCTTACTTTAGAAATTTTGACTGAAACTTTTAGTAAACTGTTCCTAATGGCCTCACTGTTAAAAATGTGTTCTATTTTGAGGTTTGCTTTTTCTCACTTCAGTTTCCAGCCTTCAGATTTTGTTACACCTTTCTCTCCCATGCTGAAGAGTTGATCATCATGTTAGATGTTATACTTAGTGCAGTCACACTTTCACTCTTCCTCCCATTTTGGTATTTATTTTCTATTTTGATATCAATGTCCTGTTTTCTTCATCATTCATGAACCCAAGCAACTTTGTGCCATCTACAGAATTTATCAGTGATTTTTGTTGTCTTTCTGACTGGGTAAAAGAATGATTAAAAAACTGATTCTACCATGAACTGCACAAAAGACACACATCTGCTCTACAATTACTTCCCATTTACCAGTCTTTTGAGACTAGTTTTTAATCCATTTGGCATGCACCATACCTATGTCATAAGACAGTTTCTTAATCAGATTTCCACTTGGAATGAATCAAGTGCCTTGCAGAAGTATGTTACATGAGTTCAGCCTTACTATATGGTGTTAAAATATAAAAAAGGATACATATTTAATTTCTCAAGCACTATTTTCAGTAAAGTCATGCTGACTTTAGTAACATTATCCCCATGTTCATTCTTGATCAGTCAAGCCCCACAGCAGCAATTTCACTATTTTTCCCTGCAATTTAAAACAATTATGACAGGACTAATGTTACACAGCTTGGTCCTTTTACCATTTTTAATTACTTATATAATGTTCATTTTTTTTCTAGTGGGTGTGCTCGCAGGGCCCACCCTTGGCAAATAGGCCAGGATAACTGCAGCCAACAAGACAGGAGCGAGTGTAAGGATGTGGGATGTCCAAACAACCTGAGACAGCATTTACCCAAAACTGATCATGGTAAAGAGGAAAATAATAATTGACTGGATTAAACAGTAACTGGGGAATTACCAGAAGTTTTTTGGAAAAAAAAAAGTCAGCTAAACAGAAATGCAAGTGAAACACAAATTTGTAGTGGGCAGAAGAGAGGATTAGGGCAGTGGGCGTGTTGAGTGAGCCTGTCATGGCCCCCATGGCCCAGGGGCTTTGCCTGGACCTGGCAGGATGGCCTTCCCATGGGCACCCCCAGCTGCTGCCTCTATCTCACCCACAGCCAAGATGGGGGTACCCTGGGACCTGCAACCCAGGAGCTCATGATCACCTCCCAAGGGCTGCCATCCACCCCTGGGTGATAGCAGGGGGGAAGGTGGGGCATGCATCTCCCACAACAGGGATGTGTTCTGTTGGGATTAATTCTAGAGGGGGATTTCAAACTGTTGGTAACATTTCTTAAAATTTTACAAGTGCCTAGCATTGAGGTTGATCTCTTGCTATTGATATGGATCATGAGTTCCAATTAATTCTGTGTTGTTAATAAATCAATAAGCCACTTCACTCCTGATTTGTTTTAAAATATGTGAACTGAACATTTTTTCCCTGTGAAAATTCTACCTTTCTGAAACTCTTACTCCATTTCAAGACTTACTGAAGATAACTCTCCAAATATTAGCAGCTGAGAATCTCCCTGGAGAACATCCCTGTTAGTTCTTTAGAAATTCAGGGATGAAGATTACTTTTCAGAATTTGAAGATAACTTTTTTATACCTCTGTAATGAATTCTGGAATGGAAACTATGTCACCATCATTGTGTGATCTGAATGTATCTGGCAATTGCCAAATACAGGGGAAGAAAAACCTTACATATACATCTATATTGAAACTAAAATAAATACCCCACATTTCTTCTCAGCAATGCATTGATACACTTCTTTCAAATTCTCTTTGTTCTTTATACTTATAATACTCATAGATCTAATCTAATTTAGTTTTTCTACATATTTTATTGTTTCAGTTACCTACAGCTTTCTCAGACTGTGAGTTTTTTATAGTTTCAAGCAGACCAGTTTCTTTTCAAGATTATTTCTCTTTTGGCAACAATTAAAATATTTTAATTGTTTCTGTTCGTATTTGCCCATTTCAGCTCTTTCTCTAAATTGAACTTGCTCATGTCTTCTTTCAAGGTTTATAAAATCGACCTTTATGAGCAGCAAATGTACTAAATAAGAGCAGCTTGTGACCATTTGTACCTAATCAACCAGTGCATTTTTGTAACATAATTGGTTCTTCTCTATCTATCAATACTGATTTCTTCTGCAACAGGCTTTGGAATTAGGAAATTGTATTTTGTAATAGATAGACATTTGGCTTGCATTCAAATTAAGCACAAGAAGTCTCAGTGAAGTATCTATTTTCTTTTTACACATATTTGGTACCCTTCTCTCTTTCCCATTATTTTATTTGAAAAAATAAAAATCTAAGTTAAATTTCTAGATTCTTGAAGGACACTAAGACATTCTCTTCTTACCAAGATGCCAAGAGCATAATGGCATGTATTCTGAAGGAAGCTTTATTGAAGTGAATAAACTGGGATCTGAATGCCATACTATGGAACTTGCTGTATTTTTTTCTCTTGCTGTTCTCATTCTAGATATATTAGGATGGGTGCCAAGCAATCATTAGTAAGCACTTCCCATGTCTTTGTATTTCAGAAAATGCTGACTTGATGAAAGGTTAGGTGACTAGCCTTCATTTCTGTAGACATAAAGAAATCATATGCCAAAATGAGTACAAAATATGGAAGCCATCATTTTTCTGGGATTTTCATTGTCTCAGCTCATGAATTTTATACCTTCTTATAAATTCTAAGAACAATTTGACATTTTCTGCTAGTATCACAAAGCCAGAGGATCCCTGTGAATACTAATGAACTTTTACTGGAATAAATATATTGTATACAGTGGTGATGCAGTTCATTGTCAAAGTATCTCACTATAGATATACTGCATATCATCAAAATTTAAAACAGATGGCTTGGAAGACTACTGGCAATTTTACATAATCACTAAAAAGAAAAAAAACAATTACATTCCCTGTGAATTACTATCCCCAGACTGCCCTTTCACAAAATTCATGTAGCATATTGACCGGGACTGGGAGAATACTTAACTCTTGAAGGAGTTAAAGCTGCTGTCTTGCTACTGAGACTGTGGTTAAATCCATCAGTATCTGTGACACTAGGCCAGGCCCTGAACCAATTACCCTTTCAGGCATTGCTTCCAAGGTAGTGTACAATTTCACAGAGAAAAGACATGAAGTTACAATAAATTACAATGCTTCACCTTTCTGCTCTGTGTATTATTCCACTTAACTGAATATTAATCATGGTGAGATCAACTCCTGTGATTTGGCTTTTTACAAAACATTCTTGCCCAGTAGCTTATGCGCTTTAGCCGTATAGTCTGAACACACCCGAATGAACCACATCTTTGCTTTTGTAAAATGATAGTACTTATGACGCTGTTACTATGAGAAAATTGGATTTAATGTGTCTTTTGTCATGTTTTGAGTAAGTCAGTCAATGAGGAACTGCCAATCTTTTTGTTTTTCATGAAAAAGTGTGGTGGGAACCTGCATCAGAGCTTTTGCCATACCTGGTATGACCATGCAGTCCTGCACCTCCATCCTTACAGGGATGCTGACCCCTCAATGGGAACTGAAAGTGTACGGGATTAACAAAGCTCCCTGTTAGAAGCTGAAGGGAACAGATCTGAGGAACAAGGCAAATAACAAGGGAGCAAGAGCTGTTGGTTAAATAGATACTTGCAAGGGTAAGAAAAAGAAGAAAGTAGATTTTTCGGGGAGAGGTAAATAAAAACTGGAAATGCAGGAATTTTACTGAAAGAGTCAAAATATGGTTTTGGACTGAGTGAATGATGAGCAAAATGATGATATCAGTGTAAAGAAGCAAAGAAGTTATTCTTCATAAGTATAGTAAGTGTTAATAAAAATCAAGGATGTCAGGATGAAAAGCAAAAGAGAAAGGTGAAAGGGTGATATAATGGGAACATTCTGTTTAAAAAACAGTTTTGTTGTTATTAATGGATTTCTGTTCTGTTGGTAGAAAAAAAGAGAGCAGGATTTTGTGGTGAAGCTGATATTGTTATTGTCCACTATATTATGGTCAATATGTTCCTTATGGAAATAGTGTCTTTCTTGTTATTTTTCTCTTTTTTTTTTTTTTTTTTTTTTTTTGGAAGACTTTCTTATACACAGAGACTTTGTCTAGGATCAAAATAGTTTTAAAATTCCAGCAGATTAGACTGAAATTGTTACCTCATGTAGCACATTATACCAAAGAAAATATTCATAACCACTTTGATTATTTACATCTAAAAAAATCCCGTTTTTCTGCCTTTTCTTCCTTGTCTGCCTGTAGATATAAATACATCAAAACCAAAATTTAAGACTAGATAACAAATAAAGCAGCAGTAAGTGCCAATTAACAAAAAATAAAGACCTCTAAAGTCAGGCTGTAAAAATTCACAACTGCTTTTCCAGCTGCTGCAATTAGTATGAGTGCTGATTTTATCTTACTGTAATTTTATTGTTTGCATTTAACTTTTCTCTAATAATTTTGAACAAACCTGGCCAAGAATCAAAATGAACCCTCAGAAAGCAAAAATCTAGAACAGCAACTACCCTTTTACCCACAAAACTAGTCTGGCTTCCACAAAAGTGGTGACATGGAAGTGTTTCCATAAACTCCTTTTTCATGCTCTTTTGAAAACATTATTAGAATTGAATTTTAACAGGTGAGGATGGCTTAAGCTTCAGCAGAGTTCACTTTGGGGTCTTCATACATAGTTGCTTCAAAATTAAAAGTTGGGGCATAATGTTATTATACACATGGTTTATATAGAAAAACCACATTCAGTTTCACTGTTAAGGTTTTGCTAATACAATTTTTTAAATAATCGTTCTTGGAATAATATTTTTTTAAGTTTTAAAAAAATCTAAAATAGTTATTTTTTTGCAATTAAGAAACCCCAATCCAAACCAAAATAACTCCATGTGGTTTCTAACGTCAATAATTTGCCTAAGACATAGATGTGGTTTTATTTACACAATTGTCAAATTTCATTGCTGCAAGTCAAGATATAACTAGGTCCCTTCAATTGAAACTCCTAGAACTGCAGCAAGATCATCTAGCACTGAGCTTGTTTTTCAAAGGTGGGCAAAGGCAAATAGTAATTTTCCCACTAGGTATATCAGTTAGGAGTGACTCTTTGACACTCTAGAACGGTAATTTGTCCCATCTGTCAGATGCACTAAAGTATATTAGGTAAAAAACCCAACCCAAACCAAACCCAAAGAAACTAACAAGAAACCCAAACAGAAAACAAAATCAAAACCAAAACCAAAACCAAAACAAAACCCCACACTTTTGCTAGATTTCTGAATTTCTAAAATGGCATCTGTTTAAAGTATCCTCTTAATTGTTCTAATCAATATTGTAATTGTGCCTTTTAAGGTGCATTTTTAGATAAGGAGTTCCAATTCAAAGTAAATCTTTCACCTTACATAAATATTTATCTCATTCCAAATCTATCTAATTTATATCTAGTAATTCTTGTTTCTATAATATATTCTTTCATTTCTTTTAACTGACCTGTTTCACTAGTGAAGAAAAGGAACATCCTACCTACTACCCCTATAGCCCAGCTTCATAAGGTTCCAAAATACCAATCATTAACATTGCACAGATTTGCAGAGCACCATTGCATACTCCTTTCCTGTATTTTCTTCTACTCTTTTCAGGAGAACTGTTCCCTTTATGGATACCATCCAGATCATCTGCTGGAGTCACTGTAACCTCAAAGGTCTTTATCATCTATTTCTTTGTGGTTCACTTAGAAAACAAAATGCTTTTGAAATCAGATTTAAATTCACAATCTTGTTACTCTTGTCTTGACTAAAAATAAAAGTAAGCAATATTCTTTTTGTGGAAAATGGAAAACACCAAGGAATTTACTGATTTTGTTAAAAGCTAGTGTGACATCTGTTTTTCTTTGCATAGTGAAGGGCTGAAATATAAATACCTATTATTAAAATAATTATCAACCCCCCTATGACACTTCACAAAACGCAATCAGGGGCAGTAAGAGAACTGGCTGATACTGTTGTGGGGCTGCTCTTTATCGCCTTTAAATGGCTGGAGACATCAAGAGAGCTCCCTGATGACTGGAAAAAGGCAAATGTCACACCCATCTTCAAAGAACGCAAGAAATAGGGGAATTGCAGGAATAATTAACATCACTTCACTTCATTGGAATTGTTAAGTTTTGCATGCAGATGGCTAATCCCCACCTCTGGCATCACTAAAAGGTAGTAACGTGAACATGGCAAAATGTTACAGATTTAAAAAACAAGGGCAGGGTTTTATGACCTTAACAGAATTCATGAATAACAGAGACATTTCTAGGACAATCTTTCATAAATACCAAATAAATTTGTAAAGTTAAGAAAACCAGGAAAAATGAGTTAGAGGTAGATAGGAGCAGACTTTTTTAGGAGCTAAAGGGGCAGAACTTGGAAAAGTTGAGGGTGAAAAAGGAATGTGAAGAGAAGCAAATCATGTCCTCAAGGTTTTTGGGAGCCCTGTGCCTGACCTATGCAGCTTGGAGCAGGACAATAAATCTGTTGCTGTTCCAACATGTATGTCAGATCTACTTGTGTGGTCAGGATGGCTTTTAGTTTTGAAGAGGGACCAAACAGATAAGACAGACTGGACAATTACAAGCAAATCATCCTGGGAGCCATGTCCAGCCTCATAAGGACAAGATGGCTAGGAGCAGCCAGTACACTTGCTGGGGCAAATTATGCTTGACCGGCCCAATGAGCTTTCTACAATGGGATGAATGATTTAGTGGATGAGGGAAGAGGTAGTGTAAGTGCTCTTCACCTTGACTTTAGCAAGGTCTTTGACACAATCTCCCATAGCATCCTTGCAGCCAAGACTGGGAGGTATGACCTGCGTGGGTGCATTATAAAGTGGCTGAAAACAAATCTGGACTGTCACTGCTTTGAGTCAGCCCTGTTTTGAGCAGGAAGTTGGGCTAGATGAACTTTAGAAGTCCCTTCCAACCTAAATTATTCTATAATTCAACAATTCTATGACAGTGTCAAATCAAGGGATAATGTTTAGCTGAAGAAATAATTAAAAGTAAGTATTTTGAAGTGTTTCTTTAAAATTTAAGATGTTGAATTATCACCTAGAGTACAACTGTGAAGTGAATTACATCCTGAAATGGCTTCAGATTTTGCCAAATACAGGTTTTCTTGTCATTTAGTATCTGTTTGTTATCTACTCTTTGTTTCACATTTGCTTTTTTCAGTCAAATATTGTGTGCTACACCTGAAAGACTAAGTAAACAGACATAGATTTCATGAAGTGAGAAGTGACCTTGAGTCCAGAAAACTTAAGGTAATAGAACTAGAAAACATTATACACTTCCCAAATTTGTTTCAAGACTTCAAACTCACTAAGTTCTGTTCCTCTCTCTTTCATATTTGTATGAAGTATCAGGAGCGGACTGAAAGAAAGCACAAGAGACTTAAAATTTTCCATTTAACTGCAAACAGTAGGAGAGCTGGGACAGATGTCTACAACAAATTACCTCAGCAGTCAATTGGAAATGCTCTCTTTTCAATGAGATTTTAACAACACATAGGAATGACTATGATCATAACAAAAGTGTCTTTGGATAACGTCAATCAGTGAAACCTTACATCAGGGAGAAGACTAGATAAATAAGCAACTGAAATAGAGTAAAAAAAATAATTAAAATGCTGAGATTAACGCAAAGGAAAACAAAATATATTAAGTGTTTAAGCACACCACCTCACACTTAAAAAAAAAAAAAAAAAAAAAGAAAAAGGAAAGAGATGGATCTTATCATAGCAGAGACATTCAAGCAAGTCCTGTCCAGCTTTTATAGATACATAAAATTAAATTTGTCCTTTTTTTTTTTGTTACAGTGTGATAAAAGACATGTCTGTGCTGTGCAATAGAGTGGGGCATAAAGAAAGCTAGCTGTCATCAAGCTAATTAGGAAATATGAAGCAGGATAGCTTTATTGGTAGCTGGGAGACATGTTTTAGCTAGCACTAGTGAGGATTAGTTGTGGAAATGTTTGTACTTCTTTCTGGAACAATCTAGCGCATGTTCTCAGCTTTCTGTTATCTGGCTGTTATCATCTGGTGGGAGAAAACTCAGGACTCATAAATCTAAGTTTACATATATGTCAAATTAGAAATTCCAGGCTGGGTTTGAACTTCAACAGTGTCTTCTTACAGATACATTATAATTTTTTAAGTAAGTAATACGGGGTATTCTGCAAGGTATAGAGGGACTCTACACAACTTAAAACAGATGTGAAAATATCCAGCTTTATACTAAAACCCAGACTAATTCTTTTTCAGTTGGCCTTTTGAAAATTACAGGTCTTGCAATGGAAAAAGGTCTGATTCAGCTGCCATTAATTTTCTAGAAGAGACTAAAGTCATTTAAAGAGTTGTAACGATCAAGAACATGAACAGTGTTCAGTTCTGAGTCATTAAATACCTAGAAACTGAGTTTTACTCAGAACTTTGTAAGCCCGTGTTGGAGCTCAGTAAAACTGAGATTTCTCTGGGGTTTCTCTGGGGAAGGAAGGAGCAGTAGTATAGAATCTGAGCACCTTGTTTGTCATATCTCCCCTTTTTTTTTTGTCTGTGAATTTCACTTTGTGGGTATGAAGTGCTGAAAAATAATTGAGTTGCTAATAAAGTGTTAATATTTTTTTTCCCCAATATACATGATTTACACAGTTTTGTTGATGAAGTTGTTTATTGTTGGAGGAATTGTAGGATTAAATGTGAAACCTGAGATAGACCCTTGATGAGACAGAAACAGATATCTTCTGTTGTATTTTCCTTAGGTGTGAAATGAAAGTAGGCTTAAGACATGAATTCAAATCTGAGATAGCCAATATGCCTTCACAAGCATTTCTTGTCTTAGTTAAGCTAAACAGAAAAAGAACATTTACATTTTAGCTGACCTTGCTGTTAAGAAGGGAAAGAAAGAGAGAAGGGCTGATCCTAAAAGTTCATTATGCTGCAGAGCTGCCTCCATGAACTGAGACTATGATCAGGTGAAGGATTTTTGTCTGCTACATCAGTATTGTAGTAGGAGGAATATTTCCTATATTTTCTCCTCCAAACAGCTGAGTGATGTCTTGGGAGGGAAAGCTATTTCATGGGTTTAGCAGTCATAGTCCAAAAGACAAATAGCAGGGCTGGGATTTGCCTGGATTCTGCAGTACACTAAAATAGCATTACTCTATCCTGTCACCCATTCAGTGCGGAATACCTGTTAAAACCCCCCCATACTTCCAATTGCAGATTAGAAAGACAAATATTGGCAAGTCAGATTTAGATGAGAAATCATCTGACCTGTGCTCTTTCCATACACCCTGGAACAGATATTAATTTCTCTGTATGCCTTTTGGAAGAAGGTCAGCAAGTGAAATGTTTTAACAACAGAATAAGAAAATGTGGAGATGTGGCAGGCACACATATAAAATCATGATAAAGACATATTAGCAGCACTAACTCTATCAGTATATGATGAAATAGTGAAGAAAGTATTGTCAAATGATCAAATAGAAAATATCAGACTCAGTCCAGATGAGATTGTGTTTAAGTGAATTAAGCCAAATGCATGGAAGTTGAATCAAGCTAGATCAAGCAAAGAAGTGAAGCTGTAGACTTCCTAGGACAATACCAAAGATTGCAGAGCACCCTTGAGATAATTTTTTTTTATACAGTACATCCCACATGAGACACTGAAATGAAAGTTATGAGAGAATCTATCATGACAGTGTTTTTATCACCGCATGATGTTATGACAGTTCAGAATGAAACTTTATAGACTAACTATACAAATTTTCATGATCCCAGCAGTCACTAATCAAAACATTACATATTTAAGAAAATGTAAAGGATTTTGTCTGCCACAAAGGAAAACAATTTCTCTAATTTCTTATAGACCTGCAACAGAAATAAAACAAAGTTCTGTTCAAATCAAGAAGGAACTACTAGATAACTGTTTACTAAAAAAATCTCATCAAGATATCATGGAGTAAAGGCAGAAGTACTGGGAAATTTGAGGTAACGCCATCTAAAGGTTTTGAAAAGAACTTACAACATTACAATGGATATATCAGACTCATGAACAGGTAAATATTTGTTTGTGAGCAGATTTGAGGGATTTAAAGTGTAGCATGTTATGAAACCCAAGGATGAAGTGAAAAAAGTAACATTTAATGTAGATGAAATCCTGTGCTATATACAGATATGTCAAGCAGCAGAGAAAGACACAGAAAGATCCCATAACACCATCTTGTCCATGATTTTAAAGATGAACTGGCCATGCAGAAGACTAAGTGAATCCTTATATGCATCTGTATACAGCCTTGAAGGAAAGTTTTTCTCACAAAAACACCTGCTGATGGCAAGCGATCAGATCATTATTCTTTGCATTATGACGGAGGAAATATTTAACATTTGCATGAACTGACATCAGGCTGTTCGGAGTACACAATCTTGTGTCAGGCACAACTTTTCAAATTTTAGTTTATCATAGTTTAGGAATATATGAAGAATTTCACAGGACGAGACCCCAAGCAATCAAAAAGTAAAGCTTTGCTCTCATGAGTTCACCTCATAGCTAATCTATTTTCTTAATATGCACTTGTACTTTTCTGAACATGAAAAGCTTTTAGTTCTGCCAGAAAGTCAGATCTAAATTGCAGTTTCTTGAAATGGTTCATGTCAATGTGACTACAGGATGATAAAACACTGATTAAAAACACACAGAACAAACAGGACTATGGAATGACAACAAGAGTTAATCATCTTCTTAGGTTCAAGAGCATAAGGAAAGAAACTGTGTTGTAGTGCTGTAGCATAGTCTGCTGTTATGGCTGTAGACTATAGCCACAATGAACCTTACTGATTCAACAACAGAAAGTATCAAAATGTGTAATGGGAATGGACATATGGAAATTATCCAATATCAGAAGACCCCTATGAGCAATGATCCCCTACAGTGAGACTTGACAAGTCTGCTGTTACACAGGCCGCACCAAGACCACAAGGACATGGGTGGTCATCAAGAAGGTGGAGACCTATGAGCTAGATTTAGACAGGGTCCCTGTTCTTGCATGCAGGAGTAGACTGAAACAGGATTACACTGGTTCCCAAATATGGGAACAGATTGAAATAGGATTAAAGAGTCAGTTCTAGTGGGTAAAATTTAACAACCACAGAACTAAGCTGTGGAAGGTTAATTAATAATTTTTGAGAAGTTCTGTAATATTCTGTTCATGCCTGAGGGCTGGACGATGAGGACACTGACTAAGAAGTGATTTAGTGGAAAAGACTTTAACAAAGACAGCACAGGTTTAAGTTGATATCCTTAGTTTCAGTCTAGGTTCCTGAGACATTGAAGACATTATTTTCGTCATGACTACATATACATAATTCTTGTGGATTTTGATTGTTTGTTTTTGCCATGGTTTAACCCCAGCCAGAAACTAAGCACCATGCAGTTGTTCGCTCACTCCTCCCCACTACTCTGGTGGGATGGGGAGGAGAACTGAGAACAAGTAAAACTCATGAGTTGAGATAAAAACAGTCTAATAATTGAAATAAAATATAAAATAATAATAACTATAATGAAAAGGAAGATAACAAAAAGAGAGTGAAATAAAACCCACGAAAGACAAGTGATGCACAATGCGATTGCTCACCACCCGCTGACTGATGCTCAGCAAGTTCCCCTAGCAGCGACCTGGCCCTCCCAGCCAAATCGCCCGAGTTTATATACTGGGCATGATGTGACATGGTACAGAATATTCCTTTGGCCAGTTTGGGTCAGCTGTCCTGGCTGTGTCCCATCACAGACTCTTGTGCTCCTCCAGCATTCTTGCTGGCAGGACATGAGAAGCTGAAAAAACCTTAACTTAGTATAAACACTACTTAGCAACAACTAAAACCATCTGTGTGTTATCAACATCGTTCTCATACTAAATCCAAAACACATTATATCAGCTACCAGGAAGAAAAGTAACTCCATCCCAGCTGAAACCAAGAACGTTTGTTTGTTTGTTTTTGTAAGAACACCACTTGGTATTTAAATTTATTCTTTATCATTACTTTATGTTTTGTTCAACATAAAAATATTGGATCACATAAACTTTCTCAAAACTTGGCCCTCATGTTGACAGCTATTTTACAATAGTAATTGATTCCATTTGGGGAAGTATTCTGCACATAGTTATATGAGTTCAGCAAATGTAAAAGTCATCCCCACAATAAGTCAAGCTCTATGACATCTCCCAGGTTTTACAGGTTTGTGGATAAGTTTATGGATTAATATTTTCTGCTGATTCAAGTATTTGCTTATTTAAACATATTTTTTTTTGTTTAAACTCACATGATAATTATATACAGCATTTCACAAGTGTATTAAACATTTAAGTGCTTAAACACTATTCAGAAAAGTCAGGATTATTATACCAGAAGAATAAAATATTCTTTGAGGTACAACATTTAAATGTTGAAAAACATACAATGTATAGTTATTATTGCTTATCAGAACTTAAATAGCAGTCTAAGTCTCACTTGATAGACAATTACATGCATATTACTGAGTTACAGTCCTCAGATTATTTACTCATGGTGCAATGCTGGTAAGTGCAAAACATTAGAATGTACATCTACAAAAGTTACAATGGGACAAAGGATCTTCTGTAAAGTGTATCACCATTTCTGGGCCAGTAATATGAACATGCAATATCCTATCTCCTAAAAGTGTAAGACTTGAAATATAGTTTGAATATATCATGAATTATTTTATGTATGTAAAGTTTGCTATTTTTAAGGTCTCATTAAAATATACATTAAAATACCAAAACATGCCCACTTTTTCATTGTAGCAGTACAATGTCTGGGATTTCTCTAAGACAGCCATTGTTGTTGTCTAGAATGTTTTGACCCACATTAAAACTTAAGTGTTTATAGATTTGCCAGAAGCAAAATAAGAAACATTTTCAGTTGCTCTTCCACCATACACTTTAAAACAAGACAGCATTGCTTTCCTGTTATCCTGCACAGGTTTATCCTGCCATTATGGTAGCTGGAGGTAGGTGAGTAGGAATAACAAGACTGCTTCAATAAGTCATGAGTTATGTTGGTACAAATGAATGATTGCTGTATTTAAGTGTTACTGACTGAAGGCTGATGGCAAAGTCAAAACTGAATAATCACTAATTCAGTTTTTAATTTCCTTTCTCAGTGTACCACTGGTTCAAAGAAAACTTAGTCATGAAGAAAATTTGGATAAATGTGTCATTTTTAAAGCCAAAGTGCATTTTTCACATATGAGTTCACTAAAACAGCGTAAGTTTTGGGATTTGTTTTTTTGTTTTTTTGTTTTTTTTTTTTTTTAATACAAATATTCATGACATAATTAATGTTGTCTGGATTTCGGACTGAGGTGAAAAATTAATTCACTCTGGATAATCCTAGTTCTGCAAATTTGTATTTAAATCTCTCAGTGTTGCTAGACATTATAAGTATAAAATAGAGAGGATCTGTTTTGAGTAGAGACAAGGGAAACAAAAGGAAAACCAGCCCTATTGTCACGTCAATTCAATTTACAATAAAGGTATATGTCAAGTCTCTCTAAAAGCTCTCCTTATTACCTGCTCTCCTCCTTGGATGTTTTCTACTAGGTAGTCATTGTTTAGAAAGCCCCTGCAGGGCTTCTATGCTTCTCAAAAGGATGTGCAATAGAGTATGTCACCCAAAATAATTATCTGCAACCACTATCTTGCCTTAGACTACATGTCAATATGCACTCACTTGGTACTCAGAGACTGCATCTAATTTAGACCTGAAGGCAGACATACGTGAATAATACTTACAGCAACAAAACAGGATTGAAGATAGAGTGGAAATAATTTATTAGTTAAAAAGGGCATCAACTGAAGAACTACAGTGTCTTTCATACTCTTGGTACTGTAATCTTTTTCCTTTTTATTAGCCTCCAAGAATGAAATTGCATAGTATGTTAAAGAAAGCAACCGAAGACACCAAAAGTACTAGCCTTGCAGCATTTAATTTGCTTTCTCAAGGTGCCTGTGTGTTGGTCAGGCTCTTATTCTGGGGTAAATTAAAACATATTCTGAGGTTAAAGGAATTATTCTGATTTAAAATTGTGCATGAAAGAGGAAAAAAAAATTAGGTCATATAATTATAAAACATAAGACTTTGAACTATAAACCAAGCAAATCAAGGAGACATTATGATGTAGAAGTTGCTGTGATAGCTATACCAGAATTTTAGATGGAAGCTGTTACATATATTTGTCAACTGCACAGGGTAAACAGGAATATATAGCATAAAGTTACAGAACATTAAATGTATTTTACGTGGTATTTGACTTCACAGAATTCATGTGTGCTGGAATGGATAAAGAAGTTAAAATAGCGTCGTTGTGACCCTTATGAAAAACTATGAAAGCAGGAGAAAATATTAGGTGAAGAACTGTATTCTCCATCATGTACCCCAAAGTTTCATTCTTGCTGCAGCTTGTTCAACCCACAGCTGCAGTGAGGGTCTTGCACCATTTGCTTTGGAAGAAGCAGGTCTCTAGTTCTCTCACTACAGAGGGGTGAAATCACCCTTGCTAAAGCTCATGGACAGGCTTAGTATTTCCTCAGAAGAATTCCTCTTCACCCTGTCTCTTTGCCTCATGTGGCAAAGAGGCGAATATGGGCAAATGTTGTCTAACTCAGATGTGTTTAAACTTTTGAGGTGATACAGCAGAGAGGATTATGTGGGTGTGTTCCCACAGCTGGGAACATAACTTGTAGTTTAGTTTTGTCCTAGACCAACTTGAACATGTTCTTGGTTCCAGCTTGAAGAAATTCACAAAATAACCATTGTGAAGCAGACTCCTGTGCCCAATACTGACCTCTCCCTGCCCTGTGAGCAGGAAAACAAGCTATTTCCATGAAGATTATAATATCACTTCAAGAAACTACACTGAACTTCACAATAATACCAATAAATTTCTTAAGCATGTTTTTTGTGTTCTTTTATGATCTCTTCCCCACAGCTTTTCAGAACATGTTGTTCTTCATGGAACAGAAAACTTGGAAATAATCACACAGCTCATGAAATCCACTTCCCTGAAGTTATAATATCCACAGCATAGCCATTGCATATCATTGGCCACCAAACACATCAGTAGAAGCTTGAGAGTTGTTCAGAGGCCAGCAGGCCAATTATGATGACCCACAGG
Organism: Strix aluco; assembly: GCF_031877795.1. Taxonomy (NCBI): domain Eukaryota; kingdom Metazoa; phylum Chordata; class Aves; order Strigiformes; family Strigidae; genus Strix; species Strix aluco. The sequence continues at coordinate 30,316,780 of NC_133931.1, forward strand.
AAGCTGGCAAGATGGAGGGCACTACCAGTGCTTTAGATTTGTACTTCTGAGGAATTTGTCAAACAAAATGTCTTTTATGTACCTGTGGAGCCTAAGACTTTGGGACTCCACCTCAGAAGAAGCATTGGCAGGATCTTCAGTGAATTGTGCAGCATTGTATACAACTATAGGAATTTACAAGTTCAATTTTTAATTTCAGTTACAAATATGTGAACATTTTCTGACTTGCAGGTAAAGCTGCTGTAGAGGATATCATAATTTTGAACAGCAGGACTCCATAGAAGACAGGAGCTAACATAAATGGTCAGTTTGCCAAAACCATGAAAGAACTAATGTAGATTAATAATGAGGTCTAAATTAAATTATTCCTTCCTTTGTGAGGTACTGAGTACTAGAGTGCATAGTACTATCAGGCATATACTATAGGATAATGTTTTTCAAACATTCTTTTGTTCAAACAGCTTTCCACAACTGACTACCATCCAGGTCACATTATATTACTCCTATACTCTAATTCCATTTAAAAGAAAATTCAGCTATTCTAATCAAGTTTATTTGTACATCTGTAAAAGGCTTTTCTTGTCCCTTTTCCATTCCTTGATTGTTGATATAAAATGATAAGTTCTGTTTATTTCAGAATGCAAGGCTCTCAGGACAGAGAAGAAAGTAATTTTTCATTGAGTAATGAGTCTACATGTTACCTTCTTTCATTCAAATGCAGTTTTCACATAAGTTTTTCTTCTGGGTCATAATGCCAAGGGAATTCTATCAGATCCTCATTATTCTGAGGTGACTGTTAATGTCTACTGATATTAAAAAGAATTTATGGAAACAGTTTGTCTAATGTGAAATACCACTTTTAAAAAGACATTCTCTTTGTCAAACAATACCAATGACAACCGTATTTCATATACAAAAAGAGTAAATGAAGTTTGGAACAGCTAAAAAAAGATTTTGCCTTGCTTATTCTTCATATTCCTTGATACATCAGGAATTGAGGCATGAAATATGCCATCACAAGACTTTGCAGAAAAGCAAAGTATTTTAAGATTATACAGTTGAAATTTAGTATTGAATAAACTGTCTGTTATTATTAAAAGATTTGAACAATTCAAGCAATTATTGATCTCTTAATTTCTTTTACAACAACTTCACTTACCTTCTATACAAAGCACAAAAGTACTCTGAGAAGAGCATCTCTTTCTACAAAGCACTTGGCATATTATAGATGCCACAAGAAATAGCAAAACAGACTAGCAACAGTAGTCATAGTAATAACAGATCTATTGCCTTAGGAAAACACAGTTTAAAAAATCTGGTCAGACCAGTGTGCAAGGAGCTGTAAATAATGCACTGATGGCATTACATGGCCTATTGCTCGGAGACCGCTGCTCCAGGAAACATCTTCTAATAATGCCATCCCACAGACTGACTTTGCTGCCTTGCATTTATCACTTGAGACCTTTTATTTCACTCATATATATAACTTTTCCTAAAAAACTTGCAAAGTAATCTCCCCTAAAATGTAATTGGATTTATTTAATCTGTTTTTCTTTTGAACCCAAAATACAGGGGTTATAAAACTTTAAATTACTGCTGAGCAGCTGTGACAAAACACAACCCATCTAACACAAATGCCCCAATTTTTACAAATAATCAGAAAAATAGATTTCCACAGCCTGAGAAATTGAAAATGAATAAGCTGTATCCATTCTTTATGACTTGTTAAAGCCAAAGCAGTAGCTACACTTCACCTTTTCTTGACATAGCCATTACACACATGGGTTTGGATATGAGCAATATCGTTCAGAGGTCTAGTGAAAGATCTCTGGCTCCTACCAAACATCTTGTTGTACTGTCCATCATTACTATGTATATTACAGATGGGGTTAGTACTGTACCCCACATGTTTTTATCATTCACATCCTCCATATCTAATTGCAAATAGCTTTCAGAGGTAACACTTGCAATAAGAAACGATGAAATCTCAAGTAAGCATTCATGACAAAGCATTGGAAAACAAAAATATTACACTTTTTTAAAAATTTGGCGACAATATTGTGTGGGAATAACTACAACATAGATTCATTCAACCAATTCATTTAGAGAAGTTTTTAAGTTTTTAACAATAAAAGTTCCAAAGTTTTAAACAATAAACTTCTGTAAATGAATAACATCATTGCAGTTTGATTTGGTACAATTTCAAGGACTGACAAAACTCTTCTTTTTACTTCTGTGTAAAAACTGACACTCCACTGGGCTGGATATTATTTTAGATTCATTAAATGCAAGATAATCATATCTATTAGACATTTCTTCTTATATCACATTAAATTTACTAACTAGAGTCTAAGAGAAAATGCTTACATTTTCCTCACATGAGTAATCGTGTTCATAACAATGAGATTACACACAGAAGTACAAATAAGTCAGAAGTGATGTATTTAATAAATCAGCAGTTTATAGCACTAAATATTTTGTAATATCCAGGTAACATCTAACACTTTGAAAATTGTGCCAGGTCCAACATCCTGGAAATAGACTTAGATGGAACAATGGCAAAACAAACTTACTATTTCCCAAGGCACCATGAGCAGATGATATTTCAAATAGAAAAGAAGGAGAAAACAATATTCCAATGATATGAACAAACTCTTACCTAGAGGCTGCCCTGCGATGATCCTGGCATTCTCTCCTGCCACTGCAGCCCTTGCGTGCCTCTCGCTCATGTACTGTACAAATGCATAACCTTTGTGCACTGAGCAGCCAACTATTTTCCCATACTTTGCAAAGATCGCTTCGATATCACCTTTCTTGACAATGGCTGTGTTCAGATTGCCAATGAAGACTCTGGAGTTGATGGATTTTGGGTCATTCTTATTGGTGACATTGCTGGTCTGTGTTTTGCCGGTCATGGTTGGATGACTTGTCTTTAACCCTTAAATAAAGAATGAAGAGAATTATGTTTCAAATCATACAGTTACCCTGACTTTGGATGATTTTTCCAGCAATAATTCGCTTTTCATTTTTCACTTAGAGTGGATCTAAACTCAGAACAGTTACACCTTCTAAAAATTATTTTCAATAAAACCAAGATAGCAAATTTAAAATACTGCTCGTAAGTAAAACTAAAATTTTTTATTTTATAGATATAAAATATACCAATACATCTCTTAATACAATGCTGTGATAGTGGAGCTTTACTGTAATCATATGTGGATTTGTGCTTAGAAATTCAGTATTGACTTTTTAAGCACCTAGCCATCTAGAAACTGCAAAACAAGAGAATGAATCATTATCTTATGTCAAAGAAATGAATATTCAAGGCCATATAGAGAACAAACTAAAAATGAAAGACAACTCTGCTTTTGTTTGGTGTCAGCCAGAGCACATTTCTCACTAGTTAAATATCACTGACCATCATGAGGATTGCAGAGGGGGTAACATACAGTTCTTTACTGCAGTCAGTATGTTTCTATCAGAACACTTTTGCCTATTAATTCAGTACAAAAAAGAAAAGAGAAAGGACAAGGGAAGCACAGGTGGCTTATGTTTCTGGAATTAAAAAGTATGAAAACAAACTTTCTTAATTATAGGAACACAGATTTGCTTGCTGCTTTGCTCTTTCCTCTGTCACAAGACTAAATGCATCCTAGCATATCTCAAACAGAAATATCCACGTTATTTCTGGAAAAGTTTTGGCAAAATAAAAAAAACCCAACACTTTTTGTGTTCATTTAGCTTCACACTTCTGAAGTGTACATGATTTTCTTAATATGTACGCAAATTCCACCTGCCAGCAGGTCCCTCCATTTACATCCATTTAATTAGATGGAGGTAAAATGAAAAAAAGTTGTCCCATGTCTCTGCTGGGTTTTCTTTGGCTATATTAGACAACAGAAATGTCAAAAATATGCATACCTCTAAGTAGTGAAATCTTATTTTGTAAGAAGGAGGTCATTTAGACAGTAGTCAAATATAGGCCATGTCCTACAGCTAAGAATTATGTTACTATTTTTTAACCTGTTCATACTTTTGATCATATCACAGCAACAGTTCAGACAGGAAGAGAATCCAGTTAAATACTGCTCACAGTCTAAGCTCAGCTCATTTCTCAGGATGAAAAGGAATAATGACGTCTATTCTGGACACCTAAATCTTGATACTAACTAGCAGAAGTTTCATATTTTAAATCAACAGCTACCATATATTAAGCTAGACTGATGAAAAAAGAAACCATTGTTACTGGACTCTGCACAATTCCTAGTGAACAAAATGGCCATGACCACAGCCATCAGCACTTTGACCATCTCCATCACACAGGATCCAAATCCTACCCTTCAGGTAAGAATGTGCAATGGAGATGTGTGGGCAGTCCTCCCAAGTCCTAGTAAACAGTCTGCTTTATTATATAAATGCATGCAGCGGAGGTATCAGTCAAATAGCTTTCACTTGCTTAACAATATGACAGTTTACTTCATATTACAGCATTTAGAGAAAACACTCTAGAAAACAAGAAAAAAAATGGTTTTTTGTAAGCTTATTAATTCTAAATACATTCTGGAAACACAAGATACTGTATACATGCACAAATTTCATCATGGAAAACCAGGAAAATTGCCTTGATGAAAAGCCTCTGAGCTTTATCATACGATAGACTCAATACTGTATATTTCTAGATTGCTGTGCAGATCATGCATGTTGAAGTCATTTTTATATATAGCTAACTTGAATATAGAGAACAGTCATAATAGTATGCTTGGTACCATAATAGTTTGAAGGCAAACCATCTACAAAACATAAATATAATGCACATTGAACTCCATGCTGCCATAAAGTAGATTGCTGATATTATCTGAGAACTAGCAAGCTTAAACCCATCTTAGATAAACCTGTATTTATACAGCAGTCAAAATTACAATAACTTAGCCATGTTAACTTAAAGAGCCCTAATGACCCAAACTGAAGAGGTAACATGGCTGAATAGCCAGTCATAAAGATAAAAGTTAATGCATTCTAGTAGCTGGTGAACAGGGAACCACTGGTATTCCCTGAGGTGCCAAGATGCACAACACTTCAGTGTGTAAATACCACTTCTGTTGGGAAAAGTTAACATGGACAATACTGTGTTCACTTTTGTGAAGATTCAGAAAAAAAAGCTGTATCTGTCCCTATATAATTCTTAGCATCTTGTTAATGTTGTCTGTGTATGTTTATCAGCTGTGTGGCTGAACTGGTTTTACTAAACTCACAGAGGTAGTGTCTCACAAGTAAGACCACTGGTCTAGAAAGCAGTAGACATGACTGATAGACCCGTCTCTTCCACTAGCCTACTGTATGACTCTCAGTAAGACACTTTTTTGTGTCTCTGTTTCTACTTTTCAGACTTCAGACTTGCATTTTTTTGACTAAGAGATGTCTCAATCTATTTTTATAAATCTTCTAACAGAATGATGTGACCTCAGCTGGTATGTTTTGGCACAACCGATACTCTGATAATAAAAATGACAAGGGGACAAAATCTACAGAAAATCTTCTGCCAGACAAGACTTTCATGAAAATTTTACACAATGACACTCTTCAGTTATTACCATCAGAACTGTTTTCAAAACACCAGAGTACTACAGTCTGTATTTCCTTCATTGTTCAGCCATTTAACATGGGATTTAGTGAACTAGTCCTTTTTTTATTTGATAGAAACCTTCATTTTATTTTTTCCCAGTTTTACTATGCACTAAATTAAATAGGCTTTGACTAGGAATTGAATATTTCTCTCTTGTAGTTGTTCTTTGCAATGCAAATTTAAAATATTTTTATAACACAAAGAAAAGAAGTTGTCTGATGGGTTCTCTCATATTCAAATGAGCAGTCAGGAAAACATGCTGCAGAAATTCAAAGCGTGAAAATAATATTAACATGTGAATAATTGAGATTTGATTGCCTCACTCATTGACGTACAATAGTATTGTGACCATTTCATAAAAATTAAAGATACATGGGATCTTCATTATAATGAGAAAGAACTTATGGTACGTTTTACACCTCACTTACAATATGCATCTCTGAATACTGAATTATACCTATCTTCTCTGAGCTATCAGTAAAATCAGAAACATTGTAACTCATAGAACCACAGAAATAAATTAAGAAGTGAGAGAAACATATCTGAAATAATCTTATTTCTTTGCAGCCTTTAATAAGGTATCTTGTTAATTTCCTATTACTGCAGTGACCCTTTCTGGTAATTAATATCTTCTATATGCCAAATATGTCTCTTAAATGCTTTATGAATAACATCTAGCTGTCAATATACTTCATCATATTTATTTATTGACTACACCTTACTATATGCTACATCATTTTAGTGGTTGATTTAATTATTTTACCCAAAATTAACTAGTTTAAGTCTTGGTGTACTTGAATCTAAAAGTTATAAATGAGACCATTTCCATTACTATATAGATCTCTGATTCAAAGAGTAAAGTTTGCAAACCTGTATTAAACATTAAAATTTCTAACATGTTAAACAGGAATGAAAATACAAATTACTAAAATGAGATTCCTATTGTCCAGCACACACATGGGACGAGTCTAAACCAGTCAATTTGAAGGGGGACAGATTTTAAGCCCTGGCTTCCTTCACTTTTCCAACATTTTCTGATGAAGGTCAGTTAAGCACCAGCATGACAAAGCATTGCTGTGTGGCTGTGAAACTCATCTTTAGACCATAAGATGAACATTTGAACCCACATCTCCCACTCATATATGTTCCTCCTATGGCTCAGAATAGTGAAAAACAGTGATCCTTTTTACAGTTGTGCTGTATCCCAGGGCATGGAAGAGCACAGGACTTGAAGCAAAGGAAAAGGGAACAAGTTGTCAAATTCTACATCCCAGTATCTCCCAGGCATTCCTATTGGGGGTATTGAAGGGTCCATGATAGTCTTATTGGATCACTGCTCCCTCTGCTGCTTACGCATTTTACCAATGACTCTTCACAGCAAAATGCAAAATGTGTCTTTGAAGAGACAGCATTTTGGTCAAACTGCAAAACAATTTGGGACAGGTGGAGACTTGAGGACCTAAGCTGTTTATAGGGATTTTGAGAGCAATCCACTTCAGCATCTTCCTAGTTGTACAACAGTTTCTCATCTTAAAAGACTGATGGGAACTCATTAGCTCAGTTAAATTTCTACTGAATACTGAAAATTTGTCTCTGAAATTTTCCTATGCTGGATAGACCAATGAGGCTCACCTGTAACAATTCTGTTAGAATTAAATTTCTTTAAAAGAGGTTAGAAAAGATTTACATTGATTTTTCTTTTTTTTTTTTTGTAAAATCTATATTCAGTTTCACTTTAAAAAAAATTGCATTCAACAAATTTAGCAATACTTTCAGGAGTTTCTGCATATTTACATGCTTTTATCTTGGAGCTTTTTTTTTTTTTCTTTTGTAAATAAACCATTTGCTTCTTTTAAGCAAATAGAAAAAAAATTATATAACTTTTCAATGAAGTAAATATTACTTTCAGTGACTTTAGGAAAATAGAGTCTACCAAGGAAAAAATGAAACAAGAAAACTGAAAAGCTTTAAAGAAAACTTAAGCGCTTTCTGAAAATAGTTAGAACCGTGGTACTTACACTGAGAGAGATTTAATATCAAACTTCTATGTACTTATTACATTTACAAAGAAAATGTTAGGAGAAATGAAATACCCTTTAATTCCCGCCCCCCCCAAAATTCAGTTTTAGATCATATGTAGAGCTAGGAAATAATCAACACTCTTTATCAGGTTTGTGTGATAGCAAAAGACTAATTCTATGGAGAAAGATTTTTAAATATGAAAATTCCAATCATTCACAGTTTATTCTAAGCACCACTAAATTCCAAATCTTAATTTTTACTATTTACAATAATAAAGTTTTCACAGTAAGATGCATAGACACATTTGATAATTGCGAATACTTCCAAGACAGAGAAAGACCTAAACAGATATGTGGTTGGGCAATGATATCTGTCACCACAATGAAATCCACAATAAAAAGTACAGCCTGTAAAAAAATATTTGTTAGGATGTTTGGGGGTCAAACTGAACATGGGCATTCTGGCAAATATCAAACATGTTCTAGAAGGACAAAATGTAACACTGTGACACATGGTCAGTCCCTGACCCAAAACACACGGTACTCTCTTCAGCATTTCCAAGCAATTTCTCTCTGCCCTTCTATTATCCAGCCACAGTTAATAGCTGAACTTCTGTAAATATCAAGATTCAATTATTGCTTTAACAGTTGAGCTTTTCTGTGATTTAGTATCTTTAAGGTTTAAGAATCAGTAAATATTAAAATGTTTAATAAGAAAAAAAATTAAGTCCATAATATATTTTCTCTCCTTTTGAATTACTTTTTAGCAACAGTGACAACATTAATACTTTTGCACTGTTGCAGATGAATTTAAGATTTTTAAACATTGGAAGTGTCCTTCTGTGGGTGAAATGTCCTACAGCATAGATTTATCTTGCACCGATACTAATATTTCATGGAGAAAATTCAATATTCATGCTAATTCCTTTAATAAGCAGTCATTTAAAACTATTTTATCTCAGTTAAATCAGTCCCCTGTAAAATTTTACATACCTGTTGGAAGTAAGAATATCAGATATTTCATGGTGGGGAGAAGGGATAGAAGGAGGGAAGAGAGAGAACAGAAAACTATCAGATAAAATATATTTTGCCTTGGAGCATCCTTTCTTCTTTATATTTTAAATTCATTTTTAATGAATTACTATATCTAGGTCACACAAATAAAGAAAAAAGTTATTCATAAGATGGTTAGTTAAATCCAAATCAAAATATTCTGGGCTTTTCCAGTCCTCATTAAAGTCAAAGAATCTGCTTTTCCTCTCTCTCCAAGATAACCTGCCTTTTTATTTTTATTTTATTTTTTTATGGTTTAGCTTTAAGTTTCCCTTTCAATTATTTTTAAGAAGAGGTTGACACATCACGTCTATAACACAGACAACATTCCCTTCAAGTCGGAATTTCTGGAGCCGTATAAATGACAAAATGCATCAATACTTGCTATGCCACATCTTGTAGAAAACGAACGACTGAAAAATAAAATGATGTAACAGATCACACTTCATCTCCTGTTGTCACTCTTCTCAAAGAGATAAATACTCTCTCTTTGGGGAGGGTGAATAAAATATAATTAAAAAAATAAAATAACTACGTATTTATGATACCATACAGACAAATATCATAAACCACTTTTAGGAATACATTATTTTGGGTTAGTTGTTTAAACATTTGAAAGACTAAGGGGGAGATGTGCACTCTGTCTCAGGAGCACCACCACCTCCAAGGAGGGAGAGGAAAGAGGAGAAGGTCTGAGGTCTGTACAGGTGGACAGAATATACATCTTCTTATTACCCCACATTAGCTCATGGTGCTGGGACCTTCTCCCTTACAAATGGGCAGAAGAAAACACAATCTGTCAGCAGAGTTATAGGGATTTTCCCTCCCATTCACATACTCTTTGTTCTCAGCATATAGAAAATGATCTTTGCATAATCATGTAAAGAAATACAATTCCATAATATAATTTTTTTGAGGAGCACTCAGATATGGGTGCCTTTCCCCCATCATATTTAACCCCTGTTAAATACAAGGATTTCTCTACTTATCAACTGCAAAATCAAACTATAATCCTGTTGGCTAAGATAAGAAAATAATGATGATAGCACACACCAGTATATCTATGTAAATAATACAGTGAATTTAGGGGAAAAGTATTAAAACCAAATCTAAAAAACCACATTAGACTTATTTGGGATTCTAAGCAAAGTGGTGTTTAAAATAGGGTAAAGATGTTACCTTACCTGTCTAATCACATAAAGAAATATGCCTTTCCAGGGAATACTTGAGAGACCTGGACATTGAGGTCAATTAGCAAATTCCAGAATGGGACCTTTGGTATTATCCCTCAGGTAATGCCTCAGCTTTTAAAATATCACCAGAAAAGAGAGTGCAATCAGGATATTTTGACACTAATGCAAGGCAGACAAATAAAGGGTTAACTTTTATACTGCTCTTTAACATATCTTGATTGCGATCTATGCGTTGGATATGTCTATCCAAGAAACTAATAATGAAATCTTTTCATCTTGGGATGTGCTGCCTTTATGTGCTGTTAGTCAGGCTTTTGGAGATAGAACTGAACATGACTTTTTTGTTGGTTTGGGGGGTTTTTTGGGTTTTTTTGGGTTTTTTTTAAAGAAAAAGGCAGACAAAAGTTGGTGACTTTTCCCTTCACTTCCAATATTTTGACCAGATCTATTTGTAGCCAGCTATCTCATCTCCTCTGAGTCATCGTTTATCATTTATACAGCAAGTTATTTTAATCTTCCCTCATCAGTCATTTCTGCTGGCTTCTTAATAATTTTTAATGCATTTCTGAATTTCTGCAGTTTCTGTGGCCTAAATCTGTTTTCAATCTTCAGTTTTAGGTATAGTGACAGTAAGTGGTGCACGACTGCTGTCTTCCTCTTCACTTGGTGTCTTGGTGATACTATGGATTGCCTAAAAACAATCTTAGCTATATTTGCTGTCATATAACATACAAGCCAATCTCATGTTCACTGAGATTGTTTGGTCTCATTTCGCAGTCTTGCTTCCTCTGTGTTTTTGCTTGATCTTCAGCTTCATATCACTGTTAGGATTAAATGAGCCTTGGCAAGTAAGACAGTCACCTACTATAGTTTTTTATATTTCTAACCTTACTAATAGACTTCACCAGTTTTCTCTGCCCTCAAAGGAGTTTACAGTCCCAAAATACATCTGAAATTTTAATCAGTGGATTTTTTAATGCTTTAGAATTTAAAGCCATTATTTCAAACCAGGTCTAATAAGGATACCCATGGCATGCTTAGATGTTTCCCCTACAAAACAGTTCTCATTACAAACCTTCTCCATTACCTACTAAGCTGTTTTTCAGGACATGTGACATTAAACATAGCTGGGCCAATATAAATTAATTTTTTAAATGATTCTTAAGGCAAGAAGATTCTTTTGGTAAATTTGTCATGTTTTTTTAAAGTAACACCTGATCTTTATTGATTCTGGAATTGCTATAAATGATTCATGGATGGACTATTTCAGCCAATTTTATTCTACTGAAGCCTCCAAGAAAAATTTCAGTAACACTATTTTTACTAGAATTTTACTCCTTTATGTTTCCTCTATTATTTTATAAAAGTTTGAAATTGGGTTTGTGGAATGTCACAGTCTAGGCTGCTGAATACCAAACAAGAAGTCAAGAGCTTCCAAACTGTAATCCTAGCTCTGGTACAGACTTGATAAGGAGCCTTATGCAAGCCACTTAATATCTCCACCTTGTCCTCTTTCTTCAGAAACTGGCAATAATACTGATGATGTTTCAGCTCAGTGGGTTGTTGCATGAATGAAATGAAAGAATGCAAAACACCACAAAAATTCTGTGGCACTAGGAACTTTAATAGAAAATACACAGTTTAATTGAAAACATAGGACTTTGTTTTAAGGATTAGTGATATCTTTGTTTTTCCTGTCCATACCACTTACATCTGTATATTTCTAAGTATTTTTATTCATGAGTATTTTTTATAATTTTTCTCCCATATTAGTTGACCAAAATAATTATTTGTCTTTCATAATGGAGAGAGGTATTTAAGAGTACTTGAATTTCACAATCAGAGGCAAAATAAAATCACATTTACTGTTGTATTTACTCCATAATGTCTCTCTCAGAAGTCTATCTTGGGAATTTATGCCAGGTGACCATATTATGCGTCTGACTTACAGGTAGAAAAGCTAGCACTGACAACCAAGAAATTCTCATATCTGACTCTAGTTTTGCCAGTAACTTTCCCAAAATGATGCAGTAAATCACTGACATATTGTGCTTTTGTTTTATCCATCCCATTATTTTACCCCATTTATTCAGTCTGGCTAGATTTTTGTGTCAATCATGTATAAACTGTGTCTTTAAAACACAAGCACATCTGCAGGCAACATATGGTAGACTACCACATCCCTGCAGAGCCTTGGTTTTATTTCTTAGCCTATACAGTACATCCTGAGTCAGGAACCCAAGACAATAGGCTATCATTCACCACAAAGCACCTGAATGACTTTCTAGTCTATCTAGAAAGTTTAGTCTATCTTTACACATGCTGAATATCATGTGCATATATCACAGTTTATGATTATAAAGGTAGTCCAGAAACAAGACATACTCTCTCTCACCACTGAGGTTAAGCAACAAGACACCTGAAATTCCTTTCCTTGATAAACTTCAGAGTACATTGCATCCACAATGTGGCAATGGAATCTTCTGCATGGGATTATGAAAATTCCCATCATCTATATATACAGCATACAGGCATCTGATGAAGAAAAACTGAAAGAAAATCTGAATATAGATCTAATTATGATGTTGGTAGAATCTTAAAGTCAGTCTTGTATTCGGATCTGACTTCAGCTCCTTTTTCCTCTACAGTCATGCAACCATGAGCAAAATCCTTACAAACTAGATCCATAGACTCTCCTGGGCTTCTACCATTTCATAAACACAACTTCAAAGCTACCTGTGGAACTCTTCTTCCTCTATCATCTAATCCTGAAGGTATCTGAAGTTTAATTGCATGTTGGTTTCTGACATTTAAGCTCACAAATAGTCTAATGTTCTGCAGAGATCTCTTTAAAATTTTTCAGGACTGAGTGGCTTGATATATATAGCGTGTCTAAATCTGCACAAATTCATTCATTGATCTGTCTTACCCGCAGAGACTATTTCAGTAATTTTCCTCTGTCATGACTATTGAGGACACAAAACCTATTTGTGGTGCCTTTCCCTGTGTTTTAACTGATAGTTCAACATTTAGGACATTCACTGAAACAATGGAAAGCTTCATTCAATTCTTTGTTGCTGAAAATTAGAATGTTCATTCTTGGTCTCCTGAGCGTGTGCCTTGGCTCTCTTAGTAGTCACTGTAGTGTGGTTGCTTCAGGGTCTCACCCTTACATGTCCCTTCCTAGACTATCTTCAAACGTTTAACATTTACTTCGTAGTTAAATCAATGGGAATTTTCATGCCAAAGCCTTACTAGGCATTTACCTTTTAATGCAAAAAAAAATTATATCTGGATGTTTGCTTTTCAGTTCTGTGCTGAGACATGGGAATTAAATGAAACCTAGCATAGTAACATTTTCATTGTTACTGAGAGATCACAAAGCCTGCAGTTCCTACACTGTGCCCCATACCATATGATAAATCTGCTAGATAGTTAAGGAACGTATTAAAATCAATGTGTTCAAATACTGTGTGTATTATTGAGAACTTTAATTTTTCTCTTTAAAATGCATTATATATACTCACAAGTCTTATCTATTCCTTTTTTAACATTTTGTGAAAAGCCAAACAAAAATTAGATGAGAAATTTTTTCCAATATTTCTTAATTGTTATAATCTCAGCAGTAAGCATTTGCTGCAGCAAGTAGATACATATGAGATTTTAGTTTAGTTTGGGATACTACTAAGTCTTAGTGAAGCTGTGATTTTACTCTAGAAGACATCTGATGCCCAAACACAATAATAATAGTCCCTACTCAGATAATTTTTTTATTTATTTAATGCTCTTTTAGAGACTCATTTAAGCAAACACAATGAAATAACACTATGCCAAAGACATTTTCTTAAAAATATTATCTGAACATTAATCAACTACATTAATACAGACTTTTTGATGCAAACCATACAAACCTTGTTGTCAATGTATCTTTTCTAGCAGTGTTATTTGAGCAAATGGTGATTTTCCAGGACAGCACCTAATAATTTAATGTCAGCAGGTAACTCCGCCTCTGGGATCCAAATCTGTATACACTTGAATGCTCTAGAATTTGGTGCTGGCTGCATATTCCTGGTTTTGGTTAACCCTTTGCAAAGAGACAGCTCAGAAAAAAATCAGTTTATATTCAGGTGTAAGTCTAAAGTGTCATTCTCTATTCTTATACTGACTTGTTGTATCATAAATGTCATATTTTCATTACCTTACTCCTTTATGACCTGTCTCATATATTCATTGCTTCTTCCCATGTCTACCTTACTCTGCTCAAATCCAATCACACCATTTCTTCCTTGAGTACACTTTGTTTCTTCCATTCCTCTGAGTCCTTCCTACAGATTTTCCTCCTCCTCAACCTTACAAGAGTGACGCTGGTATGATGTTTGTCACACTGGTTTTGGTTTTGTTACCTATGGGCCTGTCCAGTAACTGGCTAGTTTATTTATATCAGAACCTCTTTTTTTTTACTCGATATTACTCTACATTGTGCCTAAAAGAGTGTGGTCTTGTAAGCACTGGGACCAATAACACCTGAAGTGAACATAATCTGTCATTCTCTATCAGGAGCTGACTATATTAATGCTCTGAGTGAAACTGTGGCCCTGCCAAAGTCAATGGCAAACAAGTAGGATTTTAACTGCAATTAAACTGAATTTTTGCGTCTTAATGTGCTTCAGAAGGAACAGCACTAGATTTTTCAGTTGTATAGCATTTTTAAAGACTATAAAATAATTATTCTAGTAACACAGTATGCAGTATATTGTTTTTTCTCTTTCCACACTATAGATACATATAGGACAGGACAACAAAAAAAAAAAAAAAGAAAAAGGAAAATATTTCCACTAAATTTTCAAGATGCAAAGTGAATTATGATTTATTTTTAAGACAAAAAAATACACGGCTGTAAAGACAATTTTTTGAAACCTCGGTAGAAATCATTAAAATCCAGAATATTTAACATAAATGTACTTCATGTTATCTCCCTGGTATTGCAGGAGATTGGACAAATTTGAGTATAAAGAAGCCTCCCTATGAATCTTACATTTAAATAATTTATTCTATTGATTATACTCAATCTCCAACATCATGCTGTAAAGCTGTAAAGTATCTGATAAGAGTGCAGTAAAAACTGGTTAGAGCAAATAATTTACAATGAATAATTTATCCCTCAAATTTTCTACCCTATAAAGATTTTTCTATAGCTCTTGCTGTCACATTATCTAACCTCTGGTCTAATGGATGATATTATTAGAAGGACTCATTATTAAAGTAACTCTGCTTTAAACCACAGCATAGCTTTCATTGACTTAACTGGGACAGGAAAAGTTTTAAATTGAAAGGAGAGGGGTTTTGCTGTTGTTTTTATGTTAAGTGAATCTGAACAGATGTGCTTTCAGTTTTCTTATTCAACAGCTTGCACTGAATAGGGATATTTTTTATTGTAAATATAGATCAGTTACAAACAGCTCTTTGATAGCATTTGAATTTCAATATTAAATATTCTAAATATTCTTTAATTTTATCCAGTTTATCTAGATTTAGTTTGATCTAGTATGTCCAATGTGATCATTTGCTTCCAATTGACTTTCAGTGTGTTTCTTCCACCAAGTTTGCTCAGGAAGCTCTCAAATAAATGTTCAAAAATATTCATACCAATGAAACTTGGCTACTCAGAGCTGAAATGGATGAGATGTTGGGGGATATGGCGTAGGGGAGAACTTTGTAGAGTAGGGCTGATGGTTGGACTTGATCTTTTCCAACCTGAATGATTCTGTGATAGCAGGAAAAGCTAATTATAAGTGTGTATGAAATCTATGAAAGAAAGTTGCTTGTGTTTTTTAACTTAGCTTAAGTGATCAGCTTTGGCAGCTCACATTGATTATTTTCAGTCCATATTATCTTAACATCCCAACTAATTACAACTCATGAGATGCTGCATGCACTTAACTTGGTCTTGTCAACAAATATTTAATTATTTGACAGAGATAATTATTTTGAAACTAAAACATACTCAGCAGGGACCACACTGGTCATTTAACATGCAGGTCTCAGTTCCCCGACCACATTGCATACAACATACAGTCTTTGATTTTCATTAATACTGCTAGTTATTCTCCTAATGAGATTATGTATTCTTATAGTCCTTTTGGAAAAAAAAAAAATCCCACTGAAGAGCATTTTATTCCTTTTCAAAAGAGTATTGCTGCTTTGTTAGCAGTATAACACCAATTCCTACATATCTCGTTTGTGTAAGTGATGAGAACTGTCATGTAAGGATGGAACTGCTTGTCAATTCTTGCACATGTTATATCAATCGCTTTGAAGAAAAACATCACTGAAATTATTTTAAATTCTAAAAGTAAGCTGTAGCTGAGTAACATCACTGTCATCATTATTAAATTGTGCCACTTAAAATAGCCTTTTATTATTATTATCCATTCTTGCCATGTTTCTCTAAAAGTGATTTTATGTCAATTACAGATGTTCTGATAAGTTATTCAACTCTTGATTATTTGGAAAATTTACCAGAAGTTGTGGAGTAAGAAGCCACAATGTCAGATCAATAGGTACAGTTAACATTTAGAAGAGAAAGTGGAATGCACCTGCTTCTGGAAATTAAAACTTTAAAATTAGCCCACCTTCAATTTATGTCAGAACTTGCTTTTAAAATTATTTGTATATTTATATCAGAAAGGTACTGATTTAATGCTTTTTACTGTTCTATTTTTATATTTTTGTTGTAGAAAGAGCTAGGACCCTTAAGAAGAAAAGGTGTTTGATGAAGTGGTTACTAGTCCCTTATTTCTTTCACTTTAATCAATAAGTTACTTTCACCCCTATCTTTAATATTTACATAAAGGAAAGTTAAGTGTTATCAGCTTCTATAAAAGGAAAAGTACCTTCACAACAAAAATATTTATCATGGTTAGGAGAAGGATCTGGACAAAATTTCACTATATAAGTGATTTCCTTAGACGTTTCCAGTAGTTTTTATTGAGCTATTTCTTTTTCTGTCTGTCAACTCCTCTAAAGGGTATAATAAAAAAGAGTGTAAAGAAACGCATTTAAGAAAGAGTGGAAAATTGCAGCCATTTCTGGGCTTTATATATAGGTAATCTAAAAATAACAACTTACTGTATGATGCATTTTCCTGTCTTCCGAATATTTGGAAAATGCTCTGAACAAGCCACTCATTCTGAAATGCTGAAGTTCTTTTGGAAATTGAGGCCTTTACTACCAGTCTAAGATGAATTAGGAGTTCTGTGTGTGCACACATCTTCAGAACAGCAACAAATTATGTAGGTCTGCACTAATTCTTGCTTTCCTTGCTGCAGAAGTACACCAGAGACCTGTGAAATGCTGTGACTTATACGAAAGGTAAAGTATAGACTGTAGGATCTAAGGACAGTAAAGATGTCTGACAGAGCCAAAACCCTTGTTTTCCTCTTGTTTGTTGCTGTCTGACCTATAAATTCTCAGGTGTATAACTTACATGTTTGGACTGTTTGACATGAGTATGAAGGGATACATTAATCTACATGAAAGTATGAGTAACACAGGCAGTCTTGTTACAATAGCTAAAGCAGAGATTTGAAATAACCTTGTCCAGAAGAACAATTGCTTTGCAAAGTGTAAAGATTTAGAAGTGTTTCTGCACAGTTCAGTCTCTGGCTACCAAGACAATCCCTCCAAGAAGTTCCATAGAAAAATGGGAAAATATCTAATGTAACATTGTCAATCTGTTCATATATTGGACATATAAAATTATCTCCCACCCCCAGATCTTGTCTTGGAAAGAGAACAACAACATAAAATTTTGAGACAAGGCCTATTCTTTACCGAAGGCAGAACTTGGCAGATCTCCCCAAATGGAGAAAATACAATCCACTCGCTCTAAGACTAACCTGTTAAATTATGGTTTAATTTTAAACACCATACAAAATAGCTTTAAAAATATAATGTCCTGAACCTCCTATAATTAAATTTATTCCTTGACCACCAGAGGTCTGTGAAAGTGCATCACACCTTTTTTGGGTTTTTTTGTCTCTCTAATATCATTCCCCACCTAAATTTAAATGCACTGACAACCGAAGATAAATACCTTCAAAACAGTAGAAACTATGTCTTTAGTTGTGTCCATGGTTTAGGAAGAAAGGCAGTTTGAAGTATTCAGAAACAATTCATATTCTAATCTCATTGATGTGAAATCCTAAAATACTGAAATACTGAAGGATTTGGTATAGCAAAATATAGTGGGATTAAATGGAAAGTACTGTTATTAACAATGGCATTTTGGAAAATGAAGCTTTTTCCTCACATACTGAAGAATTAGAGAATGAGTCATTTCCACATGCCTTTTGCCAGGAACGTTTTATTTTTGGGAAACATGGTAGGAGGGAGGAATTGTAAATAATAATTAAGAACAGAGAAACAACCCTTGACAACTTAAAGGGTGATAGCTACAACACAGGGTCAGAATGTAAAGTCTAATCATCTTTCTTATCTGTATATGTACTGTTCTATCTTTGCAAAATATGCAGAAGTAGTTCCCTCTATTTTACTTGCAGGGTTTTTAAAAAATATTTTAATTCTGTAAAGTTTAGGATAAATAGGATGGGAGTATCAGACTTCTCATTTTAAAATGTATTTCTAAATAAGATTCCATCAATATTTAATGAAGTGATGTTGACATCCTAAAATATCCTATCATGATCTATATCTAATACATAAAAATAGACATTTATATATCTTTCGCAGGGACTCAACCAGGGTGTTGCAATTCACCTCTGCAAGGGAAAGGTACACTGCTTTTTCATTTAAAGGAACTCTGACTGAGAGGGAAAAGTAGGCCTTTAATTCTGGGGTAGTTACAGTTTCTAAATTCATATTTTATATGTAAAAATGTGTTGCAGCACAAAGTCAACCAGATGTTTGCTTCCAAGTTCTGGTACATTGCACATTAGAAACTTAACCTGAAATAACAATGTGCAAATAGAAGCATGCCAACCACCATAAGCAAAGCATGACTCTGTGCTTGTTAAAATAGTCTAGACAGACTAAAAAAGAAAGACTATGATTAAAACAAATGAGATGCCCTTATTACATTTGTGTTTGAGAGAGCTGAATGAATCTGCCAAGATTTTATAACTCACAGGATTTGTAATGCTACTGAAAAAAAGCTGTAGACATCGTCTATTTGTATAGGTGTCTGTTTCAGACAAAGGACTTCCCTTAGCTTTCCTGGCAAGCCAGGCTGATGCATCTAGCAGCATATGCAATGCAAGACTGAAGTTAATATGAGGAATTCAGGTTCCATTTAACCAAATTTTATGAAACATTTTCTAGAATTCAAAGAGATTCTTTCTAAAGTGTATTTTCATTGTAATCACTAAGCTATTATATTATAGTTTTACTTTTAGCCTTGGATTTTCACAAGTCAAAAGAATATAGGTTTTATTCAGGCGGATTTTGTACTGATTTCAAATGTGTTCAATGATTTCCTCCAATTTTTTTAAACAATACTATATTTCTTCTACTGCTGACAATGTAACTTTTAGCCTACAGTTAAGGTGATTTATCATATGATCATTTACATACTTTTATAGAATTACCTATGTCTATATTAAACTGTATTTGGTTTCTCAGGAAACTGGGCATTTCTACTAACTTGCCTCCCTAAGGTATCATAGAAGTTAGAAGAACATTTACCTCTGCCTCTGTATTTCTGTTTGTATGAAAAGTTCTACTTTATAAAAGTTATCATAAGTTAAGTTTGATGATGGAATTTCTTATTAACTGTATAATGAACTTTTCACAAAGTATCATTGACAAAAACATGCCATATATGTATAAAAATCATCTCCTGATTTTTGGTGTTAGTGTTACCATAAATACTTTCATGGTTTTTGCCTTCATCCTTACACTTCAGTAAGTAAAGCATGAAGAAATAGATCCACATGTAGTCAGAATTTTCCGTAATCCAAACTGTCCAAAAATAGAAGAGAAAAGCATATTTCCATGCTGCCTATATGAACAACTATCTAGCTACCTTTTCAGAAAGATCTCAAGACTTTTTTGGTTTTTTTCCTTCTCTGTGCTACAAATTCACTAAATCTTTAAGGTAAATAGCAGAAAAATTCTGCTGAGAATCTGAAAATATTAGCACTCTCTCAGAGAACTCAGCTGTAAGGATTATAAAGCAACTGCTACGAGCTTGGTTAATGATCCTCTAAATTCAAATATACATCCTCCTTCTCTCTCTATATATATAGTTTATGAAGTCAAATATACTTTAAAGTGTTTACTATACAAATGTTGAAGAGATGCATAACAAACTTTTTTCCAGCTAGTAATATCTAAAGAATCTTTAGAAACTAAAAATTTGCAAATTGTGGTACGTTTTTAATTAGTTTGTAATTATAGAATCAACTAAATGACATAAAGGGTGCCAGAGAATACCTGTTCCACCTGTTCTTAACAGAATATACTTCAGGAAAAGCTATGGAGTAGACTTTTCAATTTCCTGCCCATTGAAGTGCAAAAATAAATGTTTCATGTTAATTAAAACCAAAAATATTTTCCTCCTCTCAAACCAAAGTGAAAAACTGGGGGAAATATATTGTCTTGAGTAAAAGCTAGAAGACAAAACAAGACAGGAAGACAGACATTTTAAAACATCAGTGTGTGGAAAAATTCAAAGCTATTTTAGGAAGCGTCCATCTAAAATGCTTTGATTTTTATTCTCTCTCCATTTTTTACACTGAAATAATATGATAAATTTGACATAATGTTAAGCGCACGTGCCTGAAAATTTTGTAGTTTTTCAGTAATTGCTCCACATTCACCAAGCGTCATCATCTCACAAACATTAATCAATTTGCTTTCACAATGTCTCCTACTGGGAAAGAGGTTCTCTCCCCAGTATAACAACAAACTAGCAAAGTTCTAAAATTTAAATAATTTTCTGAAAATACCTTTATAGACACATGGACTCAGCCTTAAATCCCGATCAAGTATTTATACACACATGTAATTCCATTTGAAATACAGCCAAAATGGCTAACAGAAAGACTTAAATGAAAATGGAGAACACTATAATGACATTCCATTACAACTTCTTGCAAAATCTCTCTTATGAATATTTTGGTTTACTCCTTTTTAATATCTGTTAGCTAAAGTTGTCACCAAGATTTTTTATTATTTCTCAAAGAACGAGAATGTCCACAATGATAGGGAAATTTTAAAAGGATGCACACAATGTCACCTACACTTGGATGAACCTTATTCCATTCTGACCTTCTTCTGCATGTTTCAACAAAAAATTTTTTTTATAGAAGAGTCTGTTGAATCCTCCCCAGCATTTATATAGTTTATAGTTGCACAGTATGTACTGTGGGTATTTCCAGATGCTGTGAGTTTATATAGCATTTCAAAATAAATACTGCAGGCACCATACCAATTGGAGGCTTACAGATGGCTGATTGTGAAAAGTCATTAGAAAGTCTGAGTCCATGTGGCAGCAATTTCTGACTGAAATAGTGCAATGAATTGTACCCACTGCTTATTTCATTTTGGATTTTTTTTCATTCTAACAGCACTCAGTACAGCAAACAGCCTCCCTGTTCCCTGTCACAACCTTTCATGACAGACCAGTGGGGAAAAACTAAAAAGTAGAAAACACATCTACATGACTTTCCTCATTGTCCAGCTTCTCCCAAGTTCCAAGTGAATTATTTTCCTGCCAATGTTTCCACCAATGTTTTCAGAGAATGTTTGTGATTGCATGACGCTGATATTGCCAAATATGTCATTTAGGGGATATAAGATAGAGAAAACATTGAAAATGAGTCCACTTGAGCATGCACCTACAGTGCAGAAGGAAGTTCTAACATAATTGCTCTACAGGCAAAAAATATCCACTGATATTTTGGGCTCTAATTCCCTCTTTTCATTCCCCTTGCCTGTTCTGACAGAGAAGAGCAGAGCAGGAGCGTTTCATAACCCCAAGAGCACAGTGTTAGCTGTGGGTACCCAGAATAAAAAGGTTGTTCTTTGAAGTTATAGTGGGGCAGTTTCCTTATGCCCAAAGCTCTGATTGATTTCTGTAATGGCTTAGGTAAGTAGAAAAGAATTAAAATAAGCACAGAGAAACATAGCCATATTTGAAAAAAATTATTTGGTTTAACAGGATTTCTGGAAGTGAAATAAGATTAAACATTTTGATCTCTCATTAGCACTTCTGACCTTCCTTCACCATGTTTTTAACAGATGTAATAGCTTCTTTCTCTAATTTTCCTTTATGATCTCTATTCTCCTGTTGGA
This sequence comes from Strix aluco, assembly GCF_031877795.1. Classification (NCBI taxonomy): domain Eukaryota; kingdom Metazoa; phylum Chordata; class Aves; order Strigiformes; family Strigidae; genus Strix; species Strix aluco. The sequence goes on from NC_133931.1 coordinate 30,338,985, forward strand.
AATGGTCAGAACCTCTTTATCTAAAGGTGTTTTCCCCCTCAGTTGACTGCCACCCTGAGACCCAGGTAAACAAAATAGACTGAATTCAAGCTTTGAAACACTAGGGGTCTAACTTTGAAAGGAAACAGAATGCTCAATGCTGGGAGTATCAAAATGGTTAAAAAGCGCAGTGGAAAAACAAGTTGAATTCAGAAAAAAACATTTATAGATGGAGTAATTTTTCTCTCAGGAGTGTGAAAACAAGAAATGCCTCTCACAACAAGATTCTTAGGTGTTCTCTCCCTGCCTAAGAAAAAGTTATTTTAATAGCTTCAGAAGCTTCACTTTATATCTATGGTGATAAATATTACCTATTTGTAAACATTCATTATGTGCAAACAAAATCCTAAGTTAGAAAAGCAGTAAAGATACTAAAACCACAGCTTCATTTGCATAGAGTGCATTGCATGCATCTGTGGTTGAGTGAATCAGGTTTTATAATAAAAGTAATTGCTTTTGTGATTCTTTTCTCCTTTGCTGGAGCTGGCAACATAAATAAGAGGCTGCAGTATGAGTGTGGACACTCAGAATAAAAGTAATGACACTCCAGAAAATCTATTTCTTCCCCCTCTTCCTGTTCCATTGTGATGCAAAATGTGGTACTTAAGCCAAATTTCTCTTGGAACATTTCTCTGTGTCTCATTTCAAATACAGTAAAGTTCAGGCTTGTCCTAAGTAACTGGTGACCTGATGGGCTTTTGTGCTGAAGAGTTTTTCCTCCTTGTCCAACATACCGGCAAAATGAAGAAACTAGTCCTGTATGCCTCAAATTTTGACTCGAAATCAGCAATGGTTCTGATCTCTAATATTTCTTCAACTCTGTTTCCCTAGGAAAACAGAATAATGTCTTCCCCCAGCAATATGGCATGAGAACTCAGTTAATATAGTGGCCAGTGCCATCAGAAAGCTCATGAGGAAATGAAAAGTTCTATATGCAAAACATGTTTTGAATGCAAAAGAGCTACCTTTTCATCAAATTAGAAAAACCTATTGATTACTGATAATTAATTGAACGCTGTCATCTATCCAGGGAACTGAATGAAGCAGTGATCCTGTGGAAAAAAGTCTGTGTATAATAATTTAATCCAAAATCTGCCTGATGGCCCATAGCCCAAAGCAGGGCAATTACAATTAAAAGAGTACAGTGAAAAAGCTGTCATTTCCCAACTTCTGAAGTTGACTTTACATCCTGATAAAGCAAACAAACAAACAAACAAACTTTTGTTTGACGAAGAAACACTAATAAAAAAATTGAATCAACACCGCTGCCCCCTCCCCCCCTCCAAACAAAAGCTATTTATCACACTGCCACTGCCACAGATATGAATATTTAACAAGTATAGAATCCATCACACATGCCAGGAACATTTTGTGGCATGGTCCTCTTCTCTGGTAGATCTCTGAAGACACAATTACTTCAAGCAATAGCACTGAAGCACTGATACCAATTCTTTACAAAATAGATACGTTCTCAGAGTTTCTCACCGGCAGCTGTACTTCACAATTTATTCTAGATATTTTCTATAGGCATATATGGTTTGTAATCACATACAAACATTTTTTGAAAATTTTCACTAAGACTGAAGTTGGGCAGGATTTCTTAAAAGTGATCTTATTTAAACCTTTGTGTAGATAACACCATCTCTAGTACCCAAAGATGAGTAATATAAACATGTTTTGCATAGGCAAATCCTGACCGATATTTACAGTACATCTCTACAAGAAGAATTCTGCATTTCTGAAATCAAATTATTTTTTATTTTTTGGTTTGTATTAATGGTTTTGGATAAAACTGCTTATTCCAACAGGGTTTAAAAGGTATGACACCTACAAGGATCCAAGTTTTCTGAGCTGTCGCTAAAAAGAAATTATTTAAATATTAAAGTTCCTTTAAACATTTTAGAATCCCAGAGTCTGAAACTTTACAATTTGCAATTTAAATTTTGGTTGATTCTCATGGGTTTGTTGTTGTTGGCTGGTTGGTTGTTGTTTTTTTTTCTCCCCCTTAATATGTAGGACTGGAAACTTAGATTAAGGGAAAAAAAAAAAGTCGAAAGAAAAAGTCAATGTTTTCATATAATCATATCACACTGTAAGATGAGGTACAAAGAAAAAAAAATGAGTCTTTAAGAACATATTATTAAACTTTTGATGGCTTATGTATGCTAACAGGGTCAAAATAAACCTTCTTAGTTTGAAAAAGCTATGTAGTGGACTTTGACCTTTCTCTGGTAATTAATAAAAACTAAGTAAATTTAGTGTTCATCATAGATATTGGACAGAAAATCTTCAAAATTCATAATGCTTTCACAAAGGACAGAAGAGTTGCACTGCAGCGAGATGAAGATTTAGGGAATCAAGTTGCATAGTAACAAAATTATTTTTAATCTTCACTTATCTACCTAAACCTCCCTGATATTCCTTTCATAAGCTCAGTCTATAACTCCTTCTGTGTTCTTATCTCTTCTACCTCTTGTTCCACAGAGAAATAAAGCAAAACATGTACAAGAGATCTGGCCAGCACTTACAAAGCAGTGTCCCTGAAATACTTTTAGTTTATATTTTTATTTTTAGTTTACATCACTGGAAAATGAGACTGAGATGGAAAGACACTCAAGAAGTTCTGTATCAGTGCAATGGGAAGAAGGATGTGTTCATGAAAGCATCAGAAAAGTTTTCACCATAGAGGCAGGTATTTTACAAACACCTTGGTGTGATTTTTGAATATAGGTCCTAAACAAGTTCCCTCAAATTTTGATATTATTCATAATTCCTTTCTCCTGAAAAAGCATCCTTGATTTGTGCTCTAGACTCCGACTTCTATCAGTTGCATCATTGGAAAAACAGCAAACTACAGAAATAACTGTTTAAAATCATATAAAAAACATAACTAGCTTTAGAGTTTATTCTTCTGAGAATGGCCAACAGAAGCAAAGCACAGAGAATAATCCACAATATGCCTTTTACATCTGTTGCCTTCATAAGGCATAAAATAGCTTATTACGTGTACAAATTCGACACACTGAATAAAACCAAATTCAGAGGATGACAATCGAGACTAAAATGAGTGATTACATTGAAATGTATATGAAAGAATGAAATATCCCTTGTTGATCTGCACCTCTTTGAAATGAGTCCCAGCCTAGCTACTTGGAGCTGAGCAGAAAATGCCCTGCCAGTCCAAGGACTTCAGAGGTAACCGATGTCAGGTAGTAGGGCAGGAAGATTGGGCTCCCAGGATAGATCACATAGTTTAGGACAGGCAATTGCTTCTTCACAAACTACACTTTTGTACTGCAGATTAGAATAATGACAGAGGCAGTTTAAATTCTAATTTAGTTCACACTTTCAAATGTCACCTTATGGGAAGTTGAAAACTGTTCACAATTTGACTTTAGACCCCAGTCAGTCACATTCATATTCTCAGTCACATAAAAAATCACTTGCACAATTATTCTTACTGATTTCGTACCTTTGGTGTTCACTACATTTTAGTGGTAACAGAATTGGGTTCAAAAATTAATACACAGTTTAGATTGCAGGCATGAATATTAATGAATTTCTCATTTTTGTTACTTAAAAAAGTAAAAAAAATTGAAGATCCTTATTTCAGAATAATCCCTATTATTGGGAAACTTACCCTGCAGGTAAGGGAAAGTGGAAATTGGAAAAGAATAAAGTGTATACTCTCTCTAAGACATTTCTGGAACTGGCTAGAGCTGCTTACATGTAATTGGAAGAAAGTCCACTTATTCTTAATGTGCTTTTGCATCTGTATCTGAAGTTATACCAAATTTACATATACATACCTTGATGATAAAAACACTGCTTCTTAGGTATTCCTCAAAATCATAGAAGTCATCACAGAAAGTACTTTGTTTTTCATCTGTGCTAATTTTATACTCCAAAAGGAAGGGAATGGAATTCCCTTCAACTAGCGTCATTGTTTATATCAGATAAATAGGGGAAATAGAAATAATTTGGAGTTTAGAGTGTTAAAAAGGTAAAGTAATGGACACAAACGCATATGTATGTATGTGTGTAAACAGAATGATACCTGCAAAGCTGTAGAAGAACTATTACAATGTTTTTATAAAAAAAGAATGGAGACAGATTACAAAAACACAGCTATGCAGTCACAAACAAATAATCTCCTAGACCTGCCAGTAGTGCCTGCTCTGGAGAGATTGTTGCCTATCTCATGCTGTGACCACAGGGCAGCTACAATGGGACAACGACTGAAACCAGCTGACATGATCACAGGTGCCATCATTCCTTTGAGCAACAGAGTGTGGATTAAAGCTCTCTTCCAAAAGATCCAGTCTCTCTTCAGCCTGTTGTACAGTGATCTAATTGCTTTTCCTGGGTGACAGCAATACCACCCTCCCCTACTTTAAACATAGTCTCAGTCTCAGGTTAAGTGTCCCAAATTGATATTACAAGTACCAAATTCTACCTGCAAGTAACAAGGGATAATAAAAACTTCTATAGGCTACCACTAAATCCAGTACATCCATAGATGAATTTGCCTCTCCCATAAAAACCAGGAGATCCACTTTGTTACCTTCAGTCAGGCTGAATCAAAGCTCACTGCACAAGTAATCCCTGTTATTTCAATGGGACCACAAAGTATCATGGTATTTAAACTGGCTACAAGCTGCAGGATCTAGTTAAATTACTTAAGTCTAAGAAATGGAGCTGGGTAGTAGAGGATAAAAGGAAGGTGAAATAATATTTCTTTTGGTTAAAACATGTAAGATCCTATGCAGAGTTATGGCAACAGAAAATACAGAACAGCCACAACATAATGACAACCTAGAATTCTCAAAATTTACAAAAATCAAGTTGTTCTTTCATAAAGTTGTATTAATATAATCTTGCTTTTTCAAAACTGGATGAAAAACAGTTATCTTTTTGTGATCATTGTCCATCAAAAAACCTTCATAAATATATGTATGAATATGCACTGGTCTGAGGATCTTTGCTGGCAGTGTAGAGCACCCTGCTCAGAAATTGCTCAGGGATCTGGGGGATAGTCAGTAGCAAACACAACAGGATGTGACTACTGTAAGCAATTTAAAAAGCAAATAGTCAGTTACAAACAACAAACTTCAAGTTGCAGAGGGAGGATTTCCATAGTGATTCACAAACTGCAATAAATAATTTGGACTGTTCTGTATCATATGTGAACACAGAGATCACAGAAAAAAGCAAAATTATACTTTTGACATTGATAATTTCTGAAGATCAAGGCAGAGATGAAATTATTAATAAATTACATTTATTATACTGACATTATTCAACTAATGGTACTGGATCTATAAATATAAAAAATAAAAACTTCAAATCCAAAGAAAATATGTTATTTGTAGCAAATGGGATAGCTAGTCAGGACATCTAGTTTACACAAGGATCTGAAAAGAACTGGCAATTTGGTATAACATTCTGTTCTACACTGCTTTTATTAGAAGGCTACTTCTGGTAGGAACCTTCTGTTGCTTACTTTTAAACAGCCATTTAAATCACATTTAATCATAATTATACAACTAGCAGTGCTAATTATTCTGGATAATGCATTTTAACACATCCTATCGCATAAGCAGCTCAATTCCTTGGTTCCTGGCACTCACAAAGACTGGAGAGATATAACCCACTTACTCCCATATAGAGCAGAGAAGTCAGTGTCTGAGAAGAAGAAAGACTAACTTGTTTCAGACATGTCTAGCTGAAAATATATGAAACTTGTTGTCATAATAGAAATAATAAAGAAAAAAAAATAACCTGAAAGACCTAGATAGTTTACTGAATTGTCTTATTTTAGACTTCCCATTTCAGTTAAATTGTTGTTGGATTACTACATTAAAGAAAACTAGAATATGGATACATATAATCTGAGACAATTTATGAATTATGATCTGCTATATATGAAAGTAAGATTACATAACACAGCAAGGCATTTGAGTCTCAAGGTTTAACATTGTATTGGGTACGTTTTCCAGTTTTGAGGTTTATTTTTTTGTAAACAGTAATGACTGTGAGCAGGTTGACATAGCCATGCAAACAAAAAGACAGGAGATATGGTGTGGTCTGTACAGTTGCCTTACATTTGCCTCTTGCGGGCCAAATTCTTAACAGCCAGCATACATCGTATTTCATGTATTATTCCTGTTATCTGATTTGTTCATTCAATCATAGCATTATTCTAATGCTTATTGGTTAGCTCTACTCAAACCAACACTTTGCTTTCAGCTCCATTTTTACTACCCAGAGATGCTGGTTTTCTATTCAGAACTTAATTCCCAGAAAAAAAGCACCCACTCTTCTTTATACTGTACTGTAATTCATTATTTTTCTATTATTAAAACAGGTTAATGAAATTTCTCTTTTAAATATAATTTGGAATAACCTAAGGAAATATTTCTAATGCTAGAGCTACTGACACAGCTTGCGGCACTGATCTCCAACCTACATTCCAGACATCATCTTAAAATGAAAATGTTCTTGAAAAATCAGCATCCAAAAATTTGTATTCCTTCCAAAACTGCAACACAAGAGTGTGTTCCAAAAAAATACAGACAATAATTTTTATCGCTCTGACACTTTCTCTAACACCATACAGTTTATCTTTCCATACTTCAGCAATCCTGGATTTGTGCACAATCAAAACAAGGAGCCTGTGGGTCGTGGCTACAGGCAGTCCTCTCACCGAGATCTATTTCTGCTTCCTAATTATGTCATCATTAGAATATAACCAGTAGCATGTCTTCCAGAGGGGTAACCATTCATTAATGCAGACAGATAAGACTGTGGTCCATTGAAAGTAATGAAGTGGAAACATCCACATTAGTTCTAAAGCCCTTGAGACCATGCCCGTGATATCCTCTGTAGTTCACAAAGCACTGTCAGGCACCTTCTATTGTAAATGTGCAAGAGAAACAATTACCCATACAGTTTGTGGCTTTGGAGTTTGATGAGTCAGAAGGAAAATTTCAGTGTCTCACCTGTTATCTTTACACTGCCTAGCCTAATTTTTACCTCTCCTAACAAGCTGGGTTTTTTTGGTTTTGTCTTTTTTTAAGCATCATGGGTTTTTTATTTGCTATTTGCACTTAATTCACAGTCAAAGGAGACCACCAAGTCAAAAGATGGTCAGACTTTAAATACATAAAAGGTTTCTGCTTTTATAGCAGAAAGAATGTAGTCTCTATATCCATATAGCAGGAAATAATATACTCGCCATATCCCTGATAGAAAGGACAAAAAATGTTAAGTTAAATTACAGCAAGGAATGCAGGTAAAAACAGTAACAAAATGTACATAGTAGAGACAATAGAAATGTACACTAAAGCCCCTGAAGATACCTGTCTTGAGAGGTTGTGGGATCCCCATCACTGGAAGTCTTTAAGGTTGGACATATATCAATATCATTCTTGAAAGACATATTTTAACCTTGTTTCAGAGCAAGGAACAGATTATATGGTCTCAAAATCCCCTCTGGATCTATTTTCCATACTTTGGTGACTATTTGCTATGCTATGGCAAGATCAGAAAACTCTGTTAAAGTTCAGCACCCCAAAGTGCTAATCACTGTACAAGTGCTATTTTAAGAGACAAATCCTTCCTTGGAGAATTTATGATCTCATTTCAGATAAGACACAAGGAGAGGTTATAACAGTTGAAGGAATGGCGGATGGCACAACAGTGACAGACAATAACTTTACAGTTTGTTATTTTCAAAGTGCAATTTATGCTTTCAATCATGTAAAAGCTGTTAAAAAAGATGGTTCTATGAAATAGACAGCCATTGATCTGCCAACCATGTACCTCTGAGTGATGGGTTACTCTGGTAAAATTCGTGCAAGTAGCACCTATTCAGATAAATAGACCCGTTAGCTTGAGGAGTGTGAAGCACCAGGAGGGAGTAATTTCCATTCAGTCTCTGATGTAATATCACAATAGGCAGAAATGTGTCTGCTCTTTCCACACATCTGTACCTTACATATCTCACTGGTCTCCCCAAGATCCTTACTCAGTCCTGAGGGCAGCTCGGATCAAGAAGCTCAATTGCAATGCTTCAAATTGCTCTCTGGAGTGGACTCTACCTCTCCATAGATAAGTCAGGGAAACTAAATGGACAAACTAAGAGAATGACAATGAGATTTTCAGTATTTGTTAAAGTTCTACTTCAAGAAGGTTGCTCTTTCCCAGGTTGTAATTAAAGCCATGTGAACTGTACATTTTGTTAAAAAGTATTTTTACTTAGTAAAGGTCTGTTCCTTTGCAGTTTCCTTCTGTTATATAAGACTTGCCACCATGACTCACATTTCTTGTATAGAAAGGATCCTGCAGCAAGTACTGTACAAATAGGAACCTGATTCCAGAAAGCTGGCCCAAAACGCTTTCTACCACCTATACATCTACATTGCAGGAGTATTATACTTACTTCTGATAGGCTTGTGAGTCTTGTTTTTATAAAGCTAAAGCTAATAATTTTACCTGGTAAGAAAAGCTTTTTCGAAAGATGTCCCCAAATCAAGACTAAAAAGAGCTTTTTATATGTTTCTAGACTGATTTTCAACCATTTGCTACAAGCATTTTCATCCTTCAATATCTTCACACTCTTGGCTGTAAAGATACAGGTACTGTTAGATTTCTTTTCCTGGCTGATCTAAACTTTCCCTCTTCTTTGGCTAAGAACTCACTTAATTGTCAAACCTCCATTTTCTAAAGCTCCAATTCTTTTAGTCATCTTTGTGGTTACAGTGGTAGCATGGGCAATAATCCAATTAGCCAGGAAGGAAATAGACCAATTCTTCATGCTGCTAAGAACACTCACAATAAAACAATTTTATGATGTAACCCATAATATCAGAATCTCTAATTTCCCAAAATAGGTTAGTCACTTGCAACAACAGTAACGAGAATTTCTTGTGACAAGATCCATTTCTTTTCTCATGCTATCTTACAAGGCTTTGCATTAATTTTTTTCTTAATATAAAAAGCCTGAAAACTTTCCTGGGAAAAAGACTGGTTTGCATAATATGTAGATTATTTCAGTTGCTTGATCACTGTAATAAATGCCAGAGAAGATAAACAAGCACTCCTTGCAAATGAAGCATTGCATGCAAATTTCATTTTTATTGGAATGACACTTGGTGACCTATTCTGGAACCTTAAATTGATGAGATTTTCCTAACCAGGCATGGTTTCTAATATTCAGTTAATGAATATAAAAAAATCCTCCATGATTTTTATTTAAAAAATACATACATAAGAAACCTCATTAAAAACTTGGGATGGAGAATATCACATTAAAAATGCTTGAATAGACAGAGATTATTACAAAGCGCAGAAGAGCAACATTTCATGAATAAATCAAAAGGTATTAAGATTAAACAAACATGTAAAGTTTGAAAATTAAAGGAGGTCAATTAATGAAAGCAACAAATTAATTCAATTTTCATTCAAGCACTTGACATTAAACTTGCTGCTGTACAAATAAACTCAATTTCAAGGTGTTTGATGCAGAAACCCATGTTGTGAGAAGGTCAGAATTTGTCTCAAAACTTCAATTCCCTGATTGCTGAGGTAAGACAATCTTTGTCCTGAGTGGTATGAGGGTGCTGGATTCAAATTATACTATATTCAATATCACCCCTCATTTCAGATCAAAGAAATCAAGATGAACATTGAGCACAACAGAGAAAGTACATGCCTATTGCAAGTGGAAAAGCAGCTACATATGACATGGACTATATTCTTTGTAGACAACTATGTGGATACTACACCTTATCTGAAATGAAATGAAGGTGTACTTCTGATGATCAGTGCTATAAAGAATAATCTGAAAGCATATCAGCTCTGGGAAACAACAGAAGTATGTTTTTTCTTGTATGTTGCCTTGTACTGTGTCACTGTATTGAGGCAAAAGCCCCTGAATCATATATGTAACATGGCTGGAATGTGGATTTCATCAGTAAGGCCTCTGTGACAACTTAAGAATCATACGATATAGAGGACCAGGAATCACAGCTTCTCAGTAATTGTGATTTTTTGGTGCACACATAGCGCTCCAGAACAAAAAGAGGTTTTTGTGTCTATGTAGAAAACATGTACAGCAGCAAGAATCTTTGTCTTTTGTCTTTTGCTCACACCCTGGCCTTTCAGAGAATCCTTTTCTACAGTGTAAGAATTCAGCTTTTCTGCATGTAGTCACTTTAAACCTTTGCAAAACACATGTTTTCAGAGAAATACAGGATTTTGTAAATTGTATTGTCATATTGTATCAAACATTTCATCATTCTTATTAAAAATCCTTGCTTAGGGGCTTGGCACTGATGGTAAGATTCATTCTACTCTTTGATAGACAGTATTTGAGTTTTTATTTAGGTCAGTAGCACTTGAAAAAATAGTTATTTATTTTATAGCTTGTTGAAAATCACCAGACCTTAGGACACTCAGCCAGCAAACATGGGACCTTCTCAAATTACCATTACTGATCAAGCTTGCCAAGGTTTTCTTAAGTCAAATATGTACATATTTTAACTTACTTACTAGTTTTAATCAAGACAACTTCTTGTTTATATTGGGTTTTTTCTTCCTTTTTGTATTCAATCTGGGTTGTACGGTTAAATTCTTCATTTTCAGTAGAAAAAAAAAAAAAAGTGTTTTTATTTGCATGAGCTGCTACAGCTGTACAGTATTCATGTGTTCTTCCTAAGTGTCTGAGAGGGTATCAAACCCAGCAAATACTGTTCAGCGTTACAGAAGAGAAGCAGTGTTGAAAAGCATAACAAAGTCCTCTCTGGGATACATCAACAATGTCTGAGTTGGGTAGCTTGAAATGCTAACAACATGCCATCTGTGTTTTAGTGAGGGTTAGCTACTGCTTAAATGATTGTGATTAACAGCCAGAGCTTTATACACTAACAAGCCAAGTTTGATTGTAATTCTTTGGAGAGTAATCATCACTCTACCCTGCAATTATACACAATGTGTGTTGAATTAGAAGCGAAGAAAAAGAACATGAAATAACTTTCAGACTTGGAAAAGCAGGCTATTGAATGCAAGCCAAAGGTGAGATGATTGGTGAGAACTGTGACTCATTGTAATATTGCTGATATACCTTAAAAAGATCAAAGGAAATGACAATTTGAAGAGTTACTGGGAAAAAATGAAGGAGCGTAATTTACGTTAAATAGGCAGGCAAGACGCATATAATTTCAGAAAAAACATAAACATGTGATTTTACAACAGAATTGTCAACTATAGAAAAATTTTGACTTTACCTTGTGCCTTATTTCTTTTGCTGACAGCTAAAAGTTGAATGACTATTTTCATTCGTGCCCACTCAACAGATGTGCTCTTGCCTTCACTTTCAACTTGATCTAAAGCTGCAATAAGCAAGGCTTAAAAACTATATAATGTTCCATTGAAATCTTTAAGTCCAGGTTAATTTGTTGAGAAAGAAGGAAGAAGAATACTAATGGCCAAAAAGCAGGTTTTTCAAGAGAAAATTAATCTTGCTTACAATGAATACACAAGGGGATGTCTTTAAAAGGTGTGAGACAGCAAAAAGATTAATTATTAAATTAACACACTGGATTAATCTGTTTAAAGAATGCTTAAGAAACAGATGTCGGTATCTCATAATTGTTAATAATTTCTATTTCTTTGTGACAAGCAACTTATAACTTAGGTCATAGCACACACAAACTAGAAACCATACATGTAACTCCTGGAGGTGACATGGAATCATTAAAGGACTAGTAAAATATATTTGTCAATTTTCTTCTGAGTTTTCAAAGCAAACAGTGCAGTCAAACTTACTTTTGAAGAATTTAAGGAAAAGAGTGGAATATTTAGCCTAGGAGAGCGAAAATGTTCCCCCTGAAGCGTACTTTTCTTCTCAATCCCAAAGTAGGGCTATTGCTCATTTGACAATCATTCTGCTTCCAGTTTTACAACTCCATTTTCAACAGTTTCCCATTCTGTATCTCATATCAAATTTGTTTTTCTCCCCCATCCTTTCATTCTGCAAGACCCAGATCAAGTCAATGTTGAATTTTGCTGCCTCAGGGACAGGCCTTGCTGCTGCTGTCCTGAGAAAGAAAAGAAGCTGAAGATGAGATGCAGCAAGGCAGGAAAGTATGGTGTGAGACGTGGAGTCTGGTTTGCTACACCCACTGCTAGCAGAGTAGGTGGGACAGGGAGGAATCTCCCTCCTGGATTTGCAACCTCCTCCGTATTTCCTGCCTCTGACTGTCACCAGGCTGTCTTAGCACGGCTTTGCCACAGGGAAGACAAGCAGCTCGGCCAGAGTTGCTGCTGCTCATTGCAGAGTGCCACTCAAAGCAGCTCCTCACTCCACACAGGCCTGGAGCATACCCCATCTCTGCTCCTTCCAGCAACACTCAGCTCCCTTCTGTCTCAGAGCCATTTCACGCTCATGCCATCGTGACTTGCTCTCCTATCCAGTGCACCTACAGTCTTGCTGGTTTGTATCAAATAGGAGCTTTAAAGAAGTGGCCATTTATAGGCCACATCTGCTCTCTAGCCCCCTTCTCCAGCAACATAAGCAGCTTTTGCCTAGGTCCCTAATCATCCATAATCTTCTCCTTCCTGCCTGATTAGCTTCTATTCTGCCAATTTGCTGCATTTCTTGAACACCCACTCCATCACTCCCTGCTTCTCTAACAGCCTGTGGAGAAAAATACTTCTCCATTTCTTTTTAAATTTTTTTCCCCTTTAATCTCTCTTGCTAGTTCAACACTTCCCTCTTCATACTCCTCACCCAAAAATACACATTCTTCTTTAGAATATTTATTAACTTCAGGAAAGGGAGCTAAACCTCTGACCAGCTTTTTCTTTTTTCTTTTTTTTTCTTTTTTTTTTTTTTAACTTGCAAAAATACTAACCCTAAAACAGTAGTTTCCCAGCACCACCACATATACACACACATCAAAAGGAAAAACATTCCACAGTCATCCAAAATAAATTCATCAGATCAGCACCTGTGCCCCTTATCTTGGAATAACTAACTATCCAATCCTGCTAATACTTATCTCCAGTGGCAGGACAAAGATTTTGCAGCACTCTTGTTTTGGGGGGACATAACATTAACTTGAATTTACATGTGGCAACTATTATGAAAGTTGATTTTGAAATGCAAAACAAACAAAATTAACTTAATTTACATATCTGTCAGCTACCTCATTTTTTAAAATCCAAAGTTTTGTTCAATTGATAAGTTTCATTCATTTATAAAATGAATGTGTTGGAACTGGAAGGTTATCTTTATCTCTTTTCATCCATTGGTATGACTAAGAGATTTTTATTACCATACAAAAAATATTTGCTTTTTCACTGCCTTTTTCACAATCTCTCTGGTAGCTGGCATGATGATATGTCAGCAACTCTGATCCCTGTAGAGGCCCTGAGGTTTCTGAGATGCATTGTTCATCTTCAACAGGCTTTACTATACATTCTTTTTATTTAGGATTATTCTCTTCAAAAATCATATGGAATACTCCAAAACCACCACCACGCATCAAAATGTATCAGTACAAACACATCAAGAAAACAGGGATTTTAACTGCTGTTTCAAAAAGGGTGATGAAAACTCATGTTTTGATGAATGTCATGCTCACATTTATTGCATGGTCACAGCAATTCTGATTCTGAACCATGGACTAGGCTCCCACCAAGCTCTGCATGTTTGGCAGAACTAGGGAGCACCAGTGAGCCATGAGACGTTGCTCAGTACCCTAGACAGCCCTGTCAGGAAACTTCTGTCAGAGCAGCATTACCCTTGTTGCTAGACTGGATATAGAAATGGTTTCCAAAGTGGCCACATGTTGATGCTCACACTCAAAAAATGTCTGGATAAGAATCAAAACCAATATGAGATAATTCAGATACTGTCCCTGAGAACAGGGAAACTCAGAAGGAAAATGCCTTTCATTGAACATAACAGCAGTCCCATGGGGTGAACCAGAAAACTGCCAGTTTATTTACTGGAATTGCTTAAAGGAATCACAGAAAAGCTGCCAAGAAGAGAGAACTGTGAACATGTGGCAGAGAAGGAAAAGTATTTTGCCTTTTTAACACCTTGCTCCCCCTCGAGTACAGCTACATAGTTGAGCTTCACCTGGGTCACTAGATCAGGTTGGTAGACACAGGCAGGCAGCCCTATTTCCATAAAAATATGAGAGAGATTCGATTTGCATTTCAGTACGGAGTCCTGGTATTATGAAGTCTTTAGAGCTGACATGCTAAAATATTAGCCTTTTACAAAGGTGTTTTCCAAAGTAAAGAACTTTTCCTGAATTACTGCAACTAAAAAACAATAACCAACAAAGTGTTGTTATATATATATGAATACTAAATATATATGTTAAATATATACATTTAGTTATATGCACTGACATTAAAATACTATAACCAAAGAAGTCTTTGCAATCTGTGTTTGCCAGACATTTTGACTGTTAGTTTCTCTTCTATATAAAAGCTGGTCAGTCCCAGGCTTCAAACTGTATTTTTATAGAGTGGTATCATCTTCTCAGATATAGCTATCAAGTTTACAGGGATCCACTGATTTCATTATTATCAAATTCCATAAAAGAAGACCACCCAGCAGATAAGAACACAATTATTTTTAAGCCTATGCAGTATAAATTGTAGGATGGTTCTATATCTTTTATACACGCAATTTATAAATGTGGACTATTTGAACTTGTATTTTAAGATATTTGGGGTTATTTGGCCCTAAACCAGAAAAGAGAGAGAGATTTAGCAGTTCAAAGTAGAAATGCATAATCTGTATGAATAAACTCTGAAATTAATTTGAAAATAAAAATGATAGCAATTGTCATTAAAAGCTTTACTTTCTAACAGAGTTTTTCATAATCTATTTAGAACAAAGACAAACCATGTTCATTTTCCAATTAAGGGTACAGAATTGAGTGTACTGGACATAATTTTTCTTTAATTCATTTGGAACAATATCTACACATACAGTCAGCACAATGAATTCTTTTTCCATTGTAGGAAAGGGAGAAAAATGGTTACATAGCTGTATCTCTGGAGTTCCCATAACCTATGGTAGGATCTATTTGAAGGACTGTTACTGATTCATACATTCATACCTTTTGACAAGTTAGACACCTTAGAGAAGGGTTAATCAGATTAAAAGAAGAAAAGTCCTGTGAAAAAGAATAAAACTGGTAAATTTTATTTTTAAGATTACTCATTACCATCATATCTGAGTCTCTAGGGAAAAGAAAAAGAAAAAATTGCAATTATGAGTTGCAGTTAATATTTGTCATATTTCACTTTCCATTTTGGAAAAGATGATCCCCCCTAAACAGGTCCTGATAAGAAGAACCGGCATATAAAAAAAATAGTCCACTCAGGAAGACTCAGCTGTTTGTAAACTCAAATGGGACAAGATGCAACCCAAGTCCAGGCTGACGTTTTGTGCAATGGACCTGTACAGGCAGGAGGATGACGTTATCCATCTTCAGTGATAGACAAAGTACTAGCATAGTGGGGATATTGCTGCAACTGGTATGTAGTATTAACCGGGAGGCAATCTTCAAATTTTTCAGAACAAGTTTACTTAAATACGATAGTGGAGGAAGATATTCTATTTCACTACTAATAAAAATACATACATTTGTTACTAATTTAATGTATATTATTTAATGTATATGATAAATTGTATTAAAAGCTCCAGAAATACTTTAGAACATATCTATTTTATTTACTTTCTGTATTGGATCACAAGATCATGTGTTCAAGATTGGTTTTCCTGAACAGAGAATGAAAGTAGCTGTGTTTTTATTTTCCTGTTGGCTTGTTTTAAATAGAAGGTTAAATTCTAGTGAATCTCTAATGTAGTAAGTCATGTGCACATGGGTGTGCATGTGGTTTTTTGCATATAGATGTATAAATGCATACTACAATCAATCAGAAGGTATATTAAAAAATTAGAAAAGCTTGCATTGTTAGAAGTATTAACTGAAAATGTCTTTGACTTTTACCAAGTCTGAAACACGTTTGATTTAGGGTCCAAAGAGTTGTATCCAAAAGCAACAAGCAGAGCAAATTCTGCCTGAAATTCTGCATTAAATTAAGACAAAAAGAGAGAGTGAAAAGATCTATAACTTAAATCTTTCTTATGGGGAGAGGTGATGTACGTGACCATCTCTCAAATGTCAGTGATAACTCTAATAGAAATAAATTTTATTTTATTTTAAATTTTAATTTATTTTATTTTATTTCAATTAAAATTTTATTCCATTTATCTTTTTTTATACAGTATTCATCTTAAAGCCAGCAGTTAAATTCCAGGCTGGCTTGTTTAAGTTTACATTGTAAACATCCCATCATTATTGGCTTAGAAACTGGCAGTTAATGTGCAGTAATCAATGTCTAAAGTAGAGCCTTGCTAGAAATAATATTGTGCCTACGTTTCTCAGATACTTTTATAAAGGGAAAAAAGGAAGACCTGGGGAACTACAGGCCAGTCAGTTTCACCTCTGTGCTCAGCAAGATCATGGCGTAGATCCTCCTGAAAAATATGCTAGGGCACATGGAAGATAAGGAAATGGTTAGTGACAGCCAACATGGCTTCTCTACGGGCAGATCATGCCTGACGAATTTGATGGCCTTCTACAATGGGGTTACTGTGCTGGTGGACAAGAGAAGAAAGAGCAACTGACATCATCTACCTGGACTTGTGCAAAGCATTTCACACTGTCCTGCATGACATCTTCATCTCTAAATTGGAGACACATGGATTTGATGGATGGACCACTTGGTGAATAGGAGTTGTCTGGATGGTCACACTCAAAGAGTTGCCATCAATGGTTCAATGTCCAAGTGGAGAGCAGTGATGAGTGATGTTCCTCAGGGGTTGGTATTGGGACAGGCACTGTTCAACATCTTTGTCGGCAACATGAACAGTGGGATTGGGTGCACCCTCAGCAAATTTGCCAAAGCCACCAAGCTGTGTCGTGTGGTCAACACGCTGGAGGAAAGGGATGTCATCCAGAGGGACTTTGACAGTCTTGAGAGGTGGGCCTGTGCAAATCTCACGAAGTTCTACAAGGCCAAGTGCTTGGTCAGGACAATCCCAAGCACAAATACAGGCTGGGCAGAGAATGCATTGAGAGCAGCCCTGAGGAGGAGGACTTGGGGGTGTTGTTTGATGAGAAGCTCAGCATGACCCGGCAATGTGTACTTGCAGCCCAGAAAGCCAGCCATATCCTGGGCTGCATCAAAAGAAACATGGCCGGCAGATTGAGGGAGGGGATTCTTCCCCTCTACTCTGCTTCCATGAGACCCCACCAGGAGTACTATGTTCAGCTCTGGGTTGACCAACATAAGAAGGACATGGACCTTCGGAGTGAGTCCAGAAGAGGCCACGAAGATGATCAGGGGTATGGAGCACCTCCCCTATGAGGACAATCTGAGAGACTTGGGGTTGTTCAGCCTAGAGAAGAGAAGGCTCCACGGAAACCTTACAGCAGCCTTCCAGTACCTAAAGGGGACCCAAAAGAAAGATGGGGAGGGACTTTTTACAAGGGCATGTAGTGATAGGACAAGGGGTAATGGCTTTAAACTGAAAGAGGGTAGATTTAGATTAGATGTAAGGAAGAAGTTCTTCACTGTGAGGGTGGTGAGACACTGGCACAGGTTGCCCAGAGAAGCTGTGGCTGCCCCCTCCCTGGAAGTGTTCAAGGCCAGGTTGGATGAGGTTTTGAGCAACCTGGTCTAGTGGAAGGTGTCCCTGGCCCTGGCAGGGAGGTTGGAACTAGATGATCTTTAAGATCCCTTCCAACCCAAACTGTTCTATGAGTTTATGATTCTATGATATAATTATTTTTAGATAAATATGAGTTTGTGGATTTTTCTAATAAGAAAGGTGTTTTCATGTCTTTGCTTTGGGAATGTGTTTGAAGAAATTAAACTCTGCTCTTTTGGGAGCTTCATAACTAAAAGATGCATAAGATTAAATGCACCTACATAAGCAAAATTCTGTGTTCTTGTAGAGAGACATTTGATAAGTGAATCCATTTTCTGTATGTCATCTTTGAATGGGGATAGCATTTTCTTTTAACATGTGAATTAAAGAACAAAGCATGTAAAAACTTTCCCAGGCACAGATTCCACCATTGTAGTTTGCACTGTTAATTGGACACTAGTGGAAAGAAGTACCCATTCAAACTCCTTGCCTGAAGGATGTAGAGATATAACCATTTAAAATCCAATCATGGTCTCAGAGCAATCCTCAGTCCTGTATGAGAACCTTATGCCAATGGAAACTGGATGGCAGAGAACCTATCAATCAGATCAGATGTAAAATATCTCTGTTCACAGGAGTCTTCAGACATTAAATTAATTTGCTGATGATTAAATAGAAAGTCTCTAACAACAATCTTCTGACATGTTTCAGAATGTAAATCTACTAGACTTGAAGTTGGCAACAGAAAAAGTCCCAGCTTTGCCCTGCTTGTCTTAGTACAATGGGCTCAGGTTAAGGACATCACCAGTATCCATAGTTCAGCAGGTTGGTTTCTTCTGTCTGTATTAGAAAATTACAGCGAGAGAATAATTTACTGCATAAAATACAGTTTAAGTGGTTCCACACTGGGTCACTAAATCCCCCCAAAATGACAAAATGGGCACTGCAATTATTGCATAAAGAGAAACTTAAAACTGGGGTGGTACAGACCTCTGCTTTTGAGAATCACCACATTTACAGTCCCAGTCATTGGTACAGTTAAGATGAGCATCCAGGATGTAGAATCACACCAAGCACAGATGTATCCACAGCACATGACATGAAACCTGTACCTTGGATGTTCCCCGTCCTCAGTAGAAGGACTATGCTTTACTGCAGCTGGGAGAACACCCTCCACTTGGGCTTCAGAGGACAAGAATTTTAAATTTAATGTAAATTCCCTATCTTTTGTCCAGGTTTGTTCCATGTGACTGGCACCCTTCCTGCAAAAGGTGATCTTTAACTTCTGATTGAAGTTCCTTGATATTAGTGCTTGCTTACTGAACCTTTACCATGAAATAAAATAAATAGTGACTTTACTGCCTTTTTTCCTTCTGTAATTTTTACATTACTTTCCATTTTTTGCCAGCCCTCTCCTTTTGCTCCCTTCCATGATGTAAACGAAGAAGGAACAAACAGTTCTAATTCCCAAAATCAAATGTCAGACCAAAATGTGCTTCCAGCTGAATTCACTCTAATTCTTAGTAATTCAAAATAATTCCAGTTTAGTTAAATTCCAAACCATTTCTTCCTTTTTGTATTTTTTAAAATACTTTTAGCAAAATGTCACTGCACGGTAGTTTTTCTCTCTCACACACACAGAGACACACACATACAAATATCACTGGCTATAAACTGTGTGCAATAAAGATGTAATAAAGATAAATGTAGATTCTTTTTCCACTGTACCTTTCATTTTTCCAAAAGACTGGTCTGCTGACAGACTGACTTATAAGAGATTTTATTTGAAATCATAAATAACTTGTATTCACTGATCTAAATTAAATGAATATTGTAGAGATAGTGCCACAAGTAAAAATATAATGAAGAATAATGTAGGTAGAAAAAAGGAAAGTTTGAAATATTCATCATATAAAAAAAATTATCATTCCATTTTACATTCTTAGAGTAATTGACATTGAAAAACAAATGCCCTTAAGAGTTGTGCTTAGAAAATAAAATCTTTGAATCAATGTTAAACCCATCTCTGTTATCGCTCAGAGATTATATATGTTGAAAGTGTATTCTGTTATTGATGTAACAACAACATCAATTAATTTCACGTTTCTTTTCATTGCCATTTACACAATCCTGAAACACTCACTAAACCAGACCTGTCTGATTCCCAAGAAGAGCTGAGACATCATGAAAGGCTGTATGATTCCGTTACCCACTGGTGAATCCAAAAATGCCTCAGCAGACCTGATGTCAGAAGCTTTCCCTGTGAGCTCTTTCCAACTATTTTCGGCATATTATGGAACAAAGGTACCGCAAATGCAAACAGTCTTTTGAGAGCATGAAGAGAACAGTTTAGCTGAACAAAGAGGGCACATACACTAATTCAATTTTGCAGACATGTAAGTGGGCATCTTACATAGGCCTCTGAGGTTGAAGCATCCCTGTTCTGCAGGATAACACAGAACACTGCCATTTTTTCTTATACCTCTCTTTTATCTTATCTCTGACCCAATTCCTCCTCAGGCCCTGATCCTTCAGACTAATTGTTTTTCCCTACTCCCTGCCACTGGGGTGAGAATGTCCCCATGTGCCAAGTAGGACCACAAAGGCAGTTCTGGTGCTGCTGCTGCATGTCAGTGGACACTCACAACAGCAAGGGGAGCAGCACAGAGCTCCAAGCTGTAATCCTCGGAGAGCCCTCTCCATGGGGCTTGTTTATTATCCACAAAGCAACAGCAAGTCAACCACAAAACACATGGCAATGATCCCCAGATCTTTCTGAGCTCCAGTCAGCCAGGACAGAGTGTCACGCTCTTCCCTCTCATTTCAGTCTTTTTTTTCCCTCTTGCTCCAGCAGCCATATGACCAGCCAGGATCACTTTAACACCTTACTGGTTGTGTTTACTTTTTACTACAATGTTTGCATCTAAACTCAACAGGAGGAAATTGAAATTCAGTGGAATTCTGACTGTGAAAAAAATTTCTCAGCATTAGATGTTCATGGCAAACATTTTAATGGCCATAAAATTAGGGTTTTTGTTCCCACAGCTAAAAGAAAATAGACTATCAATACAAAGGCTTTTTCCAAGACAATAACTGAAAACATTTTCAATCTAAGTATTCTGTATGCCGGCTGACTTACTGGGATACTTTACACAATCCCTGGCAATGTTTATTTGATTGGGCCACTGCCAAAAAATAAAATAATTTGGAATTCAACACAGGTTACTCAGAACCACCAGCTTTATCTATTGCTATGCAACCTCCTACTATAAGCATGGCAAAAGAAAAAAACAACAGAATTTTGAAGCCTGCCTCTATCACATTACTTCCCCCCCCCCCCCTAATTTGCATTTTTCTTTAGAAGCAGTCCAGAGCCACATGACTCAGAAAACAGAATTTACAAATGATATATGAGTTTCAGCACAAAACTGCAGTAGAAAAATCGCATCCCACATTCTAAAAAGGTTCTCTCTTTGGCTTGAAAAGCTATGCCTATATTAGCCCAGCAACACATCTTGAGAAAGCTTTCTTACTTGTTTCTACTCTAGAATAACATAAGCAAATTACAGAAACACCAATTCCTTTGTGCTGCAGTACTCCTATAGTACCCTTTTAGAAGGCACTGAAAACGCACAGGAGAGTTCTTAGTTTAAATGAAGGGGTGCTTATTTCTACACCAACCTAGCTATGACCCAGAGTTCACACAAAACTGGCACCATGAGGCAAGTCCATGCTCAGACATGTATGCCAGGCAAGTATAACAGTATAGACATAGTCATGAATCCAAATTATAACTGAGCCTCAAGGACAGCATACTAAAGCAATCATGTAACTTGTCAGCTACAGAAATATCTTTCAGAGTAATAATTAATTCTTGCATCCATATAAGTACAGAAAAATCAAAGATTTGTTATTTGTCCAGTTACAGTGACCTCTAATCTAATTATTACAGTTTATTCCTCATAGTGACAGAATTGAAGATGATATGCACAAAGTTACCCATTTCTCTGGTGTTTTATCTGACTTCCTTTTTGACTCAAAGTATGGTGGTTCTCTGTAAAGTTTTGCCTTTGGAGCATGTCCAGAACTGCCAGAGCATGTGTATCTAAATCACTCACTTTCAGCGGATCAGGGTGCAGTGCACCTCTGAAGACAAGTTTAACCACCAGGTTATATAGCCACCACTCCAGTGGAGGTAGTATCCAGCGTCATTGTAATGATTATTCTCCAAATATGAAACATCAAGAACATTGTTTTTCAGCTGAGATACCAGCAAACAAAACACTTTCTCATGTAATGAAGAGGGTTACCAAGTGTATAGACATAACCCAAAATGAAGGCTGTAGTCCTAGAAATCATAGTTCACTAGTTTCTGTGGGCTTTTTTGTAGAATAAAACATTATTACCTTTTTGCAGGAATGAATCAACAATATCTTTAAGTATGAGTCAGGAGTATGGAAGTATCTTTAAATGTTTTGACATTTTACCACCTTAGGTTTGCTGTGCACCAGCTTGACTTTACTTTTATGGCTGCTCTAAATTTCATTGCCCATCAAAAGTTTCTAAGGTGCTACTACAATACTGGGAAGGAACATCCATATAGAATCATGGAATCACAGAATGGTTTGAGTTGGAAGAGACCCTTAAAGATCATCTAGTCCAACCCCCTCTGCCATGGGCAGGGTCATCTTCCACCACATCACGCACAAAACCGCATCCGACCTGACCTTGAACAATTCCAATGATATGGCATCCACAACTTCTCTTGGCAACCTGTTCCAGTGTCTCACCACCCTCACTGTAAAAAATTTCTTCCTTATGTCCAATCTAAATCTACCTGTATCATGTTTCCCAAGCTGCTTTTGCCCACAGGATCCTCAGAATGCAGAACTAGCCCTAGTTGCTTTACCTTCTCCCTCCCCATCACAGAAAATATGGAGTGGATGTAGTTTTCGACACACTATTTGGGTGCTTTCATCTGGCAATGTGGCACCAACAAGGAAAATTCCAATTGTACTACTTGTGTATACATTTATTCTCATGCAATATTCATGTCTAGCAGCAGACAGCTAACAGAAAAAGCAGACGGATAGGCTGTTATGACCATGAAAGTGAAAATCTCTGCCAGGTAGAAAGAATTTAAACAGTTGCTCCAAAGTTGGAAAGGTCAAGATGATGCTGTGACAGCTTGCTTTACCAGGAACAGCCTCTTCTTTGTGCAACTGGTAATGGAAAAGAGTCACTACATTCAGTCTGTAGGGAACTACTTATTAAATGGGTCGGAGAATACATATTTCAAAAGTTAGACTGTTGGCCGTAAAGGGTGCAGTTTAATTCTATAATAAACACAAGCTTGATGTTCACAGAAATAACGGTGTCAGAGTTGCCCTTTATAACATTGATCCAGTGCTGGTAAACATCAGGAAGAGGACAGAAAGCTTGCTGCAAGTACAAGCCACAGACATTATGTTATCGAATTGCAGTGAAAACAAAATAACATGAATAAAGCAAGCTTGATAAACTCATAATGCCAAATATTTTTCTCAGTAATACAGTACCTGCAAACAATCTGCACTGCTGCCCATAAGGAAAAACTCATTTTAATAATCTAAATATTTGCCCGCTAGTCCCAACTGATTTGTCTGTAACAGTGTTAATGTGCTAGGAATGGTAATGCAATGATTTTGAACACACTTTTATGCTTCCTTTGATATTCCAAGTATCTCAGTTGCTGTCCCTGAACAAGAAAATCACATAATTACTTCTGCAAAGAGGCTTGTCATAATCCAATGTTTAGTACAGACCTCTTCTTTCTTTGGAATGTGAACTCTGAAATGCTAAACTCAATATGAAACAGCCAACAAATGCACACATTTTTCAATAAAAATGGTCTTGTGCTGACAAAATCATAGCCTGCTAATGCACCTCTTAGATTGATAAATGTGAATGTGAAAGCTGAACAATGTGACTTTCCTATCAAGTTTTTCATTTGCATAGGTTACCTCAAGGTCTCCATTCAAATTATTTGGTCTCTTCTATGAAATCAACAAACATGAACCACTCCATTTCTCAGCACCAATTTCCTGTTTCACTACTTGCTCCTTCCAAGCTCTTTACCTCCCACAAAGCACGAAACCTCGTGAGACCAAAATGTGATACAGCACGTGGATATTCCCATTATATAGTAAAGGTGAAGAAAGGGATTCACATAACAGAAAAAAGGCCAGACAATAAAAAAGATTTTGAGATGAGATAAGATTCATTTGTTTATAACCACCATTTTTGCTCATGAGAACAAGTACCCCAACATTACAAAGAATTTACTCTGTGCACAAAAAATGAAGAATACATTGACAAATCCTGTGCAAGCACATGTTTTTGCCAGTTTTACCTCTTGCTTAAAGAAGTGCTGGTTAGAGCTATATTAAAATTACAGGTTGCCAAGGCTTGCCTTCTGACCTTAAAGAAGAGAGGCGCTGCACAGTTTTCATCCACCTGGCTAAACTCCTGCCTTCCTTTTCTTCCCTTCCCAAAATGAAGCATCTATGTTCAGACCAGGCCTGCTTTGTGGTGCTTGCAGACTGCACCCTGCAATGAGGTGCTGGTTAACACAGGACACAGCACAGCACGGCACATGCCGTTGACTAAGCAGTCCTGACTGTTTTGTGACTGTGCTTGAGACTCTGCCATGGCCCTGTGTTTGGCTCCTTGGACATTGTGGGAGGAAAACTCAAAAACCAGTGGTCTCTTTGAGAAGTAGGACCTCACAGGTCAAGTTCAAGGATGTCTTTCCTGAACTGCCTCTGAAGGTTAACCAACATTGCTCTGTAAAGAAAGCTGTTCCTCAAAAGAGGAGACCTGGCCCTGAAATCTGCATCCAAAGGATGACAAAACGCCATTGAAATATAACACCACTGGGTACAAGAAAAGCTTTGCTAATTTCCTCCAAGGCCAGGAGAAGGCATTGAATTTTTTTCACCCTTTGAAAAAAGAAGATGTGCATCCTACAGAGCCATCTTTCATTTCTCTATACACTTATTCCTTAACTAGCACAGAGATTAACAGGAAATTTAAGAGCAAACTTGCTTCATTCAATCTGGTTCTCTTGGTAGAGAAAGAAAAATGATCATTACAAAAAAGAGATATACAGGAGGAAAAGCAGAAAAAACTGTCTGCTGAAGTGAAGCAGCAGCAGTTTACTTACAACTAAGGTGACTGTAACAAGAGAGGGAGCAACAGCAACTAAAGATTGCTGAGATCTCTGAAAAAGCAGAGATTTCAGCCATGCAAAACTATATGTGCTTTTGAGTACACTTTCTTTGTTCTTTTCGTTGGCTCCTTGGTCCCTCCCTCTATTTAGTCCACATGCCATGTTACCCACAGCACCTTTGCTGCTGCTGTGTTACACCCAGTTGGATAAGTCATGCAGCTTCCCCATGACTCAGTTGCTGCCCCTTCCATACCTCAGAACAAATCTTATACTTACCTAGTCTATGTAGATTGAAAGTATCTTGGGTAAACTGCCTGTTACTTTATGAACTGCTCCACACAGGATAGCCTCATTTTAAGTAGTCCCTAGGCACTACCAGACTATGTCTCTCCAAAGACACAGGAGAAAAGAGTATAGAAAGATTTTTAAAACAAAAAAAAAAGAAAAACAAGAAAAAAAAAAAAAAAGGATCAGACTGTGTCCTGTCTATATTTAAGATTTTATTATGCTATTTGAAATATGATCAAAATAAACTTATGGATAATAAGTGATGGTGTGTATCAAACACAGGTAGGCCTGTTCATAAGAAGGGAGGAAACAGTCACACAAATCTCACACAAAGTCACATAATGACAAAAGAATAGTATTTTGGTTAAATCAGCAAAGCAAAATTGAGGTTTAAAACATTTTACAAATAATTAAAATATGACCTTGATCCTTACTGGTACTTAGATACACATCTTCCATTGGCAGTCCAAATTACTATGTGGTAGCTTTATTAGAAAAACAACACAGCTCACAAATTACCAAATATATATCTCTGAATACCTATTAGAATTAGCTTTCATGCTTGAGTGAACTAAGAAGTAGTTGATTTTATAAGAAATATAAAGCTATTTGTGAAAACTGCTGAACTTTTTAAATCCCACCAACCAATACACTAAGAGCCACATTCTCAATGTCACCAATTGCAGTCTGTACCTTCCTTATATAGAAGAATCAATCCTTGTAAGCAAAACAATCGGGGAGTGCAGAAACATCTGTGCAATTGCAAAAACAATGCAAAAAATAAACTTACTTTATCCCAAGGGTCTAATCCTGGCAACAGTCATACACAGGAGTAGTTTTATTCCAGTCTGAGCAGAGACAATGAGCAACTTTACTACAGAAAATATTCCTGTACAAGTGTTTCCAGGATCCGTTCCCAAATCTATAAAGAAACCATGTTAAGAGCTCAGGTACAGTTGTTGTCTACACTTATATAGTTTACATTGGAATAAAGTTACATAAAAATATGTAATTTAACATTAAAGCTATGCTAGGAAATTGAAAGAATTGCTTGTTTTTTCCCCTCCATCAGCTATCAAAAAAGCAATTTGAAATTGAATAAAAAGGGAGATATTATCTGAACTGTAGGTGTTGTGAAAACTGTGCAGTGAAAATTAAAATACTAGTTTGTGCTGCAGCCATAAATTACTAAACTAATTATCTAGTAGCAGGCAAAACTGAATCATTCAAAGGGGTAATTAGCAATCAGACATAATGAGTACTGCTACTATTTCTTGTCATACTGTATTTAGCTTCTGTGCAGCCTAGAGGAACTGAATTATTTCCTATCCTTCTCAGAGGGCATTACTGCTATATTGAGTGCATCAGCCCATATTATTACTCCCAGTAGTTTAATTCTTCACTGGACTGCACACTTCTGATTTCTCCTGTCAAAGTTTTGCCTGATCTCCTGGGTCCTTTTAAGCAGGTATCATCCTCACAGTTTCCTCCTTGGCCTTAGCATAAATGTAAACTGCAACGTAATCAAATTACATGGCTCTTTTATTATTTTTATTGTATTCCTGTCCGTGAACATATGCTGCATCTTATAGATAGTTCATGTTTTCTATAGCATTTGGACATTATACACAGCGTAAAATGGAAGACTTGCATAAAACTGTATATCCAGAGTGCATAGAGGGGAATTAGACTGTTAATGCTGACTTTTCGGATAAGAATGTGCAAACCCACATATGTTGTTGATCAAAGGTACTTTGGAGAAAACTCATCTTTTTTCCAATTAGTTTAACATCCACACTTCACAACAAGGAATAAAAACTACAAAACATCAAGCAAGTGTTGCTTTTATTTGGAAAAAAGATAGCGCAGAAAATCCAGATTCCTTAGTTAATACATTCTGTTGGGGGTCTCTCTTAACTTTGAATACAAAAGTTTATTTTCAGCCAGACAATGTCTTATTGTCATAAGCTTCACATTACTGGTGGCCTCTTATTTTGCGCAAAGTTTTTGTACATGCACATACTCAAGAATATATCACAGACTTCAACAGAACATCTCTTTATGAAAGCCAGATTTTACCGATATATTTGCATTTTTGCAGCACAGTCCAAGGACCATCTGGTAATATGTATCAGCAGAGAAGCTGATGACCTATGAAAACTGGTGAAAGTAGAATGCTTTAGTGAAGGACTACTACTCTGATATAAAAACTCTAGAGATTTAAATATTTTCAATTTATTATATTATGTTAATATTAGACATAATGATAAATAATATTCACTAATAAGTGATTAGGTATCCATGTTCAAATTTTCTTTCATCATTTGCAGCTTCAGGCAAAGTTTTCCTCTGCTGTCCACCAACTGTCAAGGGCTCTGGCTGTTTACCAGGTTTTTATGGAGTGACGTAGGGATCTGGGCTAATACTAAGCTACCAAGGTTGAATTCTTTTCAATGAGTTGATGCAATAGAGCAACAATGTAGAAAACATTGGAAATATTTTCAAGAAGATATCTCCTCACTAAATATAGTATAACTTACATATCAGCATGAGTAGAATCCCCTTCCACCCACACCAATTTTTTTCTTATGAAACTTGCAGTGACACTAAAGTTTACTGTTGTGGTGGAAAGAAAGAGAGAATTGCAGTGCAGGGTTATTGACCAGCCTGCTCTTCATCACATCATTTGCTTGCTTACATTTGTGCTTCTACAAAGGCCAGGATTTGGCACATAATAGTTTGGCCCACATTCCCAAAACCAGATTAACATAATTTAGTGCCAAATTAGCATTCGTGGCTGAGCAAACACTGGCTGCAGCATCAGGGCTGGTCCATTTCAAAAACAGAACAGAGATTTTTATGAGTTGCATCTACTTTTTAGTCAGTATCCATGTGTCAGTAGTAGTTCCTCTCTGAATAGACTGATAAGGTGTCTGCTTGAGTCAAATCTGAGTCTGTTCCACTAGTTTCCAGAATCTGTTACTTTTATTTGAAACTGCTTACTCCTAAGCATCTAAATGTGCATATCACTATGGTAGGCTGAAAAGAGTTGATTGTATATTTTTTTTTGTCAAGTACTCCTGCAGATGTATTGCTTTTGAACTAAGGTCTTCAGGAGTTATGACAACATCTTTCTCGCACGCTACTACCAGTTTCATGGCCTTGAACTGTAGATTTACACTGGTCTTTGTATTTAGATTGGATCTAGGATGCTAGTGTCCCAGTCCTGAATACGTTCATTGAGGCTAAACAGATGCATATACAGAGTTCGGATTATTAGCTATCTTCATGGAACAAATACATTACATTTCAGAAAGCACATATTTTTAACTGGGTTTTTATTAGTCATAGAAAGAAGGAACTTTAAATTCACATAATTTTTCTTCAGTCTCCTTAAAAAACATTTATGTGATTTTTAGCAGTTTACTGTAATTTCTCTTTAGTAAGATGCTGCAAATAATAACCCAAGTTTAGGATTGTGAACTACTGTATCATTTTTATTTGGAATAATTATGACTTCCATATTGCCAATCACATCTTTGGGGAACATTACAAATTCAACCTCACCTGTATATTTTTGCTTATTGAAGTTCCCAAAATCCAAATATTGCTCTCTGTTTAAAAAACACATTAACAAGGTAGAATTAGTAAATGATTAGGTTAAGGCAGATGTCCAGAAACAAGTTTCAAATGGATCACAGATTAAATATGTGATTATACTTGTACTAATTCTCCTTACTGGACAATTTTTTTGAATTGAAAGCTATGAAAGTCAATCCTTTATTCTCACTGCAATTTCATCTTTATGTAATCCTTCCATGGAATGATCTATAGCATTCTTCTTTGATGTCAAGTGGTCACTATGAAAGCTAATATTCTTTCAAGAAATACGAAGCTCCCTGTTTTCTTTTTTCTTCATCTCCTCACTTCATCCTGCCTTCTCTTTTTGTTATCAAAAGGAGAATTAGGGCATTTTGATTCAAAATGCACATCACACAGATGGGTTAAAGCTTTTCCACTTTGATCTCCTAAAAACCTCTCAAACCTCTTGATCAAAGAACTCCTTCCTAAGATCTGAGTCCTGCAGCCATTGGCTGTTTCACTGAAATTGGTGAGAATAGGACCATTCCTGGCTGGCCTTGAACAAATGGAGGTAGAGCGCTAACATTCACTAGCTGCATTCAGATTTCCTCTTTCTTGATGGTTGGTGCTTCCTCATTATGAGCTCTTCCATATCTTTGGCAATTTCCCTGTTTCTATTATGTAAAATCTACATGTTTTCACATTCTGCAAGTATCAAGATTTAATCAGTCTGTATCTTCATTTATTCTACACATTTTCCATTAAAATTATTTTCATTTCAATCAACTGATAGTAGATTTCATACCTGACAGCTATGTCACAACACATTTCTAATCAATAGCTATTTTTCCCCACTTGAATTTATTCATTTAAGAAGGTCAGTCTTGGTTACATTAAGAAGAAACACTTACTTGCAATTTAAATTTGGACAAGTAGTACCCTGAAATAAAGTTTAAAAAGGCATTATGCGCACCCTTATTTGCAAAATGTGTACACACAAACACAAATCCGCCGAAGTTAAGAAAGTTTTTATGTTTTAACCATTTTAGTAGAAGCAAGTTCATGTAGAAATACTCTAGAATATGGAAATGTATAAGCTCTAGTTCTGGTTCTACTCCTGTGGTTTCATTAGAATTGTGTGAGGCTTGACTGACACCTCTGCATTCAGTCTGGTCCTGCCGGCAAGATACTCTCCCTTAATTGTTCTGTAGCCTGTGGCCTCTCTTCATCCTGGAAAGCATCAAATTACTATAGTTTATTGCACTCTAAATGCATCTTTGTATAAAGTAGCCAGAGAGGGCGTAAATGGAAGTAAATGTTTCTTCTTAAATATTGTTCCTAAGTGTGAACTTCATTTTATACACTATCATTTAAAGCACAGCCATAACCTTTATTCTAATATCAAACTGAACTTTGAGATTTATTAAGGCTGAACAAGAGAAATGTTTCTTGCTTTCCATTTCCACACTGCCAGGAGTTGTTTTTTCTAACCTGACACGGAATTGGGCTAAATTTCATGTTGAAACCACAGGTTCTCTTACCCACTTCCTTATGCCACCATAATTACAGCAAAATATTACTGTGATAAAACCAGCTGTCACAATTCCCAAGGTTATCAGTCTTTAATAATCAGTCTTTAAATGACTAATCAGTCTTTAAATGTTATTTCAGTCACTGACCACTCAGGTCTGTTGGTAACCATTTTCTCATCTCTTTACATGCATTTAACAATTTTTTACATAAATATGTAAACCTCAGGTGATAAGATGCTCATCTTTTCATTGAGACCAAATCTGATCTTTTTGGGTGTTTTGACACCCAAGAGCTCTGGGTACATGAAACTTATGATTACATTGCTTTAAGAGAAATGTACTATAACTTATGGGAACAATCTTGGAAGTGTAATTCCTACTAAGTGATGTTCCCACTGGTTTTTAAATCTTTGGGTGAGGTAAAAAAAAAAAAAAAAAGGCAGAATTTATGTCTTTTAGATGCAGCTTGTTGTGTCCCATTGCTTTCTGGGAGCAGGAAGGGAAAAGGAAGAAAACCATATTCTTCTTCGAAGGGGATGGAAATGTTCTGGAGATAGAGACCTTGAGTTATCCTATACTGAGTCTTGAAATCATACATTATACATGGTTACAAAGAAAAGGTTCTTATAGAACAGAAGTGAGATAAAAGAACTACATATTAACTTTTTGAGATTAAAATAATTGACAGAAAACAATTTTAGTTTAGAAAACTTGACTACTTTGATGACAGATTTTAAGACACATTTTCAGAGTCCCAAAGTTTCTGTAGAAATCTTTTCTAACTGTTGTCAGGTTTTAGTCTTTGTCTAAAACTGGTACATGCCACATCTAGTTTATCTCCCAGCACAGCAAAATAATGAAATGAACAACAAAAGGCACTTTTAGAAGCACACTTTTAAAAGCATCTGTATTCCTAAAGTCCCCTCCTGGACTAAATTTAGCTACATGATTGCAACTGAAAGCAGAATTCCTCCCAGGTTTTAAACATGTAGTTCCAATGACAAACACTTAAGGCAGAAATTATGCCCTCAGATACACTTCAGCAGCTGGAGTCCAGTACAAGTTTTGAAGGCAGAATTTGACCTTAAGAAGTAAAATAAAGGACAGTCTCATAACCTTTAAGGGGGTAACACCTAAATGTGACTCCAAGGGGGCACAGTACCAAAGCTAACAGCAGCAGCTGTATTTAGTAGATTAGAATCCAGCTTGTTAAAGTATTTTTAATATGAATATATATTGCATATAACATAAAATGCAACAAAAGCTTTTCTCTAGTAGTGTAGATAAAGCTGATAAATTTCCTTTCCTATATTGGAGGTCAATAGCACTTATTTTTATCATTCTGCACTGCTCATAATTTTTGAGTTAGTAAAGACAGATTATGGATGAAATTTTCAGCTATGAAGCATACCAATGTTCAAATCTATAGATAACTATTGCTCTTCATGCTATTTTTACTTTATAAAAGTATCAACAGCTTAAAATACCATTTTTTTTCCCACAATGATTTGTTTTGGAAGAATTTAAGCAGACTATTCTCACTAAGAGGTCTAGAAATTACAACCATGCTACCAAACTTTCATATTCTCATCATCCAAACATAATATTTGTTATGCAAAAACTCTGAAGTTTCTAACTTTGTTCCTCCTAGCACTGTAATTGTGCCCTTTTCTAGGCTGGTTTTAAAATCTTTATAGATTATGATCTATTGTCTTTAGAAATGAAGATTCACTTATATTCCATATAAAACCTAATTTCATTTGATTTCAAGTGCTACTTAAACAAAATACACCAATTTATCTGCTATTTATATCTTAATTTGAAGAAACAGAAAAGCTTACATAAAGACTTCAGTTATTGTCATTTTATGATAGACACTACATTTGCTTTAGAACACACCTAAATCCACCTCTGAACTTAGTTATTATTATTATTCCAAGCATCATGATGGCAGCATTGCTTCAAAGACTGACATCTACTTTCTTAAATTCAACATTTGACTGCACATTCATTTGGTTGAACAATTATCCTTCAAAAGTTGTAATGTATCCATTTTCTAACGACAACATGCTGCAGTATCAGCGACTGCAGCAAAGCTCAGTATACTTCTTTGAAATGTTTTCTTTCAACACCATTTCCAACTTCAAAATACTTCAAAGAAACATCTTTGCATACCTGCTTCATTTCAAAATGGATGATCACAATAAAAAATAGACACAAGCACTTTAATCTCTTAAAGTCCTATTAGAGTTTGATTTCACAGCATTCATTTTTCAAGTTTTAGAAAATAAATATTCACTTCATATACTAAATACAGAACAAAGACACAGAAACAAAGTTAGTAAGACTTCTAAATACAACTACTTATTTGTTAGTACCTCAGATTCCTATAGTGCTAGTAGAAACATTATAGGCAAAATGATAAGGTGAAACCCAAAGACAAGTAATGTTTGTTTTGTTGTTGGGATTTTTTGGGTTTTTTTGAGCATATTCCATAAAAGAGAAGATGGAATTTCAGTTAAATTCTTAGAAAGTGCATGCCCCTAAATGGAGAACTGTTCTTAGTTAACTTTACTAGTTTATGAAGTTTTCACTTATGAACAGGACCAGAACTATGAAGCTTTCTGTGTTAGGGAATTTTGATAAAATCTTATTTCAAAGGGTTAGACAAAACCAGCACAGTATTCATAGAAAAAACATTGAATAGCTTTGAACTACTGACATGTACATCAACTTGCAGTTCAGTGTACTGTTGTAACTGTGTATTTCAGTGGCCACCTACCTTTATGGGATCTATGGTTTCCCTGTTTAGGTTTAGCACAAACTTATCAGAAATTTGCAACATCAGCATTAGCACTGTACAATTTCTTCCCATGTCTCTGCCTTCATCAAGAGCATTCCAGATTGGATAAAAGCCTGTACAAGCAAGCTATTTTCAGAGAAGCCAGTTCGGTATAAATCAAGGAAGCAGTCTCCAAGACAGTAAGGCTTGCTGGCAGAGATAGCCATCTTGTATCTAGTCTAGCATGGGCAAACATCACTGTATTAAAGCTTCTGGAGACAAGTGTTATAACGGCTGTCTGTAACATTAACTGCTGACAAAAAAAAAAAAAAAAAGAATACAAAAGGAAGAAAAATCCAAATATTTTTCTAAGTAAGTAATCAATGTCAAACATGAGCAGTGAGTAATTATGCTTTTATTAATAGAATTAGATTATCCTAAAAACACCAGACAACTTCTCTCTTGGAAAGATACATTGCATTTCATTTCTGATAAGGGGAAAAATGTTGAGATGTCTTCCCCAAAGGAGAAAAAGGTTTGTATACAACTTGACCTACCAGACGTTTTGAAAACGATGGATTGTCTACTTGTCCTTGACCATAGCCTCAGACTCCTGTCTCCTGTGAACACTTCAATGTTCATAACAATCGGTCTTACAGTGGATTTTAAAAAGAATAGCTAAAGAGTGGCTATCATTAGAATTTGAATTTAATTTTGCATAAAGTTCAAGTACCAGATTCAACAAGCTGAAAAAGATCATTGCATTACAAGGCCCAGATCATTGCATTTGGTAGTTCTGGAATAACAAATATCTGTGAAAAAACAACTAAAATATCAGTGTAGTTTTAGTTTTAAGAACTGAGGAATTAGTGAAAATTTCATATATCTATGAACTTTAGTTACAGAACTGGGAATTGACATGCATGAGACACACTTGCAGGACTTCTTTCTGAAGAAAATTCCTCTTCATTTCATCCCCACATACACAAACAAACAAACATATGTGTGTGTATCAACTTAATACTGCACCATTCTACTGAACTACAATGAAGTTTCAGTTTGGGTTTGGCTTTTTTTAATTTTTTTTTTTTTTTAATAACTA
Organism: Strix aluco; assembly: GCF_031877795.1. Classification (NCBI taxonomy): domain Eukaryota; kingdom Metazoa; phylum Chordata; class Aves; order Strigiformes; family Strigidae; genus Strix; species Strix aluco. The sequence goes on from NC_133931.1 coordinate 30,373,269, forward strand.
GCTCTATGATAGTATGTAAAGCAGGTTACAAAGAAATAGATAACACGACTAAGGCTGAAAATCAACTGAAGAATTCTCCTCCAAAACAAATTGACTACTTTCATTTTCCATCTCTGACCAAATCACTATAGTTTAATTGAAATAGATGGAAAGATAGAAAGAGGAGTAATATTCATAAAAATTAATACACCAACCACAATTTTCAGAAGTTTGTTACTCAAAAATACTCAAATCACAGAATATTAGATACAGACAGTTTACTGGAAAATCATGACATTTGAATTATTGAGATTTGCCTACCTTCATGAGCCATTGACAATCACATTTTTTTTAATCAAAAGTCTTACTGATGTTTTTAGGTCTCATGGCTGAAAGGAAATATCTGCAAGTTGAAAATTCTGGAAAAGTAGCAGTTAAAGTTACACAATTTGAGTATATCTAATATTTTGAGTGTTTAAGTCAGGCAAAACTGCAGTTTTGCTTCACACTAATTCATTTTTCTAATCCCATATTAAGCAGAGCACAGACATCATTCATGAAGGTTGTAATCATTCAAGGTCTGACTCCTATTTGGGGTGACCTACAGAGCTTTTTCACTCCCTGTTCTCTTTTATTAGTAACTGTACACAGAATATTCAGAAGATTCACCTCTCCCCACCTAGCATTTCTAGTCATATGCTAAAACAAGAAGGAAACCTTACAGCACTAGACAATATTCAATTTACAACCTGTTGCTATTTCTAACTACTGGGAGGGTTTAGCTGTTACTTTGAACAAGAAAAACCATATCAATTATATTTCTGATGCATGTTTCAAGTGGCATTTAAGTTACTTACAATTTTTCCTCCAAGACAACACTAGCAGAATGGCAATGGATGCGTAAAGAACTTCAGCAACCTGAAGTCCAAGGGGTAGCTTATAGCTGAATAAAAAGCATACCTATGTTTTCAAGGACTGAATCAACTAATTAGAACATAGATTAGTTAAGAAACACCATATGCCAACTACAAAGCACGTTTTGAAGGCCTTGTGAAGAACACTCTCTATAATCATTATTAGTATTATTATTATTCAATCACGCAATAGAAAAGCATATAGGTCAGTATCACAGAGCAGAAACTAACACAAGTCTAGAGGTCAGCCTGCTTACAAAGGAGATGATTCTGAAATCATACGTTGCAGACATCACTGAAGTCACAGCTAAAAGGCATATGTGGATTTCTCCTCTCAGAGTAAGTGCAACACTTTGAGAAGTGCAAAATGGGCATTTTGAGAAGGGTAAGATGTCACTCATTTAATACTTACAGAATCCCAAAGTAAGCAGGGAAGCATAAATATTACAGGATAAGTTTTAAGTCTGTTACCTTTGTAACTGTTCTAACAATGATCATTACTCCAATGTTACTTAAGGAGTTGAAATAGCTGCAATCTTTCAGAAACAATTCAGTGAGTTAAATTTACCATTAAATAATAGACTGAGAATGTACAAATAGTTAATTGCATTACTTCAGCTGACTCTCTTTCGTCCCCTTTTATATGAAGACAGCCCCCCCCCCCCCCCCCAGCAGAATACCAAATCCTCAGAACTGCAAAAATTAGCAGTCTCTCAGGCTCAGCACACACACCTGTTGGTTTACACAGCTAGAGAATAATTTGGAGTGCAATAGCTCATTTGTAAGCAATATTGTAGCTTGCTTTTCTAGAAAAGTTGTGTAACTCTTCATGATATATACTTCAGCTACTCACATAAGCCAGTGGTGTACCTGTGAGGATTGCAGAAAAATTGTTACAATTTCTATGGGATTGACATCAAGTATATAACCTAATGCCCATTAGTAGGCAGACTGCCCTCCCTTTTCCTCCCCTTCTCGGCTCCAGATGACATAACCACTACTTAATATTAAACATGGAGTATCAGAGTAATATTTGTTACTCATATATTAACATTTACTTCTTAATTTAACTTTTTTTTGATCATTACACAGATGGATTTAAAAATTTTTTTTTATAAGCATTAATTAGGTGAGAATGTTGGTGCTGAGATAGACCAGAGCAGAGCTGTCTGTCAAACACAGCTCCAATTCAGTTCCAGGACTGGAGCAGTTCACAGTCTCCTCCAGAGCTAATACAGTATTTGATCAGTATCAATGTACACAGCAGATTAATGCACACAAGTAGCCTGACTGTGGGAGGGACCAGCCGAGTAAAGCATTCTAATGAGGATTCATGGAGCATTATTTTGTCATTAGGCCCTAAATCTTTATCCTGAAAGAAATAAAAACTATGAAGTAATGGTCTGAAAGCTTTGTTCCCTTGAGATCAACACAAAGACCTCAGCTGAGATGGAAATGAATATTCAATAAAGAAGAAAGCACTGAAATCTTAACAGCTGAAACTAATTATTAGAAAGTTTTTTGCTATGGATTATAACAGAGTTGGAACCCGTTATAGAAGCACTAAAACCTCCAATATTAATAAACTAAGCAATATTTTCCAACTTATATCCTTAGAACTTAGAGTCTGATTACCTCATTTACTTTTCACATCAGAACTAAGACCATCTAAAACCTGTAAAAACTAGAATAGGACCCACTGAGAATTAAATTATTTTGTAAATATAAAATAGCCCTGATGAAGGCCTGTGCTCTATTTAAATCATGGTTTGAAAAAGACTTCTGAAAATGTGCAGAAGTGTCAAGTACTTAAAAGTTTTGGGGAGGTTGTGTTTGTTTTTTTTAACAAAAGGAAACTTCTTATAAACTTTCACAATCATTCACGAAGATATAAAATAAGACTACAAGTATGTTTCAGTACTGAACAAACAGCATAGAATAGGATTTCTACATGCATTTTCTCATTTTGTATTAAAAGTTTAAGTGTGTTTTTTACATAATCAGAAATTTAAGGTATTTTTATATTTTTGAATTTAAAGGCACATGAAACAATTTAGTAACTCAACTGCTTGAGTTGAATAGAAGCAAGAAAAAGCAGTGTTGGAAAACAATTAATTTCAAAGTATTCAAAGTTCTCTAAATCTCAGATAAAACAGTACACGTTGAGTCATATTTACACAGTTCCCTATGTAAGTAAATAAAAGCAAAACAAGAAACAGCATCTGCAGAATCATGCTCATTGACCAAGTGGCAAAGTGATATAAAAACAATACCTTGAAGTTATTGTTAACAATCTGTGATTGTCCTGCTTTATGAAGAGATCAGGAGCTGAGTCCAGGCTCAATGGGCATCAGGAGGGCTGTCATAACAATTCAGACAGCTCTCTGTTCCTTACACCTTTTCTCACCTCCCAGAAAAAAACAAGGGCATTTACAGTCCAAATATTTTCCAGTGAACTTGAACAGGTCTTTGGTAAAGTTATTGCTAATTTCTAAATATTCCATCTCATAAAAGAAACATTGCCTATAAATTATAGGTGAGGCTGTTCCTTCAAGTTCTCCACCTTTCTATACTCCTTCACACCATGTCAGTGAACATAATCTGCAAGTCTGAGAAGCTGTGGCAGCAGTATTAGCTTCCCTGCTTGTACTTCAGATACTTCAAAACTTTTTGGATAATGATAGGTTGCCCCTTGCTCATGAATAGCTCTTCCTTTCTTGTATTGGGCATGCAACAGAAAGAGTCTAAACACTGTATTGAATCATTCCTCCGCTTGTTTGTACTTATAATACTTCTCACCATCCCCCAGAGTCCCTGGGCTGCATGCCCAGACTTTGATCACCTGTTCACAAGAGCACAGAGCACTTTAAAAGAAGTGTTTATCGCATTGTGATGGAGCTAGACTTACTTTACCCTAATTTGCCAAAACTGAGTGGATACACTAAACATCCACACTGAACATAGCAAATCCTGGCCAAACAGGGAATTTCCATAAGGAGACTACTGTGTAATTCTTGATATCCTTTTAATCTAAGTAACTGAAACATTCTTAGAAAGAATGTACTTTGTTATCATAATTATGGTTTCTAGAAAAAACATGTGGTGGCACCTCTCAGAATTGAAACTTCACAAAAACTTGTTAGCATCTAGGCAATGAGCAACTATATAAAGAAAATAAACATTTGAAACCCACAGAGCTACCTAGATGCATGCTTTCACAGAATACTAAAATATGAGTCACAAACACCCAGAGTTTACACAACAGGCACTCATATTCTGGAGAGCTGGTTGTTCCTACAACCCACCAAGAGCGCTTGCTACTTAATATATTCCATCTCCTCATGCAGGAAAGGAAGCAATGGGTTCCAAAAACCAAATAAATAACAAGAGTTCTGCTCAAAATACAGCAAATGCATGCTAAGGTATGAGTCTCCTCTTCTCACAATATCACAATTAAAAAATTAAAAAAAAAAAAACCTGTCAAGAAGATAGTTCAGCATCTTAAGGATATTAAGAATGTTCTAATTCTTGTTATATCTGAGATATGAGCATATCATCCTCTTCTGGTGCTAGTCCTGACTTAAATACCCCACAAGTTAACCCACTTAAAAAATTAGGTGCTCATTTATTGCTGTTATTTTTCACTTATTCAAGTCAACCTAAGATACTTTGTTAGAGTTGAAGCGCAGCTGACCTTCAGACCTCCTCTCCAAATGCTAAACTTAACCACCACGTTGTTCATAATTGCAGCAGATGGTTATAGGCTTAATATGCACATGTGAACTTTATAAGGTCTGTTTGCATCTCTGAAGAAGAGACATGGAAATGTATCAAGGTCATCAAAACCTTCCCTTTGCTCTCCAGCTGAAGGTGCGAAGGGAAGGGGAGGAGAAGAGAAAGGCAGAAAAAAACCCCATCCTTGCCATGGTGGTCCAGTCTTTCTGTAGGGCTGAGTTTGTGTTGGCACCTAATGCAAATTGAGACACTCTGCTTGTTCCAGTACTTTGTCTTTTATTTATTTTAAAGGCTAATCCACCTCTGCCTCTATGATAAGTAGCTTCTAAATTTCATCAGAAGAATTTAATAATTGATAGTGATTACTATTGCTGCCAGTAATCATCATCAACTGTCTCCATTTCTACTCAGTAAAAAGTTCCTTTGATTTAGCACATGCAATGCAGCAGCTTAGCCTCAAACAGTTAAAATTAATTTAAAAAAAACATGTTACCTTCCTTCAAGTAGTTTTTATTTTTCACCTAACCCCTAACAGGATTTCTTCTAAATATATTTTTTAATGTTTCATTTGCACATTAACTTTCCCAGCTTATGGAGATGTTTGAATATAAACCTGTGAATATATTAATGAATACAAATCACTCTCTGCACTGGATAATGAGCACTATACTGACTACTATAGTATGCCTCATCATTATAACAAATGATTAAATACCCATTTACAGTCAGCATTAATGTTTCTTGATTTTCTTCTCTATTTCAGAGCTATGTTAAGAGAAGCCTGGCTTGTGCTTACTACCTGTTGGCAAATTTAAGAAAACAAAAGACAAGTTTAAAGCAGGTGATTTTCTCAAATATCCTTACAGCACAAGTGTAAATGAAGACCTGTACAGGTGCAATGTGCAATGGCATAGGCACAAGAAACAGAGTCATAGAAGAGGGGATTTGTCACGTTGATTATATCAATGGTATATGAAGTGTTGTTATCCTCTTTTCAACATTGGCTAATATTAGCTGCTTCCAGGCAAATTCTGAACTGCTGTATCAGACAGTTTTATGGAAAAAAACACTTATTAGATAAGTGTATTCCTAATCCTGCAAAGTCACCAAATGCCTGGAAGCATGACAGCTGATATTTCTTTCAGTTTTTTAATCCAATTTGGAACAGTTGAAATCAGCTTAAGGAATGAGTTAATAGAAAACAGCAGAATAATTACCTTCAGTTTCAGTATAAGTATCCTGTTAAAATAGTGATTAAAAGGGAAAAAATGGGGAAAAAATCCTCACACAAAAATCAAGCATGTTGAGAAGGAAAGCCTAATACCTAGGAAAGAAGGGGGTTTTAAACTCTAGGAGGAGAGAAAGTAGAAGAAATTTGAGGAGCTTCTGTCCCACTGAAGAAAAATACAAGTCAAAAACATTGCATGTAGCCTCCCACAAGCCTGTTCAAAAGTTTGAAGTTGAAGAGCAATTTTATTTCTCTTCAGGTAAGGGAAAAAACAAATTTGGACAGATTCTATGATTCTATGATACACTGATATTTGCAGACCAAAGTCTAGGCAGCAGAAAACAAAAGAGGAAATAAGAGGACTTTGGAAGTTAAGTCAGACAGAAAAACAAGTAAGAACAAAATATCCTCACTCTTTGTTCCTCTTTGATCTATCATCTACAAAGTCTCCCTCATAACTCAGCCATTGGTCATGAATCAAATTAACACAGCTGCTCCAAAGAATCAAAATTTTCAAATGTTGATGTGACAGCTAGTTTGGTGAAAATAAAAACAGGATGATGACAAAAGAGAGGAAATAACAGAACTCACATCCCCAGAAGGTAAACCAAAACTTCTGAGAAGCCCCTTCCAAAACATGACTATTTCTTTTGGTCCTCTGGTAGACAAACAGCAGTGATGGAGAAACATTTTCACCACCACGCTTGAGTGAGAGTTGGAACCTTATTGTGAAGTACTCCCAATTGCACGGGCATATGGTCATAGTAACTACTGCCTTGAGCTTAAAGTATTGTAGAATACATGGGACTATGCTTAGAGACATGGACAGCTGAAACGTCATCACTTATGTGAAGATTTTTCTTGCTTAAACATTAAACCATAGAGAGAATACATCACATCAGCCATCAACGCTGTGTGGAAGCTGCCAGTAACAACCCTGATAGACCTTCAGATTTCAGTTTTCTTTCAACTCTGTTGCCCCTCAGGGCTGCCCCTCCTGATGGCTTTACCACACTATCAGCTGATGTTTTCAAGGACTAACATACACTGACAGTGTCCATTTAGGCTGTCATGACTATTAGGAGAGCAGCTTCTAGCAGACAGAATATGAACAGCTCACATGTTTAGATGAACTTCTATCACCCTCTACCAGAGCTAATGCAAAATTTCCACTCTTTCTCAGCTGAGCCTAGCAGCAATCTGTTTTGACACAGTGGGAAAGGAAGAAGAAATTTTAGCTTTGTCTTTCAGGAGTAATGCGCTTTCCCCTTGTCTCTCCAGAACATATACACATACTTTTTATTATTTTTCAGGCTGGTGCACAGACCGAAGATGAGCGATGCTAGGGGAATAGGCAACTATTTAAGTCGGACTGGGCTACTTATCTAGTTGGGAAGGGAATGAAACTGTATTCCAAAGACTTTTCATACTTCTAGTACCTTGGCAAAAAAAAAAAAAAAAGCATGATGTCTTCAGTTAATTTGAATGACCGATTGATCCTAAACCAAATTGGAGGGCTTCTGGAATACCATTTTAGTTTTTTTCTTTTGGGTTTTACTGAAAATAATTTTCTATTGTTCTTGTTACAGTTTTATGGATTAGTGTATTGAGTTTACATGGCAAGTTTTTGGTTGTGGGAGGGGGCTGCAAGGGTGGCTTCTGTGAAAAGGCACCAGAAGCTGCCCCCATGTTGGACAGACCCAGTTCCAGATGGCTTCAAGATGGACAAGAAGGGCGGGGGGCGGGGGGGCGGGGGGGGGGGGGGCAATGGTGTATTTAGATTTGTTCATATTTCTCATTATCTTACTATGTTGTTAGCTGGTGATAACTTAAATTAATCTTCCCCAAGTCAACTGTGTTTTGCCTATGACAGTGATTACTGAGTGCTCTCCTTGTCCTTATCTCAACCCATGAGATTTTAATTATATTTTCTCACCCTATACTCTTGATGGAGGTAGAGTGATAGATCCTGTTGGTGAGCACCTTACAACAAGACAAGATCAACACACCACAGTCAACCACTTAAACAAAGGACTTCTTAAAACAAGATCAAATTAATAGAAAAAAGTTATTCATTTTAATATAAGCATATCTGCTCCAGACAAAAATCTTCCTAAGAAGTTTGATACAGGCCAAGCAACTAAGACATTAAACCTGACAAACTATCTTCCCCCAGGGATGTGTGAAAGGACTCAGGGGTAGCTACTAACTCACATCCTGAATCCCAGGTATCACCTCATAACTGAGCTTTGGTCATCTCAGCAATGTTGTTATTTGATATTTTTTATCTGGATTTACTGAAGAATCTGGAATAAAGTTGCCTGCAATCAGTTATAGGGGAGAATGGAGGCAAGGATGTAAAAACATGTTTTAGCTGGGTGATAAATTTGGGATTGGCTAAATCCACGTCCTGGAGTAGAAATCTCCCTACAGGAAAGTAAGGGAAGAATTAGGCTGACGTACACACTGGAAGACTGACTTGAACCAAAAAATGCTTTGAATGAAAAAAATAAATGAACACAGACATTTTGTTTTGTTGGATCAGTGCATTCTTTTGCTAGGTCTGAGGGCAGAGGCCTTTTTTGCTTTGTATGTGTTCTTGAAGAGGTGAACTCTAAATGAACTTCTTACAGAGTTGGAGTCTTGGCAGTGGTTATATCTTGGCAACATGTACCTGGGGGATGGAGGGGCAGAAATCAGTGCTGCATGACTTGGACTGATGGAACATGAGGTTATGAGACCATAAAATAACAACAGAAATACTGCTAGTGGGGTTTTGCAGTGCTTCAGGTACAGTATGCTGGGACTGTCACAGTACTGGCTCCCCAAATGTGATTCTCACACCTTCCCTTGTGAAAGTCCTGATACTCATGTGGTTGCATACAAGGACATTTCAGAAGCTAATTCAAGGAAAATGGTGGTTTGACCTTTCAATCATATCTTTCTGAAGCAGCTCATTGCTTGGTGGTGCAGAATCAGTATCTGTAGGAGCTAAAACCAGAATTGCCTGAGCAAGAGAAGTAGAAAGCATGGGACTACAGCAGTTCCTGCTTTGGTGAGCTTGTGCTGATGGATAACCAATACCTCGTACCCTACCTTTCACACAGACCAAGGCAGTGAGAAATCCGTAGCCACTACTCTTTTTGCCATACAAAGGATGCTTAAATGACCCAAGCATCCTGGACCTAGATACCATAATTCAGTGTCTGGGTGAAAATTGCTCATCATTAGCAGCACCAGTGCTTGGATATTTTATAACAGAGCAGAGTGAGATTTTTCCACAGTGCTGTCACTAATAGCTGTGACTCCCAGTGATATTTTTTAGACTCCTCAAGTGATATAGCTCAAATCCATTTAGAGACTTCATATTTCATGAAGTCTGGTGTCTTAGCACTTCAACAGGCCATAAAATATCTTTATGAAGTTTGGCAACAGTGTTATGCACAAACTGAAAGGTAGAGAGTTTCACTTTGTCAGATTCAGTGATGTGGCAGATTTATGGACAGAAGAAAAAAAGGACAGCTGCTAGCTTTCTCTCTGTATAATATTGTTTATTAAACAATATCAACACATGTGCATGGACTCCCCTCAACAGCCAGTTTGCATTGTTCTCTGACTCAGAGGAAAAATAAGTCTATATATATGGACTTAGAAATGAGAGTTTTCTCATTCCCACAAGAATAACTCAATTCATCCCATATCTTTTTGCTCCCTTTTTATACATGACAAAAGTCAGGAATTAAGGCAGAATATACCTGTATAAGCTCTATTCCTTTCATGTTGTACTAAAATATACTTGCTTTATTTCATTGGTTTATGTCTTTAAAACATTTAAATAAGCATCTCTGTGCTATAATTTATTATAGTCAGGAGATAGGGGAGAAGTTAAATACATACAGAAAGTAACCTAATCTGAAGGACATCAGCTCTCACCTTGCTTCTGTATCGCAGTATCCTAATAATATAGTTTCATTGATTTAGACCACTGACTTGCCTGCTCCAGTAGCCAAGACTAGCAAATAGCAGATGTTTCTGAAATATATTAAAATACATCATTATAGTATGCTACTCATATTTCTGTTGAATTGAGTCATTCCAGAAAATACTCTAGTTGGAAATATTTTCAGTATCCCCCAATGTGTGCCATGTCTTTAACCTGGAATACTTATTGATCAGACCAATATATCGTAAAGGAAAAATTCTGTTTAAAAGAAATTGTTACATAAAATGAAAATTATGAATCTTATTTTCTAGCCCTCGCCTTTAAACAGAAAGTCACAGAATGGTTGAGGGTGGGAAGGACCTTTGGAGTTCATCTTGTCCATGCCCCCAATGTAAGATTATTACACAGTGAAAAAGAAGGATTTGTTTCCTCCTTATATGAGTTTTCTTTCTCCTTTATCTCTTTCTCCTATCTCTTTTCTCCCTCATCTCCCTTCTCTCCTGTGAAGTGAGAAAAACCATCAAAACATAGTAACATGTCTTCTTCTTCTGTCTTAGATAAAGTGAAATACTTCCTCTAATAAATACCATGACTTCGTGGCAATTTAAGCTCAAGGTCCTCTCTTGTTCCTCTTCCTCTGCAAAGAATGTTCATATCTCTTATGACTGTCTCAGTAACTTCCATGGTGACTATAAATTATTAGTCAAAAATTAGGTTTTTCTAAGTGTGCCTTTCTAAATCCCTTGACTTTTTTCTACTTAATAGAATTCATCCTCCAAATATACTGAGCTTATTTAGGATCAATAAAATGAAGATAAAAATATAAGAGGTCATTATATTAATTTCTCTCCTCCTGCCCTAGAACTGGCTAATCCTAGAAATGGGAAATAAACAAAAATGCCTAAGGCTTTAGTTACATTCACTCTGTGGAAATTAAGTCATTTGTTAAAACCATTTTATTACATTGGTTTCTTTCTACTCTGTATTGCATAGGAAGGCTGAGACCAGTCATGTTTTTTGTATTCTTAGAGTCTGAATAAATATACAACATATATCTTTATGCAATTAATCTTGTACCATGGATAAGACTACACAACTTAATGACAGTATTTTAGGATCAAACTTCTATTCCATCATACTTTCTTGTTTTGTTTGAGAGCAGTAGATAGAAGTGAAAAGTGTCTGGGAAAAATAATTTATTCCTTACATCTATGGTCCAGACATTACACAGAAGGCATGCAGGACAGATTTATGCTGAAATTTATCCTCTCCTTCTCTCTCAGCACAGTCAGACATCTAACTGCTGGGGATTTTTTTCTTTTTCTTTTTTTTTCTTTGTGCAAGAGGACTTGGACCCCTGAAGAAGCAAACAATTCCCTAGAACCATTTTGCAGTAATAGATTTTCTCAATTATGCTTGAACAGGAAGATTTATTTTTTAAATAAAAAGCAGTAAATTATTGGCAAATTAATCATTTACTAGGCATGGCATAATTGATTTTTCTTATGCTATATGAATATTTTGCTAATTTTATTTTCCATGAAGGATCTGTGACAATACACAAGCTTTCCTTTAAGCTATGAAAAACTACATTTTTCCACTTTCTATTAGTACAGGTTATAACAGTAACAAAGAGTAGAGTTTCTATTTGAAAATTTGCCACAGGCAAATGTTGCTCTGCCAGTGATTTTAACTTCTCACTAGTTGTGAGTTTCTGTCTTCTGTAACCTACACACAACCTTATTAGGTTGATCTAGTTTAATAGACCTTAACATTTTCAAGTTTTTTATTTTCTCTCATTAAAGAACGTGAATTCGGCAAGGTCAGGTCAAAGACCTAAGTGAGGTCAATAAGGACTTTTGTGTGTTTCATAGCATTTTTCATGGAAGAAGTGGGGATTTTTAAATTAGTCCAAAGAGGTAAAAATGCAACAGCAATCACAGGTATTTAGAATTGCTTTCTTAGCACAATGGGAAAGTAAATCCCTAAGTCAAATGTCCACCAGTTTTTATTAATTTGGAGGAAGAAATTATTGCATTAACCTCTTTGTAAACTATACCACATACACAAGACTATCAAGGTAAACAAGCAGACCAGCAGCCATAGCTTCTAGATGATTAGCCTATGTGGATGGACTCTCTTCCTCAATATATTGTGTTTTGTGATGATGATGATGATGGCTATTGGTTTTGCAGTGCATTATACTTCTAAGCAAATACTTTGAAAACTGCTAAGAGAGATATGAGCTTCCTAAAATGTCTGCTGTTCTTGAAATACCCATTCACATAATAGAAGATAGCTTGGTTGTTAAGGTACTAAAGTCTGGAGAAAAAAAAACAAACATCAGAAAAAACAATCATTTCTAGTTGAACAGAATCCCGTGATCTAAAAATGTGCACACATGAATGGCCATAAGGACAGATACAGAAATCCATAGAGGTTACCAATCAATGCATAACAAAATATCAGTCATGATATACTTCCTGACTCATTTTGAAAGGTAAACATACCAAAGCATAGATGATGCCTTCATGAGGATATTTAAGCAACTATTACATTTCTGTTGGTATAGAAAAAGGACCATGCCCTGGGCTAGCTTCCCTACACCTGTTCTGAAGGATTGTTTTGTCACTGTGGAAACCGATTCTGGAAGGCAGCAATGCTGAGGATCCCCTCCCTCAGAAAAATGGTCACATGCTGGCCTGCACAGTCTTGCACACACTATGACATTTGTGCTATTGACATACAAACAACAGTATGAGCAATTCTTTATTATCTTTGGCCTCTTAACAGCTCCACACAAAAATTTGTAACTAATAGGTAAATAATTAAGTTCTGTTTTCCTAACGGTTATGTGTTCAGGTTTTGGCTTGACTGATCATGGTAGGACAGCCTGGGGTGCGTCATCCAAAACAATGGCCACTAATATCTTGTTGGTTAAAATGTCATTAACCAGCAATGTCTTGTACAAATGTCTGAGTATGATACCTAATTTCATCTATCCTTTGTGGCCCCCAAAGCATGCAGAATTTAGAGAGCAGTACTCACATCATACTTGATCAATTACCTCAGAACAAGCTATGGAGGGATAGTGTATGAGTTTTCTTAGAATAACTCAAAATCTCACTGTTATAAAAGATGTTTATTATTCTGGTGTATTAGCTCATTTTCTCAGCCTGTGCCACTTAAAAACTACATCCCAATTTCTCTAGATTGGCCTAAAAGTTTGCTTTCTTCACTGCAATGATGAACAGTCTGGGGGAAGTAGTTTTGTGTACACAGCAGCCTGTTTCTGGAAGCTTGTATTGTGACACAGGAAAAGTTTGCTCACACAAATCCAAAAAGGTCTGTTCTGTATAAGAAAGTTCTTGTTACACAGATCAGGTATGACCTCACTGAGAAGCACTTGTTCTCCTGCTCCAAAACCATGCCTTCAGGTCTAGAGGTTTGCTCATTAGCTGCAGCACTTCAGTCAGAAGCTTTTGTAGAGATGGAGCATCTCTGATTTCCATGTCAGAGAACTCTCAGAAGCCATGAAGTCCAAGTGGCTTCCAGGTAGCAGAGATAGATTTCTGCTAACAGAAATAGCTCAATGCAAATGTGGTTGTTATAAAAGCATAGCAAGAAGCTTATAGAACCAGAAAAGCCTCAGGTACATGTCATAGTATTCCCCAGTTCTCATTTTAGCTCACAAAGGTGTGTGAATGGGTTGTTCTGAGATACCCAAATGTAAGGAATACCGGGGAACATCAGCCCAAAATTGACAGTTTATACCAATACTGATGATTGCTATCTCTGGAGAGTTTTATCTTCTCTTAAAAAAGTACTGTGAATGAGGGAGGAAAAAGATGGTAAAAAAAATTCAGAACCAGGGTTGTGTATGCAGATATTTATTTTTTGGATTGAAGGAATTCTGCAATGAATTTTTAAAGCTCGTATCTGCACAACTGAAATATACAGTCAAAGCAAGTTAGTCACACTGAGCAAAGTGGCATATGATCAGTGCTGAAAGTTCTGAAAAGTCACTGTGCAAGTCAAAGGACTGTTAATTTTAACCACAGCTTACAGTTTGATGGTCCAAGGTTATCTAACCTAAAATGAGAAATAGGTATAGGTAGTTTTAAAAACAAGCAAGAAAATTATGAGATCTTCGAAGAAATAGCCTGTAGCTACAAGACCTTGGGCTGTGAGCTCATTAGATTTCAAAGTTTCAGAGGCAGCCAGGATCAATACTTGAGTGACACATGAACATGGAAAATTTTTTGGACATTTCAGAAGTGTGCTGGTGTTTCAACTTCAGATAAGATTTAAAACTGATTCTAAAATAGAACATACCATAATTTAAAACAGATATTCTCACCGTCTCTATAAGTGATACCACCTTCTTTCATTCCAAAGATCGTTAGCATTAATAGATGTCTTTAGGTAGCTTGAAAATAGTATTTTACACTTAACCCTCAAGGACTGAGAGATTTCAGGTCTAAAACCTAAAGAGGACTGGAAGTAATTAATACCGTTGGTATGGGAAGTTGTAGATTCCCAGTAGAAGTAATTTCTGCACTGACTTTCCCAAGAACAATCAGTATTAAAAAAAATACATAATAAAATAGTCTTAAATTAAAAAAAAAATCATAATTTAGACAATTTGTTTAGACTTAAGATCATGTTTTATTTTCCAGAAGCTTGAATTTACTTAAGGAGTCATAATTACTCTAACAAGCCCATAGGGACAGAAAGTACGCTACTTTTTCCACTTTTTAAAATTTTGGCATCTAAATACACAATAACAAAGGTAACACATGGTAAACATAACAGTCAACTAAGAAAGAACTTTCAGCCTTAAATAACAGCTTATGCTAAAGCAGATGCAACTGCCACATCTCTTGAGTACAGCGTCTCTTGACCAGATCTCTTGAGTACAGCAGCTTATGCTCCACAAAGGTTTATCAGAAATCATAAAGCAGTAAATTAATTGTGCCTTGCACCAATTAAAATTATGTGACTAACCCAATAAATGTAAGGCAGACCAGTGTATCTCATTATGAATACATACATAGGCTATTACATTTTACATACACATATTCAAGATGCAAGTTTGACACATATTTGCAAGAACAAATATCTTTTAATTTAATAAGGCTTCAACCAGAGATGGGTCTTATCTAGGGTACAGTGGTTTCAATCCCCCCTAAAACCTCATAAACCCTGCTAAAATTTGTTCTGCGGAATGATGAAGAATGACAATTACCTTGAAAGGACCTTGCAACGTTCTCCTAATTGTCTCCAGAGATAATTGTGAAATGCAGGTATCACAACATGCAACAAGTTTCATATTTGAATCTCTGTATAATCCTGAGCAGTAGCCTTCAGTGGTGATTTCACTGGCTATATCCAAGCCTGCAAAAACAGCCATGGGGCAAACAAGACTGGCTTGGAAAGAAACATATAGGAGAAGTCTACAAGGTATTGATCATTTTTTATCTTTACCTGTGTAGAGCACTTACTTATTCTTCTGTAGTTAGTTTTAGCTTGATGAATAACATATGCTATTTCTTTTTTGTACTGTTAAACCTCCATTGGATTATACACATTTGCATACTCACATCTACCATAACATTTTCTGTTGATATCTCTGCCAGCTAAAAAACATCAAAGCTGCCACTGGCTTGAACACAATTCATTAATTTCATTGTTCCACCGAACAACTACAAGGAAGTAAATCAGATGTTTTGAGGTAACATAGCAATGCCTGTTAACATGACAATGCTGCAGTTTCTTATGAACAACATGATATAGTGTAATTCAAGAAGACAGAAAACACAAATGATAAAAAACCCAATTACTGGCTGATAAAAATATGTAAATACTCTCTTCATACTGACAGTCCATAAAACTGCCTTATAGCTAACTGCAAGATGAAGCTTAGGTCTCAGACATTTGATATATGACAAAGTTTCTTAAATTCTTCTGATCTGAGCCCTGTAATGATCCCCCCAAGGTTGCAGGCTTTATATCTGACAGATCATTGTTTTATAGTTTAATACATTTTCTTCCAGCAAAGCAGTGCATAAACAAGCGCTTTAGCAATTAAACAAATGTTGCAGGGGCATGTAATGGTACCCATACCTCATTTCTATGAGCTTGGTTATCTGTATAATAGAGTTAATTGCTCCCACAGTGAGGGACAGCATGGACTTCTGCCAGCCCTATTTAAAGGAGCCTTCTACTGTGTGTGACCAGCATGAAAACCAAACAAAACCGCTCTGCACCTACAGAGACCATCAACTTCTCTGCCCCCTAGACAGGGTGAAACAGCAACAGTGGCACATCTGGACTGTCACAACAGGCAGAGGGAATAAGTTTATCAAAGGCAGACTCATCTGAGTAAAACCTATGATTTTTGTGATAATTCACGGGACTAAGAGTCCTTCATCAGGAAACCTTCTTAAGCCCATGCAGACATTTTTCCCTTCCTCTGTGAAGCCAGAAACTAGCCACAATCACAAACAACTTCAAAAGACAGTATACATGGACAAGGGAAGTGCAGTCACTTACATGAATGGAATCCTGAATAAATCAAGACTTCTTGAGCAAAAGAGATGGTGATTTTTACAGCTTCATTGGCTAGCTAAGGGTGTTATATGAGCTGGTTCTTACAACAGCAGCAAGGGACTAGACTTTGTTAGCTCAGAGATCCTTCCATTTCTGTGTTTCTAAGCTGACAGAGTAAAAATAATTTTTAATAACAATCAAAGAGAAAAAAGAAGGATCTAATAATCTAAAATAAATTTCAAGCAAAAAAGGAACTGAAAGAGTAATGAGTAAGAGAAATGTCAGGTACCTCTGTGGTCAACAGCATCAGGCAATGGGAACCTTCTGTAGAATTATGTGGAGACTTCAGAGGAATTTCATCAGGTTGATAGAGAAAATGAGTGAAGTGTTAGTAGTTAAGTGAAGTGGGTAGCTTCCATTACTTGAAACAGAAATTGGATGAGCATTTTTTGTTGTTCTGGTGCAAAAAAATATCATTATTGCTTAAGATATGAAAATCCTGTTAACCATACATTTCAGGAAATTGGGAAAATTAACATTTAAACTCAATTATGGCATATGGGAATAAAAGTTCTTAGATTTAAATGCTTCAGTAACAGAAGATAAAGAAGGCGGTAGAAAAAAGAGGAGTATCTAAATAAACGAATGAATAGCAATCTTAAACTGCACGAGCCAAAACCATTAGTGAACAGGCAGTTATCAAGGCATCTATCTTTAGCTTAAGCTTATATTAGTTGGGACAGAGCTGGCCATATAAAACATCAGTGATTTCTTGAGTTTCAGTAAGAAAACAGCAATAGTTTTTGTAATGGTTGTATCCTTTCCTGCCGTACACTGGGAAGTATAACAGTGCCTTTTTTTTTTTGCTTCTCAGAAAACTTGCTTAGAAACTACCAGCCACTAACATGCTAACAGTTCTCAGGCCTTCTTCCCTAGATTACTGCATCATCCCTTTGGGGAATACAGAGATGAAAGGAGATTGGACAATGATGTCTTCTGAACATCGCTAAGTTAACAGTGAGATAGCAGCCACAGGTCCTCAGCCAAATAGAAACTAGACTGCTGAAAATAAATTGAAAGCATACTATTAATACATATGTACATACATATCTGTGTGTTTATATGTGAATATATGCATCTCTACATAAATATATACTCATGCATACATTTCAGAGAGGATAGAAGGGAACAGCATGTTACCTAATTTGGACATATAAAAAATAAAAAGAGAAATAACTGGAGGCTGACATCTTTTGCTCTGAGCTTTCTGTTCTGCAGTATGTACCATGTGGTTAAGCCTGTTGATTCAAGTGGGTTCAGAGTGTGGCCTGAGTGTCTCAGTGAAGGCTGGGGGCCTGCAGTAGTGTGATGCTTACATAAAACATTCTTTCATTATACCAATCAACTTTTATTACTGAACAAAATCAGTTCAGTTGCAAAAAGCATTTGGTGTGTCAGCAAAATAATTTTCTGTTCAGCCTTTAAGTTTTCCAAAGAAAGGGCAGTCAACTTGTTTCTTGCCAGCAAATCAAAATGAAAAGCCATTACATTTTTGTAGCAGTTTCAAAGGCAAACTGCCGTAAAAGATTTTAAGCAAAGTCCCTGAAATCTGTTTTTGTGTTGTTAAAGCAGGCTAATGTAATTTGAGAAGTATGAGCTCAGCAAACAGCAGTATTCTCATGGGCTGCAGAACACTGAGCAATCCAAAGGCACTGGTGTAGAAAGTCTACCAGCAACTTCTAGATACATAAATAGTTAATTCTAAAGATTGTTTTATGGCGGTAAAATGAAAATTTTTGATCACTATTTTCAGTAACAATGGACAATCAAGAATAAAAAGTGAGCTCTTTTAATTGGAAACAGTCTAAAATTTGTGGGAAGGAGAGTAGTAGAGATAAGGTTTGTGAGATTTTTCATTAGTGTCACCCTGCTATGAACTTGAAAAAGGGATAGCAGTGGTTTGCAAACTGCTGAGAAGCGGCCTAGGCACCACACATGTTGTACACCAGAATGTAACTCATCACAGGATTACTCCATAATGTTTGCTAAAGTATGGTGCGGAGATGCCCAGTGATGATAGGTAAGGTAGAGTCCCTGGGGAGCCGTCCCTTCTTGTGCAGTGATACTCACTCACACCCAGGATACCACAGCAGCCTTAGGACCATACACAACCAAATTAAAGGATGACTCCTATCCGTAGAAATTATCAGCAGAACTTAGGCATAGTACTGTGCTGAGGAGAAAACACTCCTTAACCAGGGAGGTGTATCAGCTGACATTGCTCAATGCTGCGCTCCACTGCAGGAAGTTCACCTTTTGACAGTATCACCAACTGGCTTTATTTGAGCTTTCCTCTAATGAACATTAAGTCTCAACAGAAAGCTACTACAACAATGACTAACACAATTCCTCAATATAGAGAGCAGAAATTTTCAGGCAGGATGACTCTGTGTATAACACTGAGACAACAGTCTATACTATATTCAGTTTTTACACTTAAGAAATGGAAAATTTGAAAGAGGTTAGAGTTAACTTGTCATGCACAAGGATTTGGTTTTGACCTGACAAAATGTCCAAGTGACATGAATATAGTACACAGTACTACTTGCAACTAGAATAAACTATTTTTCTTATGTCTAAGAAACAGCTATGAAAGTCATGAGTAGGTGTTAGACTCCCAGCTGAACACTTGATAAACATGTAATCAATGAAGGTTAAAGGATGTGGAAAACTCTCCGTTGTTAGATATATTGTTTCCTGTAAATTGATCCAGGATACCTTTTAATCACAGCTTACTCAGCTGGATAGAGGGATGACTGAGGGAGTAATTCTGTGGGCTGTTATATAGCACTGTACCAGAAATACTAATAGTCCCTCTGACATTCAGGTCCATGAATTTCTGGAAGAGATCTTAAAATGTGAGAGGGACATGCTCATTTTTCTTTTCTATAGAGAAAGGTTGTCCTGGCCATGAAATCCACATAGTTTTGCTGCACCAGGAGCAGGGTTTATAATCCTCACAGGGGAGGTAATGCTGGTAAAAAGAATTGAAAGCACTGCATGGGATGAGATATGGCTGAAGAGACAATGCTCAGAAGAATGCAGGCTGACAGAAAGGAGCCAAGAGGAAAAATAGGATTTGATGAGGCTGACGTGGCACAAGGGAAACATAAGCAGCCACAGAAGCCTTGTGGACCAAATGAAGTTAATGTCGCCAAGCTAGTCTAGGTACTTAGCTCCCAGCATGCTGTATGGGACCCAAAAGCTGAAATGAAAAGGATGGGGGAATAGGAAAAACAGCCTTTGTATGAGTAGAATACTTTTAGAAATCAAATCATGTGCAGAAAAATAAAGAAACAAAGTCTGCCTACTATTAGGCAGATTCACATGACCCACAATACAGATGAGCAAATTTCTGTCTCTGGATTGCTGTAGTTATTCTCTAAGGCAGTAAAAGATTCAGTATCACTTGCATGTTTCTCCAAAGAGCTAGTCAGCGCACAGGCAGGGATTTGAATAATTTACAGTGGAATGTCATTAATCCTACCACTCCAGAACCTTATCAAAGTGCAGATTAATGAGAGGTCATATAACTTCAATGTGCTACTGCTAACACAAGCAATCACTCTGCCACGGAACTATTATACTTCCTTACTGAACATGAGCACTTTAATGAAAACAACAACTTTAAGTGTCTGTATAGGAAAAGAAACTTTCTAGCAGAGATAGCAGTGACTTAACTTTGGCCTACAATCTCTTAGATTAATTAGATCTGGAACACTTATGTTCCACTGTGTGAAATTTAAGAAGCAGCATTAAATAAATACATAAACAAATAAATCTGTCAACACTGTCCTCAGTGATCTCCTGCCTTTTCAGGAGTCTCCATTCCACAGACTAAAGAATTGAAAGTGTAATCTGCATTGCTCCAAAGTGAGCGGTAATACCTTGAACTGAGTGAATCCAGCTCTTTCCCCTCCACCCAGGCTGGCTGGCACAGCAGAGAGCTCCTAGCACCACTCCACCAGAGTGGGGTTTTAGTGCACAGCACAGAAGTAGGTTGGTACTAACATATCCAGCTGAAGTGGTGTTACTGCCAGTTCATGGGGAGTAACTGGCTCTTTCATAACTCTGACTCCATTGCTGTGTATTAGCAATTGAAGGCATGCAGCCAGTACATGCAGGCTGTGCTGCCTGGCAAGCAAATCAAGTGATTTTAATGGACTTCATTAATGCTAACAACTCCACCTGTAAAAACATTGTAAGTTCAACTGACTGCACAAATGTACTGACTAAAGTCTATATAAGACTGTATATAGCAATATGTAATAAACAAAATGCTCTCTGATGGTTAAAGCATTCAGTCAACCAGTGCAAGAACAGAAACTCAAATTCAATGAACTGACATCCTACAGTATGTACAGTTTCTGAACTGACCCTTTATATCGGGGCTAGGTGCCCAGATGAAAGAAGGCAATCAACATTTAAAAGAGTTTGCTTTGCTGCGCTGAGCTAATACTGACTACTGGACTGCAGGCATATGGCAAAACCAGACACATAGAAACTGCCAGTCTTCCATTTCAGTTTTTTCCAGGAGGTAACACTAATGTGATACTACACAGAAGTGGACAAAGGAGACAAAGAACAGACAGCATCCTTTGGTGCAGTAGCCAAATAGAGTTGGCCTGCCCAGCCTGCTAGTAGGAAAAGACAGTATTCCTCTTTACATGAGGAGAATTAATAAAATTAATTTTGCTGAAACTGCATCTCTTCTAGATGAATGAAGCTAAAGGTCATCTCAGTGAAATCATCACAACTTTGAAGCGAAAACATTAAGAACTGTATTTGGGGAGGTATATAAAATTTTAGAAAATAATGATGATTAATAACATGATGACAGGGTTAAATAAAAAGGGAAACTTTAAAGCTTGTAAAACCAAAAATGTTCTGTTAACTCAGAAGTGGATTAGAGTGTTCAAAGTGCTTCAGGACTTGACACCATGTAAAGGCTGATTTATACTCCAGGCATCATAATGCCTACCTACTTCAGAATGACAAATAGCACCGCACTGAGATCTCAATGGCAGCCCCAGAGCACTAACGGCAAATGTCTTCCATCTTAATAGCTGAGCCTCTGCAATTCTCCTCACTTAAAATTCTGAGCGTTTAACACTTCTCGTTGCATCTAAATCCAGATACAAAAACCTTCAAATCAAACTATTTACCTCAAGTGAAATCTACCCTGAATAATTCATAAGCAGCAAGGAGCTGGAAGTAAAGGAACTAAAGAGTGTTTTAATGAAGTCTAAAGTTTAAAATATAATGGTATGAAAGCTATTATGGATCTTTTCTAACCTTATAAGAAAGAATATCAGTCTCTGTAACAATGAAAGATCCCAATGAACAGGAAAAGAAACACAGTTCAGGTGTCTTGTTGTCAGTGACTGATGCTGCTAACAGAATCGCAGATTACTGCAGAGAAAGGGCTGCTATTTGAAGCAATTCCTGACGAAAGATCTGAAGTGTTCAGATTGATTCTTATTCATCCTGTCCCTGTGAAGGAGTATTGATTCTTAAAATAGCTATAATAAGCTGCAATTCAATTAGAATAAAGTATGAAAGTCAAGAAAATGTACAGAATGCAGGGCTAGTGTTATGATGGCACTTACCTAACAAGAATTTTTCAGCTTTTAAAGACCAGGCAAAAAATCATTTATTATGTATCATAGCTGGTCATTTCACTGTGGGAATCAAGGTTTTGTATGTTCCTGTTACAGCAAATCCTCTTTATAAAATAGATACTCCTAAAATGCATGGTTGATTTGTCTGGGATGTCGGTGACAAGCCAGCACTGTCATCAAATAGCATCTGCCTTCTAAGCCAGCTGCTGACTTATTCTGAATGTAGTTCATTTTAACCACTTATCCACAAATATGTGAAGAGGAGAGAGAGAGGATATGAATTAAAAATTCAGCAATAGCACCAACTTTCACAAATTTAGGAAAACTGGTGTCTTTAATCAAAGATCTTCTGTGTTGCTGGTAAACAATGAGTCCATTCTTTTGTGTTACTGATTAACAACATGAGTGCATGGGCACTCTGATATATGATAAACTAATCGGAATAAATCATTTAAGTTTTGTTGTGTAGGACCACATACTTGAGATGGTTTATGCAGCAATTTTTTTTTTCCTGTTCTACACAATGAAAAAACATAATTCCTTCATAAATTGGATAGATAAGTAAATGTACATTTCTATCTCAATAATAAGAGCATAAATCTTACTTTTGTAGAGTAGTAGACCTGTGATAAAAGTCTCTTAGAAAAAGGTATTCTCATAGACAACACTAATGAAGGTATAGATATATAGTACTACTTACTGCAAAGGCATACTGGAGAAGAATTTTTCAGTTTTGAAGTACATATTATCTGAATCTGACTCAACTGTAGTAAAGCAAAGTAGTTAATACTTGTATACATTTAGAGTATTTACGTATGAAAGCTGCTCCCTGATTAGTGTCGCAATTTGAAGCCAAAGTACGTGCAGAAGTCTGCGTTATTCTGAAGAAAGAGGACAAGTGTCTGCATAAGACATCTCAGGCTCGGGATATCTAAAATTTTCAGATAAAAGATTTTCATAAGGCAAGTCACTTAATTTTTTCAGGTCTTATTTCCTCACTCTTATGTTGATTTCTCAGAATGCTGAAAGGTTAAGGAGTCTTTCCATACATCTGTTAACAGGGACTACAGATACATTTGAGAAAAATTCACATAGCTTCCATAGTAAATATTGCTGTTCAGAGACAAGCATTTTAAACACAGAAAGGCTATGAAATTATTCAGTACCAGATACAAAGAACAACTATTTGGCAAAACATTCCTTTCTAGCACCAAGGTGATATTTTGTAACACATCTTAGAGCTATCTATGGATTAACATAGTTATTTTAAGTGAATTTTAGGAACTTTTACCCTGTACTTTTGAGACATTTGGGTAGAATTAACATTACATACACAAAATTGAAACATGTCTCTGCTCCCTCTGCTGATATGGTAGAAGTTACTTGGCAATGCTAGAGCCAAAGACAGAGAGGGGTACCCTTTCTCTAGGACTGCAGTGTAAGAAAAGTAGTGGAATTCATCTTGACTGAAGAATAACTACAAGATGTGGATGCACCAAAAATGCATCTGTCCCCACACATGTTAAAATCTGCAAGTCCTGTGCCTTATATGCCAATGTAAGCAAACCATCTGCTCAAAAAATAAGGCCCCAAACCCCCCTCATTTATTACACAAAAGTTTCATCCATGTCGGTGCAGGCCAAGAAAAATGAACATCAGTGCTGACACGAAAAAGTTTCACATTGAGAATCTGGTCTATGCTTTGAGGTCTATCAAATGGAGAACTAAATGTAATTCTATGAGATGGAAATGTCAGACAGCTGAGGAAGGACTGAATCTCTGTTTTGCTTATTCTACTATACTGAAGGAGTCATCACCGTTTCCTTTCCCATCCTCCATGATTGACTCCCAAGATAAATGGATTCCTAGTAGCAACCAAATCCCATGCTGAATATGGTCAGAACACCATGAAGAGGGCAGGGGATGCATGATGTCCTCCTTCAACTTTGCTTGGGAGAAAGGGGAGGAAGAAAAAATTCTGACTAACTTCTGGTAATTATGACTTCTAATTTGATGCCCACACCTCTGCTTCCCACACACACACCACTTTTCTCCTTTAAAATAAAAGCACAGCCACTCAAATTATCCAGCCTGTGCTAGTAATTTCTATCTCCCATGGTACGGTGATTAAGGATGCATTTGTGAATCTACCTTGCATTCTAGTAGGATATGCTTACTCAT
Source organism: Strix aluco (assembly GCF_031877795.1). Taxonomy (NCBI): domain Eukaryota; kingdom Metazoa; phylum Chordata; class Aves; order Strigiformes; family Strigidae; genus Strix; species Strix aluco. The sequence continues at coordinate 30,397,482 of NC_133931.1, forward strand.
GTACCCTTTATAAGCCAATTCAGAAAATACTCTGCTTACTGTTACTTTTCACTCTTTCCTGTCCAGTTTGTGATATGGGAAATCTCTCATGTCCTGGATTGAACTCTTGTAAAGGGAGGTTCCTGCCACATCTTGCTCTGGGCAGAGAGGCAAACATAACTCAGCAAGTAGCTATGATTTAAGGGCCAAGGGCACCAAGCTACCTAAAAAGACTGTTGTGCTCAAAATTATGTTAAAGAACTTAAAATGCCTTCAGAGACCAAGGAAAAGCCTAAGTTAACAAAAGCAGAAAACCAATTCCATCCACCCTCCATTCATAGCTCTTTTTCTTCTGGAAAACTACAGCATAATAAAAGAAAAAGAAAAAGAAAAAGAAAAAGAAAAAGAAAAAGAAAAAGAAAAAGAAAAAGAAAAAGAAAAAGAAAAAGAAAAAGAAAAAGAAAAAGAAAAAGAAAAAGAAAAAGAAAAAGAAAAAGAAAAAGAAAAAGAAAAAGAAAAAGAAAAAGAAAAAGAAAGACTTCACTATCACCAGTTGTGTTTATATTGTTCTTTTTCTTTTGAAGTAATTTGTGCTAGAGAAAGTTTCAAAACTTTCTTTACCCATCTGTTAGTAAAATAGGAGTCTTTCCCCATGAAAGATGAATAATTTTGCTGACTGTTAGCTTTCAATGTTTACTGGTTTTTTGTCGTATTGCTTTTGCTGTAGATACAGAATTAAAGATTGCTTGGTGGTCACAACGCACCTCCTTTGTTAATGCTCTAAGTGATCACTGAAATGCATTTCAAGATTTTGCTTCTGCATCTTCAGTCCATGTTATTTAACAAATAAAAAAATGGATTAGAAATAACTTTAGAAAATTTTCATTAAGTCACTGACATGAAAGAAGAGAATTCTCTAATAGTCTATGCAATTGGTACAAAATCCATGCTCCTCTCCAATTATTGCATACACTTCACATCAGTAATATAAATAACAATTACCCTTTTGTGGATACCCAGTTTATCAGTCTGTTTTGCCTGGAATAAGTGTAAATAAGCCAAGGAGCCAGTTTTATCACCTTTACACCCCTTGTTTCTGGAAACTGCTTCCCAAACTGCTCTTCTACATGTAGACACTTTTGCAACTGCAGCCACACTTTAAGCCAACTACAGAAGGCATCTGCTGGGCTTCACAGGAATACACAAGGAATGACATGGCACAATAACACCAGTTTTATGCCAGTTGACTGGCACAGACTATTTTAATGGCTAGAAAAACCAAGGAAGCATGCAAAAATCCTATTCCAGATTCAATACGGCAAAGCAAACATCAACACCTGAAAGGATTAGAATACCAAATGAAATTGCCTTAGAAACAAAGATCACTTTCAAGCGGATAACAGTATAATCCATTTATGAAAGTGCTTCAACACAAAGCACTTTCCCCTCTGAAACATTCCTTCTTCTCCCCCCTCAACACTTCACATGAATGACTTGTGCTGTAAAAACCTTCAGGGCAGAAATCTTCTATCCATACATATAGGTGAGTAATTCAAAGCAAGAGATGTTAATTTGCTCTGATTTCCTGCAAATCTGTCCCACTGTCCTGATCTCAGGGTTACTATTGTGAAACGAATTCCAGTAGTGATGATATTCTACTTCTGCATTCAAGTTTAATAATGATTTTACTATATTTTATTTTTGAGTTTTCTAAAAAGAATTTGATCTTTTACTAATCCAAAGTAAAACACACTGCTTAAATATTACAGTTCTTGCATATTTCATGGTTTAGTTGATTTAAACCTATATTTTAAAAAAATGTTTTGTCTCATCAGCTGTAGTTTCAGAAGATCCATAACAATTATTTTTCTACCCATGTGTATTAGGAAATCTATGATTCGCTGGGAGACCACTGATTTTGAAATGCATTAAGGTGAACTGGTAATTCTTCTAATGTAAAGCTGCATGTACATTTTACCTTCTTATATTTTATTATTCACTAAGAATCCAAATAAATTATGTATGATTCATGTGATAACTCTTAAATTCAGTATCACTGAAAATCTGAGTTTACAGATGTTGCTAATTCTATCCATTTCAGGGTGATCTGCCTCATTAATGTATTCTCTCTGTTCATCTGTATGCATGATGTATGGGGTTTGGCAAATTGAAAACTTTTCATATGATAAATTGTGAAATAGAAAACCTTTACCATCATGGAAATAGTGCTTTTTGAAGATGCTGTGAACACCACTAATGTTCTTATGTTTATCTAAAACACTTTATAGCTAATTTGTGTAATGAAAAATTAGATCATTGTAATTTCATGTATTACCTGATATTATTAAAAACTAGAATCTAACCTCTTAAGCATTTGAAGAATGAAGAGCCCAAGTATTTGTAAAACCTTATATTTCACTGATCTTGCTGCTTAGTTATATTTTGGACCAAAACACCAAAAACCCCCATCTGTTTGTCACCCCAATGACTATAAAACCTGTAAAGATTTTATTCACTCCTTGTAATGATTTTTCGCTTTTTAAGTTTCAAGTATAACCTAATTTTTTAAAAGATGCTCCTTGGTCTCTGATAATCTGTCCAATCAACCTTAGTGACATAGAAATTTAGGTTTCCTATGTGGTGATCAGTATCTGTCAGTTTTGGAGAAAATAGTGCTCGGTGGGAAGGGAGGAGTTAGGGTGAAACGCTGGACAGACCAGACGTACAAGCTTCCCGTTCACTTTGACACAGAATACATTATGTTTCCCAATCAAAATATAAAGATTGCAATCACAACTATAGTGTTATGGTTGTTTGAGGAAGACTTATACAGCCACTTTTATTTTTACCATCTTCTGTCTGCTCCCTTCTTGCTCTTTCCAGGCTTTTAGATTATATTTCAAATTATGACTTAAACAGGTTGCATATGGACCTGCCAATACAGTCAATTCAGTAACCTCTATACATGGCTTTAAGTCAATAACAGGAACTTGTCTGTTCATCCTAAAGTTTAAACAGATTAAATACTAAAGATTAAATAATAGTTATTGTTGTGATACTTATTAAACAAATACACCCTAAAGTTTAATAGCTTAAATTAAAAACTGCTAGCTGAAATAGACATTGTCTTTTCCTCTCATCTGCAAAAGATGTACATATTTTATAAGGCTGTCTATGCATGCCAAACAACTTCAGAGCTGGCTTTCTGTTTTCAAACACAGTGAATTTGCAACCACAGCTTATCAAATAAGGCCATCCATGTAGTAAGAAATTTATAATGCTAGCCAGAATTTTTTGCCTAGTAAATATCAGCATTTATTAAAACCTAATCAGTTTTCCCATTTCATTGGGAAGAGGGAACATTTTCATGGCTACTATATCTCATCAGTTTTCCTAGCATCAAAGTTATTTGAAGAGTGCTTTTGAGTGTATTTTTATTTTTACCTCCTATTCCTCCTTACATAGGTTTTATTTTTGATTGGGTTTTTTGAAAGTAACTGTCCTCAGACTAGTGACCTAAATATATTTCAGACCTTACTATGCCTCCAGCAAGAACACTGGCAAGATATGAAGATAGCAAACTTCCCACTTTCTGCGGTACCCTTCAGTATATTTATAAGGAAGCTCAGAGACATTAAGTGACAAGCCATTGTTTGCAGTCAGATCCTATCTGTTTTTCTGTAGAGGAAAGCTGGGAATGCAAACAACATTTGCAGAATAAGATTTCACTTTGAAGGAGAAGGATCATGAGAGAACAGTTGTTGAAAGATGTAAAACCAACATTAAACAGAGGGGAAGATAAGTCAGCCAATGGATATCAATTAAAGTTAGGATTCAGGCTATTTGCAGTGTAGCATGGGAAATAGTTGAATACTTGTTCATCTGAGCACAGAGGATGACTGATATGGACACTGCAGGTAAAAGGTGTTCTTCTTAGGACCAAAATCCCAGCTATTTTTTGTATTACCAGTGCTGTAGCCATGAGCTTTGTGTTCTTCAAGACTGGTTCTGTGCTCTTAAAAGGGCACAGCTCAAGCTCTGCAGACTTGTTTTAAAAGAGAGTAAGAAACTTGTCAAACAATGTATGTTAATGTACTGCTTGCAGTTCCAAAGTTGAAAATGTCAGACAATTTGGCTCACTGGCTTCTTTTTCTTTAATACAGACTAAAGAAATGAAAACCTTTACCTGCTGGAACCAATGGGATACTTCCTATCAACTTCAATAGTATCAGAATTTTATCCAGTAGTTCTTCATATATGGAGAGATGGACAGCACTGAAACGTATACCACATCTGATGTTGCAGGAAAAACTGCATACAAAATTCTTTTAGAAACCTTAAGAGATTTGTAAGAAGCTATTCCTTCAACTGGAAAACTCAGTAGCTGTAGAAGATCCTCAATTTAAAGTGTGAAATACAGATCTATGTGAATTTCTCTCTTATATAAGTTAAAAATCCTCTATATGCCTTCAAGTCTGCCAGGTCTTACAAACCGAGGTCCAGCAACAAAGATTGTTGATTACAGTTCTCTGCATGGACCATTCTATGTGCTTACACTGTTTTTTTGTGCCCTGAGATAAGCAGAAAGTGTATATATCTTTTAGGTCCTCTGAACTTCAGTTGAAACAGCTTTCCCAAAGTCATGACACTATTCACTGAAAGTACTGTTGTATTTTTTAAACGCCGTCCATTTACAGATAACAAGGAAACTTTTACACTCATATTCTTAACTGGATCTTAATAACAACTTCCAATAAAAGGTTTAGTTCCAGACAGCAATTAGTCAGTTTATCCCTAAAATCAAATAAATTGAGGAGGTTATGGCTCAGTTGCATCGTTAGTTACTCTACTTCCTGGACAATTCCTTAAACCACTAATTCATAGCTATTCTAAGTTGTGCTTTCTGCCTTCCACAGCTATCCTTCTACCTTCTGCCTATCCATGAGTCAAGTGTTTCAGGAATGGCAAGTATTAAAATACATACACATATACATACATACACACATATTTATATACACATACATGTATGTGCATGTATGTGCATCTTTCAATTCCAGGCTGCTACCAGAGCACTTTCTTCCTAACACAGATTTGCCCAAACAAAGCTTTCCACCTTCCAGTTGGAAATATGAGGAGTGACAGGATAAAATACAGAGGAGATAGATAGACTAGCATGAAGAATTCTGCAGTGTAGTGAGAGATATTACAGCAAGAAAGGCTAAAAGCATTAAAATAAAACTCTCTCCAACATTTGTGGGTTGCTACCTGAAGCACAAAGTGACAAGCTACTTCTTTCTCACATTTTCTTATTGTATGAACCATAAGACATATTGGTATCCAAGCCACAGGATGCTGACCTCACTCCTTTTTGGTCATATAGCTCCCAGTTGCTTCTCAGCCATCTTTTTCAGGCTGAACATATAAAAAAAGATTTTGTTCACTTTACTACATATCATCTTAGAGCAAAACCCAATAAAGCTATTTTCTTGGCATGAATTCTTCAGACTGGTGGTATCTTACTGGAGTTACTTTAACAATTACATTCCACCAAAACCAAACCTTCTTCTTCTTTAAAAAACTAGAAACTTTAGTAAGTGGAGATAACTATAATATCATATGTTTCTGTGGATTTTTTAAATTTTCTCCTGTTAAAGTAATTATTATTACAAGAGTAGACCAACATTGTTTGCTGGGTAATATAAGATAGATTTAAATTCAAGAAGGTATACACCAGCTGATAAACAAAGATGGGTATTTACAAGTGAGTGAAGATAATTTATGCTGTTTGCACAGTACTAGCATCATTTTTGACATGAACCACCTAACTAGATTTGAATAACATAATATCTAAGTGGCAACCAACAAGGAATGTTATGCATAAACAGGGTATTGGAATCCAGTCACCAAATATAAATGGAATTGGAACAGGTTGCCAATGACACTGATACTTACCTTTTGTTATATTCATATTGGTTAAACTGACATATACTCAAGATCAAATCTAGCTAATAATGAGGTGTATGAAAAATATTAAGAAAACATAACCTAACACCCCAGAGTTTAAAAAAACCCCACAGGTTTATTATGTAGATTAAATATTAATCATAAATCCTGATCCTAATTTTGTTAAGATTAGGAAAAAAAATAAGAGTAATTAAAAAAGAAAAATCCACCTAATGAAAATTGCATCCACTCAAAGTTTTTTTAAAATGATTCTATGAATTTTTAAAGAAGAACAGAAAGTCATTTGGATGAATCAAAATTAGGAGTTTTTCCTTTAAAATCTTTATGTTCTGACATGATTGAAAGACACAGTAAAATAAAAAATCTTGTCAATTCTACCCATTTAATTGTCTGGAATTACTGTTGGTTTAAGTTTTGAGAAAGGGATGCACAATATTTTGTCCTTTCACACACACACACATATATGTACGGGAAAATTTGAAAACTAATACTTTGTTTCAAGTGGCTCCAGGGCCTTCAAGATGCTGTTTGTGTCATTTTGGTTCTGTTGTCTTTTTCTTCATAAAGGAAAGCACGTGCTGAACAGACTACTATTTATTCTATGTAAGGTTTTTAAAAATATCTGTACAGTGACGTTCTTTACTGGACATTATAATTCCAGTACATTTATTCAACATATTTCTGATTCAAATTAATTCAGAGCTAAATTATTTGCTTTAAGTGCATCATATGCATTACTATTCACCAAAGTGAAATCCAGCATCCCTTTCCTTGTTATTTCACATTTTCTGAATATCTGACCTGCTTTCATTAATCTCCAGAATGGGCACCACAGCAAAACACATCAACAAATGAAAGGGAAATCTGATAACCTATAGTTATCAAAAAGTTAAATACCTGGCCCATTTTTGACCCAGGTAAAGTGTTTGTTCCTGTCCATAGCTGTATGTCCAGCAACAGGCTAAATCTATGCGTACTTTGCATAATGATTTGTGTTATTCAAGTGTTCCAAAAAGATGAGACAGTTTTCTCTAAGAAGACTTTGATTCAGCAGAACAATGATACATGTTAATATTCCACAAGAACATGGCTAGGTGGAATTGATTAAAATATATATTAACATCGAACTCTGTTTTAAATAAATCTTTTTAAAAGAGATTTTACATTGTTGAACTAACCACATAATATTAAAAAGCTCTTCAGAAATTCCACCTAAAATAGTACAGGTCAACTGCTTCTGCCTTAGTTACGCAGACAAAAATATCATTTTTTTAACTAACTGGAAATGCCAATATAGTATATTTTACAGGCATCTATAATGCTGATATAGAAGCAAGGACAGTGTTCTGGGAAAAAATCAGTGCTCTCCAAAAGGATTTAAGTACTAGCCCTGATCTTTGAGATGACTGTAACACTTATAACTTTTTATTTCCATAGATAGTGTATGTATATGCACGTGTGTGCAGATGTGTGAATGCATGTGGTGGCACATGAAAACTTTAGTTTATATAATTTTATATAAGTTTAGCTGGCATGTGGGAAAGAATATCTTCTTCAGGTGAAAGTGTTTATTCCAACTACAATATAATATATTTTCCTGGTCATTTGAAAACAGTAGTGTATTCAGTTCTAGCACTATATTATGCTACAATACACTGTTTTAAAACGGTTTTATTTTTATAGCTGCTTAATAAAAATAACCATTACTATAGAAAATTAAAAATTGATTATTTAAGGTAAGATATATTTCATTATGATTTAAATTAGTGCTTAGCATTGGGATTTTAAATTCATCCTATAATGCATAGCCCTGAAGATGAAGGCACATAAAAAGTGAATCCTTGGACACATAAAGGTCTTGTGTCCCACTTTTGGAGCTTTACAGAAGCAAAGCAGCTGAATTCCAAAAGCAGATCCATTCTGAACACCCTACAGACATGGGAGAGTACAGCTCTCTGCCCGAGCTTACAGAACCACTTTGGGTTTGGCAGTGCCTCATATTTAGCCAGTTCAGAGTGCAGGGCAGCACTTGCTCATCCAGCACCATTCACGCAGAGCTACCAGAAATACAGCAGGAAATCAGAGAAACTCAGCTCTACCATGTTATCCCTGAAACAGAAACAACAAGGGAAGGGACCCATCAGAAAAGCCTGTTTCACATACATTGCAGTAAGGTCACACAACCTTGTAACTGAGTAGTGCATCCCTTAAATGTTCATCTCAAAGATTAATGTGAAAATCTTGTAAGTTCTGTTGTAATCACATAAAAGATATCTGAAGAGATCTAAAATTACGATATGCCAAATGAGTGTGATGTTGAAAATTGGGGTATCTACATTTCCTTGAATTTGGAGAAATAAAAGTATTTTAAGATAAAATAGAACATGACATAACACTCAACCTTCAATAAATTATGGATAAATTGTTAGGACAGAACTGAATCTCTCTATCCTTCTGTTTGAAGTTCTGCTATTAGAATTTTATTGTAATTTACTGAATAATGTATCGTTTAGGAAGGAAAAAAGAATTCATATGAACTGAAGAGAGGAGCAAGAGATTTCCTTTGGACAACAACCTAACGTGATAGAAATATAAGAGCCCTTAACTGTTAATATTTAAGACAGAGTTTTATTAAAGCAAATTTCATTTTCATCAATGACATCGTGCAGAACTGAATTCCTCCCTAATGAATGACACAGATACTTCTGTGGAAATAACTAATGGGAACAGAACCTGCATCTTATTCACGGTGGTGCTAAAAGTGTTACAAATGCTGTCAGTTCAAGTTTGTAAACTGTCAGTCTACATTAAGTCTTTTAAAATTGCAATAAAAAGATTAAGACTTTGTTATAATTAAGATTTTTGAATCAGCAATGGTCAGACCTTTGCAGAAAATTGCTGCAGTAACAGTCCATTAAGAAAGACAAGTTGTAGGAACTAGTTTTTTCCACTGACATCACATGAACAGTTTTTGCTGCATTGTCTAGCTATGTACAAACCCCTAAAATATCCTTTCTTTTTTTTTTTTTTTTTTTTTTTTTTTCCCCTGGGAAAAAAATCCTTAAAAATAAGCATTTATTTTTGATGAATAATTTCAGAATATATTTCCCCCACATTTTACAGACATTCTCCATACATAGAAATTTTACTAGTGAAAAATGTTTTGTCAGCTCCACATAGATTACTTCTATGACCAATGTGTGCATTCAATTAGTTGTTGTTAATCACATATTCTCCAAATTAAGTTTACCACCCCTCATCTCCACAAAAAAACCCCAACAAAAACCCCCAAACCACAATAACAGGGAATTCCATCTTTCCTTGAAATGTCATTCTTTTATATCAGAAACTCTAATTTGTTGTTCCAGATTTGGTTTGAGCCTTTTAAATTAGACAGAGTTACAGTAACTGCTTTGGCCCCAAAGACTTAAACTTTGTTAATCTCTCTAAAATACGGGGTAGTGTATTTAAGGTATGCAAAGATGATGATTCAAAGATGTGTATAGTGTCCCAAGGCACAGATTCTTCTTTCAAGCTACCATGTCATAGCAAGATCAGACCATCAAAATCATTATGGGAAATGGATGGTCTTTGTTGCATGTCTAGACAGTTTGTATTTTGGGATATAAACATTGATCCATGTTTGTGTTGTGGAACTTGGAGTAAGAAAAGAGAAAGGAGAAGAAGGAAGAATTCCTCCCCTCTTTCGGTTACTGGCTTATTATGATGTCTTTTGGAGAAAAACCTTATGGCAAGTAAACTTCCTATGTTCCCCCCTTGACTCTGCAACTCCAGACCAAGATTGTCCATGGCTCAACCTTCCAACACTGAAGCACCTTCTCTCCAGTTACAATCACGGTAAAGGTGTTGTACAGGCAGTCAGACCAACAAATATTACATGTGTTGTACAGTCATCTTCCCTTCAAGTGTATCAAGTCTTTTTCCATCACTCCTTTGATCTAATCCTCACTCAAAAAGGTCTGGTTTAGAATCAAGTTTTACTTTTAAAATCTTAACGTTCTGAAGAAAAGTATTGCAAGTTATTATCAAATGCTACTGATTTTTAGCTACTGTTTTGAAGACCTTCTTAAGCTCTTAGTGGCAAGACCACAGTAAGAACAAGGCAAGACTATAGCATTCTTTCCCTAAATGAAAGTGTTTTCATGATTACTGAATTGCTTTACTATTCACACTCCTGAATACATTCTGAATGCACAATTATCTTGTACAACAAAAGGTTATCCAGTGGAAATCTTCAACATGAGCCAAAAGCAGCAGAAGGTATTCTGTTGGGAACCCCAATGCTAAAATATTTCTAGGTCTGAGGTCCAAAATATAAAGTAAAAATTATACTAATTTTGGTAAGACTACTTGATTATCTGTTACTGTCATCTATAAACGGTTCTTTATGCAGTAAGCCAAAAAGTTTAAGCTATTTATAGCAGTAAAGCAGCATTTAAGGTACCACCAAATGTCTAACAAAAGAAGAAGGAGCCAGAGTTATTAAATATTCATGAGAATGACAAGTGTCAACAGAGAACAAACATTAGTTACATCGGGGTTTGGCAGGTCAGCAGTGCTAGGGGCAAATCTATAGCAAATGTCACTATGACAAAACCTGCATTAGCTGAAGATCTGTTCAAAGATGTGGAGCTTTAGTGTATAGCTGTTCATCCTAAGGGACCTTAGTGCTTCCTGACTGCCCTGGGCTACACATGGTCAGAGCCACCTCTGACTGCAGCAGCCGGCCATTTCTCCCCCACACTACTTCTGAGATGTGCCCCTTCCAAAAACTGACCATGTCACCTTGTTTTAAGTGACTGAAACTGCTTTGCTCACAAGAATGTTTTTCAGGAAGCCACAATGGCCATTTGAAATAATTAATGGAGAAAATGGGTATTCTTTCCTATCATGATCATCTTGAGAAGTTTCTTAAGTTCCCTTCAAATCATGTTTTTCTAGGCATGTATTTCCCCAGTAAGAGTTATAACACAGCATAACTGAATCTAGAGATTCAGAAACATTGTGCAGCCTGCTTTTCCATTCAGACAGTGTAGATTGTACTTTTCAGTATTAAAGTAATACAGTCTATATTGTGCCAATAAGTATTGTATGGAAAAGCATATCAGCAGTATATATTTAGGTCCTCAACATGTCTAAGTTATCAAAAAATATCAGTAACCTCTCATATTAATTAAATGTGCAAGACAATCTGAAATTTGACAGAAGTTAATGGAAAGACTCACATTAGCATTAATGGGTATTGTATCAGGCCCTTAAAATCAAGTGCTTCTTGTAAGAGGTAGCTGTAATGTTTGCTTGTAAAGAAAAAAGAAAAATCTCAGTGGGAATGTAAGTATATTTAATATTTGGCTTTTGTAATGACTAGCTATGAACCACTTCTGGAGGTTATTGGTAAGTAACAGTGAAAAGCAGAAAAATGTATAGGACTACTTGACTTGGTCCTTTTTCTGAAGGTTATGCATGGCTACTTTTGACCAAAAAACCTTTTGTTTAAAAAAATCCCAAAAGTAATAACAAATTTTTAAATTTAGTTTTCTGTTTTCACATTTACATGTGTCCAATATTCCAAAAAATCACATTAAATCATTATGTAATAAGACATAATAGCTGGAGATGTTAGTGTTATTTCTAGATACTACCTAGAAATAAAACCTAGGTGGAATATTATTTGCAGGTTATTTATGTACATGCTGGGGGAAAACACTTAATTAAAAAAAGAGTGAGACTAAGTAGTAAAATAGGTGTTAAAGGGTACTATTATGAACTGTGGAAGTCTGTTTACTAATTAAACTGCAGAGGAGATAAGTTGACATGTTTAAATAAGTAGTCCCAATGTGACAGTGAAGTCAGCTAAACACTGAGTTGTGATATCCCTTGAAAAATAATTTCTTTGTTATACCTGTTCTGAGACAAGGATTGAAAGATGGGCAAGCAGGGACCATCTGAGAAAAGTCTTACAACAAGTCACTAGACCTGCTATACCAATACTGCCCCTTTCACCACCTCAAGTTTAGAAAGACTTCCCCATTTCAGACTTCTAACTTCAGTGAGTTATGTGTTTAATTCCAGCAATAGTTCATATCTAATAAGCGTTCCTGGAAAGTACTTATGTCTGTGGTCAGACATATTCAGCTCTCCCTGTTGTTACTAGTGTCCTAATCTTCCACCCAATACATTACTTTTCCCCAAAACCCCGCAGCTAAGACAAACATCCACGTTCCACTGAAAAGAACAGAAGACATTTAAAACATATTTTGCAGTACTAACTATATTCACTTTTCTAAAATTTTATTTAAATAAGCAAGTGTGGAAGCCAATGCATCAGTAATGATAATATTGCTGTCAGATTAAAACAAAGGTCCATATCCCTACACTTCATTGTTTTTTATTCTCCTAGTAAGAATGCTCGACTCTGTTAGGAACAATTTCTTGGTCCACTTGAGTCAGAGGTTAACACTGCAAAACTGCAAGTATCGTTTAAGAGCCTTACCTATTATTATCTCTAATGATACTACCACCATATGTCACAAGTTACTAATTGGTAATAACACCAGTATCAGTTACATCCAGATTTCAGACTAATGATCTCAAAATAGATTCTTCTTATAACTCTTAATAAGAATAAGGGTTACATATTGAATTTATTTAACACTTCAGTTGTCTAGGTACTTCATAATCTTTCTAGAGAATAATTTATCTATTGTCTTGCCTAGCTCTCATTTGAAGCAGTACTTGATTGCAACTTCTTTCCATTCATTATTCAGGTAGTCATACAAGCATTTCAGAATTACTTAAAAGGAAAAAAATATTTTTATCGCCCCCAGAGAAGGCCAAGGATATTAAATTATACTCAAGTATTAGATTTGAGGAGGGGGGTGTTTTGGGGAGTTTTGGTTGGTTGGTTGGTTTTGTTTGTTAGTTTTGTTAAAGCTAGGCATAGATAATAATTTACTTTTGCCTGAAAACTCCAAAGGTATCTGTCTACAAAACTAGAAATTATTTTTGGTCCCCTATATAACAAGAAATTCTATACAAAGCAAATTGGCCGATATTAGGTGAAATGACTCTGATGGTCAAACACATTTTTCAAATAAAAACCTTTCTTTTCTAGAAAATCAGTAAAACAAACATTTTGTAATACATCCCAAACCTTTTGAACAAAATGTAATCCAGCTAAATCCACAGAAAGCCTTGAACCCAGCCCTCCTAAATGGAAATGCTCTAAACAGTGTCTATCCAAAAGTTAACTGCTTATTTGATTAGGGAGAGTTATATAAGCTCTGTGGCTTTAGGATATCTATTCCTCAAATCTTCAGAGTAATTCTATATTGTACTGATATTAAATAGCTTCTCAGGGCTCTTAAGCACAGGTAAAGATACCTGAATGCCTAACTTCCAAGAATGCACAGGGTTACTTTATGGTCTGATAGTACTAGGCAATAAGCACAACTGTGGTAGAAGCTCCCAAAGAAGGCTCAATCATGCCCAGCTAACAGCCAAGACATGCTGCCCAGTACAGGAGGTACTCAAATATCTTCAGTGATGTAGAACTTGGTCTTTGTATCATCTATTTATTATCTGTTCTATTTGTATTTGTGCACAACTTTAAAACATCAACTATTTGGTTATGTCAATGTGTTGCTGATTTTGTGAAATCATCTTTTCACATTTACTGAGATAGTATTTGTCAACACCAACACATGGAATTTTTTCTTTGCAATCTTTAGTCAATATTGCTATCTTGGACTTGAAAACTTCTGATTTCTATTTGATATGTATTGGAGTTGCACATCCTTTTCACTTTGTGTGCCTCTATCTTATTTATCAGAGAATCAGTAGCAATTTAGTGATAAAAAAAAAGTACATTACCTTCTGTTTTCTCTAATACTTACTCAATTGCAGATGATTGTCTCATACAAGTTAGATTTTTAAAGCTGGATGAAAGTTACCTGGAGAGTGGAAAAGTTCAATACACAACCCTGACCATAGGGCAGAATCCCTGCGTACATGCTTAGTAAGGACAGCTGATGAGGAGTTCCTGCTCCCTAGGGCCAGGGCTAGAGCTATGCTGCACCCCGGGACCGGGCAAGGTTGACCCATGCTGAGCTCCCAGCTGCTTGCATCCTTGCTAGCTAATGTGAAGTTACTTCAGTTCTCCTGTCATTCCCCCAGCAACAGTGACAGGAGCATAAGCATATCCTGAGTGCGAGAGGAGAGAGAACAGATGGATGCAGACAGGGGAGCACACAGAAACTGTGGGACCATATTGGCAGTAGTCATAACACATCACCAGGCTAACTGTCGGCACGATCCCTGAAGGCATCAGAGCAAAGGGGAGTCAAGCAGGGATTTGAAGAGGATAATGAAGTAGCCCAACAGGCATTTACAAAAATCTCTTCTCAAGCATGAGAGGTGGTGCAAGAGAAAGGAGGGTTTGCTGAAACACATAGCAGAAAGCAGGGACGATGCTGACATTGGGAGCCGTTTGGGAGCAGGAGTGAGGAATTTGACACCGAGTGGGAAATAAGCAGGGAGGAATGATATTGTGAAGGGCCTTGAAAGCAGAGACAATTTAACATCTGATGCAGCAAAGGGAAAGCAATATTGTCAGAATGACTGGCTAGCAAAGTGGTGTTTGCAGCAGCAGTCTCTATGCATATCAACACAGTAATGAAGGTTGGGTAAGACCATCAAAACAGAAAGGTTTATTTTTTTGCTGCACTGGAATTAATTTCAAAAAACCTGCATTTGTCATAAAATAGAAACATTGCAATATAAGCAAAAATAAGATTGTCTAATAAGAAAACCAATTGGTAGAATCTGGCCAGTTACATTTCACTGCATAATACCACCATTAATTCTAGCAATATTACCAGTGGAACAGGCTGAAATTGTCATTTCCAACAGAAAAAATATTTTGGAAGACAACCAAATCTATGATGGATGTAGGCAGGCAAAAATCCATTTAAATCAGTGGTGCAGCACCCGTTTCTGTCAGCTGCAATAGTCTCCCTTGATGTTTCATGAAGTTTATGACAAACAAATTACAGTACGTGGAGAAAGCAAAACTTGCTATGTACCACACTGAGAAATAAATATGGCACAAGAGTTACTTATCAAAACATGCATGTTCCACTCCATACAACTTCAGTCAGATAGGACCTCACAGAAAAAACTGTACTGAGATAATATAGGCATAAAATATAAAGTTTCTGAGAAAAAGATAACACTCTAAACAACCGATTATTTTACCGTATACTTAAACTGCCACTCATAGCTTTTTAACCCTCAATTATTTCAAACTAGACATTTGCAATTCATATTCCTGCAAGAAAGGTTAGTCTCTCAAAGACTCAAAGTGATAATTATGTAACTTTAAAAAATTATATTTGTCCTCTTTAGTATCTAAAATGGTTTTAAGATTTTTCTATCTACTTTCAATAACTTGTCTTTTATATAGTTAAATAAGAAATAAATCTTACTTAATAAGAAAGAATTCTGTACAGTGAACAAGTTGTTCTGAAACACCATGAAATACAGGGAAGCTAAGTAAATTAACCATATATGCTAGAATAAAATTCCACATGAACACAGGAGAAAATTAACTAATAATTGCCATATTGTTTTCCAGTATCACTTGGTCTTCTATAGAACTGTGAGTATAATTACTAGCAAAATTGTCTTGGCTTCCCAATCACTTTCATAGACCTCAACTTCTCATTTTCATTTTCATCTTTTCCCAGAAAGATACATTAAACATTCACAGGTTGTTTTTCTCCTTCCCTGATTTTTCAGAAGTCAAAGCAAACAAAATTTAATTTTAGGGAGTAAAAAGATCCACTTAACTGCCTAATGGGAAGAGAATTTGAGTCTCCCATGAATTTTCCCCATCACACCACACAAGATGGCAATTTCTTTTCCTCTTTTGGAAGGCTTTCTCCTTCTTTGCTATAGCATAATACTAAAAAAACCCATATAAAAACCTCATAAACTACATAGTATCATCTTTTGGTGATAACTAAATTAGGATGTAAAATTGTTTATAATCTCTTCCTTGGCCAAAGGGAAGGACTCACAGCTCTATAGAAAAGGAAGGGTCAAGAACTGCCTCCTATAGAAAGCAGTAGCAGGGTTTCCTTAGAAAAACCAAAGAGCCCACATCTCATGTTAAAACTCACCCTATCTTTATTCCAATATATTGACTTTTGTTTCCACAGCGCTGACAAGAAAAAGAAACACAACAGTCAATTGCTTTATTTTTGTTTTCATATTGAACTATTTTCAGCAGAGGAACTGCGACATTATGATGGATATCTATAGAAAAGAGGAAGCCAATGAAACTTTGCTCATTACACTAATGTACCACTGAATGCTTTCAGAAAAAGAAATATTCATAAGCTTGGTATTTTATAGAATAAGAGGCTAAAAATCTGAGTGACTTCATACAATGTTTCCTTGAAGAGTAGCCTGATATTACTTTAAAGTTGCTAAACAGCACAGAGACACCTAAGAAGCCCAGTTCCAATTGCAAGGGACAGTTTAGTTTAGGAGTAAACAAACTACCTGCACTCAGTACATCATAAGGTTTCATTCATCCCCAAAACTTAATCTTTGCTATGAAATCTTTTATTATGCATATATTTTTAGAGAAATACATTAAAATTTAGTATTAGTTAAATTTAGTAACAAAGACAAGGACAAAGACAGATAATATGCCTTCAATTTAAGTAAAATATTTAATACACATTATTAGTATATCCAGGTTTTAGGACTTAATGACTGTCAGGTAATTTAATATTCTGGATCTCTGATACAGCATCATAGGGACTGCAAAGCACCGGTGGAGCTGAAGAGACAGCTTATCTATTTATTGCTTTCTCATGCTTCCAGGCGTGGTGGTAGATGTATAAATATATTCAGTTCCACAGATCTATCAAATCTGGTAATTAGGAAAAATTCTGAAGCAAGCAGAAATACTGTTACAATTAGAAGCAAACAAATGCTGCAGTTTGAGACCAAGAGAAATTAGCATCTCTGGGCAGACCTAATGACATTAAGAATTTATAAGCTTTTAATGCACATTTCACTTATGTATTTTATTTTAATCACAATAAGTGTATATTCACACTACCCTTAATATAGTGTGATTTGTGTATTTAAGCATATCTTTGCAAAAGAGATCAGCTAACATTTTTGTCCAGCATAGAGTGTGCAAGAGTATAAGATTAATGCCTAGTTTTCATGTTTATACAGGAGACACTTGCAAGAAAGTGGTATAAATTATTGACATTTCCAATCATTACTTTCAGTGGTTTAGCAGAATTCAAAAACCTCTTATCTGCTACTTATCACAAATAAAAATTATTACCTAGAAGACACTCTGAAGAAAGTTAATGAAATAAAGGTTCTGTTGTGAAAACAGCTAGAAATAAAACACCACCCTATCTTTTAAAATAAACAAAAAATTATGTTGTGGAACGGTGTATTGGAAAACTGGTTTACAAAGTTATGTCAGAAGTGTGGAAACAGTACAGTACACATTAACCATAGCATCTCAGAAACTCACTCTGCCTTCTGATTGAGGCAGGGCAAGCTAGCTTTTAGTCATCCCCCAAAAACAGGAGTCCCAAGGGTGTACCTGAATGAATGTAGCAGACACTCAGTGCTTTCATATTACCTAATGAATGCAATTAAATGGATCCTTACCTCACCACAAACAAACCTTTCCACTGTCATATACAGCTTTGTTTCCACATTATTTCATTCTACAAGGCTCCTTAGATACTCAGCTTATCAATTAAAAAGGACTAAGACAAATCTGACCTCTGAAGTCAGCAGAAGTCCGAGTCTTTCCTCATAAGAAGGAATAGAGTTAGGACACCTCAGCACTGTAAGTGCCTCTGTAAGTGTCTCCAGACCCCAGTTTGTCTTGCAATATGCTGACAGTCCTGTGGAATTCAGGAAAAATATATACACCTAAGGGTCAGAGCAATTCTAGCATTCTCTTGTTTCTTTGTAGAAAAGATCCCATGAAAGCCTTGCAGCAGATATTCTCTCCCTGCTCATTCAGCCACTTGCTGCCCCTTAGAAGGGTGCAAAATTTTTCTACAGTGGAGTTCTTCAGTTCTGTCAGCATCACATAAAATCCCCCCAGGACATAACTCTGGTAGCAGATACATTTCCAGGAAATGTGACACGAATTCTACCTGTTGTCAGTAGTTGCAAAATTGCCAAGAGCCAGTTAGGGAAGACAGCTTAGAGGCTCTTACATGCTGGACCTCAGTCATTAGCAAGATTTTGCTCAACCTAGTCTTTTAGTTCCCCAGTAATTTGATGCATTCCAAGTAGTTATTGAACCGTTCATGATTTGTTCAAGCAAGTTCTCTAAATATGAAAAGCCGGAGATCTTACACTAAGCAATGTTTATCTATGGTAATTATTTTAGGAAAGGGAGAACAGCACAAAGTCTGAAGTCCATTTTAGAGCAATACCCATCCATTGGACATCACTGGAAATACAGTAAAAAGAAATCACATTCATTGACCATGTAGGGCTAGATCCTTAAGTGTGGTGAAACCATTCTGTGCTTCAATAGCACTTATATATGAAGCATATGTATCCATACAAAGTTTTTGTTACCCATGCCACAATAGTGCCCTTTTTTCCAAATCCCTTCTTTTCCCAAACTGGTTCCGGTTGATCTCTGGGGAAAAAAAAAAAAAAAAAAAAAAAAAAAAATTCCTACTTGTGTTTGTATAGTTCTGGTGCTCTCTTCAGCTTGAAAAAACAAAACTCTTCCCCCAGTTAAGAGAACTTCCCAGCCGTATGACCAGTTCTGTGGCATCTGGGCACCACAGCACTTCTGTTCATGCATATGGGTGTAGTACAGTGACAGCTTTACTGGGCATTAGTCATGCATCATGTAGCACATTTCTTGACAGAGGCAAAAGCAGTTTATGACTTGAAGCAAATAATTTTATCCCAGGGGCTTCTCAGAGCCAGGCAAAAGGCCAGGGCTTAGGTCAACAACTCAGGAGTTTGGCAACTCTTTTCTATCATTACTTTCTTTGCTAGGGTCTGTTACCTGATCATGTTGAAGAATGTGACCCTATGTTATGACAAAGAAGGCACTTTGAGACAACTCATAAGGAGCTGCAGTGGCCGTGAGCATGGGTTATTCAATCACAGAATGCCTGAAGTTGGAAGTGACATCTTAAGATCATCTTGTCCACACCTCACCTCTTACTCAGGAACAACTAGAGTCAGTTGCTCAGGATACGTCGATATGGCTTTTGAATATCTCCAAAGATGGAGAAACCACAACCTTTTTGGGCAACCTACCTGGGCAGTCGATCACTTGCTGCCAAAGTCCCTGAGGAAACAGGTCTACCAGAAGGAGACAACATCAATATAAGCTGCCATCTACAGACCTATACAGGCTGCAGGTTAAGCATCCTGAATGAGGCCACCCACTAAAGGTAAGGGCAATTTCATGCAGTAACACAGACACTTTATCTGCCCCAAAATTATACCATGACCCCCAAGCTAGCACTGAACAAGCTACCCCCCATAACCCCATCACCCTGTTGTTTTCACAGGGCAAGGGAAAGCATGTACAAATATGCAATGCTTTGTCCAGACAGCACACTTCCAAGTTGCCCATAGAGAGGATGGCTTAGAAACCACTGAAATAATTCCTTAAACCATCATTTTTCAATATAAGCATACCTCTGATTTCCCTGGAAGTTTTAAAGGTAAAACAAACCTGGTAATTTAAAAAGAAGTTAAGCAGCTTAGTGATCGACAGATAAAGGCCAATCTTACTATGATAGACTCCACAGTGTATTAGAAGACTGTATAATATAATACAGAAAAAAACAATCACAGATTAACAGATTCCGGCTCATAGACGTGTAATTCAGGTTTTACAGTAAGAAACTCCATACCTATTCAACTGCCTCTTCACTGACAGGAATATATTATATCCCACTATAGTTATCCAGCAAGTGCAGGAATATTAAAAATGCTTTACAAATACTTCATTCTTCTAAGTCAAGCATTTCTTAGAGAAATAAAAAATCCTGCTGGCTCCACTCTAAAGGTCATGCCAACTATAAAGTCTAATAAAAAATTTCCAGATGGCAGCAGCCAATTTCCAATAAGATTTAATTTGGTTAATTGACTGTCTTATTTACTAATTTATAGGAGTATGCAGTTCATTTAAATTAACCTCAATTGCTGTCATGATTTAAGCAAGGTTAAACAACTTGAGTTAAAAAAAAAAAAAAAAAGAAAAAAAGAAAGTTGCATGTGTGGGAAATGTCAAAGAGGATATTTTCCTATTTGACATAGTAATACAGTCATCAGGACTTCAGAGTCTCTCACTTTTGTTTAGAACAAGGAAAAATAGGAAATACTGACTAAATTAAGTTAGCGTAAGACTTATATTAGCACAGAACATTCTTGCTACAACTCCTTTAATCATTTAAAAAAACCCAACAAACCTCTGGGTGAGATAGGAAAACATAAACCAACTAATGGGAATAAGGGACTGACATCAGCCTAGAGGGTCAAAAAGTTCTCCAACAGACACAGTCCTCAGAGCACTTAAACTGTAGCACCAATTCCTCCCACCTTGATTCTGCAAAAAGTTAATTCACAATATCAGTTTTTTAGTACTGAAAAACTAATTTTTCTACTATCTTTCCACACTCACATGAAGAATCCTTTTCTTCAACCAATGCCCTGGTGACAATTGCGTACTTCTCAAAAGAATAAAAAGAAAAAAAGGTGGTACTAGATTGTAATAAGGTATTTGTGGATTTATCCAGTTCTGATTGCTTATTGGATTCATCTGGTACAGTGCTTTGTTTAATCCTGAATGAGCTTAGTAAGGAAGAAAAATTTCCACTGGAGAAAGAAGTTAGTCCTTGAATATATATATCTTCTGGGTTCCTACAGATTGTTTTTATTGAAGGTTTTGTCTGAAAACTGAAACTTGCTTTGGAGGAAAAAATTGCAAAGACCTGAGTGAGATGCCTTTTCTTCCTTACTTGGAAAAACAAGAGAGCTTTAGCCTGAGAAGCCTGCAAAGATGGGGCTGGATGTGTGTCAGCTCCTGTGCCCCAGGCATCTCTGTCCCACTTGGGCTACTCCTGGCTGTGGCACAGATCAAAGGTTGGGGAGAGCGTTGGACAGTTCTCTGAATTCTTGAATAGCACAAAGTTAGAGGAGCAACCTTATGTCTGTGCTCACAGCATGTTGATCAGTGTTCAGTGAGCATGTCCTTGCTTGCAAGGTATTTAAATTTCAGAAAAGTTTGGGGGTTTTTTTATTGTTTTGTCACTGGATTTTAAGTTTATTCTCTGCTGTTTTCAATTCTCCAGAGGAGGAGGGATGTTTTTTTTCAGTAGTGAAACCTAAGGAGTATGAATTAATATGAATGAAAGATCTGAAGCTTGAATAAAAAAGTTCTACAAATTACAAAACTCTTGCTTTAAAGTCCCTGACAGTGACAACTCTCAGGAATATCTATGCTAGTTCTCCCATCTACTGCATAAAACTTTATTCATAATCAAAAAAATCTAATACACCTATAAACAGTACAGCTGGCTTCCTTGTTAATGGAGCTTGATATATCTCCACACTAGAGAGCTGTTTCAGACAGAAATGTTTTTGTGAAATGTTGGCAAGAAACACACATGCCACAATGAAAATGAACTGCAAGATGACTTCTTGTAAGGTCAAGCATTGATGTGACCATGCTCTGCTCACTACAGTTGTTCTCAAGTTTTCCTGACATTCATCACAATTTCCATCTTTAAAAGGCAATTTTCCCCAAAAATCAAATCTAAAATCCCCTGAATATGTACAGAAAGAAGACTGTGCATCAACACAAAGTAGGAGAGGCTCTGTTCACATTAGCATATCTGCTGTAAACTCAGAGTGCTATAAACACAGATATGACAAGATTGCTAAATAGCTCATTTGTACCTGATACTGCAGAGGTACTTGGTGCTCAAAAGCAGGAAAGAGCTGGCTAGGATGTTGAATGTCCTTTGCCCTCATCACCTGATAAGTCTCATAAAAGCAATGGTGATTTCAGAAAGTAATGGTTTTCTTATTTTAAGCAGTGGGAAGTCTACATGGGGATCTAAGCTAAGATAGCTCACTTAGAAGCATTTCTAATGGGCAAGTAACAAAGCAATTCTGTGTACAGAAATTGGTAGATTATTTTTCCTGAAACTTTTTATACAGCTTTCTTATTTTCAACTAATGCCAAATTACTGAGAAATAAGAAGTGATAATTTCCAAACTATGATTCAGGGAAAGGCCTCTGCAGTGTGTTAATGAACAACTAAGAGAGGAACAAGTGACTACTGATGAAGAAGGCTCCTTCTCAGGCTTCCTGTATGAAGCAAACACTCCCCAGCTTTTGAATGAGGATTGGCAGCATAGTGAAAACACCAAGAAAAGATATTAAGAAAAAGTAACACTTTTAGAGTAAATGTCATGCAGCTCTGCCTAAAACACATGCTTGTTACCATCTGTTGTATACAACCTGTGTGCCTCAGCTGTGCTCTGAGCACATTACTGTTCCTTGGGGCATCACTGGGAGCTTTCTCACTCAGAAAATGTTGGACATGGAATTGGTTTGGTGGTATATTGAGCTAATTCAGAGTGTAGCACATTTATCTGATTAATTTGAAAATAATCTCTGCTTTGGAGACAAAAGAAAAGTCATTTAGCACCCTGCTAGACAGATTTCGCACACATGGGTAGTTTTAGCCAGGCTCAGATTTCAACCTGTGCAGAACTGGCACTCTAAGCTAGACATGACAGTGATTTTTTTGATTGTTCTTCTGTTCTTATTTTACTTCCATTATTTCCAACAATAAGACAGTTAAAAAAGCATATTGCTTCAAGACACGATATAGCTGAAGCTCTCTTCAGGAACTTTGTGCAGTAAGGAAAGAAGTCTCTCTTGATTGATCTGTAACCAAAGAAGTGGTATTCTGAAACAACCACACTAGTTCAATAGCTAAAATATATGATCTGAAATACGTATTGCCAGGCAAAGCAATGTAGGATTAGAAGTGCTTTTTGTAAGGATTCTCCCTCTGTTTCCTCCTAGTAGATATTTATCAGTCTTTTAAACTCTTAGATTGGAAATTTTCCTGTTGTCTTAAACCGTCTGAATGAATGTTCAGATTGCAACATTTATTTCAGCTATCTCATTTCCTTGAACTCCAGTGGTAATTTTCTTGCTAAGACATACAAGCTAAGACTGTCAGAGTGTATTTGGAAAATACCAGTGACTCCCATTTCGAATAACTAAAGATGTGTTAAAAGGATCTGAGATACATATAGTGCTTACTATTATTAAGAGGTCATTAATGTGTATCCACTTGGACACCTGAAAATGAAAGATCCAGAACTTTTTTTTAGCAGTACTCCGCTATATTTTCTTCACTGCTTTCCAACCTATGGCAGATAACTTCAACAGTCTTTGCGATTTTATGTTTTTTACCATTTCATGTTCAGAGGTTTTTTTCCCTACTATTTGCAATGGTAAAGTTTCCCATTTGTTAGTTTTGACTCTATCTACCTCTGTCAGTCATGTTATTTTTACATTTTGGATTGGCATGAGCTGCAATCATTTTATATATTTACTATTTAATATGGAAAAGAACATATACAAACATTAAAAACAGTGCCAAAAAGCAACTAGCTCTCTGACAACCTTGACATAAATACCACAAAGTCTTCTGTTCTTGTCAATGGTAATTTCTCTATTGACTTGTTTAGTTTTCATCTATTCACTTTCTATGTGATTAGTCTCTTCCTATGGTCAGCACCTTCTTCAGCTCATTTGTTTTAACATCCTAGCTCATCTCTCTACAGATCTCCTCAGGTTCTAATCTTTTTAATATATTCCTGCTTCAGCTCAGTCATAACACTTCCTTTTTGTTCTTAGCCAAGAAAGATAAGTATAGGTTCTTCTAAAGTATCCACCATTCCTTGTTTGCTTATTCTACTTGTTTTCCTACACTCTTACAAACTCTGTGAGTGGAACCCTAGACACAAAGTATTTATAGGCACCATCTACTGTTGTCTCAGAAAAAGCTGACAATAACAATGACTGCATGCACTCTCTTTAGGCTCTTTCAGTCCCTTCATTTTTGTTTTTTTTTTAATACTATTTTTACCTGTGGCAAACCATAAACTTGTATGAGAGTATCCTATCAAAGAAAATCTGTAAGTAAATTATTTGCCTATCATCTTTCTATGTTGCTACAGAAATCAGTAAAAAAATCCTAACTTCACCTGCATCAGAAATGGACACCTTGAGCCAAGACTCGATTTAAATATCTTTTTTGGTCTTTTAGATCTAATTTTAATATTAGCTACTTGTGAGCATTTTCACAGAAGTAAAACATACAGATAAATCCATTTAAAAAGTTCAGTGAATCCCTTACATCAATTTTGGAGAGGGGTTGATCTGATCAAGTAGAGTAAAGGCTTATTTTACCTCTTCAGTCCAAGCACTGTTTGTTTTTTTAAGGGCAATTAAATGTGTAATAATTTTTATTTGCTGTCTTAACTCAGACTCCGTGTTTATATTTGTAGTACAGACCTTTGTCATTATCTTGACTATAAACTTCCCTCTCAAATCTTTAGTATACTATTCACAATCTTCCTGATAGCCTCTCCTACTACAGGGATTTGTCTCCACTCTACAAAATAGTGATTTCATATCTATTTTTGGTATGTTATTTATTTGTCATTCTGTGACATCAGTACTGCCTACCTATTAAGTTATTTTAGTTTTGTCCTGGGCCCCTAGATGAATCTGTTATGACTTGTGATGACAGAGGTTCATGGCAAGCCATCTTGTAATTCACTTAAATCTTAGTAAAGTTTAACCTGTTTCCACATAATCTGCTATAGTTGGTCTTCTGCAACTTAATGCAAAACATATAAAATCTGATAGTAATTTTACACTGACTTCATTATTGTTGGATCAGTCTTTCTCATCAGCCTTTCTCATCAGCATAAAATAATTATGCATAGAGAAGTAAGGAAAAACACTATTTGGAATCAAATTATAGTTTGGATCTTCTTTTTACAGCTTCAAAATGAGAATATTCTAAAATCTCTGAATATATACCTTGACTGAAATGCATATGATACATGTAAGTGGAAATGCAACTTCCAGGTGTCAGTGCACATCCGGGACATTTATTTCTACATAAACAGAATCAGAACATATGACCAACTAATAACAGTATATCAGAAAGCACATTTTACTTCTGAGACCATGCCTTGAAGAGAATGTACTATCGTATGCCCCCTCTAGATATTGATTCTTGTCCCTGTTCAGCTGTCTAGGCACAAAAAGAATGGGGAGCTTCTTAGAGAAATATTGTTGATTTGAGTGTCAAACTACTAAACCTTGAAATATGTATTGTGTTCATATATTGTGTTCATATATATTCAATATACTGTGATTGTGTTCAAAAGAAAAAAGATGTTGTTTTGTGCTGAGAAAAAATTTTACTCTTCCCCATATCTCCTCTATAATTTGACTTCCATCATTTAAGCTACTTAAGAATAGCATGATGCCTTAAACTTCTGTTACAGAAAAGAGAAAAATTATCAGCACTGCACTATATCAGCATTGCTTTTTCTGTTAAAAAGTAAAATTCTAAAAGCTATAAGGATGTGATTTTCATGCTCTGAAAGCCAAAGTAAAGGTTTATTTGTCATAACAGAAAAATTTGACTGAAATATTTCATAATATTTATTTCTGAAGGAACTTTAAAAAAAGCCCCAACAGATCATTTTAGAATAATAATCGTTATCTCACATTCAAAATTAGGCCAGCTAGCCTCACAAATGATTAATTGGTAGATATAAAAGATGGTGATAAGCAGAATATGATGCAAATACAGTTATTATGGTAAGACTGCAATAGCAAAGAAAATATTTCATATTTTTCAGATTTTATTAGAGGGAAAAAAATTTGGTGGCAGCCAGAGAAATATCTACATTTTAAACAAACTACTTAAAATATAAACCTCATTCTTAAAGTATTCTATTTATGAATCTACCAAGCAAAATAAAGAAGAATGCACTCCCAGTTTTTAAGGCAATGAGTGGGAAAAGCAGCACCTGTTAAAAAGACATTGTTTAATTTCTGTATCTGAAAAATACTTTTCTAACCCCTATTTATGCCTGTCAGAAATCAGCTCTTTTGGCTGGCAGTTCGATGTACTAGCAGTAGTCCATCTGGTTGGAAACCCTGAGGAGGATCTACGTTTTTGCAGATAAAACAGGCAGGGTTGCAGTCAAGTTAATAGTCTCAGGCAAAATGACATTGTGAACTTTCCTTTTCAAATGATTGGCTATGACATAAAGATGTGGAAAGTAGAACACACAGAGGAAAAAATAAAGGACTGGATTAAATTCTATTTGAGGATGTCTATTTCAATGCATAAATAAATTAGAATACAAAGAAAACTATTGCCATAATATTTTAAGAGTATATCTGTGAAATGACAGTTTGACCGTAAGAAGTAACCCAAACACCAGTACCTGGTTCATTCTAACCATGACCCTATTGAAAGGTGAGTGTTAATGTATTCAGAATTATGTATATATGTTTTTTTCATCTGTTTAGTCATTCATAATTACTGACTAGCTAGGAGCTGATTTACTAGGTTTTAGTGTCATGTAGAATGCCATCATCAGTTTCCCTGACTAATGGATCCAGAAGAAAAAGTTAGTGAGTGTACAACGTAAGCATATCAAATAATTTTTAAAAATTCTGGAAATCAGTTTTCATTTCTATCCTTACAAAATTTGATACCATATATATGCCTTCCTAACAGGATTCACAAAATTGTAGGCTATGGGACTGAGACATTCTTTCTCAGTGTGTATTGCTGTAACTCTTAAGACACTTCTGTTAAAAAACATAAGAAATACAGGAAGAGAGAGGATACAGTGATTGTGTAACTTTTTTCAAGGGAAATATGTAGGGAAAAATGTTGACTATTATATTTCTTACTAACTTCAGCCAAAATATGAGGAGCACAGCACTATGCAGGTTTGGGATCACACAATCATTCTGAGCACAGCATAACATTTTCAAATTTCTAAGATTTATCCAGCATAACAGCAGAAAGTTTGAAATTTTCAGAGATGAAATTTCAAAATTCATACAATGGATTTTAATTAGCATGGACTTTGTGACTGGACAAAAAATTGTACTGAATACAATTGCAAACTACATTATTTGAAACTGAGACTCTATCTTCCTAATGAAATTATCTTTAAAAATATAACAATTCTGATAAACACATGTACTGCTAAATATATTAATTAATTATGTAAGTTTTTGAGTGTAAGTAACCAAAATAAATTATTATTACATACCTAACATTCATTTAAGATCTTTTTATCTCATAAGAATGTTGAAATCCTTTTAATCAATAGTCTAGGTGTTGTTCTCATCATTATAATTCACAATATACTCTTTGAAAATATTACTACTTTCCTAGTTTTGATCTTTGCTTCATAAAACACTAAATGCAAGTAGTACTAAAATCATTAGTTATTTATTTGCTTGTACAACCAGAAAGTGTTTTCCTACAGCACAGTTCCAAAGTTAATGTGATAAAGCCAAAGAGGTACCACAAACTGCCTCATCTGGAATCTGCCAGCCTCCTAAAGTGCAAATGTTCCCAAACAGTGCAGCACTGCCGTATGACTTAATTTTACGATGTGTGTCACAATATATGGTGTTTTTCTTAAAACCTGCAACACAAAGATCTGCAAATTACTGGAATATTTTGTTTTCAGTTTGAATAGCTATTAGATATCTGAAGTTTATGATTACAGTTTGTGGCTGAGCTGTAAGCAAAATATATGCTACAAACTCACATCAAGAGACTAATCAAAACATTCAATATTTATTAATTTAAAAAAATTTTGTTACTTTGAAGCCTGATTTGTGATTTTGTTTTAGAAAACACAGCTTTAGAAATTTTATTATAATCGAGGCTATGCTACAGCAGATTCTTGAGATTCATTAAAACTCATATATTTCACCTTTCAGTCTGCAACTGTGTTCTGTAACCCGCTGAGGTCCGTCAAATCAGTGTTCGGAAATAGAAAAATTATTGCTTTTACTTATTTATCTGCGTTCATTTGAGGAGCAGAATCAAATATTTATGCTCTTTAAACCTTGTTAAAATAGAGCTATTGATACAGTAATTAAAATTGCATTTGTAATTTTTACTGTCTCTTCTATATTTATAGCAGAAACCTGTAAAATCTTCATAGCTTTACCATTTGTTTAAAAAATGAATCTGGGTTAGACATGCATAATGCTTGAAGAGATGTTAGACTTGGAAAATAATTACCTGTACTCATCAACTCCTGTAGAGGTTTACTAAAACCTTTCCCTATAGGTAGATATAAGCCAGGTCTTCATGGGGTGGAACTGTGCCCATTAATCAGACCATATTTAAAAATGCAATAAACTTTTAGATGGTGTCTCTGTTCATCGCAAGGAAGCTCTCAGTCTTAGAAATTAAATTCAGTGTTGTGGTATTAACAAATCATTTTCATTGTTATCCTCATCAGAGATGAGGAAAGGTGTCCACTGCTTTTTCTTGTCCTTAACACCTTTGTGAAGATGTAGAAGGTGGAGAGAAATTTCACCTAAATTAAACTGAGACTAAGACAATTAAAGCAATCATGTTTGTTTGTTTGTTTTTTTTTTTAAATTTCAGATGAGAGGGAAAGTTTTGTAAGGTATAAAGATTTCAGATTTGTAGCAACCTGGACTGGTAGTTAGCAAGTTTAAAGCATGTATGTTTTCCATTTATTGCTATATTAGGTCCTAAATCAGAAATGAGATCCTGAGAGCTTGCATTCACCTATCACGTTCTTATGTTGTGGTTTCAGTCACAGACCTGATGGTTACTAAGGTACTATTCTGCTTTCAGCACTTTTTAAGTCCCATGACTCTTTCAGACTCCAGGATTTTTCCTGTGTGTTATGTTGGCAATTCTTATGATGGTGTTATTATTAATAAGGCCATTGCATGTTTGGGTTTTTCACTGTTGAATTTCATCCAAGTTCTTTTACTCCAGTGTTCAAGGACATCCAGTTTTTTCCTGCATAACTGAGTCTCCTGCATTTTTATAGTACCTGCTAATTTTTGTTTTTAGCACATGAATCCCTTTATCACATTTTTTTTCATTTACAGTTCTCCTAATAATTACATTGTAACAAATACTTTTCTGTGTAACATTTTATGAAGTTTAGAGAAATGAGAAGTACAACAATTCCTTTGTCTAGAAAACCAGAATAAATTCTTCAAAATACCTTCAGTTAATTCCATTGGAGTTTGGCACCGCAGAACCTCAAACCTAGCAGCTGGTTATTTACCAGTGTCCTACTGTGACCATCACTCATCATACAATAATCCTGAATTCATTTGGTAGAATGTGGATACCTACATATTATTATGGTTTCATACTTGGAAGTCAGGAGCATGACATTTTCATCAAATTTTTACTTTTCCAGTTTCCACCAGCAGTGTTGATAAATCAGTTTACAGATGCCTAGCCTTTTCTTCCATTGCTTCTATTGGGATTTTCTAGACTGTTTTGTAGGTTCACCATCAGAAAAAGAAATTCAAAGCCTTAGGCCCCTGGTACAGGTAAGGATGGCAAGATTAATTTTATATGCTAGTGTGTGTGCAAGGAACCATGACTCACAATTAAAAAACATTAAAAACCCCAAGAACTGTATGGTGAGACATGACAGCTCACTCACTGACCTCAAGCAGATCTAGTCAAAATCATATATGCATCTGACTGATGCAACTGTGGATGGCTTTATAATCATCTTCCTAAACATGCGTATGAACAGTCATAGTTTCTTTATATTCTTTTCACAGTGCAATCAAGCAATCAAAGGTACTAATCCTGCTTATGTGGGTTAATAACATTAAATATTTGAATAATCCCTCTGACTTCTCTCTGAAACTTCTAAGGAGCCAACAGCTAATTTCTTGTATCATTACAACTTGTTTTTTCAATAACAACAATACAGACTCAATAAAATAAATACGGCAGCTAAAAGTTTTATGGAAGGGGAAATCCTAGTCATTCACTAAAGGTAAATGTTCCTAAATTGTTGATCAGATTCTAGGTCTACTTACTTTTTGTAAGATGTGTATTTTATTTCCTGCTCCTTTAGAGAAAGGTTCATGTTTTATATTATTTTGAATAGATTTTTCTATTTGTTTTTACCTATACTTTTTCTAGCTATTCTATTTATATGTACCCATATATTTGTTGCACAGCTTCATAATCCATGGCCAAATTAGGTCACTAGCAGGTAATGAAACTAAGAATTTTTTCTTCTCTTCACAGGTAAATGTATCCATTATCCACTATTCTGAGACACGTATCACGCACTCATCAAAAAAACCTGAGAACTGTCAATTTGATGAAGTACAACTCACATCTCATTAATGTTGAGCACAGAAGCAATATTCCACATCAAAAATGACTGCTAAAATATTCACAATTACCAGCTGTTCAGCATCCATTTTATATAGATAAAAAACATGTCAAATTTAATTTATCAGATATTTTCTGCTGTCATACTTCTTTTTCATCCAATGTACTGAAAAGTTATCAGAAAACCCTTACTCTTATTCTAGACAGGTATCATATAGGCAAAAAGAATAACATAAATGTTGTGTATCCAGGTATAATACCTACATAGATGGATAATCTTCAGAAAGTTTCTTCACTTTAAAAGCTGTATGAACTATTTTATCTTTAAGTGTTTGTCTTTTCTGGAAGGAGGGTCAAAATTTTGTTAGTTTTAGTTTGTTCATTTTGGATACTGCTAGCACAGGCAAAATAAAGAAAGAATTAATAGTATCTCAGTATACATTATTTGCTAGCTTTCCTGGAGAAAAAAATAAAATAAAAAAAGATTTCTTGTATACAGAAGACATAAAGCACACCCTCATTTGAGTATGTGGGGCAGCATGGGGAGTGCTTATTTAGAACTTCAGTGATGTTGTGGAGAGAATTTGGCTTCTTAGTCTTGAAGAGATCACAGAGGAAGAGAGGGCCTGAAGCATTCTCAAGGCAAAAACTAGTAGTTTAAAAAAAAAATTACTCAATATGTGGGTGAGGAAAGCTTTTGTTGCATTTTGAAGACCTCTAGGGTTCTGGGAACAACTTAAATTTCCCTCTGAGGCTAAGTTGCAGAAGGCAGCAACAAAGTTATACCAGTTCAGATAAGGTCCTGTTTTACACTGATGTTTGCAGGAGGTAAATGGAGGTGATTATTCCCCTTTATTCTGTGCTTGTAAAGCTGCATCTGGAGTACCACATACAACTTGGGGTCCCCTAGTACAAACTGGAGCAATCAAACTGGAACGAGCTGTGTGGAGAGCTGGAAGGATGGTTTGGGGCAATATAAGAGGCTGAGGGACCTGGATTTTTTCAGTCTGAAGAGATGTCTGTAACCTTGTGGCTCTGGAGCAGCCCATCTGATGTCATCTGCCAAGGGTCCTCAGATCCACTGCAGCTATGCATCAGTTATGCATCCCTTAAAGGATGGAGTAAACTAATCTGATTTTGGAAATGTATGCTTCAACATTTGTAAGTAACCTGTCTTAGAAGTTAAAATGTAACAGAAATCAAAACCAAAAAGGAGGGGGGAGGGGGGGGGGGGGGGAAGGGGAAGGGGAAGATTCCATTTAATTTGAACTGAGACTGGATTAAAACAATTCTAAATCGAAACCTCATTTTTTTCAGACAATTCACATGAAAGGTCTTTTATTATTTTGCTCCATCTGACAGACAGGAATACTAAGGAAAAACCCACTGTCCAAGAAACTACAAGGCTGTTAATAAATAGCCTTTATTTGTTGGTATCCTTAGCTATTATTTTCCCAATCCATTTTCTTTTCCTTTTCCATCAATAAGGTTTTTGTTATAGACTGAGAGCTCACAAGAGGAGAAACCATTATCTTTCATGAGTGCCCAGCAGAGATATTTAGTTTTTCCAGGTTTCCAAGTGAAGGTTGAAGCACATTTATTGATTAAATTTATAGGGGATCGTCCATCTATTTTCACCATAGCCATTTTTGTTACTGACTCCTAGCAGAAAGGTTATAGTTTATTTTGATTTCATAAAACAAAGTACGCATAAATGATGACTCCCCGCCATCATGTCACTTTAAACCAGTTCTGGTGGGACTGGGAAATTCAGTCCTTTGCTCAGACTATTTTTTAAATACTAGAATGAAGGCTGTAGCAACTAAACCAAATCTCAGCTCAGAAAGTTTCCAGTTTGTTGTAGCTAATTTGATAGAGATCTGTTTGAAATAAAAAACAATGAACTCACTTCTTTTTAATATGTCTCCACTTGGCTATAAACTAGAATTCAAATGTTTAGCATTTTCTCTTTATCTTAGGTCTCATTCCAGTGTAAAACTGGTGGTACATCTACAAATATCCCAGTAATACGACTTGTAGCTTCAGACCTTCTCCTGTAGTTCAGCATTCATGTTTCACCATGATTTACCTTTCTGTAGCTAGAGACAATGTTGTAAAAAGACGTTTCTCCACATCTTTGCAATTGACTTTGTCCCTCTTTGTACTCTGATTATCATTATTATTTATTTAGTATTAACACTGGCTATGTGCCTAGAATGTGAGGAAAACTTTTTGACCTAAAAGATTGCAAACTAAATTGTAAAGCTGATTTATTCACAAAAAAACCCCAAATCACACAGAAAACCCCCAAACAACCCCCAAACTGACAATGATACCTTTTCTTTTTGTCAATAAAGCATTGCAAAATATGGCCCAGTTACTGTACATGTTGTGTGGTCATAGCAGCAAGTATTCAGTAAATAACAGAAAATATTTTCATCTTCGAGGTCATTGAGTATCATTCAGTTCAACTTTTTGTGGTCATTAAATTGTGTGATTGGTCTCCTTAGGCATATTACACTGTGCCTTCAGTGAATGATTAAAACTTTTTTAAAAAGGAGTGACAAATGATGAGCAATGGATAGCAAATATGCTTGTTCCCTCTAATGCATGTGTTTGCATGCACATAAGATTACAAATTCAAATAAACCTTCCCAAAAGGCATATGCAAGACAAGTCACATTCACATGGATGCTCGTAAATAGTGAGCACACTGGTGGGTATTGATTCAGCTGGTATTTTGAATTGTAACAAATGCTTACAAACACTGTGTTAGAAATATCTCATGTATACATAGATGAGAATGGAAGACATTTCTTTGCTTTAAATCTACATGTAGCACTACCTTCTTACTATTTTCATTCTTATAACAAGTCTTATCTGGACACAGTTTACTTTGAATGAATAAAGAAACTCTTAAACACCCTTTTCTCTGCTCCTGATAATGGCTTTTTGTGTCTTTTTTCCTAAAGTAACTGAAGAAAATCTCCCATATTCCAGACATACTATAATTTATTTCCTAACCGTGGTAAGACCTTGCCCCATTTACCAGCTCCTTGACAACATCTCTGTCTAACAGTCAGGGCAGATGTGATTCATAAGCCACATTAAGTCTTGATTGCTTGTATTTTCTGGGTGGGATGTGAGCACACCGTATGATCCTATTAGCATCTTGGGTTTCTGCCCTGCATTGTATCTGGGTTTTCTTCTGACATTCAAGGATATAAATTCAGTATAAATATAGGTCCACCAGTCTATGCAAACTAGATGCCCATATAATAACCTTTTTGTGTGGCAACTATTACAAATATCAGCACATAGGCAGTTGTAGCTATGATATCAAAGAATGAAGATTCATGAAAAAAAAGTCCATGTTTTTGACATTTCCCTATTTTAGATGCCAAGTCAGCTGCCTCGGATCTCAGGATGTACCTTTCTCTCTTTCTCTTTTCTCCATATGGTTCTAGACTGAGCCCCTCTGCATCACACTTGAATTAGGTGGTCCCAGAAGCCTGGAGGGAAGTGTGTCATTACTCTCCCGAACTCCCATTTCCAGAGAGATGACTGTGGTTGATCTCAAGTATATTCAACTACATGGATAAGCAAATTTTTCTGAAAGCAAAGCCTCTTTAGAATTTGACAGGTTTTGGTGTCCTCTGCATGGGTATTTCCCACATGAAAGATCATCTAGCTCTTAATTCTTCAGAGCTAACTGATGGATTAAATATATTATACTAGAAAAAAATGTATTCTTTACATTCAAGATGTCTGGCTTAAGTGTTTTTGTTTCATCTAGATTTCTGCTGATGTGAAATGTTCTTAACAGCCCCCATATCCTTCACCTCCTTTATGATTAGTAGACACAATATGCTAAAATTCTTCAGTTCCATAATATACTCTGCATATTTAAAATAACATTCAGAAAAATATAGCCCCCAGAAAAATATTACTCATGGTCTCCAAATCAAAAAATCACACGGCATTTTCAGTTGCTCACAGCCTTTAAAGTGAAAATAAAGAAGAAAAACTAAGCTTCAAGAAAACTCCTGGGTCATGGAGACTCTTACTAAATATTTTATAGAAGTTGTTACTGTCTAGACAGAAATCTGATGTAAGGGCTGCATACCAGTAGCCACAAATAATCAATATGACAATTTTGGCATAGAAGCATAAAGTTGGCTGCAACAAAATCAATAAAAGCATGAATCATCATGTCCTAGTATGCTAATTATGCTTCTAACATTAACCATTAGTACCTGAATGAAATATAAGTTAAGAATATATCCTCTACAGCTGTCCTTAGTAGTTAAGTGCTGACAACTAATTATCAACCTTTTCTAAAAGTGCTAGATGTTTTATTAATGCGCTGCATTGGTAGATTTCATGAGTAGATAAAAAGTAATTATCTTTTAAAAAAATCCCTTCATAACTTAAAATCTGATAAGGTCTTAATAATGAGCTTATATATATATATATATGCCTTAACCATCTTATACAGAAGGTTGATACCCATTTTAGCTTATTCAGTATTCTGTTCTTCGGCTCGTTGTCAGCTTAAGGCATTTCAATACAAGTTATCATACAAGAAATTGTTCGGAAACTCTTCCAGCTGCCTGAAATACACCACTGATAGGGTGGGGACAGACACAGACAAACAAGTAATTTATGTTCCTATGTAGTTAATATTTGAGTAAAACAGTCTAGGAAAAAAAAATCTCTGGAAACCCTAGATAATAAAAAATAAAACTTGTACTGGTGATGTATAAAGCAGTCACTCAGCTGCTGAAAGAGCTATCTCATAATCTCACCGTTTATGACTTTGAATATGCTATGGTTCAAAAGCAAGTTTCCCCTATGGTTGTTTCTGGAGTTTTAACCTGAATTCAGTGTATACAAGAAAAAAAATACTTTATTCATTCTCATAAGTATAATCACATATGTTTAAAAAAGTCATCATTTTGTTTGTTAGAAGATTATAACTATGGTTTGAGATGGTTCTGGTAGTCTGGAGCAGTGTTTGTCTTGCAGATTTTTTTTTAAATTGACAGGTAGCAGTTACCTGTTTTCCCCTATTTCAAGGACAGCATGTTAGGTCTATAACTACTGATGCTCTGTTTTCTAGAGACCTACTATGTGATGCATGTGGCTGAGCTGAACAAGAACAAAAGATCAGCTCTAGGGAGTTGGAGCAGATGATGAATTATTTGTGGAAAAGTAGGTATGTAGTAGTGCAACATAAAATGACCTAGAAGTTATACTGGCCCACAAACTTCATATTGGTCAAATAATACCAACACACTATTGCTTCAAGAGAAAACAATGTCACTCTGACAGGTTTAAAGAGAAATGTTTTATGAAGAACAGAGGGGTGCTATGTCATTCTGCTATATCATTCTGCTAGATGTTGGTGAAGATTCAGCCAGGAGATGGGTCCCAGTATGCCCAAAGACAAATGGGAGGGATCTGGGAGGTTAATACTAAGCATAGGTGTATGAAATTATCAAAAGTTTATAAAACATGACCTGTGAATAAAAACTGAATAAATTGGAAATGTCCACTGTGAAGGAGATGAAGTGGTGACATGAAAAAAGTTGTCTAGCAAGTTTACTGACAAGTTTTATTATTACATCAAAATACAGATCAGTTGTCCTCTATGCCCCACTGGGAATAGCACAACAAGATTTCTAATTTGTAGAGGTATAAGATATTAGGAAAGGCTTTCTGCCTGTAAAAATAATGAAATGCTGTATCAAAATAACTAGAGAGTTTATTGGTTCACTTTCACTTCATATTTTTAATAATATTTATAAAAGTCTGTCATGGATGATGCAGACACACTTGATTTGTCTTTGTGAGTAAAGCAAATGAAAACAAGGATCTAAAAAAATAATTCAGAGCATGCTTGCAGATCCTGAAAAATGCACAGGATCCACAGCTAACAGAATGCTAAACATC
This sequence comes from Strix aluco, assembly GCF_031877795.1. NCBI lineage: Eukaryota > Metazoa > Chordata > Aves > Strigiformes > Strigidae > Strix > Strix aluco. The sequence goes on from NC_133931.1 coordinate 30,433,949, forward strand.
TGTATGATGAAATACATGAGCAGTGGCATTGACACCGGAAATTTTTATCAAAATTATTGCATTTGAGGCAATCTGGCAAAAAGTGTTAGGTGTATCTTCAAAAAGGCATATTATTGAGTAGTTCTTTTAACATATTAGAGTGAAATATATATTTATAAATATCTACACATTTGTTCCAAATCACCAACAAACATCAACATCTTGTTTGCTATGAAAAAAACCCCCAACCAAATCTGTTAGCTAGTGTGAGAAACACATACACAAAAAATTATAATGGACTGTCCATTTGGTTCATATAAGTAAGCTAAGGGGCCTCCAACAAATTCATGAAGCTCTTGAAGTAAATAAAATCCTAATACTATAAAGACATTATCTTTCGAGTACATATTTGCTAAGAGTAACCTTTTTCCATACCTGCAATTATCTTACTCTAAACTGATTGTTGTTGACATATGTAATTAATGCTTACAAAAGGACAAACCAGGAATTAAGGCAGGCAACAATTATTTGAAGTGCAATGTCTGCCAGATTAATGTTGCTGTAATGAATGTTCATTGTGTATTAAAACTGCATGACAGCTACAAGAAGAGCCATTGAAAAGCTGGTTCAGAGGAAAAAATTAAGATTATTTATATCTAATAAAAAAACAGACTGAAGAGGCTGCAACCCACAAGTTAATTTTTAGTTCTCATCTAAGGATTATTTGGACCTTGTATATCAAAATGTCTCTTTGCCAAAAGACTTCTCTCTATTTGTTTAGATAGTGCTGCACAAGGACTTGATATATGTCTACTGAAGTCAGTGGAAGGACTTGCTTTTACTGGACAGGATTTAGACTCACACTTCTAGTAAGTTCTTGCTGGCTGCATAAAAAATGAAGGTTTAAAGAAAACTGTTTCAGATCATTGACACATATGAACAGTACATAACAGTAGCATATACTGCTACCACCCACCCCCTCTGCCCGTGGGCACAGGGGTTTTGTTCATGTTCCTGCCTGGACACCCAGACCTGCCTTGAGTTAAGTTGTATGTGTCCTGAGCCCAGACCTGTCTCCTGCTGTCCTGGTTTATGGGTTTCCTGAGTAGACCTTACACCTATGCTGTAGGCAGCCTTGTCTCCAGCTATGCCTATTACCCTTCCTGAAGGGATCCTTGGGCTCACCTTGGACTTGACTCATTATCTCATCTTGCTGGGCACTGTCAGTGGACCCTGTCTCTCTCACTACCCAGCACTGATGCATCATCAGGGAGGGCACTGTCCTACTCATGCCATACCTGCTCTCAAATCCCAGCTCATCTTCCCTCATGGCTTCTTGCTGCTCCCTGGCACAGACATGCATGTGGGTGCCTTTTAAAAACTGCAAACTTCAGATTAGTATTGTTTGTCATCACCTTGCACTCATATCATTGAAGTTTCAAGACAAATACTTCCATGTATCTCAGCTGCTTGTAAAGCCTACAGAGACACGTGGCTTCACAAGCAAGCAAGTTTTCAGATGTGACTAGGATGGAAATACAATGAAATACCTTCTGCATGGTTGTTGTGATGCAGCAGTCCCAAGCAAGTACTCACTGAACTCCTTCAGAAACTTGAAGCTCCACAGCTCACAGCTGCTTTATCATAGCATGGAGTTCAGAATTGTTGAGGTTGAAAGGGACCTCCTGAGATCATCTAGTCCACCCCCACTACTCAAGAAGGGCCAGCTAGACTGTTTGCCCAGATCAATGTCCAGATATCATTTGAATATCTCCAAGGATAGAGACTCCACAACCTCTCTGGGCAACCTCTGCCAGTGTTTAACAACCTTCACAATAGAAAGGTTTTTTTCTAGTAATAGGACAAGGGGTAATGGATTTAAACTGAAACAGAGTAGATTCAAATTAGATGTAAGGAAGAAGCTTTTTACTGTAAGGGTGGTGAGACCCTGGAACAGGCTGCCCAGAGAAGCTGTGGCTGCCCCCTTCCTGGAAGTGTTCAAGGCCAGGTTGGATGGGGCTTTGAGCAACCTGGTCTAGTGGAAGGTGTCCCTGCCCATGGCAGGGGGGTTGGAACTAGATGGTCTTTAAGGTCCCTTCCAACCCAAACCATTCTATGATTCTATGATTCTTGTGTTCAGATGAAATTTCATATTTCTTAACCTGTGTCCATTTCGCTTGTCTTGTCCGTGGGCACCGCTGAGAAGAGTCTGGCATGAATGAAACATGCAGTATGCAGTCTGTCACACAGGTATCATGCATGGAAGAATTCCTTTGAAAAGAGCCCAGGCAGAACTGCCTGGAGCATAACAGGTGTTTGTTTCCATAAGCAGAGACTAAGAAATGAACTGTTTTGAACTTTAAATTGATTGTTCTTATGTTATTGATTTTTTTTTTTTTTTTAAATTAAGACATATTGTCAAGAAGCTTGGATGTTAGTTGGACTCCACAGAAACCAACAAGCTTTTCAAAAATCAATCAGAGTGTACAATACACAGAAAAATAGTTCTCTGACAAGTAAAAAAGATCAAATGTACGAATTAGTTTGGCGTGTTTATAGTTTTGAGTATCATTATCAATGCTGGAACTTACTCAGCAAATGATTGTCTATAAGTCAACACTAAGAGTACAATACCCAACAGAAATATTTCTTTAAGCTACTTACATACTGTGAAACTAAAACTCTCCAAATGATAACTATTAAAGTGGAAACATTAATTATATCAGCTCCCATAATCACGCTGTTCTTTCTTCACCATTTAAGACTGTGATAATTTGTCATGTAGCACTGATCTGATACAATATCTTTGATGCAACTGTAAGCTCCATGCTGTTCCCTCTTAATAGACCTCAGAAGCATCTCTGTGGGTATTCAGCTGAGCTTTCTCAGCTTAATGGAGGACAGGGGTTTAATAGCCAAAAATCAGTTTTTCTATGCAGCATCATATTTATCTCAGTTCAGTGCATGGTAACTGGGCCAAAGTTAATGCTGTTTAAGCAGTATTAACAATGTGTTGTGGAGTCTTCCGAGCAGCAGCTGCTGAACAGTCCTGAAGTTGGACTGGAACAGCCTCAGGACCACCTGTACACAAAGTGCTGCTTCTGCTGTCCCTGCATTTCTTGTTGAGCAGATTGGAGAGGGGAATGAGATTCTTTTTATTTTTACACTTCAGTATTCTTCTCTCACCTGGCAAGCAACATATGAAATTGCATTAAGTATAGATCATTAAGAGCTGTTTGACTAAATGAACAGGTTGTTACTTTTTCTGAACATGCAGCCTACATCATTACTGAAACTGTTTCTTTTTCATTCTGCTCTTCCTCACTATTAAATCTTTGCAAAACAGGCACAAATTGCAAATAGATATTTGTCTAAAAATCCCATTGAGCAAAGAAATTTATTTGAATACTTAAAATTCAGTAGTTTGAGGAGTTAGGGTATAATTCAGTTGTTCAGGCATAGACTGAAGAATTTTAATTTCTCAAGTCTAATAAATTTTGAATTAATCTGCTTTTAGTGGGTTATTTTTACCTTAAATAAAAGATAGCACAATTTTCCAGAGACTACGGAGTTACTAGTAACTATCATATTGAGAAAAACTGTTCATCAATAAATCCACTTCTGCAATTAAAACCAGACATACATGAATTCACTCTTGCAGAGCTATCTAATCTATGTACGCATCTACTATCAGGGACAAGAATCCTGGGGTAGATTTGAAATTAAACTATGCAATACTAGAAAATTTTTTGTAAAGTGTGGGCTTGCAGTGTTGGAAATCAACTAATCCTGACATTTCCAAGGATACGGAACATCATCTTTGAAATGCTTTTGGCAAATAGAGAGAGGCAATGTTACCCTGCTACTGTCTGTGCCACTGGAGACTCCAGGAACTGTTTGTTCTTGGCTGTTTGTACCATTTGCTGAAGTACTCATGTTACTGTCGCCTCCGCGTGCTCCCTAAGTGGCACAAGGGAGAGCAGAAAGTCATTGGCTTCTCAAATGTCTAACTAGGAATGTAGTTGGTTTAAGGTTGGGAAAAAAAAAGTTTGATTACCAGTTTAAAATGATTTGAGGCTGGCTATAATTAAATGTTGGAGCTTTATTAAGTAACACATTTATTTGTCTATTTTAAGCTGGTAGCTTTGAAGAGCTTCAGTAAAGTTAAGGGAACTAATGACATGTTCTTTCAGATAACACCGAGCATCTTAGACCAGCACTTAGACAAATATACTATTTTTCAACTTTTCAGAATATCGCTTAGTGCATGATCACATTGCATCAAGAAATGAAGTGTATAGCAGGTTTGAAAATCAATGTGTTGGATAGATGCCTTTCTAGAAAACAGTTATTGAGCCATAGCAATAATATGATAAAATGTTCATCCACATCCCAGTTGTTATTTTGATTTTTTCTAAAGTCCCCTTGTCTCTAGGTTTATATTATTAAGAGTTGGGACCTGGTGTTGACTCTAAGTAGACCTATTAAATTAATCCTCTATATCCAATGACTCTGGAGAGCCTGATGCTAATATATAATCTCTTCCTGTATTGTGAAAACTCTTGGTGCTTACAATAAATGGTGATTTGGATGTACTGGCTACTCAGGAGAACAAATGACTACTGCAAGTTATTTTTACTCATCGGTCTGTAGTTAGGGTTTGCAACAGGATTATAGTTATATTGCACTGACTATTGTATTATATGTCCCCAAACTACTACAAGATCTGGCTATGCAAGTCATGCAAATAATATCAAGTAAATCTGGCAGTCCTCCAATTTTCAGATTCTATTACTAGTTATTCTTAAATTTCCACAGTTTCTCTTTTTATTTGTCAGACTGCAATGCCATCACTTTTTTGCATTCTTTGTGTTCTACCAACAAAATGTTTTAGCAGACTGCTGTACACTTTTTGAAAAGTCAACACATATTTTGTGCTTCTTCTGGAGATGCTTAATTTTCTTCAAAGATAGGATTGTAAGATGTTCCTTCTCTAGTTCTACTAATCAGAATCATGATTCTTTTGACGTAAAATAGAAGTAGCTAAAAATACTGTGTAGTGGTAATATTTCCTGAGTTTGTTTTGCTCCATGTTCCATGTTCAGCTATGTTTATTTGAATGTAAGTTTACAGTATTTATGGAATTATTATTCCCGCTCATATTAAAGTAGAAATAGATGAGGAAATAAAGCCAGTAGAGGTATTCACTGGAAACATCTTAACTTCACTTGTGTTGCTATAAGCAAATGGGAATGGCCAAGCATTTTTATTTTAAGGGTTACTGACTTCAGTATAATAAAATTTTAGTCTGAATGTGATTTCAAATAATAAAATAACCCCTAGATTAGTAAAATTATTAACTTGTCAATACAGAGGAGTTACCCATCCTGGCTATGTCCTTTAATGGGAATACTTAGCAAAATGGTTAATTTTTATCACTGAAACAAAAAGTCAGAATGAAATCTGAATTCTTAGTGGCTTCAGTAGCAAAAACACTTCAGGAAAAAGTATGACTCGAGACAAAAAAGCATCATTAAACAACTTAAGGAGTTTTGAAGTCATGAATTATCTTGATATTATCTTATGACTGATTTCAGAACTTCAGGCAAAATATTGGTGAGTGATAAATAGCTGGTAGAGCCTCTTTCAAGCACTAGGTTCAGACATGCTCTCTTCCAAGTTTATTCTTTTTTTAAATGGTGATTGATGCAGGAATCAATATTTTAGTAGTAATACTCTATTATTAAAGAGTGTATAGATGAACTTGTATATATGTTGCATTAGAAAAAAATTAAATGTTCATATATATGTGTAAGTTAATCATAGGCTGATATATTTGTTGAGAATAAAAATGATGCATGAATTTTCTGACAACATTTAAGATGGTCCTTATTTCAAAGTCTCATTTGTGACAAATTATTTTTAGTAAAGAATTTTAAAAACTTTTTTTTCTCCCCCCTCCCCTTTTTTTTTTTTATTCACTGACTTCTATTAAAGTGCTGTCTTGGTTCAGTGTCCTTTGAGTATAAATGTGAGATTGATTACTAATCGTATCTTCACATCTCTCCTGCCTACACATACAATAGGAGCCTTCAACAGCATTGCTCTGATGTCATATTAAACAGCTGTGGGTAACATGGCAGAGCAGTTTCTCAGATAATAAAGACACACTTTTGAGTGTGGACTCTTAAGCATATATTGGGAAAAGGGCTAAAAAACATGCATTAAACTTTTGCAGATCTCTGCTAATGTGCAGAGCTTTCCTGATCATCTTTCAAAAAGTAATTGTAAAAAGTACACTGAACCCCTGGTAAAACTATCAGGGGTCACTCTGATAGTAAGGCTTGAATTCTATGTAAACAGTTATGCAGCAATGAATGTTCTTTCCTATATTAACATCAAATACTTCAATATAACATGAGAATAATTTCTTTCTGAATGGGTCTATGGTTCATTTCTATTATGAGGACACACGTGGAAAAGAGGGTTTTTTTAGATTTTAATAGCATGAGAAGTAGTTATTAATATCTAATTATAAATATGGAATGCCTACCCTTAGGTCAATGCTTAGACAGCCAGACTATTCTTATTCATGGTATTAGTATTATTATGGGTAGAGCTCTGTCATACCTTTTACACCAAGCACTTTGTTTTATAAAGCAGATTTAATAAGCCCAAATAATGTGAATTTGCATCAGTTACGCTGAGCTATACATTAAGGAGTATCTCAGAAAATTTATAACTGTAATATCAAGATTTTCATCCAAAAACATTTGGATTTTTTAGTTTGAAACTTTTTTTTTCTCAACATTTTCTGTACTTTTATTAAAGATAAACACTTGTTACCACTTTAAAAGAACCAATTTAAAAGAATTTTGTTTTTGTCAAAACAAAACATTGTGTTAGCTTAAACTGTTTTTAAATTTCTGAGACAGATACCACCCTCCACAGTCCATTATTTACCCAGCTTCATCAGTGATGTATAAAGTTCCCTACTAAGAATATTGACATTTACTTGATTTTATTTTTGTGACAGAGAAATCCCTAGAGGTTGTTATTGTGAGCAAAACCCTTTTTATTCTGAGGTTAAAGTCTACTTTAGCAAACAATAGTGTAGAAGGAAGAGGAAAAAAGATCTTTGCACTATCATTTGGAAAACTAAGAAAGCCTTCTTTCCAGTTACTTTTTGGAGGATGAGTCAGCATACCAGCTTCCCTCAAACTAATTTCACATTATATAGAGAGTATTGCGACACCAACATTGCACCCTATATCATGATTCAAACTAGTTCAGTTCAGTGGGGTTAATTTATTTCTTCAAATCACACAGCTGCTCCACAATTTTGTGCTCAGAGTAAGACACAGCAAGAGATGCTTAAACACTTGCATCTGTCCCTGATTAGCTATCTTGGAAACTAATTAAGCAATCAATAAACAGAACAAGTACAAGTCAATGGCATCTCTGATAAGCATGCATGATCTTAAACGTAAAGCAACATAGTTGTCAGCAATTACAAGGAAAACTATACCATCCTAAGGTTCATTAAGATACACTTGTACAGCTATTAAATGTCCATCTACTAATAGATTTTGTACAATACATAAGGCAGGGATGGGGGCTGTCTTTAGCTTCACTGGTGTATAGAGTAAATTTCGCTTAATCATCAATAAGAAATACTAGATGTACTTGCATATATATATATGAAGCATAAACAAAAACCTTTTTTCTTAATAATCATTGAACATTCCTGTTAAAGTTATGTCTGTAGTTCTCAAGGCTTAGACTTGATGTATTTAATGTGTTGCTATGGAAGCATTATGTCTCTTTCCATTGCAAAAATTATATGCCTGAACGTGAAACAGAATCTGATTTCAGTCTTTGAAGAAGTCCTGACACATGAGTTTGATGGTGAGATTTTAAATTATCTGCTTATCTGAAAACATGTACATTTGTTATTTTAAGCTAAGCAAAAATGCAGAATTTATCACAGGACTTAGTCTTATCAAGGATATTATATGTAATTACAGGGCAAAACAAGGAAAAAACAATCCTGTCCTAATTGGAGCCCTATTACTGAAATAATGGCAATGATCTAGCTGTACTTTGCCATTCCTCCTGTAAGATCCCATGGTGCTTTCATGAACCATTGTAGCTGCTGCTGCTTGAGCTCTGGGACTGCTGGAGCTGTACATTACAATATCAGCTTGCACATATGCATTATCCTTTCCACTGACAGTTACCTTATTGCTCAAAAAGACTTACGTTCTGTTTCAACATGACTGTCTTTAAAGAGTTAAGGAAGTACTAATCACTTGCCTTTGCAATTGAGGTATTTGTGGAGGGTTTCAACATTATTCTAAATCAGCTCAAAGTTCAGTGTTGGCAGCAGAACAATTAAGTAATTTGAGCTTTTAAAATTCTCATCCTTCCTCTTTATAAATAAAAAATGTGATTTGTATATCTGCAACTCAAAGTTGATGGGATTTTGCAGGTGACTAAAACTGTTCAAGTACTCAACTGTTGAAAGGAAGAGCATCTTACATATGTGTTTAAATGTGTTTCACAGAATACAATAAAAGTTTATTACAATAGATGTATCATTAATACAAGAAACCTAGCATGTCACTTTCCTGAGTTATTAGCTTCTGAATCTGGATGTTATGTGTAATACTTTGTTGTATATTATATAGAAGTTAAATTGCCATCCCACTTATTAAAAATGGGACATATATTTAATAGAGTTAATAGATGAATCAGGGTGACAATTCAGCAAGGTAGATAAGCATGTGATGGATTTAGCACCACGCTCCAGGTTAGACACATGTCTAATATCTAGGACAGTAGGTGAAAAACAGGACTGGCTTTTTGAAATAGAAGAGACTATTGTCAGTAGGCAGAATGTAATTTTCCACATTGGAATTTGGCCAACACAGTGGGTGCTTTACATTGCAACTCTTCCAAAAAGTATCTTCTTCTCTTTAATGACTACAAGCCGTCAGAAGGTTGGTTTTATGTTTTATCTGAAATTTGGCAGCAAGCTCATATGAGCGCTCATCCAAAACACTACAATCTTTCTGAAAGTTTCAAATGACCCAGATGTCCTTGTAAGAAATCATCTTTAATTACAAATATTATCATTAATACTAGCAACATTATTAATATTAAAAATAAAAAAAAAGATGTCATATTGCCAAATATTCAACCTTGAAAACAGTGCCTTTGACAAGGCAATATCATGATTAATTTTCTATCATTTATGTACAATTGTGATTTAAATAAATTTCTCCTTTTGTTGTTGGTAGGGTATTGGCCTGATCTTATTGTCAAGGCATATTGAAATGTAACACTATTATTTCATTATTTGACTTTCAGGACATCAGCTATAACTACCAACACTGTCAGCTGAATGGTGATATAAAACCTTTTTTTATATTTCATATTTGCCTTTTATTTTTTTTTTATTCTAGTGAAATATAACCAAAACATTGGTTTAAAAAAGCCCAACAAAGCACAGAAATCCAGTCCAAGACAACTTGAAAGGTGATTATCACAGAATCACAGATGGTTTGGGTCAGAAGGGACCTTTAAAGATCATCTGGTCCAACCCCCCTGCCATGGGCAGGGACACCTTCCACTAGACCAGGTTGCTCAAAGCCCCGTCCAACCTGACCTTGAACACTTCCAGGGAGGGGGCAGCCACAGCTTCTCCATGTTCCAGTATCTCACCACTCTCATTGTAAAAAATTTCTTCCTCTTGCTAAACTACCTACCCTCTTTCAGTTTAAAAGCATTGTCCCTTGTCCTGTCACTACAGGCCATGGTAAAAAGTCTCACTCTGTGTTTGAGTGAAGGGTTTATTCCATAATACGAAATGTCCTTTTCATTAGCACTCAGATTTCTTCTCTCACCCACTGCTGGACCTGAGGAGGGACAGCAAGCATGGGGGGAGGAACACAAGTGCAGTCTGTCTTCTGAAATGGATTCTTCAGAGAAAAGAGGAGAAATTTTTAAGAGAGGTCTTGGAAGGGTTTAAGGGCAGCATGAGAAGCAAGACAGCAGGTGTGCATATGGGTTGTTTGGGTGTGCCATGCAGGAGTTGCACTGGATGGGCTGGCTTGTTAAATGTTGATTCAGATTTATCGGCATCTTTACAAGTACACTTTTGAGGTGAAGCATCCCCTTGTGAATTCGTGATCCCCTTGTGAATGTGATTAGTATAGATCTCATCTTTCTACTTCCTCTCTTTCTTGTTTTCATGTTCTTCCCTTTCTTACCCCAGTCTTCTCTTCTGTTTCTTGATTTTCTTCATATTTTTCTTATTATTCACTCCTGCTCCTTCTTCACTGCATCTCTGCTCCCAGACTTTCTTTTCCTCCTTCCCTTCCTCACCTACTTTCTATGACCTTTTCAAGTTGCTCATTTACAATTACTAAGAATCTTTTGCTAATCCAGAAAGCAAATGAAGAACTACTAAAAAATCAATAATATTAATTCTGTGGTGTTCTGTGTGATTTCTTAATTAGACTAGATGATTGAGGTTTATATTAAAAACCTATTACCTTACCTGTTTGTACAACACCCAGAAAAATACTGAACACCATGAACTTTTGTTTACATAACTGCAAAGTGAAAGTATCTCCACCAGTGATGTGAATGGAATAATCCTGGTGTAAAATTAGAATAAAACCTAAAGTTTCACTATTACTGTACCACCTCCAAAGACTTTGCAATCTCATGTGAACTCTCAAAAAAGCTTGCAAATGCAAGAGACTACTCACATGGGCAGTCAAACTTGCTTGATTGTGGCTGCTGGCATTTGTAAAGCTGCTCACCTATGCAAATATTTGACTGATTGGGATTTAATACATGTCATGATGACATGGCATGTTGACAGGGGCTAAAAAAATAGAAGGGGACAGCATAAAGTAGGAAAATTATTGCAAAAACAAGACCACTTAGAGATTGAATTCACATCTGTTCCCACCTTGATGAACTGGTTCTTTTGCTTCTGACATATAAAACCCTATACTTATCAGTGCCTTTTACACACTGTATTAGAAACAAAATTTGAAAAACTTTATTCCCCAAATTGTCCTGAATTTTCTTACTTTTAGTAAATTGCTTTTCTATGTGTCCTTAACATTAGAATTCTTAATTATTAATTTGGCTACTAACAGTGAAGAGGCTACTTGAAGAAAATGTTTTAACACCAGCATGGTAAGACCTAATATGTAGGTTCTGGTCCCAGAATCTGTAATGACACAAGCTAGATACCAAACACTATCTATAATAGCAAACTGGAGAGTGGCAGGACATGGGCTTAAGCTCCATCCCACAGTTGTCTGTGTTATTTAATTATTAGCACACTCCCTGACATGGCTTTGGCCTTGGCAAACTAGCACTTTCCCAACAATGTCAAACATGGTTTGGGAGATAATGTATTGAAGGAACAAGTCAGTATGGGTGAGACTTGTTTGAGGACAAAGCTTAGACCTGTTTCAGGAGAAAATCTAGTCCTAGAGATGCAAACTGTGTTGTGCTGTGCTGTGTGCCTATCAGGCCAGAGAGAATTTACCAGAACTGGCAAATTTTCAGGCTACCAGAGTGTACATGGGCAGAGTTTTTTTCCCAACAACTAGCCACTGAATGCTAGGGTGCTGAAGTGACCCAACAGGATAGGATGTGCAAACAAGCCTTTTCATTCTGAACAATATTAAGGTGCAAATTGTTGATGGCTTTGAAAACCCTTTCAGGGCCATAACTCTGTTTCTGTTAAAGAGCTGCTCTTCCTCCCCAAAAGACAGAACATTACAGAACAGTTTCACACTTGGTATCATCTAGGAAGGTGTCATGTTTTAAACCCAGCTGGCAGCCAAACACCATGCAGCCGCTCACTCACCTTCCCCAGCCCCCGAAGAATGGGAGAGAGAGTTGGAGGCATGAGTGTAAGGAGACTCACATGTTGAGATAAAAACAATTTAATAGTTGAAATAAAGTAAAATTAAAATAATGATGATAATAATAATAGTGATAATAAAAAATACAAATGAGTAATGTACAATGATTGCTCACCACCTGCTGAACAATGCCCAGTCTGTTCCTGGCTAGTGATCCCAGAGAAGAGAGAATCCTGAAACCACACTCCCAGAAGCCAGAGTGAGCTTCCCGATCAACCCTTATTGGGTTATATAAGCACATATACTTAGCATGACAATATATGATGATGTGAGAGACGAGAAACCAGGCCTGCGAGAAACTAAGAAAAACAGCTTGAGAAAGCAAAAGGGACGTGACAGATACAGAACATTCCGTTAGCCAGTTTGGGTCCGTTGTTTTGGCTGTGCTCCCTCCCAGCTTCTCGTGTACCTGCATACTAGCAGGACATGGAAAGTTGAAAAGTCCTTGATTTCTTAGCAACAACTGAAAACATCAGTACATTATCAGTAGTCCTCTTGTATCAAATCCCATACTGAATCGAAAACAAAGCACATTCTAGATGCTAAGAAGGAAATTAAAAAAACCAAACCAAAACTCTATCCAAACCAAAACTCTATCCCAACCAAAACCAGGACAAAAGGAAAGGCCAGAATTACATTTTCTTTGCAGACAGGGAGAGATTTCAAGTCACATCTCTGTTTTATAAAGAGTGCATTAGTAATCATCTATAGGTTGCTCCAGAAATGGAAAGGTGATGGAAAAGTTTTCTTTCCCATTAAGGATTCACTCTCCATGCTATAATTAAAGATTTCTTGTACCAGGAAGAACAACAATGGAGAATAACTACAGTATGCTGATTAGACTTTGACTTTCAGAGGAAAAAACAACAATAGTAAGTTGTAACCCAAATCCAAGCCCTGTTTCAAATGATCCTTAAAACTGGGACAATAATTCATGTTTTCCCCCCTTGAAAGTGCCCTAAGCACTAACCTAAAGTGTCATGGTCACAGGGAAAGATATTCCTCCTATATTTGGGTGCCTGCTTTTTGAACCATAAGCACATTTTTATCATGCATATTCACCATACAATCTGTCATTAATTTTAATTATTTTCAGTATTAAAGGCCCATGACACTATTAGCTGACCATTAAAAGTCATCTATAGCTCATTATCAGTGATTAATTACCTGCTGTCTTATAATTAATGTTTATTAGGGGAACAGCAGTTTAATAGTTGTTCCATATTTTCTGTGCTAGTCAAGAAAACTTAAAAGACAGTTATAGTGGACTCTCAAAAATTTCAAATGGCATTTTATGACATTGACTTTTACATCTCAAGAAATAAACTGTTATTGAGAATTAAATTTACTAGCTGAAAAAGGCATGAAAGGAAACCATATTAAAGACTTAATTTACCCTAATGATAGTCACTGAAGCTTTAATGGACTATTTTCCATTTGCTGAGACTACTTAAATTTCCAGATATGTGAGTCTAGCAATGCCAGGATCAGCTTGCCATATTCAGCTAACAAGCCTGTAAACATTTTTCAGTATCGTGCATTCTCTTTTGTTACAGATCTTGCTGGAAGAAGGAACTTTGATACTGACAGTCTCAATTAAAAATTAGAGTAATCTTTCACTCATATCTTTTTCTATTTTTATTTAGAACCATTCAGTTACTCCCCCCCCCCCCCCCCCTTTTTTTTTTAAAAAAAAAAAAGGCAAATATTTATTTCTGCAAATTTATACTTTTGGTTGTGTCGTAGATGAAAGGATGAACCACTGAAGTAATGGAATTAAATATCACTTCACAGTTTTTATTTATAGACTTAGCTGTAGCTGTTCAGATGTTCAGAAACTAAGTTCAGCATTGGACAGTATAGGTCTTTCTGAAAAAACTAATTTTAAAGAATTGGCAATTTTTCAGTGCAGTTATGAATCTTGTTAGATAAAAAGGGCTGTGATAGGTAAAGTGACCTCATCTGCTGAGATTTAGTCTCCATCTGCTATCTTGAATCTCTGGGATTTGGGAAATCAGTATGCTACCACTATGGTAGCAGATGTTTAACTTTGGAGGACTTCTGAACCCACTGGAACAGTGCAGTATCACCAGCTTGCAAAATACTATGAAAATAATCTATGTTTGATACTATGAGGAAAGCAAATAAGAAATTTCAGTCTTAGCCTGCTTGACCTTCACAGAAATTTCTTCTGAACCCCTATTAAAGCATACAAGTAACTATCCGAAGGGATACATAATATACTGATTTTGTCATCTGCTGATGAATTCCCCACCTTTTTGTTCCCACATTGATATGAAAATGGCTGAGCCCCAGCTTCCCCAAAGCACATCCAGCTTCCTGCTGGTCACAAGAGAAAACAAGTGCCATCCCTCACAGATGCCAACTCTAGCACTGTGAGAGTAGTTAAGGGTTTTTTTCTTCCACTACTTCTGGGGAGTGTTTTCAGAACCCCAGTGCTTTAATGATCCAGTATCCAACTTCCCATCAGAATTTATTCGGGCACATTCTAGATGCATTTCTTCTACTGCTCAGAATAAATTATATTTCAGATGGTTTGGGTTTTTTTTTTCTTCTTTCCTTAGAGTTTACATGTACTCTTCTACCTACACAAAGCAATTCTCTCTCTTCTCAGCCTCAGGTTAAATGAAACGATCCCTTTCACACTTACCTGGTATCATAGATTCTGTCTCCCTATCATTAATTTTGCAATCCTTCTCTGCACTTATTCAAGTTTGAAATCACATTTTCTAAACAAAAGTATTGTATTTGAGATGAGGCCTTGCCTGTGGCTGGTCAGCAAGTATAGCTATACCCTTGTTCTGTTGAAAACATCTCTGATAAATTTTAGTTACACACTTGTCTTTTCCATGGCTGCAAAATATTTGTGCCTGATAGTATTTCTGGGATGATCCTGAAGGCCCTCTCTTTCTCAGTGATCTATTACTGATAAGCACTTAATTTTTAATTAGAGGTTTCATTAAGTAACCCCACATTCCTGGCCTTGCCTTTTTACACGATTATACTTCAGGCCATTTCTATTACTCCAATCTTTGATGACATTCATCTCATTTATGATGTATTCCTTTGAGTTAAAATGATAAAGGATAGCCTTATGCTGTTAGTAATCTCTATCAGATCTCAGCTTTTGTACAAGGATTGTGGACTGGAACATTAATTAAAGCTGATTCTGGAGAACTCCCTGTGGGCTGCTCACCAGTTTCCTTTCCTACACTGTCTTACCTCTGTCCTATTCGTTTTACCTTGGAAACCCTAGTCCTCTTCTTCTCTCATTAACATTTTTCACATGACACCAGTAACTTTGAGCAAACAACTTTAAGCAAACACCTAAATTTCATAACAAATAATCAACTCAATACAGTTGCAGTATTCACACATTGAAAGGAATTTTCACATTTGGAGCAGAGCCCAAATTGCTACACGATAATGACAGACTTCCCATTGTTTCAGCAGTTTTGGGAATAAATCTGCAGGGATCTGTGTTGCAGATTCTCCTAACCATCATGTGCAAGAAGTCTTAGCTGCCAAATGTATACTTAACTACAGTCTGGTTTAATGGCTTTTTCTCAGTTAAAAGCTTCTTAAGTAAGAGCACTCATTGAGAGAATTCCTTTAGGTCAGAGAAAGGAGGAATACCACTTCTTAACAAATATCCTGAAGATGCTGATAAATTATTAGCTGCTGGTTAGTTATCATTTTCATTTCAAGAGACACGCAGTTTAAATAGCAATAGTATCACCTTGCATACCAAAAAACCAACTTCTGTCTTAAAAATATGTGCATAGAATTTTTGGTCTTGATAGACAGTTTTGAAATCAGTAAGAATGAAATTCTAATGTATTTATAAAGAACTGATATCACTGCTCTTCTACTTTAAATATAGAAAGTCCAAGACTAATCTGATGAACTAAGTAATATGAAACTTGTGACTTCTGCTGACTGATATGTACACAACAAATTGTATGGAAGTTTGCCTGGAATATGGTCTATGGGTCAAACTGGTGATATTCCTTAATGAAGTAATATATATCTAATAAAAGCCTTCATATTAGAGTGAACATCTGGTTCTCTCTACATACCTTGTTATCAAGATCATTGTTTCCGGCCACCACAGTTAAGATGTCCCTTCCTTACAATACAGTGACCTGGAAAATGTGAAGTAGAATCTTTTCTGAATCAGAGGAGGAATTTCAACTATCATAGCACAAGGACATGGTTTGTCAAGCCCTTTTGGTGGATGCCAGGATGCTGTCAAATGCAATTGTTACCTTTCACAGGCAGAAGCAAGTTTATAGCCCTCTGCACCCTTCAGCTCCCACAAAGCAGACAAAGCTAAAAATAAAAGGGGAAAAAGTAATTCAGTTTTATGATACTTTTCACTCTTCTTTCCCTCTGTTTTCTCCTAGCTTGCACAGAAAATGATCAGTTAAAGACAGAAACCTTTCTAGCTATCTGAAGTCTTAAATTGGGATTAAGGTTGGGAGACATCTGAGATTTCCAAGTTTTGCCCACTGACTTTTTCCTTTGAAGTAAACTCAAGGCAAGATGAGAAATGTCAGGTGGTTGCTAAAGGTTATTTTTGCTATGAAATGCTAAACATTGTGGGTTTTTCTCCCAAACTCTTATTGATTCTATACAGAGGTTTAATAACAGAAGTAATTAAAAAATTGTGAAGAACTATAAATTTATATGAGGCTATAATCATACAAATAAATCTGCATTGCATTGTTTTGCCTCTGATATTTATTGTGTTTGAATTTAATTTATCTTGAAATAGAAAGGAATTGTTAGCCCCAGTAGATAGGAGATTCTGCTTAATCTTGAGCATAAAGGGAGGTCTAGGGGTTTAATAGAGAAGATGCATTTATTTGGGAGCTAATGCTGCTCCCAAGTCAGTGTTAAGAACATTTTGACTCCGGGAGTAAGCCTCAGGAAAGCTCTGTGCTGACACAAAACCAGAAAGCTGAAGGGAAACTATTGACCCCATCACTTTAATTAGAAAAAGAGTTTAAATCTAGCTACCCATGTATATTTATGAAGTAAGTAAAGCACACCGTTATGGCTTCTAAAATTATAATATCATGGATTAAGGCCATAATACATTTATTGTACAAATTATATTTCATACTTAGTAGGGAGGATGAGAGAACAATGTAACATAAAAAACAGTAACAAGAACAAAAACTTCATATTTTCATAGTCCTTTAGCTGTTCATAGTCATCTGTGATTACTAGTCAAGTCACCATTGCAACAATTTTAAAGAGGAATAAAAAAAGATCAGGCCTTCACTGTAAAAACAGGGAAACTGAAGCAAAGGAATGCTATGACCTCTGACTTCTATAGACACAAGTCTCATACTACATGAGTATCCCAGTTAAGACTGATTTTTCAGTTGCATATCTAAGCACTTAAAGAAGTACCCCATAATTTTCTTGACTCATTGCTATATTAGAATAATGGTTAATGTATTTTGCCTTTCTGTCCTACTAAAAGTCATGACAAGATGAGGAGCAGAATTAACCATTCTGCCAGTTTCTGTACTCTGCTGTTCCTGTGGGCCAGGGGGCTGCTTGCAATGGACACAGTGTTATTATTATCCTGAGGAGATTTTAGGTGTAAAAAGTCAGAGTCGGTAAAATTTTCCTTGGGGATTTCTCTTGCTCTGATAGACCCTTCTTGTCCACTTTGACCAGCTCTTGAAGATGGTTATTAACAAGTTAGTCTATTCACCTTTTCAAGGTGATATTCTAGTTTCAGAACAATTTTCATTTCATGACAGAAATACAAATAATTCCCAGTTCTTCAAATAACATAGTGGTAACTCTCTGTGCTAAAACACTGCTCTCTGTTTGTAGAAGAGAACTCTTATTTCAGGAATTAAACTTCCAGCAAATGCCAAAAAGGGTCAGTTAAAAAAAAAAAAAAATCCATTTCTTCTTCAAAAAGGCAGACTTTCTTTATCCGTGTAATTATATTCAGGACCAACTCTTTGCTGAATAAAAAGACAACGATTAAAATTCTACCCTTCTCATTAATCTTTGTATCAGTCCATTCTTTATTATGAAGTGGGTTGAATACATCGTCTATCACAAGTTCACATATTTCCCGTAATTGAAAGAAATCATATATGTAGAATTACTTTTTCATCCTCAACATGTGACTGCCAGTCATGTTTTACGACACAGGTTTCTGGTATTTCTGTTCTTTTCCAGACAAAGTAAAATTTCAACACTAGAATAGAATAAGTCTAAGCTGATGCAGATTCAGTACCAATCTTTATACCACCATCTACATTGTTCGATTCTTAAAAGCTTTTGAAGATTTTTTTAATTTGGATATCTGTGGCTTATAAAAATCTGAAAATGTTAGACAGGAATTTGCTCTACCTGAGCAGTCCCTGCAATGTTTTAGAAAGAAAAGCTACTTCATAGATCTATAAGCACTGGCCAACATGGTGTCACTATTCCAGTCAGGGAAATTATCGGAAAGTGATAGGTGAACTTTTTAACAAATATTTTATTGAAATTTCTCCCTATTTTATATTTCTAAATTTAAAATTTTTAAAATTATATATTTTAAAAACTCTTTTGTTGTGGTGTGGACTACTTCAATTTTTGATTTAAGAGCAAGAGAAGGGAAAATTTGGATTAGTGGTTAATGATAGCAATAAAAACAGCCAGTTATATTCAATAAGAAAATCTATTCCAAACCAAAAAAACTAATCAGAACGAATTATCAAGAGGAAAACCTTGGTCATTTCTATAGCAGTATCAAGAGGCACAGTAATATTCAAAGCAAAAGCAGGTATGAAACAGCTGGTAGCACTAGAACATCCACACCCTGAAAGTCTCTCACCCTGCTTTTCCATGTCCATATTGTCCTGTAAATTTATGATCTTTATAACCAACATGAGACAATACAACTGTTGTATATTGCTTAACCAGGTGCCAAAATCCCATATTTGACCTAATTCTTATTATTTTAATGACATAGTCTTTTGGAAATTTATGACTGGATATGAGAAATGATCCTTTGAAGTGATAACATTAAAAGTGAATCTGTAAGAGACTTGTCCAAGATTCTGTGTGTTGCCCTTGAGATTAATCTTCTTGTATCTTAGTAAATCTACCACAGGATGTGTGCCTAAGTACTGTACTGAGCCTGAAGCCATGTTACCTAAGATTCGCTGGGCCTGCACAACATGAAAAAGGGAAATTGTTACTAAAGATAAGGTTATTGAGCAATGATTCAGTCAGGGGAACAAAGCAGCTCCACTGCTGCAAATGTTGCCCTTTGGGTATTATTTAGATGTGTTTGCCAGACCAGGGAGAAACAGGAAGAGTCCAGACCATTTTTGCCACTTTGTCACTTTGAACATTTGTTCTAGTTTCAGTTCTTTGAACATCCATGACTTTCAGTTCTAGTTTTCTAGCACCAAAGCAGAAGAAGAAATAGGATGAGCTAGTGAGAAGTACCTCAAAACAGGCGCTGTCTTGTTGTTCACTGGGAAACCCAAACTTGGGTGTTTTCATCCTGACATTCTAAGGTAGCCACAAACATAGATTTTGATTAGCTATATCTAAGGCTACTACCCTCAGCCTTGTGGCAAATGTTAGCCCCTCTCCCTTTCATCCAGTGAATATTAGAGTACTTTTATAAAGTATAACAGTTTCCAGAAAGAGAGAGAAAATGTATATCCACAAGAAAGATGTTTTATTAATACAAAATTATGCTACAGTGGCAAATTGTTCTTATTGACTGCATTTTGTATCAATCGTACTTTGCCTTTGTATTTAAAAAAAAAAAAAAAAGAGTTTTTAGTGCACTATAGGTAGTGTTGTTTTTTTTTATGCACAGGTGTATTCATGCTGGATCATGCTTTAACCTCCATACTGACTAGAACAGAAATCTGGGGTATGGCTGAGACCTAAGTAAGAATCAGTCATTTACTATGCAAGCTGAGGGTTGAAGCACTGATCTGTGACATGAGATGCCCAGAAATGTGTCTGTTTGCAAGATATCTGGAATGGAAAATGAGAGTCTGAACTGAGCAGCTGTGAAACATTCATTTAATTCTCCTGTATTTTGTGTGAAATCAAACTTTCCAGCCAGTTGACTGGGGTCTCTTGTTGTGCATTTCCCAAACCCCAGAAATTTCCTGACATCATTTTTTATAAGCATCATTACATTCTCCCAGTTTTCTTCACTTGTAAGAAGCTGTTGATAAAATGGTTCATTCAGAAAAATCTATCACTGTAAATAAGAAGCCTTGCACCCTTATTCTCCCCACATAAAAATCAGAGGTCATTTAGCATTGGATTTGAGCTCACACTTACATAAAAAATGTATATTGAACTTGATGTAATTTTTTTCTCTTTGATTTTTTAATCCAAATGAAGCCCACGAACATTATCTGAATTTCACATTCAACTAATAAAATCAAGTCACTGGGCCTCTATTAAATTGGTGGATATCTGTTAGATATGGAGATTTTTTTATATCTGTAATATGTTAAATCCTTTTTATCTATGTCATTGAAATCTTGAATTTCACATTCTGATATAAACAACACTTTATATAAATCTCCATAGATAAAGAGTAGGATTCAGCTCAAAAATTAAGACACTTAAGTTAGGTGCCTACATGTAGGTGCTTGTTTATGTACTAGCTAAGTACCCATCATACAGAGACAGCAGAGCTTACATATATATTAGCATCACCTTACATTTTGTCAATGATTGCATCACCGTGAGATATAATGATGGTTTAGTTTTTTATGCAGACACCTAGTGAAAGATACCATACCCGTCTTCACTCTTACACTAGTTGTCTTTTTTTGTTTGGTTGACATAAGTCATCTGAGTCATTTAAGATAAGCCCATGACATAAGCACAAACAACCAAGTGAGACTATATCCAGTCCTTTGTACATTCAAAGGGTTATAAGGAGCAGGAAAACACAGTGCACTTTCTTGTAAGAAGGAAGTGTTTCAGGTTTGGGGATTTTTTTGCTATGCAGTGTTGTATTTAGGGTACTTTTAAAGTGCTTTTATTTATTTTTAAATTATTTTATTTTTCTTGTTTTCTTACATATTGATATGGCTTGTAATGGTTTGGGTGATTAATAGGAGGGCTTAGTTTTTTTAACATCTTTGCTGTAAAATCTCCAACATTTATTTCTACTGCTTGAAACAAGGTAGAGAGTTCTATGGATCTGAAATTCCCAGTGGCTGTGTATGATGTTATACTTCAAAACTCCATTTAGAGGACAGAAAAACACAGGAAATTAGAGTCCTCTTTACTGGTCCCTAAGTATCTCTTAAGCATTTGTTTTGTAATCTGAACAGTTCATTTATTTTGTTCATTTTTTATTTTTAAATGGGGGGCTGTTTTACAAAATGCCAAGGTCAGTATTACAATAATAATAAGAAATGAGTTTTACTGCTTCTAACAGCATTTAGTTCCTCCTGTACTGCAGAGAATATGACATTATACACCCAAAAAAATCTCATTCACACAGACATTTTCTGCTTTACTGCTTGACTTTCTGTGAATAAGTAACCTTTCACATTGCAAAAAATTTTGTGGCAAATTATCTTTCTAAATAGAGTTTATACATACTACATTTCATGCTACAAAACCAAAAGCGAATAAGAGGGAGAGAGATTGCAACCTGTCTTGTAAAGGTTTATCAGTAGGGAAAAAAAATTGTATATTTCTTATTGCAGTTCATTATCATTGCTGTATTACCACTGGTGAATGTTGTTATGCATTAAATATTAAAGTCTGGAGATTGTATTTCTATTAATCTAAGATACTGTTGAATCTCTTTTTTAAGTGTAAAACTTGCCTTCTCTATATGGAAAGTTCAGCAGACATTTTTCTTTTTTTTCCATATGCAGAGTAGCATCTGCAGGGTTGTTTCCCATGCTTAGGTAGAGAGCTATTGCAGCACATATACTTTCATGACAAAGAAGAATACCATCTTAACATATAATTAACTCATGGAACACTACCACAAGATAATATCGACATCAAATGCCTAGCATGATTACAAAGAAAACTAGACCTTCACAATTCAAAATGAAACTGAACTGTCAGCGTTAGTATGCTTTGAAAGCAACTCTCCCTATGTGCAGCCTGGTTCTTCAAAGTTTCTTGACTGCCACATCAGCATGATTTCTTAAACTAAGGTAAAATATTAAAGAAAAACAAGGGAGATGTACAGTCAAACTAGAATTATCCAAGCACCCACAGATGAAATTAGATACATAATAGTATGTAAGGGTCAGCTGACATGGGTTGAACACAAGTGGAAATTAGAAATGTAATATAATCAGATATTCTGAGCATTCTACTATTGGTCTCACTTTGTCTAAGTGCTTTCAAAAATGAAGTCCTTGAACATTTTTAATCTAAATTGCATCTGAAAGAGGATGTGACAGCCAGATCCAGAAGAGGGCTTACAATGTGAATATGACAGAACATAATATATCTATACTCAAAGCAGTGGTCAAGCCTTGATTGCTGCTTCTCAGTTACTCAAGAACTGCTGTAACTAGATCTGGTTTCAACATGAAAACCACCATAAATACCTACAGCTCTCACATACCCCACACATATGCAACCAGCAAGCATACTTCCCCTTGTTCCCAGAAACTCTATCAAAAGTAACTCCTTTGTTTTAGAAGGAGAAATTAAATTCCTCAACAACAAAAAAAAATCAACAATAATATGGGTTTAATAATAATTATGATTATTCCCATGTACATATGGCCAGTGCCCTTAGATAGGGTGAGGTAGGTACGAATTCCCTGCTAGTATTGGGCCAATATCTAGATGCCCTTTCCCATGAAAGTTTGGACCAGAGGATCTTTCAAGGTGCCTTCCAATCTGAACTATTCTATTCTATTCTATTCTATTCTATTCTATTCTATTCTATTCTATTCTATTCTATTCTATTCTATTCTATTCTATTCTATTCTATTCTATTCCTATGCTACGCTATTCTAGATTCTAGATTCTAGATTCAAGATTCTAGATTCTAGATTCTAGATTCTAGATTCTAGATTCTAGATTCTAGATTCTAGATTCTAGATTCTAGATTCTAGATTAGTGTTTCATGTCAAAAGTTATTGAATAAAATGCATTACCAGTGTTTTTTCTAACCTGCAATTCCTGAATTCAGAGAGTGCCTACCTACAATTCTGAATGAGGCCTAGGAGGGAAATAAAATGTAAGACAAATGCCTCTATCTTCATTTCTGCTCCAGTGGAAAGCCCTGCAGAGCAAGAAACGTTTGTCTGGAATGGTTTTCATGTGTCCCTCCTTGAAACATTTAACCAGGGTGAGCTGTGAGACCTGCAGCTCTCCATCATTGACATCCAGTGTCCTATACTGGGGAAGAAGCTGCGCTGCTCTTCTTTCTTTGGCTGTATTCACTGTGTTTACCCAAACACTGTCTAAAGAACATTTACCCAGTGCATGATATTTTTACACAATGGATCTTGTCTCAGTCACTTAGTCCATGTCTACATGGTAAGCCATGGACCTTCAGCACTTGGATGAATTGCAAGTGTCCTGCTCACAGATCTGACTGATTGTGCAGTGGCTCAGTGTGGTGTAGCCCATATGTGCAGATTCCTTCTCGACACACCAGTGCACTGGAGGGTGCCCGTACACAGCCAAGCCTCACAGGGGCACTGAGCCAAGAGCTGTTCACACAATTCATACTTACACCCAGCCTTAGGGAGTTAGAAAACGTTGGCCATCAGGGTCCATTTCATGTTCTTCCCTTTGTTTTACTACCATGTCATTTCCTCCAAGAATAAGCCAGAGGTATGGCTTATTCTTGGATAACAATGTCTCATATCTTATGCTAACTCTGGTAGCAGAATATTTCTGGAAGTTATGGTGGCAGGGCCTAGAGGCTGAGGAATTGGAACCATAAACAACCAATAATAAAAAGTGATACATGACTGCTGGTAATAAAATATAAGAACAGAACTCTAAGCATTCTAAACCTTATAAAGTTATTTCAGGTGTTATTCCTCTTGCACTTTACGGCACCAGTTAAATGGAAAGGAACTTATTTCCAGAAAAGATTTTTTTTTTCTTTCCTGCAGAGTGCATTTCAGTTTCACAGAAATCTCAAATAGCTTCAAGTTGTGAATTCCTAATCATTAAATCCAATGTTTTTCAATCATAACTGTAAATGAGAACTCAGATTATTTTGGTGGTTATAGTATGCTGTGTTGCAGGGAACATAATCACAGAAGGCAGGTACACTCTTACTCTGGGTCTGAATTTTAATAAATTATTTCAACAAAAACATATTCATTACTGTGATAGCTGTTTTCCCTTCTCTACATTTAACTCCAAAACTGAACTATTAAATAAGTCAGTTTATTGAAATACTGAATTTATCCTACATTAAGTCAAAAATGTTAATTGCTCACCAAACTAAGTATTTTATAAAGTCTTGTTTCCCTATAAAGAGATTTCCCATAAATTTAACAGACTACTTTATTCTCATCACAAGAGCACACTAGAGGAGAGAGTCACAAAATAAAGGTGACTTTTATTGTTGTTTTTAGCTAGCTGTAAAATTATAATATTACCTCTCTATTAATATACTAGACAGTAAACAGCTTCCACAAATATTCTAAAAGATTTTATACAACAGCCATTACCACCAAAATTTAGAAGAATATAAATTATAATATAATTTTGTAACAGATTGGTAATATAATGAAAGAATCTTCACAACTAAAATTTGTTAGATTGAGATCTATAAAATACAATAACTTCAGATACATGTGATAGACATAACACGTATTTCCTCTTAAATAATATTTTGATCTCCCCTGGAGAAATCTTACATCCACAGACACTGAAAAGCTGAAATAATATGAGTATAGGTTGTGTCTGTGAGACTTTTAAGTTGAATTCTGAACACATTTATTCATTTGTCAGACTTCTAAAAAGTTTAAAGAAGTCACTTAAGATTAAAGAAGTCACTTTGATGGTATTCAGCCACTGCTAATCAGTCTGTGCTATTAATTAAAACTTAATGACGTGAATCTTTGTGTTATTGAGAAAGTGTGGTTTATAATTACACAAGAATTTAAATAACATGGCTAAAGTAATGCTAAAAGGGCAAAACCTCAACAGTTTGCTTACAGAATGAAGTAAGATTTCATAACTAAGCTTGTCCATTGAATTAATAACAAACTTGGTAAGTTTTCCCTTTGCTTGATAAAGTTGATCACTTTATATACTTTCGTAAATCAATCCAGCACAAATATTCTGTGGAATTTTAGTCTATATGTTGCAGATACAATGGAGAGTGTTTTATAAGTCAGCACTTAAATGACCACCAGGTCATAAATTTCAATTCAATTAGCTTTTTAATGTAATACATTAAGTCTTGCAGGTCTAGTCTTAATGTGAAATAACATAAGTATTTTACATCTTAATTATATTGTTTCTATTAGAGAAAATCAGGAGATACTGCCCTTGAAAACAGCTGTTTGCCACTACTCTAGTCAATAGTATAATGTTTAAGTCAAGATTTTTTTTTCTAGTTCTACACTGAATCTGAAGAATAAGAAATTGTTTCCATTGGGTCCTGCATTTTCACTACATAAACATCTTCAGGGTCTGCTCCTATGATGTGTGAGGAGCCAAACTGAGAAGGACCTCAAGTCCCCTACCCATGACCTTCAGTACATCTTATTCCTGTCATTTGAAATGTTATCACTCCCCTCTTTCAGATTCTACCTCAAAGACAGAAGAACCGATGGCAACGCTTTGTCACAGAGGGACAGGGCTGGGCAAGGGTGCAAGTTGCCCAGGGAGGCTGTGCTGGCTCCATCCTCAGAGGTTTCCAAGCCCCAACATGATGCAGCCCTGAGCAGCCTGGTCTGAGCTCACAGCTCTGAAAATCAGTTTGGACTAAGTGATTTTCTGAGCTCCTTACTTGGGCTGTTTGGATACTAACAGGTTCCATCCTCTCCCACCATTTTTTTTGTTGTTTGTTTTGTTTTATTTTCCAAAGTATATATATAAAAAAATCTTTCCTGTATTTTTCTCCCTCTATTTGTCCTTCAGCTTCAAATGAATGTGTCTAAATGAAAAAACATTTGCTTTCATCTTATTTATTAGATAAATCCAAACCAGTGAAGACATAGAAAAGTCTCACTGAAGAAAGACATTAGTTATAAGTTAAAAAATTGTTAATTCTGAGGTTTTTTGCTGCTGTAAAGTACGAAAATAAAAATACTGAATATGTTGGGTTTATTCTGTTTTTGAATGTAATTAAATTAGTAATACCTGATTTTCATTTAAATAAAAAATGTAAATAAATAGTTTTTAGCCAGAAATGTAACTATCAAGATCAAATTTCATTTTAAACAGATTAATTTTAAATTGTATATATTCATGGATATATGCATATGATGTTGATTAAAAAAAAAAAAAAGAAAAGCAATCACCTTTTAAAATCTAGGCTTCAGGGAAAGATATTTACTAGAGCTAAGAGCAACACGAGTAACTTTTACTGTTACTCAAGTAGACTGAGTAACAGTCTGTCAGCACTACTGAAACAAGTACTACTTAACTGCTTGCAAATAATTCACAATTTTTAAACCATGTATTCCTGTGCAAATTGCAATCTCTGTGTTAGTACTTGGCCTTCTGTGACTCTTGCTGCAGATTCAACTGGACATGGTACCTTTTCTTCCTATTACAGACTTTTTGTTCAGAGTTAACTCAAACTGTTTATTTAGAGATACTACTTCAGGTTTAGGTGTGTTTTCTATGACCAGGGAAATCATTCTTGCCTGTGCTATGTGGCTTTTGAAATATTTCTGGGAAAAGTAATGTGGCAATATCAAGTACTATTTTAGGGTTAGATTCCTGTAGACAGCCCCACTCTTGACAGAAAACTGGCTAACAGGTGTAGGCAATTGTAGATGGCTCTTGACTTATTTCCACACCTTCTACTTTTTCTTCCAGATTTCACAAAAGGCAGATCAAAACATGAGCCTGATCCATTATTTATTTTGATAAAGTAAGAATAAAATCCATGCAACTCCTCACGTCCTATAGAATGCATAAAACCAAGAAAGTTTGTGAAAGGTTCCAGGAAGGGAAAAACTGAACTTGCAAATTTATACACAAAAAACAATGAAAAGAAAAAACAGCTAACAATAACTAGAACAATGATCAAAAGAGACGCATTAGAAGATAAACTTTCTAGAGCACCCAACAGAAAAAGCTTTAAAATTGATAGGTTTTTTTCTCCAATTAAATTCGTCCAAGAAAATCCATTATATAGGTATTTTAATTTATAGTGTTTTCTTTACTATTTATTTATTGGTCTTCTAGAAAATATTTACTTGAAATTTTGCTCCAACAATTCACTTTTATAAGATGAGGGTTTTTTCATGAGCTTAAATAGTGACATTAAGAAAAGGATAAAACCCCACACATTAAAACATTTTCTTCCTATTTATTAGAAGCATTAATTAAATTCTGTCATTGTTCATTGCTCTAAGTACTGCTATTCATCTATAGTCAATTCTGTTATGTATTGGTGTTTTATGACAACAAAATATAAAATTATGATAGAATAATTTTAAGAGGACATAATGCATATTTAAGGATATATGGGCAAAATATTATTAATGAGTTGGGCAATGTATTATTAATGGGTTAATAAATAAACACCCTTACCGAAAATACACACATTGGAAGAGAAAAATAAAGCCACTGTAAATACCAAATGTCAGCATTTTTCACTTACTCAGTTAGAAGACACTCCCTCAAGACATGTGAGAAATGCAAAAATATCTGTATGATAGCACCACTGTATATCTGACAATTTTTATCATGTGTTGTGTTTGAGATAACCCATACATTATAAGCAATCTCTAGTTAAATAGATATAAAATTAAAAATAACATTTTCCATTGTATAATTCAGTCAGTCATATTTAATGTTGAAAAGATACTCAGCTTCTTATTAAATCTTATAAAAATATTTATCCCAAGTTTCAAGAAAAAATATATACCCCAAGTTTCAAGCTCCTTTCCTTAAAATATATTAGAAATTTGAGCATGGAGGGATGGTGGAACATTCCTAATACTTCAAGAGTATCAAATATTTCCGAGTCATTAAATGAAAGCAATGAATCATTACATGTTCTGGCATTGCTTATTAATACATCACTGAAGCCGAGATTTATCCTTACGTTGTAGGACCTAGAATAGAAATATCCTTCATAATTAATTAATTGAAAGACATATAATGTTGGATTGTTAATCTGCAAGTAACAGTTATTCTCAACAAAATATTTTTTAATTGGGTTAGAAATGAAAACTGAATCTGCTAGCAAAAGTGACATATGTTTCCTACAATAGAGTTACTCTCTTTGGCATATAGTTTCAAATAATTGTTTTAATGACACAGTTAGTTTTGCTTCTATCTCCATGCATATTTATGCGTTGAAAAAATTAGATGCTAGAACAGAGGAGAGGCTACCTAATCTCTCTGAAGGTCTGGACATTTGAAACCACTCCTATAGCAGGAAAGTGCAGCCTCATAGCACAGGGTGAGGGTCATCCTGGGGTCTTTTCAAAAAATGTTCAGCATTTATTAAGTCTTTTAAATTAAAAATCCAGGCTGCTTACAGGAAGCTCAAAAGGTACAAAAATCTAGGCAAGGTGTTCATTTTAGTGTTGCTAATTTTCTCCCTCCCAGAGGCTCAGAGGAAGCAATTGCCACTAATTTGCATTATCTGCTAGCTACGGAAGGTGGGTTCCAAACACTTTTACGTTGGTTTTTATGATTTTTTTTATTTTTATACCAAGTATTTAATTGACTTTCACTGTTTATGAAAATCCTGTTCAGAGAAATCTTTGCTACAGAGACTTTTCAAGTAGCTTTGACATTTCCCAGTTAATTCTATAGTTCAGACGTGAGATGAAATTTTTCATTAACACCAGAGACAAGTTGTCAGAGCTCATTGTAAACAAGAAACATTCAAATGGCTTCCATGAAGGTGTGGAGCCCTTTTATACAATTTTAAACTGGGGCCATGCAACAGGTGAAAAACTAATCTCGGGTCACTCATTATCATTCATTTGCAGTTCACTTTGCCAAAATTCTGCTCTATGTTCCTGAAAGGTGGCAAGACTCAGGGATACCACTGCTCCATTACAAGAATCCAGAAAATTTGGTTTGAGTATACAAGCATTGAATGTCTGGATGATTATATATGCTTATTTCTAGTACCACCAGCAGAAGGAAGTTTGCCTTCTGCAGTTATCAGTTTCAGATTGTACAGGTTGCATGAGATGGAGCAGAATTCATTAAATTTCAACGTCAGACATGCCCTTTATAATCAAACTGAACTATTTTGTAATGTCAGAGTTATCATACAGAAATAAGTCTTGTCATCCCTTTTACCATATTTCCTGCCAATTTAAACCAATTAATCAGTAAAATATAATTAAAATTATCCAAATCTTAAGCAGAAACATCAACTACAGAAAATAAAAAAGTATTGAGATTTGTTAAGAACAAAACAAGTTTTTCTTTTGACTGTCTGATGCCCCTTAAAACCTTTGCTAGTGGTTGTATATGACTTTGAAGAATTCAATGCACAAAAAACCACATCTTTCTTCCCGGCTTTCTAAAACGGACTTTCAATTCATTCTCATCTCTACAAAAGAGAGGATAATATTATTACTGCCTTGACTGTCTTCTTTTTCTTTCACATCTAACTCCAGTTTGTGTTTCCTGTACTGGTTCCTTTGGAAAATGAATGGTGACTTCCAAGAAACACAAAGCAATCTTTATATACAGTAATTTTCATTCTATTTTTCAAGAAACATTTAGGGAAATCAGAGAGACAAAATGTCTTTATGACCAACTTCTTTGCTAAATCTTTAGAAAATCCCACTCTAGCTGATTTTTCTTAGAGCAATAGATATACTTCTTGAATATTTATTTCAAAACAATCAGGTTCCACTCATCCAAAATTATTTTCTCATTTTATGCACAATTCTTACTAATTGGATATAAATTATTGGATATAAATTATCCGATTACCTCAAGAAATATATTTTTGAGAAATATAGTTGTCCAAGTGATGACAAATAATTATGTTAATTATCCTTCTGTTTCTCCTGATTATTCCTGTCCATTTCCCAGCTCTCTTCTTTCTCCCCTCTGTGATTTTCCTTCTTAGCCCTGAGCAGAAAGCAGAAAAACAGTCCTCTGGCAGCACGGAAAATTCACTGTTGACGTAGAGAGGGAGGGTTGTTTTCAGAAACTCTATCTAGGTGTCTATTTGAGAACCACAGGAAAACAGCTTTTGACATCATCATGAAATTTCTTCATGAATTCCAGATCACTTCATGAAAGCTGGCATGCTCCTTCCATCCAAAAATATTTTATAGAATACTTTTTAAGTTGTATGATTCATGAAGCTTTTGGAATTGATAGTTGTCTTCTTCCAGTGAAATAAGGTAGGAGACCTTATTTAACATTTGACTAGTTTTCTGTTCATTTTGTCATTTCTTTATAATTTCCAAAAGTTACTCTTCACCTCCATAACAGCCTTGAAAATTCTTTATCTAGCATTTTGTTAAATGCACCTCACCTCAGCAAATCAGGTTTTTCTTTCTCTTGCAGTGTGTGACATGTTTTCTCTCTTGTGAACATGAAGAGTACAGCTGTTAAGGCTCACAAGCAAAAGGAAGGTTTTGGGGCCAGAGACTTGTGAACTCTTTCAGTATAGATAACATTTAGATCAATCTCATCCATTAACAGCCTCAGGATAAATAGGTTTTCCCTAGTCCTGCACCTTCAGGGGTCTGTCTCCTTCCTGTATTAATGCCTTGTGATGTGTCTTTATGATGGGCCAAGCTAGATTAAATTAATTGGTATGCCTAGGAGCCTGATGTCTTTGGGCAGGCACAACCTGAACTTCATCCTCTCATGGAGAAAAGAAACTGTCTGGCTGATCAGTGGGTGCAAGGAGGATTTAAAAGCAGCTTCTCTTCGGAAGGTGGTGTCTACAGACGTAGTCGTGGAGAGATCTGTAGTGCTATTTTTGAGCTGAGACAACACCTGGCACTTGTCCTGTGTGATCAACACTAAGAGGGAAAGGCTATTGTCTTTAGCATATCTGCAACTCACTTGTAATTGCAGTAACATTGATACCAAAGATTAAAAATATGTATCTATTCACAGGTATGAATAAATTTATATTCTTCCTGAGCTATTCAATAATTCCATGAACTCTCCTGTCTCTTTCCATGTGTTTCTGCAGACACTCCATAACCTTATTCTTTGCACAATATGCATCTTTCTTTATAATTTTAGTGAAACTGCAAAATCAAACGAGTTAAACATTGAAACAGAAAGGATTTGGAAGCTACTACTATTCAAAAAATCTGCTCTTCCATAAAAGGTTAAAATATTTCCATTACTAATGTGGTAAATGGAAATTAGTTCTCATCTGGCTCTGGTTTGAAGATATTTAATACAAGCTCATGTTATTTTAGTACATGCAACAGATAGAGCCTAGACAGAGATGTATTAGATTTATACATATTTTTCCTTCATCTGAGTTTTTTCTTAAAAAAAAAATGCCAGTATAGCTTTCATTTTCAGGGTTTTATACTGTTGTGCTAATGAGGTAGGAAAAATATGCTATTTTTGTATGCATATTAAAACTAGGAATGACATGGGTTGATGTCAAGAAGACAGAATGTAACTATCTAAAGATGCTTGTAGGAAGAACTGTTGTCACTTTTGTATTCTTTTACTGTCACAGCCACAACAATTCTACCATTTAATAAGCTATTAGAAAGGACACTTATCTATGAATTAATATAACCTTCATTTTGTTAATGTGGATGACTGTAATATGTTGATTTTGCTAAAAGTGTTGATTTCTTTGATTTTTGGCAAAGACACTGATTTCTACAATGGGTTGCATTCTAGCATGACAGTTTTAACATCATATAGCACATGGTTTTCAACAAAACACTTGCTAAGGCTGGGAACAGGCAGCATTACAATCCCTGCTAAGACTGTAATGATTTAAGCTACCAGCAGAAGAATTCTTTCGCAAAACTTCACCAAAGTGCAGTGGAGCACTGAGCGAGATATTACAGTGCCTGTGAGTTGATGCTTTCTAGAAAAAAGGCTTGGGACTACTTCAGCTGAAAGTACTTTAACAAGCAAAACCTCTGCAGTCTCTTCACAAAGATTTTCTGTGCAGAAAAACAGCTGTCTGAGGGAACATTTCCCGTATCATCACGTACCTCACAATTTCCACTACATGGTTCTTCATCCTTCTCCTACTAACAGACATGGACCAGGAAATACAGCTTAATAACCAACAACAATTGTCTCACATTATCAAGGATGACTTTGCTCTCTACCAACAAGACCAAAAAAACACCCCACCAAACCATTCATAGTAGAACGCAGTTCAAAATATGTCATTTTAATGTGTTTTCAGTGCTTTGGTGATTTTGATGTCTTTGATGAAGTCAGTGAAATGTTCATAATCTGTGTAGTGTTACATTTATGTATACACTTGCATATAATTATTCTTCTTTGCTTATTATAATGCCTTTGTAATATGTTAGTAATATAGTAAAAGAGATACAGAATAATTTATCACTAAATTACATGCTATGGCTTTACAGACTAAACTAATACTTTTTTTAAAAAAATTCTGTGGCAGAAAATAAGGCACAATGCTGTATTTAATCAATGACATTTATCAAAACTCATTAAGCAACAAGGTAGGCATATAATTGTGTTTTCACACAGAGATCTTAAGACATGAGCAAGAAAAAGGCTCACTATGAAAATCTGTTTACTGAAAACCGCTTGAAAGTCTTTAATCCTTCACCATGAAGCAGACATGCAGTTCTGGTCCTGAGGAAGGACGTGACAAGGGCAGAGGACAAGGGCTTTTGCCCTGTAAAGATCCAGAGTTGAATGGAGACGTAGAATGCAAAAAAGCATGTCGTGGTGGTGGAGTGAAAGACTGGATCAAAATGAATACACACCTGGGGTGATAATTCAGGTTGCCTGAGTAACCTTAGTTCAGGTGTTTCATAATTTCTGGGTTCCTCAGTTGCAGCCTTAGTGTTTCTTTGGCACAGTTCGGAGGCAGTGTAATAATAAGCCTTTACAAAAAAATTAACCATATAAAGCTGCTGAAAGAAGCTGATCTCTTTGGGGTACTCAGCAAGGATAGTCATGCTGAAGTTTCTGCAAGTACTTGAACCAGTGATGACACTGGTAACACTGCTAGCCTCCAGCTGGTCCTACCTTTCAGGGAATTAAGGCACACTTAAATTTCTCTGCTATTTTCTAAATAAGGGAAAGCAGACATTCATGAATGATAGAATTCATTGCTATCTCTTTAAAAAAATAATAAAATTACTAAATTCTGGGGGTTTAAAACACTTCTGCACCGAGTTCCCTGTGAGTCTTTCCCTCATCCTGGCCTCCTATTTAGTTCTTTTCCTACTACATCTCCCAAATTCATTTCCTCAGCCAGCTCCTCTCTGCCTCTTCCTATGTTGCCCCACAGCTTACTCCTCTCTCTTACCCCATGTAAGCCCTCATCCTATCCCTTAGCATAGGTGCTGTTATTCCCCCCTATTCAATTTCTTGAATCTTCCTCAGGAACATTTATTTCAGCTCTATCTATACTCTTCCCGTTAACATCTTTCTTTACCACAGTCCCTCTTGCTCCTGTCCTGTCCACATACAGACCCATTCCTGGCCTCCAGACATTTCCTTTCTCCCCTTCATCCTTCCTACATGGCATGAGAGGGCAAAGCTGGAGGGACAGGTTTTCTATTCTTAAGCTTTCTTAAGAAAAAGATCATTTTAATGAAAACTTTAACAAAATATCTGAGGGATATATTCAGCACAGAGTATTAGAGGCACAATGGTTTACTTTTGGCAGAGCTATCAGTAACTGAAAACGGAGGCTTATGATTGAAAGCCTCTGGCAGCCTCACTTATTGGCATCAGAACTCTGCCACCTATTACAACATGCTGTTTATTTAACAGTTTCTGTTAAATTAAATTACTTATCTTTAATCATGGCAGATATATTTATATCTGTTTTAAATAGCCCTCCAAATGTTTCTTTTAATTCTTGCACATAAATTCTAGTGTAATGAGGTAATGCTGCTGCATTTTCATGAGTATAATAAACCTCTTATGGTTTGGCCCAAGTTGAATATATCAAGGAAGAGAAAAAGGGAAGGAGGAGTTGGTATAATCAGAAATTAAGTCCCATTTAATATGTTAAGTTTTAGAAGTACCAAGGAAGTCCACAGTGTAAGGAAGATGAAACTGACAGGGAAAAGGACAGTACCTTCATTTGTACAAATATTAAAATATAGGGTTTAACTTTGTGAGTCTAATTCTGCTGTTATTTATGCTGATAAATCTTGTTTACTCTCCATGTAGAAGGAGTCATGAAATCAATAAAGTCAGTGGAGATAACCAGAAGTAAAACTAGAATCAGACTCCCCCCAAATGTAAATGAACAGCATAGAAAAAGAAAGATGATCTTTTGGACAGTGCTGGGGTGCTTATGTAGGAAAGCTCCCATAATGAAAAGTTAATGAAGTTTAAGGATATAAAATGATTAGAAGGGTAAAATAACAAAAGTATTTGTCAATATATTACTTTCTACCTGTGAGAACTACTTAAAAATGTCACTTGCTTATGTACAGTAATACTTTAATACCTTACACAAGATTCTACTGAAAAAAACTTAGATTTGGCTGGGACAGCATTAAGATCAACTTGTATTGAAAACACCATCTACATTTTATCAAAATTTTTTTTCTGATTCCAAATACAATGTAACCAAACACACACACCCCCATTGCCACAAACTATTAGTGATTCACAGAAACATAAGCAGTACAAAGGAAGACTAGAACCAAAAAGGTTAATTGTACAATCTTGCAATAAACTTACCAGCACTTGTAGTTTTTTTATTAGGTGTATAACATGGCACTGTATAAAATGCTTTTTCTTTACTCTCTTACCAGCGTTGTTCATGTGAATGTGAAAGTCTTACAGGCTGAATCCTACTGACAACAAGTTTAATAGCTCTGTTGTATAGCTTCTTTCTTCCTGAAATGATTTTCACTACAAATTTATGAGTTTTTCAATATATAAAGACTCTCATCTTTATTGTTCTTTAAATAAAGATTACAAATCAAATTAAATGCTGGAAAGTGAGAATGAGGATAAGTGAGAGCAATCATGTTCAAAAAGGTGATTTTAGTATATTTCCTTCTACTGACCAAAAAGTCATGATGCCTGGAATTGAATTATACAGTAACTCGAGGGTGAAAAAATGTCAGAAAACTGCAGAGTAGCGTGTGTTTAAAAAGTATTTCCTAACAGTGCAATATATCTACTATTTTTCTTACTCCTTCCCATCAAGAAGACCAATGCAAGCCTTACAGAAGACCACATCAGTCATTTGTTCCCATCTGCATCCAAGCACAAAGCTCTGGGTTGTGAAAAATGGCAGCCCAGCCCCAGACACTAGTCCTGAATGGAACGAAGCATCTGACTCTCTGCCTTGCCATGGGCTCTGCTCATCTTTCCAGGAGCAATTACAGCATTTTCTTTGTAAGTTTGCATATAGGCCAATGAAGAAACATTGCTCCAGTTAATACACAAGTGGGGGCTGTTTTAGACAGTCTGTTCCAACACATACTAAACTATTGACTACTGCACTATAGGAAAGACTAGATTTATTTCAGGTGCGAAATGGCTCTCCATGAGCTTCTCAGGAAGACCCACAGCAGAGAATCTGTATCTAGATGAGGTTAATAATTACAGGTAATATGTCTAATATATTAGAGAAAAAGTTCCTTAAGCACATCACAAAGAATAAAATTATTCTCCATTTTTAAGTAAAGTATTACCAGTTAAATGATAGCATCTTGTCACAGTCTTTTTATGTTCATTTTAAATGTTTCTTGCTATTATCCTTCTTGATACTTCCTTTGTTTATAAGTGATTTTAAAAAAATAATCCATCCTTTTCATTTTCTAAGCAATTATTTGTCATGTTAGAGATGTAACATATATAGATCTAGGCTGATAACTATCATAGCAGTGCTGCTGCAAGCTTTCTGCCAAGCATACCTAACATCACAAATGATTTCTACTGATGGGCTAATTCAGTGATATTGAGGTGCTATTTCCTTATATTTTATCCTCGTCCTATCCATGTATTGTTCCAAAAACAGTTCCCTGCCAAAGACATTAAGCTAATTAAAATAATAAAGCCCTATTTAGCTGAAACAAAGACTGTACTGAAAATTCTCAAGAGCAAAGGCAAATGAGCTCACTTATGATGTTTTGCCTTACACGTACCATTTTCCTTGTGTATATTTAGCTGGAATGTCATAGTCTCCCTCATAGTCCACTGAAACTTGTGATTTATAGTGTATTTTCCCATCTCCACTCACATTGCCAAATATAGTCTTATTAACATCTTGGGATTTTTCTACCATGGTCATCAAATAAGTTAAGAGAAAAAAAGAAAGTATTTCCTCACAACAAAATCTAAACTAAATCATTATATATGATCATCCACTCAATTAAATTCAAGTATCCTTTAACCAAGATCTTAATAACTGAAACCTATATAAATTGATAGCACTGTTAGATACTAAATGGCATGTATCTGTATCACAGGCACATTAAATGATAGTTAACTTTTCTAGGAGTCTTATCCAATAGTCAAGAGCTGACCACAGATTAGGCAAAATCTATCCTCTGTGTGTTGTCTCCCAAACAGCAGATGTGTTGAGAGACACTTGTAACCCATGTACTTTTTTGTAAATCAACTGGAAACTTCAGTATTTTTAGTGCATGCTAGAGTTCAATTAACACATTAATTGAAAATCCTCAAAGGAAAATAAAAGTCCAATAAACTTGTTACCAAACTTAATTTTAAGGAAAATTTCCTGGTTGAAAAAAACTAAACAAAGTTCTATTCAAACACATATATTTATTACAGAAAGTTGGCTTCAGCCTGAAATAAATTTAATTTTTGCAAATTAGTATCGTAAATGACAATAGAATATCCAATATCAGCCAAAGATGCAACCCAAGCTAGGGAAATGAGATTTACAAACAAGCAAGGAAACAAAAACCAGATAAATTCCTTTACATCAGTTTATACAGTCTGTTTCACAACACTCATAAAGATATCCTTTTTATTTCAGGAGTATACCTGAAATGGCTAGGATACATGTTAATATCATACCCCACTTTATTTTCTCACCGACATAATATTAAAGATATGTCACTAAGCTGAATTAATAATGGAGGTAAAAAATCCATTTTAAAGGATAGGCTTTATTCTATCTCAACTGCAGCCAGTGAGGCAAAATATCTCAAAATAATCACCTCAGCTAACGGTCTTTGTATTATATAAGGTCTGTGACCTTATTAGATAGCAAGACTGGATGCTCAGAGAGCATGAATGTAGTTTATTAACAAAGCATCAATGAAACCTGATAATCAAACTATAAGAACAAAGAATGGCAAGTAGACTAAGCCATAGATATATTGGCAGAGGACAGAATTACTGTTTTCTGAAGAACATCAAAGGAAATATACCACTCAAATGAAAACAAAAAATAGATTGTTAGAAGGGTTTATTAAAGAAGAGAGGAGGACAAAACACTAATCACAGTATTTGAGGGACTGACTGTTATTAATAGTTATAACCTCTATTAGCTAAAAGCTCTACTTACAGACCTGCACTGTGCTGTGCTAAATTCTATGTATTGTGTTTTCCCTATTCCTGCATATAGTAGAGATGCCAGGCCCTTCTCTTGATTCATCATCTTTGAGAATACAGGTGGGTGATGGAGGGAGAGTTAATTAGTTCTCCATATCCTAGACAAACTCTTAATGCATGGTCTCAAGTATGGCTGAGAATGCATTGTACCTGCTTGAAACACCAGTAGCTGGCAGTGTGATGGGCTCTACAATATTGTACCTGCAGCACCCCATGTGCTTGAGCCCTGAGGACAGCACATGGGATCCTTTGGAGGACCAGAAGTGAATTCACAGGCATGAGATTTGCAAAGCTAATCTCAGTGATGGCCTTGGGAACCCTCACGGGGATGTTAGAGTGCAGCTCACATTGTCAGTTCACTCTAAAATGCCTCTAATGACAAGTTTCCCCTCAGCACCTTAGCTGAAAAAGTTGATGCCTAAACTTCCTTAGTTTCTTCCTTAGATCTCAGATCAGCTGGCATGTTTTTTTATTTGTTCTTTTTTTGTTTTTTGTTTTTTTTTTTTTCATTTAGTGACCTCCTAAAACATGGCAGATAAACTCAACAGCAAGAAAAAATGTAATCATCACTATTATTGCCGGTCTTTGACATGCAGATTTTTATAGCTCTGGTTTATTAACTGCATAAGTGGATTTAGAGTGTGTTTCTGCAGGAGGAGACATAGGTGCTAGACAAAGAATCCACCAGGACTTTGCCATGCCAGAGAAGGAGTGGGCTAGCATTTTGTTAATAAAGCCAGCTCCCAAGTAAGCTGTGGATATGGACTGCATACGAAGTACTGATTTTTTTCAGAGCCAATGAGAAAGCTGCCTTTTAACTGGACTAAATTAGCTCTTTCATGGGAGAGCAACAAACCAGAGCAAATTGCTCAACAGTATCCCTCTTAAAATGTCAAAAGTACTTTGTCAAGCAGAATCATTATTTATATCATACAGACTTTCTGCATCTGCTTTTACTCTTATCATGGCCCAGTTCAGAAGTATTCACAGAAAGCATCACCTACAAAGAAATAAAGATAAATGGTGTAGTTCACAAAACAGAACAACATCATTCCATCAGAAACTTATATTTTGCAGAGCTCTGGGTTTTTACTCAGCTCAGATTTCTTGCTATCTGTGAAAGATTAAACCTCTAGAGAGCTACTGAATCTGCTGTTTGCAGGTAGAAATTTTCGTCTATTTTATCTAAGAGAGTGTGATAGTCAGGAGAAATCATTATTACAAATCCCTGGAACAGTCTATTTTTTTCAGATGTTCTCACTATTTCTAAATCTGCTTTCATTTTGCATGAGGACCTTGTCACATTTCAAGGAAGATTAGATAATGGAGGAGAGGGAGGAAATGCTTTTCTTTTCCTGTTTTCCTATTTAGGTCAGATTTTGTGTGTGTGTAAATCAACATAATTACACTGGTTTCAACAGAACTTCAATAATTACCCTGTATGAACACATAAACCTTTGTGAAAACAAAGAACTTTCTGTAGTTAGCCCTATTCTCTATGAAATTGGGATGCTTTCATTTTATGTTTATTGTCCAATTTGTCCATACCACTATAACACCTTGCTTTTCCATTACTTTATCTGTCCATCATGCTCTCATATCCCTTGATCCTGCATGATGCTGAGGAATTCACTACATAATGTAGCAAATGTGTGATAAATTGCTTCAAAATCCTTGAGCACAATCACCCTCTCAGTTGTTTAATCAACATTCTGTTTCCGCTGAAACTGGGTGGTGCAATGGATGTGGAAGGGGGAGACATTAGTGGAGGTCTCATTCGTCCCCATTTCCTCATTTGTTCCCAGATGTAATGCTGGCAATCATTCCTGTGTACAATTGTGTTGTACTCAGGCTTTCCTTATGATGCTCCTGTCAGTCATAATTAATCAGCCCTTTTATTGATTGCATTAAGTACATTGGCTTCTAGACCAGAAAAAATTAAGTGAATAAACATCTCTCCTGAATGTTGTCTTGCACTGGGACTTCATCACCTGGTCCAACACAGAAACCATTCCCACTGCATTACAAAGGTAAGACATTCTAGATGTTAAGTACATCATGCTTCCTGGGCTAGTCAGGTTCTCTCCATCTTTTGACTGCAGGGATGCATATACCCTATTCAGAGAAAGCTCTACATCCTGTATCATAAACTCTACAGGTGGATACAGCAACAGGACTGATATCAAAACTTACCACTTATTGCTTCCTGAAGAAAGGGAAACACTTACAGGAAGAATTTACTTCACTCCAATTCAAGGCTTATCTAAAAAGCAATTCTCGAATAGTACAGTATAAAAAAAAGACTTCAGAGTTCTCTTCTGGGCTTAAAGTTAGGTACTTCTATACTATGAAGTCCATGTTTACTTGGGTTATCCTATGATTTGGTGTGCTTCAAAAAGTACTCCATACAATTGAGGTTCTCAGCTTGTAGTCATCCTAGTCTGATATCTATAGCTTTTCCAAATCATTTTATTATTGACACATTCACTTATATTTTCCACAGGCATAATGTTCAAGCCATAACTCTGATAATACTAAAACATTTCTTAATTGTTTTTAACTTCTATAGTTACTCCACAGCCTGTACTTTTACTGAGAATTTTGTTTTTTCTGGGGGCGAGCAGAGCAATATTTAAAAAGAGAAATAAGTTACTATGCTGGATCTGTTGTCTGTGGTGCAAAATGAGGCAAAAGGAGTGAGAGAACAAGGAGCAGACCTATAACTTGCTGCAGGATTCTTGAGGCCTAATGGTCTAACTGAACAAGAATGAGAGAAGATGAAGGGAAAATAGTGACAAGACAGTCAAAAGATGCCACAAAGAAGCATAAGGAGATTCACACGTCTTAGCCTGGTAGTAAACACCATGTCCTAACACTTAAGATATTTCTGTGTTTTTTCTTTCTCATCTGTCATAGACAGCTCATTCAGACATGTTGTTAGAAGATGATCTAAGAAAGGGAAAAAGCATTTCAGAATCACATAACATCTCTGCCTTTAGCTAATCACAGGCATGCCTCAACTGCAGGGTGAACTGATAAACATAATTTCATAAATGATTTCTCATTAATGTGATGTTACACATGAATGTGACATTAAAACTTCAGCAAAACCAAAACTTTTGGAGCTGATGATCACCCTTAACTCTGCCCAAAGTGCCTCATGCCACATGTACCTGTGGCACATGTATCCTCACTTCTTCATACTGAAATGGGTAAGAGCTGCCTGCTCTGGTTGTCTAGTACCCATCTCAGGGATGAAGGTTAGGGCATTGTACCTTGGTGTGCACCCTAACTCCACATCCCTGATTTTCAAGGTTTCTGTTTTTAGAAACTTCATATTCAGAAAGACACAAATGTAACAC
Source organism: Strix aluco (assembly GCF_031877795.1). NCBI lineage: Eukaryota > Metazoa > Chordata > Aves > Strigiformes > Strigidae > Strix > Strix aluco. Next base: position 30,475,167 of record NC_133931.1, read on the forward strand.
TTTTGTCTTCTGTGGGGGGACACAAATTTCCTTTTCCAATTGTGTGGTGGGTTAGATTAATTGTTCTGGTATCTCAACCCAGATTCCCAATGCTGCTGCTCATATGCATTAAATGAAGAGGGAGAATCCATTGTGTGCAGTCCCAAGTGCAATGAGTCCATGAAGCCCATGCAATGTGAAAGGCCAGGTACCATGTGGCGAGTAATGCTCCTGGATCCTTTCCAGTGCTTCTGTGCTTAACTGTGGGAGAACAGTCACATGTATAACACATTCTGCTATCCCTGTGCCACCAGCTATTAGAGATATATCCTAAAAGGATATACAAACAGTAATGACATTCCTAGTTATCATAATTTGTCACTGAGCAGTTCTCCAAAAAAATTTTCTTTTCCTTTTAAGCTCCTGTATTAAAACTTAATGTGTATTAGCCATCTATTTCATGGCCCTATCCATGACTTATACCTTGTTTTAAAGATTTAAATAGACCATTGTTAACATATGGGATTTGCATGTAGGAACCAGCTTTTTCATTTGATTAGTCATTCAATGTTATAACATGAGAATGATAACAAGCTACAAAAGAGACCATCACAAGTAAAGATCTGAACCTGTAAGGCATTAACTTTTGTTTTCAAAAGGTTATCCTTTTGTTCAGATGTACTACTTTATACAGATAAAAATAAGACAAGCAAATATTAAATCATTTTTATTGGCTAGAAGCCAGAAAACCCAGGTTCACTAAAGTCTAACTATACACTGTAATTAAGCTGCCAAAGTTTTTCTGTTAAATAATTAAATACAGTGTCAAACCCAACATTAATAAATCGGGTGTATCATGTCTTTTCCTGGACAATTTGACTGAGAAGGCTTTGAACCATGTTTTCAATTTCTCTTATTCAATGAACTGGTTTTCCTTCTCATCCTGTCATCAGATGAATTAATATTATTAGTCAGTGCAGATGGCAAACTATATATATATATGGTATTATGACTTCACAGCTATTGTGAGTCATGAAGATAATCTTGCAATGCTTCTGAACTGCTCCACATACTAGTATTAAAGACTCAATAAAAATCTGATGAAGGTCAGATTTATCAGTCGATCCAGTGTTTTTCAGTTCACCATATCACCATAGTATGTTAACTGAAAATAAAAAAACCAACCCGAGTCAAAAAATAATAACGGCTATTGCAAGTAGTAAAACAGAAATTATGGAAAGATGATCACAAAGTCTATGCTTTGAGAGTAGTTTTCCATTTCTAAATTAGTTGTACGTTTTTTCTATAATATATATTGCAGAGCCTTGCTGCTTTGTATGAACTGGGAACTAAGATGAACAAGTGACAGAAAAACTCAAAGAAATCTAAAAAAACAATAAACAAATAAGACCCATTTGTAAACACACAGATTACAAACTGTATCTTGTCTATTATGAAATTAAGATTGTCATTTCATCTACAAGTACTAAACGGGTCCTGTTGGGTACGTTTCCACTCTAGATTCTGGTTTTCTGGAATGAATTATGTCAACCACCAGAGGAAGGAGTGGAACCTTGGATCTGCTCCTGGGAACAACCTCATGCCCTGGGTCTTCTGTGAAGTGAACACATTCAGCCTGGATGGTGACTGCAGCCCATGGACTGTAATATCAGTTCCTGAGCAGACCTCAGTGGTAGCTCTTGCTAGGTGGATTGCATTTAAACAGTATGTCCTGGCAGCATTTTTTCTCTGTTGTTAGCTGCTTAGGTACACACGTACCTTCCCAGGGCTTCTTTTGCTGAGAACATGATTTTGGTGCCATTGTGCAACATTCATCACAACACAAATACGTCTGCACATCACTGACACATCAGAGCCTGGATAGCTGGCATGAGTCTACTTTTACACTAACCCTGTGTGAGGATTTAAGCTTCTAAGCCACACAGTGTTTTCCATCAGCTTCTACATGACACTGAGTAGCTGTAATTTCTATTGTTACACACTGCAATTCTCAAAGCAGCAGATTCAATAATATTTCAGCACAGAGCTCTGCTTCTGTCCTTGCAAAACTTGATCAATAAACTGGACCTACACTGCCAGAAAACACAGGAATGTCTATCTATTAAGATGAAAAATAACTCAGCACTTCTGATTTGTATAACCAAAAAAGTTATAATTAGTATAGAAAACTTTTCCATTTTAAGCTCTGCATTTCTTTGCCCAGATCAGTGAAATATTAGATTTACATCGAATCCACAAAGAGGCTTTGCAATATCTTACAATGCTCAGGGGTTTAATAAAGCTATTTCTGCAGATTGTCTTAAGGATTCTACTTAATTAATTAACTTAATTAATAATGCTATATGAAGACTTTTAGGGAGAACACACACTCTGGTTAATATAAGGTTGCCAATCTACAAGAAATCCTACTGAAAGCAGTACTCAGGAAAGGAGCACCACTGATAACAACACCTTATTTTGCCAATTTGAACTGATCTGGGCTTCCTGAGGTCTGCCTAGCTTCTGACTTAGTCTGGGTGGGCACAGAAGAACCATCTTACCTCCCTACTTATTTCTGCTACCTCCATTAGAAGTTAGGTACAACTGAAATCTTAACACTTAACGACATCAAAGAAAGTAAAATTGCACAGCATTGTCCTGGCAGTCAAACTTATTCTCCTTACACCAACACTACTAGCACACAAATTAGTTTTGAATCAGGCCATAACTGTTGTCTTTTTCAAAGTAAAAGCTAAACTCAGTATAGTGTCATGCTAGAGAAAACACCCTTGTTAGCATATTTTTTAACATAATCAGTCCTCTGTTGCAGAAAAGGTGCCCATGCCAAGCACTTTCAGCTTCCAGAGATTTTGGCAATGCTTTAGGCAGTATTTGATGTTGTCCCTCAAGTACTCATAAAAATGTTCACGTGTACAAATATGCATGATTATAACTGATTAAGCTACAATAGTACAAACAAATTAGTGAGAAAGTTTGATCTCAAGCAAAGCTCTAAAGATCAATGATATATTTTTCATATATCTAGATGTAAGGTGTCATTTCATAATTTTGAAGATGGCTACCTATGTAGAAGTCAAGAAAACATTATCTTTTTATTTTCTGATGGATTCTGAAATATACTTAAAACAGTTAAATAAAATGAAAATATGAAAATGTAATACGCAATTGTTCTTTTAATCACTGCATTTGGGAGATACACATATATATATCTCCTTTTGTTACACTGGATTTCTAGTATTATTACTTGCATTTTAATATAAATGTTATAATAAATTGCATTATATTTCCCCTACAATATTAATTTATGAAACCATATTGTGGTTGATGGTAGCAGCTGAACCCCTCAATGGAATTAATTAAAGGATAATCTCCATTGCTTTGTAGCATACAAACCAATAAATGGCTGCTGAGATTAATAGCTGAAGCGAAGCTAAAATGTTTAAGGAATTTCAAACCCCATTTATTACACACACCCTACAAAGCAGGAGAGATTATAGCTGTACAGCAAACTGGAACATCAAAAAGACCAAAAACAAAAATAAAAAGAAGCCCACACAAGGGAAACATCATTTCCTTCCCTTGTGAATATTTGAAAGTGATGCTTCTTTGTTCGACAATTCTGTGGCATACAGATGAACTTGGCTACAATGAAAAAGAAACAGGGATGAAGCTAAAAATGTGTGCTGGCTTTTTTGATTGTTCATCTAAGACAAGGAGTACCCAGGGAAAACTCTCACAAAAAATTAGAACGGGATATTATTGGTGAAAAAATAAGTAGATTTTTTAAAGAGAGTTCATTTGCAAAAGCTTGAATTTTTATATTCAAGACAGCATTTCCCAAACACAAACTAGGAAATTATAAGGCTTGCAAGTCATTTGGAGAATGTTTTCTTTAGATCAGCAACTGTGCTATCCTCTGGATGAAATTGTTTCTGCATCTTCACCAAATCAATTTAGCTGACAGAAATGAGATTTTGTGTGATATTCAGGCTTCCTTTAGGCTTTGGTAGGAGCAAATGGGGTATAGGTGTGTGCTACAGCAGATAGGATGTTGTGCTTTGAAAGTTTGCCAAGTGACAATTTTTCAATGCCATTTTCAAAGAAGTTGTATAAACCTTCTTTGACAGTAAACAGTTTATTCTGGTTTTTATTAAGAGAATTGAAGGCTGGTTGTAAGTACCAAAACACACTACTTTGTCTCATTCTCTTTGTATCAAATATCCTTAGCTTTGATTTCTTCCTGAATATAAGTAAGTGTAATAAGCACTCCCTATAAACATTTTATTTAATTCTTTTTTTCATTTTATTCTTCACAAAAAATCACTGGCAAATTCTGAAATTTCAGTTTTTAAAGAGGTTTTCACTTTTTTTTCCTGCCTATAGAAAATTAATGAAGTTTAAAGTTAATGAGGTATAGGGGGTGGGTGAAACTCACCCTACCCACCATGCATCTTTAAAGCTGATGATGGCTCAGCATTCTAAATAAAATATATTAATTGTCATCTGAGGACAAAGACTTGATTCAGGATAACAAATGTATTTAACAGAAAGGAAAAAAAAAAAAAGTGAAGTGTATGCATCACTGCTTGGTCTGCTAGCATCTGGTCTGGTTTCATGTCTGCCCGAGAAACCTGCCTCAAGAGCACCTCTCTCTCTCAACCCATCTGCACAAGAGGGAAAGGGAAAGAAACAGAATTCTCACAGGATGTGTGGCTACTTTATGATTCCTTCTAAGCTTAACCCTTTGGAGAGCAATAGGAAACACCAAGTCTGGAAGGGAAGAAGCAGAATACAAAGAATCTCACTTGTGTTAGCCAGTAGTGTTTTGAAGGTAATACAGCTACACTAATCAGCTGAGTTAGAATTATAACCAATAATGTTAGGTCCAAAGATATATTTGTAATAATGAGCTGAAAAGGTCATTCATTGTATTCTCTTGAATATTGCTTTCTCAGCACTAAATTCAGGAGTAAATTTACTTCAGCGTCTTTTTCTTTAGCCCTTAATTACATGCGTGGAATTTTATTGCATTACTGCAAATTATTCCTAGACCTTCAGTAGAAATGTTCTTGCTGGTCTTGCTTTAGTCTTCTTTGAAACCATACTGCTCTAACCTGACTTTATAAGCCTTTTTTTGTATAAAAGCCTACCATAATGCAAATAATTTGTCAAACAGGAATACAGAACTAAACCAGGAAACATAAAGATGAAAAGTACCAAACTGTTCAAAAGTCACAAAAATGATGAGGTTTGGGTAGTTTCTTTATTAGCTGGATCCTAATTTAATCTGAACTGTGAAAAAAATCTCAACTTAATTTTTTAACAAATTTTAGCTTTCTTCTTTTATTTAAAATTTTTAAAATTTTCCAGAAATCATTCTTTAAAGTCCTACATTAAAATGAATACTCAGAGTTGAATCTGGTGAGGCACAGAGAGTTTCCACCTCTTTCAGCAGAGCTGAGGCCTCTTTCCTACTTTACCAAATGAGGTCTTTCTCCTTCTAAAGATGATATTTAGTCCATAATTCTCACATAAATTTCAGTGTATCCACTAACCAACATAAGATTGACACTGACTCATATTGAAAAGTCTGTTTCATCACCAGTGATAACAGTTTGTAAAGCATTTTTAGACAGCTCAACTGAAGTGTATCAGGTATTATATACTACTATACTTTGATAAATGTATAATATTTGTTATCATTTATATTTTATCATTATCATGTGAGTCCAAACTCTAGTAAATTCCTTCCACTGCTGTAAACACAACGTCTATTTGATCTGAAGATTATTGATCTCTGACACAAGTATTTCCCTCTATCCTTTTCATATATGTAACTTTAATGTATTCTTAGTATGTGACAGAGCATAGCTGAGAATTTTTTTTATTCATTATGAGAATATAGCTTACTTGCAACATGACTTTTTGCAGTTCCAACGCTCAACCTATGCTGTGCACTGTTTCTGAGCCAGGCAGGATTCATCCCAGTTTTGGCATTTATTGGACAAGAATCTTTAAACAGGCTGCATAGGGCTAACCTGTAGCAACCAAGAGAGTGAGATGGGAAAAATAAACCTCTTCCTCAGCAGGACCTTGGGTGACTGTTCAGCAGCAAGACACCCCATGGTACCACACACCACTCCAGACACAGTCACCTACTCCTATTTCTCCAGGCCAGTGTATTACAGCTGCAGAGGACCTGCCACCTACCTGGCTGGCACTGAAGAGCACAGACTGATGCCTTCACATTTATGTGTTGCTAAACACGAAGCTTCCACCGATTTCTGTGCATTCTTATACCCCAAATCAAAATCACAGTGATTGTTCTGGAAATGGTGATGCAGAGCCTTCTCTTTCTTGACTATTTGGGCTTATAGCTTCTCTTTGACCTATTACTCTTCTCCGTCTCAGACAATTTTATAGATTGGCACCTGTAATATACTTCTGTGCATTGTCTTTAACAAACAAGATTGCTGGTTTCACTTCTGAGTGCTGAACTAGAATCAGGTGAATAACTAATGCTAAAACAATTTTCTATTGCTACCTTTTACTAAGAAGCACCATTCCTAGGAGACTGAGACAGTTTCTAAACAGAGCTTCAACACTGCTGCCTATTCAATCAGATAAAATAATAAAAAATAGTAGGGAAAACATACTTTAAATATTTTCATGCATTATTTATATTTGGTGCTTCAATTTTGTAATAGTTACACAAATATGTAGGGCAAATTTCTTGCTTCTGATAAACATTGCAAACCCCTGTAGTTCCAAATGCTTATATTCCATGCAAAATTCTCTTTAGTGGCCAATAAGAAAAAAATAAAAAAATGGTTTACACGTTTACAGGACCTTTCATGCAAGAGTCTCCAAGGGACTGCAAAGATATGTTCACAGAAACATTTTCATCTTGCAGCTAAGGATATCAAAGGCTAGAAAGATTAAAGCCCAAACCTTTAAAGATGCCTTTGGAATTAATTGGAGACCTGAAAATCTTTCAGGATCTGCATCTAAGTGACTTGTCCAAAGATGCATGCTGCACACAACTGGAAAATAAAATACAGGTGTCATGAATTCCTTTTTCATTATTTCAAGGCCACTAAAAAGGAATTATGCATATAGAATGGGCGTAGCTAAATGACTTCATGCAATTCATAGAACAGAGATTACTCCATCAAATAGTCCTGCAGTACTCATACAACACTCCAAATAAGTTTCTTGCCACATGACAGCAGATATAGACAATCACTGTATATAAATATATACAGTCTAAGATGTAATGCACAGTCTTCTCATCCATTGCATTTGGAGGGACATCTAAACATGCAGGAATTGCTATCACAGGTCATGATCACGAGTGTGTGGGCATGTGAGTGTGTATGTGCACATGCATTCAGCCCCAGAGGGTTGCTTACATAGTGGAGGGTAGTCAGCTTATGAAGATTTTGACTATTTAAACTTAGAAGACTAACTTTCCTATCTAGACAGCAGAAAAAGGGCTGCTTCCTTCAAAAGGTAGTCAGAGTCCAGAAAGGAGTTGTCTGAAGTTGGATGATGTGAATATATCCCTCAAGAGATCCACATCGTGAATCAGGTCCAGCTGTTTAGATACTTCATTTATGTTCCATGCTGATACACAGGGAATCATATCAGCAAAAAGGGAGGGGAAGGAGGAATCAGGTTTGAGTAGGTTAATATTTTTTCAGTATTTTACAGAAATTTAGAAAACTTCTGTATGTCATAGCATGCTGACATGCCATTGACTAAGATGTGATCCTTCTTCTGGTGAAATCATCACTATTTTCAATGGTATAAGATTGGATTTTAAAGGCATTTATATATTTTATTTAACATTCTGATATCAAATATTCTGCTAATCAACTCAAATGCTTACAAGATGAATTAAACTCATTCAACATCTGAGGTCCTCTCTGGACTGTTTGTATTTTGCATGTATAATATACATGTTGCAATACAGAATTTTATAGGATTAAGTAAAAATATTTTTATTATTAAATGTTTGCATATGTTTTCAGGATTTGTTTAATATCTGAAATGTTAACATTTCTCAGCTTGGTGCTTTGAAGAAAACATTGACGTAAAACAGTACAGCATGCTTTGAAAATTACAGGTATGAAGAAAATTGGAATGAAAAAGAAACCTCGTGGGTGAGATTATTCACCAGAAAACACAGAAACACTAAATAGATCATAGTTTTTGAAAGAGGAAGAACCCTGGAGCAGGTGAGATTTGCATACTAATTAGAGACAACGTTTATTCAGACTCACAGGCTAATCTATCTTCCATCACAAGACAGCATCTGTTTTAGAAGACTCAACTCCTTTTAGGTTGGCTGCTGGTGTTATAAAAGCTGAAATATTTTTCAGCTTTCATTATATATTTTTGCTTTTGGGGGTTTACAATTCAGTGAGTATGACTTTTTCATGTTTAGGTAATTCTGTTTAGAAGCTATTTTTATTGAAAAAATAATTTCACCATTTTCTAGTTGTGTTAACAAAAAAAAAAAAATCACACCCCTAAGGGGTGTGATTTTCAAAATAGTTAAAAACCAACCAGAGGCAGCACAAAATATAAACTATCCAAAATTAATAAGAGCTAAAATATACAGGACTGGAAGGGATCTTATGCTGAAAAATGATAATAAGTGGCCCTCACTTAATATTTAACTGCATTTCTATTAGCCCAATCCTAAAGGCTACTCACCTTCTCCTATATGATATCCCACTCTTCCTCTGTATTATTGATGCCATTCTGCCTGATATGAGTAAATTTCACCGGCACACTCCCAGTATTTACCAATATCAATAGTGAAATTATTAAAAAAAAAATCTCAGAATTATTTCCATAAAGTTCCGGTTGTAAACTCCCTGCAGCACAATACATCCCAATTTGACACTGCTGTCATCTGCTTATTTGCAAATTCCTTACCCTCTTTATGATTCTTTTCACTAAGCCCCATGTTTTCCTTTCTAATTATTTCCAGCGCAGCGCTGTACTCAACATATATATTAGTTTCCATAACAATTTTAATATCTAAAAATATTCATTAATTTGGGTAATCTGCATTTCTAGATATCTATCTTGATTTGATTGTAATGAAAACATTTAAATGAAAATATGGTTTCAAATGTTTCAAAGTGAATGTGTATAAAATCTGAGGTACCTAATACCTTGTGAACTCAACTGAAAACTTGTGCTTAGTCCCACAGGGAGAAAGTACATGAGAAAATACAAAAGAATGAAAGGAGTTATGGTGTCAGTTATTTTAATTAATCATTATTAAAATGAAACATGGTATACAGGAATGTATACCACTACTAGCATGGATTCCTTTCCCAGATGACAACTTAGTCACCTACAAAAAAATACTGGCAATTCTTTCTTAGTCATAAACCACTTTTTTTTTACTGAGAAAATTAGTTTAATCAGTCATATACATATGTACAAGATCCACCTGAAATAGTTGTCTGATCGGTCCTCCAATTTTAAACAAACATGATGTCTAGGGCTATCATGCTGCTGCTTCTCCTAGATGGGCTTTCTGTTTCTACCTGAATTTTTTTCCTGATGACATTTGAAGGCTATGGTCTTCATTCATGGTTCCCATCTGTTCACTCACAGACAAATGACAGCTCTAATTTGAGCATATTTGGCAAATTTACTCGAGTCCTGCATGCTTCCTTGGAGATGATGATAACTCTTTTGCACCCAGTCTTAGTAAACATAACCTTCTCAACTGCTGATGAGAATGAAAAACACCTCCCCTTGTCTCATCTAAAAACAGGGATTATAGCAGGACTACTGTAATCTCATATTCTGTCAAAGCAGTTGTTGCCTTTACTGGATTTGTATTCTGACCCAGAAAAGCAATAGTAATAATGGGTTTGGTGGAGCCATTCAATCTGTCAGCTTACCTTGCCTTCATACAGCTGACTTCATGGCCAAAAAACTACTGTGCAGTCTGCCCTGTCCCCTCTTGAAGAACAGTTTCATCAAATACAGGTTATTTCATTCAGTCAAATCTCTGTTTAAAGCTAAAGGGAGGTTCACTCTAGTAAGACTTGAGACTCCAGTCTTCCTCAACTATTGAAATGAAATGCTATATTATTGAACCAGTTATTAAAAGACATATAAGAATGCTGTACTCCAGAAAACACAGATCTGAACAAGAAAATATAAGCTTTTGCAGCATGAAAGGGAATGACAATCAGTTCAGTAGAGCTAATATGGAAAATGTTCCCTCTTTACAAAGCAATGTGTTTTGAGAGAGCTGTAGCAATTCATGCTGAGACTCGATGTTATTCCCCAAACTGCTTGCAGGAGTCTTTTGTAGATCTTATTTACTTTGGTTCTGCATAAGCAAAACAAATTTGTCCAATGGATCTGTCACTACGTAGACTGATCCCAGTATGTCTGTCTAGAAGAGAAGCAGCTTCGGGCAGGGAGATCCTTGCAATGCAGCCAATCATGGGCTTGCAGGTGTTAATGGAAACCTTGCCTTTAACTACCTCAGAATGAGGATTTAACTCTCTCTCTCAGGTTTAACACTTGTCTTTACCAGGCTTATTTTACAGCTGTGAATAAATGTTCACCTACAACCAACAGACAGGCTTCAGAGCACTGCAGTTGCTCCACAGCATGCTAAAGGCAGAAAGCGGGATGCAGGGGTGATGAGCACAGTGTGGAGAGATCCCGCAGTGATGCCAAGGCTCCAGAGTAAGGGCCACAAAATTTCCCTTCCTCGCAACTAGTACAGAGAATGGCCAGGGGAAATAGGACAGGATTCAGCCTTCCTAGCAGTCTCTGAATGTGGTAATAACTCCTTAGCTACCGGCAGCAAAGGGAATTTTTGAGCAGCCCTCCGGCACAGAGAACCACTTTAAGGAGTGCAAAGATAACCATATGCCCTTTTACACAAATAATATCACACAAAGCTGTTGTGAATGAATGCCAGGTATGAAGCAAAATGTTTTCTCATGACTGTGTATTACATGTCTTCCTCAGTTTGCAAACTAGTCCCTGTTTAGTCTCCATTTTTAACAGAGTTTTTTCCGTTGCTGTACAATCTTCATGAGATAACCATAAAGACACTGTTTCCCCTTTAATGTATTCAAGTATATGATTAGTGAATCAAATTCCATTATTTCAAATGGAACAGAAAACTATACACTCCAAACTTTACATATAATTAACAACAAAATGCCTGCTCAAGATATACATATATTCATTTATTTCATAACACTGCCATGATGTTCAAAGGCATAACTGAATTACACATTGCCACAAATGCTGAATTTTGGGACAACAGGGTTTCAGCTCTTTTAATCACAAACTAATTTTTCCTTGATGAGAAATACTCATATTCTTGATGGCAAAATTTAATTAATGCTGTCTTAGGTTCCTGAGTGTAATATTAGCTGGTATTGTTGCTGTTATGAAGTGAAACAACTAACACTGATAACATTCTGTAATTAACTCTATCCCAGCCAAAACCAGGACACTAATCCTTTACAAAAGAGTGAATTCTAAAAGGACAGAAGAAAAAATAAACAGAATAGACAAATATATAACAGATAAAATATAAACATGGTCATATACTGTTGAATTTTAACAGGGGCTGCCTATAATCTTTCACAAACATGAAAATGCATTGTATTATTCATTACTCAATTAATTACAGAAACATGAAAGCGAATTAGAAGAGACCTCAAAAAGTTATCCAGTCTATGCCTTGACATGTGATGTCTAATCTGGTGAGTAGTCTCAATATGTAATCAATCAGCTTTGCAAACTGAAGAACACAGTTTTCCTTATATTACTAACAAAAATCTGTCTTGATCAAAAGTGTGACAAAAAATACCATAGGACAACTTCATATTTTAAGTATGGAAACCCACATTTGCTTGTGCACAAATGGCAGCTGGCCATGATTCATAATGCGCTTTTATGCAGGATAAATTACCTTGCTTCAGCTTTCTCACCCAATGATATAAACTGCTGTATGACCTAATTAATATATTCTGTACAATAATAGTTCTAGGTATTAAATAGAGGCTATAGCAATTTATAATAAATGAGGTATCATAGATAGAAAGCAAATTAAAAGAAGTATTAGTTATTAACCAGAGAAAACAGTATAACAATTAAAGAGATTACAATAGCCAGTTTACTTACCTTAGAAACAGATGTTCTGCTAAAAAGGAAAAAAGTCATACAAGATGCAGTCTGTATTTTTTTTTACTTGACTGAAAATTATTACTGAGTTTAATGGATATTTTTCATGAGGATTGGGCTGACTGATATTAAATGAGGGCAATTACCTTGACGAAGTATTAAGTAAAGAATTTCAAATGCATGATGCCAGGAATTGAGAAAGTGCATTCACAATAATATTAACATGATCGTTTTTATAATGTAACATATTTTAATTTCCACTTGAATTATTTCCTGATTTTTTAGAGATAATGAGCACTATCAGCTGCAAGTAAAGTCAATAGCATCATAGTTATCATTTCTGAAAGTCTGACTCTTCATCTATACCAGAGAATTTACTCTGTGGTTAATTCCACACCCAGCACTGGAATCCACAGCATTTGCACCACCTAATAATCCCAATAGTGCAACAGAATGCATGGATAAGCACAAGACATACTGAATTAGGTTTAAGAAACAATTTCTGAACAGCCTTCCCTATTTATTGTCAATGTTTCAATAGCAGAGAGCTGTAGTGATGTCTACTAGTAGTTCTGTGCTTTCCCAAGATATACTTACAAAATATTTAAAGCATGATACTAAGTGGTTTATCCTACATTATTAAATGTGAATAATCTATACCAAATTAATGTAGAAAGTATATTTCTGAAAGATCATACTTGCTGCAATTTTCATTTATAATCCCCAATTCACAAGAGGTGTCCTAATCATTTATGCAAATTAGTAGTTGTAATCAGTGGTGTAACTTTAGAAATGAACTTGTTTTATAAATTAGACAAAATGAAATGCAAAACTCAGTCCTGAGCTTATAAATGTCAAGTGTAATTTTGTTGCATGTAAGACACAACTACACATTCTATGTATGTAAAGAATTTGCCATGAACATAATCCACTTTTGTGGTTGTGGAAAATGTAATGATGTTCAGTACTAATAAATAAATACATTACAAAATACAGTTATATTAAATTTAGTTTCCACAGTGGGCCAGATCTAGCACAGGAATAAATCAATAGAACTCTACAGAAGCTAAACTATTTCTGACAATTTGCTCTGGATCTGGCCCTCTATGTCTCACTGAAATAATTTTTTTAAATGATTAAGTAAAGTACTGCACATATAAGGCATTGATTTTTAACATTGATTTTGTGCTGGCATTTGAGCCAAGCCTCAAAAAGCTTGAGCATTTTATGTATTTACAGCTGTCTGTTGGCAAGGAATAATTCATTCACTCCAAATGAAACATGGTGCTGAAGCTTATAAAAACAGCATTTTTCTAGACTAGATTTACAAACAGCTTCTTCGAATAAAAAGTTAGAAAAAATACTTTAAATCACTGAAACAAAAGCAGAAGTCTGCTTCTTGATTTTTTTTGGCTTGTCAAACAAATAAGACAGATATAGATTATATTTTTCTCCCAAGAGAGCTGTTCCATTGGCAGAGAGCAAAGTTCAGTGATGAATCATCATCCCATAACAAAATGTTTCCAGTGACAAAATGAAGCGTATTGTTTAGTATTTTTGGTTAAATATGTATGTAGGAAATTTTTGGTTGGCTGTCACTGTGTTTTTTCCTAACCAGACAAATCCATCCATCATTTCACAGGGATGCCTTTCCTTTTTGGCTGATCAGAGGCAATTTCAGACAGAGGTCCGGCATGAGTAGAACCTACCTCTGATTCATTTCAAAGCCTCTCTTGTGTCACATTCTAACACAACAAAAAAAGCTATTACCTATATGCAAGATAATATCACCTTCACAGAGGCCACTGCCTATTCATTTAAACCACTCAGCTCTCCCAGGTCTCAACAGGTTAATGTGTTATTCCAGAAGAAAAAACTCTTTCAGAACATGTGTCCACCAGTGCTAATGTAGAGAATACTGCTAGCTACAAGGGCTTTGCCAAAAAGGAAACAATGAGTGGTAAAGACAGTTATTCCACACCTTCCAGCCATATATTTTCTCTTTCTACCAGTCTGAGTGAGTTTTAGCTGAGCACAACACCCAGAATAGATTGTAGGTTTACTAGTATTGTGGGCTACCTTTTCGACATATCTATAGACAACTTTGTGACAGTGGTTGAAAACACAGCTGCTAAAATATTTGCTTTTAAATCTTACACAGTGATGGATAACTCAATATATGAATCATCAACAATAATTTTGATGATGAAGGGTTTTACTCCCATTTCAATGTTGGGAAAAAATAAGCTGAGTTTCAGAGAGATTAAGTTAAGTAGCATATATTAACGATGGGTCATTACACATACCAATGGAAAAAAATAATATTGGTTCTAAAACACAGAAGAGAAAAAAAGTGTTACAGTAATGACTTTTTCAACTTATGGATATTTTTCTCTTTATCAAAAGAGAGAGAGAACATCTTTTTTTCTCAAAAGATCTGATCCTATAGTTAAAATTGTGTCTTGCATGGCATGATCCTTTAACCCCTCTCAGCTATACTGGCGCCAAATCATACTTCCCGAAGCAAATTGCAATTCTTGATCCAAAGCAAAGCAATCAGAAAAATGGTGTTTTGACAGCTGAACATCTGAAAACTGTATCACTTGAACCCTTCTGTTATTTAACCCTTCTCAAGATTTAATATAATAACATGCTCCATTGTATCTCCAATAATCCATCTAAAAACCGGGCTATTGAATGATGGCACATTTATACTTTACATTTAAGTGAGCCTAATTAATGACAAAATTTCTAGGATTTATTAATACACTCTCTTTGTCAATGCAGTTTGTGCTAAGAAGGGCATACTTTAGTCTATGTAAAATGTCTGATTGATTATAATCAATACACTATTCAAAGCACAAGACAGATTTTTCTGCAGTAGCGTGTAGCATAAAATGGCTAAAAAATATGCAAGCTCGTGCCCACCACCCTTCATCAGAAACAACTGACTTTCTAACTATTCTTTCTCTATGAATAATGCATTCTTCTAAATCCTCTCAAAATGCAAAGGAGAGGCTCTAGAGTTAAATAGCTTTCACTAAAAAGATGGTTTCCAAGTTCATAGTTTCTGTGCTCAGGTTTCATGTGCATCACATTTTCCCCCACCCTCCACATACAGCACACATATGCAATACCTCAACATTTTTAAAGCTCCATTAGTCACTCTGCAATAAGACCGAAATTATCTTCCCAGTATAGAACTAATCATCCTATTTTCCACAACTTATCACTAAAAGGAAGCAAATCCCATTACATTTGCTATGAACAAGTTATGAGCATGGAATCAGGTAATCAATTCTCCATTGATTTAATGAAGACATGCTGCCAATTTATACTAGCTGCAAATATTGGTCACTATGTCTAAAAATGTCCAGGCCACAGTATTTTTAAAATTTTAGCTTAACTTAAAAAAAACATTAGCTTTGGTAGCCTTTTTGTCTTTTACTATTTGCTTATGGGATTATTTGC
The DNA here is from genome assembly GCF_031877795.1 of Strix aluco. Taxonomy (NCBI): domain Eukaryota; kingdom Metazoa; phylum Chordata; class Aves; order Strigiformes; family Strigidae; genus Strix; species Strix aluco. Next base: position 30,490,830 of record NC_133931.1, read on the forward strand.
ATTTAATTTTACAGGACTGGTGGAAAGATTTCAGATATGTTAGTAGCTCTGTAGAGGGACGTATACAATTGACAGAAGGATGCTTCCATGTGAAACTGAAATCCTAAAGGGAGGAAAGGAGAAGGGTGGAGGGGAATCATAGTGTACATCCAGGCATTAATTGTTTCTGTTGAGCATGCACATCCTTCTGTTAGATAATATGCTCTTCCCTCTGTCCAGTACCTTTGCAGATTCTACATGTTTTTTTTCTTTCTTACAGCATTCTCCTATATATCAGGAGGGAAGACTCCTCAATGTGTCCCATAAAATGTAACTATACTCTCATGGGTGGTCAAAGGTTGAAGCCCACCACTGGATTAGTTTGTTTAGCTCAAAGAAGGTTAACTGCGGTGTATGTATGCAGAAGAAATGAGCCATAATAAATGGACAATTTACAGGAACAGGGAAATTATTTTAATATTCTCAGCTTTCTGTAAAGAAAATATGATATCCCATATTTGCACTCCAATGATTTTTTTATTTCTGTGCTCTTAAACAAACTAATACCAGTGTTTATTTTGAAAGTGCAATCAATATAACCTTCAGCCCTCATAATCATAAGAAAGAAATTAATAGGGAAGTCCCCACTAGATGAATTAATTAATATATGTTCAGTAAAAGAAACAGGTGTTGCTGATCAGCCTCCTGTTTTCCAGCAAATGCCCTTCATTCTAGTTCAATGGACGAGGAAATTCTCTTTCTTTATGCTGTAACTTCCTACTGGAAAAACTGTGCCTACAGTCCAAAACACTGATCCTTTGCAAGGGGTTTAGGGAGTACTTGTTTAGACAGAAGATTTTACAGAGGACTGAGCTGAAAAAAGAAGTTTGAACTGCAGGTTTGAGGTCGCACTAACCCAGCCTTGAATTTGACCTAATAAACCATACCCAGAGTCTCCTGAAAGTCACATAAACACTCCAAGATCTTAGAGACATTGAAGCTGCAGTGGGCAGAGGGACTGCACAAGTGTCTACATTGTAAATGTGTCCTCAAAAAAAAAAGGCTGGGAAAATGTGTTTGGGAAAAATGTGGCCTAAAAGGAGCCTAGAAACTGAATGACAAAGTTCTCTCCCATTGCCTGCCTTCCGCTGTGTACAAGAAAACTTCTCGTTGTTCATTTTTCTAAATAAACATGACTTTGTAAAAATAATCAATTTCATTAAGAATATTATCTAAAACCAGAAAGAACCTATGTAACCCCAAATATTCAAATAATTTTTTTTTTTTTTGCTGACATGTTTTTGAAAATTACTGGTTTGGATTATAATTCTTTCCTATACACACAATATCACCACAGTCCAAAATACTCTAATTTATAAACAACTTTTATAGTAAGATGGGGAAAATTCGTTGTGTTGGGATTTGACAAAGGACAAGTGTTTTACATCAATAAAAAATCAGACGATGGCAACATTCCTCCAGGTCTTTATAGAAAAAAAAATTACAGAATTCTGGCTTAATTTATTTTGCAACAAGATTTCATTTTAAACTGCACCCTAAATGTTACAAAATTTTGCCTATGGTTGACATATAAAAAGTGGCAATTGTAGATGTCCTATAGCAGACATTTGAATCTAGAATCTCAAAAAAATTTTACTGTCTAGTTAAGTCTGACTTTAGTAATTGGATGAGAATCTGACTAAAGAAAACATCAATACTGATTTACAAGAAATCACACTTTATCTTATCTGGTGCTACAGCGGTTTTCAATATAGTGATGTAGAATAAGGTATTATGAAGGGAATTTTCCCCCAAGACACAACACTTGCATTTCAACTGCACAGTAATTTTTGTCTACAAAATATCTATATATTATTCCTAGACAAACTGGTGAGTTGTAGGAGTTGACCATATTTAATTATGTGATCATGTAAAGTATAAACTTAAAATATGAAACTTTAAAAGACGTCCATGTTTGCTGGTCGGCAGGAGAGCAGTCCTTACCTACACAACCAAGGGGAATCATGTCTAAAGCCAAAAGTCACATCACTCCCTGCCCTACCACAGGCCTTGCGTGCTTTGCATCAGCTAGATGGAGACTAAACGTGCAAATGAAACTTCGTGTTTAAGCCAGACTATTAGGTCATGCAATATCTTTCTATTAATTCATATCAACTAACATTTGGTTTCACTGAAAGAAAATTATTTCTTTTAGTTTTGCTTCTCAAAACAAGTATCTTCCTTTTTAATGATTCAGTTGTGGTCTAATACATTGTTCTTGGCAAAAAACCAAACTGACTCTGCTGTAAATAAACAGAAATTTACATCTTATCTTACACCATACATCATACAAGATAAGATCATGTAAGATAGAGGATATATTATATATATATATTTATATGGTATATGAAGGAACAACTTCAGCAGCTTCTCATAGATTCTCTTTAACTGTTGGAATGTAACTACTTCCACATAAGTCAGCTCATTTAAAAATGAAAATTTCGTTGTGATAATTTCACTATTTTTTAACTTGGCTTTGATGTCTCTTTCTGCTTCACCTGCTCTGAAATATTCTGTTATTATTCTATTAATAAAAACACTTTTTTATTTTCCTTTTTTTTAGGCTGAACTTTGTTAAAAGGTGTTGAGAAAGACAGTAACATAAAAAAATCTCTAAGTGAAAGAACTATCTGGGGACTTATAAAAATGATACAAGGACAATGGTACCATATCTCTAGTATAGCAGAAGGCTTATGTACAAAATATATAGCATGAAAGAAAAATTGCTAATCTCGAGGGAAGTAATTCTCCCTCTCTACTCCGCTGTTCTGAGACCCCACCTGCAGTACTGTTTCCAGCTATGGGGCCCCCAACATAAGAAGGACATGGACCTGCTCGAGCGAGTCCAGAGGAGGCCATGAAGATGCTCAGGGGGCTGGAGCACCTCACTTGTGAGGACAGGCTGAGACAGTTGGGGTTGTTCAGCCTGGAGAAGGGAAGGCTCTGGGGAGACCTTATAGTGGCCTTCCAGCACTTAAAGGGGGCTACAGGAAAGATGGGGAGGGACTCTTTATAAGGGAGTGTAGTGATAGGACGAGGGGTCACGGTTTTAAACTGAAAGAAGGAAGATTTAGATTAGATATGTGGAAGAAATTCTTGACTGTGAGGGTGGTGAGGCACTGGAACAGGTTGTTCCAGTGAGGTTGTGGATGGCCCCTCTCAGGAAGTATTCAAGGCCAGGTTGGATGGGGCTTTGAGTAACCTGGTCTAGTGGAAGGTGTCCCTGCCCATGTCAGGGGGGTTGGAACTAGATGATCTTTAAGGTCCCTTCCAACCCAAACCATTCTGTGATTCTATGATATTTTTGAATGGGTAAGGATATTTTCTCTGAATATATTTGCAATATACTGCTGTGAGAGGTTGTGACTGAATGAGTTCAGAAGAGGTAATGCATGCAAATACTTCAGATGATTTCACATTGAAAAGAATTTAAATATTTACATTGTGTGTATTATTTTGAAGAAATAATTGTTATTATTGAATACATACCCTACTGCAGAATCCTGAGCACTCATGGTGAGTTGCAAGCTGCATATAAATCATATGGTTTTGAGGTTGAAACTCACCCTCTATTTTTTTAATAAGCTTCTAGTCTTGTTTCATGCCTGGGTTCCTATGCACTTTGGCAACACAAATCAATAAAGTTTTCTTATGTTATCATTACTTAAATGATAAGCATTTGTAAAGCACAAAGGCTTTAAAATTCTCAGATAAAATTTGACTAATAAAGTAAATCCTTAAAGAAATGTTACTGCTCTAAATGTAAATAGGTGAACACATATTGGAAGCTGAAGTTCACAAAAACCAGAGGACCTCCTCCCAGAGTTTCTGCTGAGATACAGATATGACCAAGCTTGAGTGGTCTGCTCTGTTCATTAAAGCACGCTTCTACTTCACAATCTTACTGTTTTTACTTCTTCATACAATGGTGCAAACAGAAAATATGGGAAACTCAAATTTATAGCTTCAGTAAAAAGCTACAAGGAGGCAATGCTCCAAAACAATTTTCATAAGTAATTGTCTTTTTATGCTATGATTGCTACATATTTCATAATGAAACTTCACACATATGTGTCTAGACATGTAATCTCCCTCAATATAGTAAATATAGACTGTACACATATACATTCAAAAAACACTACATTGAAAAAAAGTTAAGTAGGTTGGCAAAGTCAAGGAATACAAAGTTAGGAAATGACAGAATTTAGGAAATTACAAACTCCTATTATTTGAAATTACTTCAGGAGTTTGATCTGAGTTGCAATACTAATCTAATAATGTATTCCTACATTATCTTGCAAATATATTGTAAATGTATATTTATTTTTTAATTTTAAAAAATGTGTTTCTGCTTTAAGCATACTTTCTACAGTGTATTTTGAGGTCTTGTTTTTCTACAGAATATGAAGTTGCTGTTAATTGATATGATCATTAATAGATATTATATTTACTCTGTTTGGTAAGATAATGTGATCTGTCCTGATATGTATCTAATTGTACAAGGTATCAATTTCTGTATCAATTTACTAATATTGATGAACTATAAAATAAACTATAAACTATAGGCCAGTATAGTTTATTCTTGCATTATTATTCTGGTATTCTATATATTCTACTAGAAAGTAACCTCTTGCGAGAATGTAATTTTTTTCTTATTCTTTGCTACCATCAGAAACAGAACAATGAGCTAGCTGGACCTTGAGTTTGACCCACTACATCAGCTCTTTTTCACTTTCAGTATACCAGAAAAAAATATATACCAACTCATTTACTAGGAAAAACAACATTGCATTTTTTATATTAAATCAGATCTTTATTATGCCATTATCAGAATCCCTGATTCAACAGGTACCAGACTGTCTGTTCTATTGAGTTAATGCCCTGTTCCACATTTATATCAGAAATGCAGCCTATTGCATTGAAAACAGAAGCCTGGTCTTGCTCCCAATGAAATCAATAACAAAGTTGTTATAGACTTAATTACAAGACAGGGAGTATCCTTGGATATAGTTACATAGGTACACCTTCTACATAACATGGTACACTCTGTACTATTCAAAATACATGAGACTGGAAAAGATAGACTTTTATGAGGAAATTTCATACACAATTTCTCATCTTTAATATTAAAAAAAAAAATCAAAATAAGAAATTATGTTCTCAGATAAAAATCTATTGTGGTGGAATCCAAATGGGTTCACGCCCAAACTGTTGCAAAACTGCAAGTCAGAGCAGTACCTGACTCCCAGTTTCTAGGTGGGCTCAGTCTTGCTACAAGTTACACATAGAAAGCCACACATTTTATGTTCAAAGTGCACCTGATATACCTTTTCCTTGGCATATTTACTTAAATTATCTTTCATATATGAATTATCTTATTGATGATGATGGCAACTTTCATTCAGCCTTGTTTCCACCATAATTCTGTTTTCTGGGCCAAATAGAGATTGCCATCATATACAGTAATCTATATTCTGCACACAGTAAATCTTTACCATAAAGATGCTGAGGTAAGTCAGGCCTTTAATTCTGTATTTAGTAGAGCTGGCCAAAATTCTCTTGACTTTCAAAAGTACTTATGCTTGTTGCTCTGTGTGAGCAGCAGTTAACAGGCAAATCTTGCTTTGAATTTCACAGATGAAGTCTAATACCAGACGATTAATGTAATTTATTTCAAAACTTACACGTTACATGTAGCATCCAATACCATGAGATACATTTTATATCACATGTATTTAAGTATCATATGTCACAAAGTATTTCATTTGAAAGAGGGGAGTTTATAAACATATGTAAAGAGTACTACCCTTTCAAGAAAGGATCAAAGCTTTCCAAGTTTTCAGTAGGAAGTTCCTAGATTCAAAGGTGCCAACTCTATTACTCCACTTCTATAAAGATACTTTATTGACGCACTGCAAGGCTGTAAAAAATAATAGCAAACAGCTGGTCATAAAAGAAATTGATGATTATGGATTATACTGTAGTTACACTTTGAAGTGAAATAGCAATTGCTACATGAAATTATTTTTTCGCACTCTGAAGAAGATAAAAGTTGCAAAGCAAACTACAAAGTTAAAATACATATTTGTGGCAGAGATGATAGGATGGTAGAACTGAGGAAAGGCAAAGGATTTGAGTCAGTCCAAGGAAGTCTGATTTGAAAAATATTTGCTTCAGATCCATTTCCACAGCTCCTTCTTCATCTTACTTGTGTGGGCAGTCTTACTGACCTCACCAGCACCAGTGGCTTCAAAATATCTACTTACGGGAGGAAAAAAGTCAAATTTCTCCCCTTTGCAAATGACTCTAAATTCTGAAGCATGAAATGGATTGCATTATATTTCAATGGCAGTTGAGGATGAGTTTCAAATTGCACAACTTCTGTTGTATTATCAGCTAAAGTTACCTAAAGTTAAGGTAGGCTTCCCTTAATTGACCTTAAATAAGACTTAAGGCTGGAAAACATAGTCTAAATTTCAAAGACATATGCAGATTTCTGCACCAGTGTTACCTGCCTTAAAAAAAATAAGCTCCACCTCAGACCATAAGTTCCTGAAGGTCCAGGGAAGTCTTCAGTGAACCCTCCCCTTTAACAAACTGCAGGGGAGTGATGTGCCAAAAGTAATTACCTGGTTCAAGCAGCCACAGATCTCAGTATGGGAAATATGTGTACCTCACCAAGTTGTCCCAAAGGGCTCCTTCAAGGTGCCCACTTTTCGTAGAGACTGCTCAGAGACCCGAAGTACCAAGTTTAGGGGCTCTGAGTATCCTGCTGAAAACAGAAACCTACTATTCAAGTGTGTGACTTAAGTAAATTGGGCACAAATAAACAAAATCTAAACAAACTATAAGAACAATACCTCAGGCAGACTTCAATACCAACTAACATTTAAGGTTTCTAGTCAGGTAGTAAGACAACAGTCAATTGCATCAGTTTAGAGTGTATCTTTCGAGAAAATGTAAAATTAAGCTGTCCTACATGTTAACAAAATTTAACATATCCTTAAACATAAAATCCCTGAAAGAAGTAATTGTTTTCTTGCAGTTTTATGTACTGTATTTTTATTTAATAGCATGTTCCCATTTGACCTATTGCATTTAGATTTGCACAATACCTAATAATTTTGTCTATAGTACTTTTTTAAAAAGTCTTTTTAGGATATAAAATTTATTTCAGCCTTTTGGACCTGATTGTTCTGCTCTGGACCTGTTTCACCAGCATCTGTATATCTGAATACCTGTTCCATCCAGAATCTGTTGAAATCTAACACCTTTCTTCACTCAATTACCATTGATTATAGTACATAATAAGTATTTGGGAATTCCTAGTATTTGCCATTTAAAAATTAAGTCTGGACTTTTTACGTACTGGCTTAGTGGCTTTGTTGTATGAGTCAGATTGGTATAGGGGAGCCATAGGACCAATTTAAGCTCTATATTTAAGAAATACCTTCTTAGAAAGACCAATTACTGGACCTGCCCTTTCTATTAACACTCTGAAAACAACCTTGTCAGGTAGATGGGATTCCTGGTGGGAACGGCTGTGAGGTGGCAGGTATATATAAGGAATGAAAAGACGTTTGGCTAAAGAGTCCTTTTAATCTGAGTGCTTTTCCACCTTCACAGTGGCTGGCCTTCCAGCTGGGAAGAAAAGCCAGATGCCAGGACCAAGCCAAGTGCCAGACCCTCATTGAGTAGTGCAGTCCCTGTTCCTTGTCTGTCTGATAGTCACACTGCACAGAAAAAAATCAGATTGCATTTTTTACCCTGGTGGGAGTATTTGGTCTACAAAGCTGAATAATACACTGCAAATTTCAAACTAACTGAAAGAATTAGGAATAGTTTTTAATTTATACTCTTACTAAGATGATGAGGAGAAAGAAGGACCCCTGGAAGTAAAGCGTTGAAAGAAGGGAAGGTAAAAAATAAACAAATAAAGACCAGTAGAAAGTCTGGTTTTGGATCTAGATGAATAAAACTGAAACAAATTCATGTGCACGCTGATGTAAAGGGCTCACCTTGGCTATAAAAGGAATGAGAAACCTAACCCTTTATTTTGTCTCACTCATGAAGTATGAAACCATTCCATACTTTCATAGTTAAAGAAGGAAATCTGCTTTACTAGGAGGAAAATAACACTACTTCAAGGACAAGTTACATGAATAGCATCATGTTATAATATGTGAGAAGAGGGCTACATTTTGTTGTTTGCAAGATTTTAATTGTTCTGGTTTCATTCCTTAATTAAAAATAGAAATGAGTAGTGAAATATCTGTAGTGCTGATGAAAGTTAAGGTGGTGGAGAGGGAGAGTGGCCTGAGCCTGAGGTGAAGGTGAGGAGGAGCGGGGACTGCAAACATCCCCATTGTCTGGAGCCTTAACTGAACCGCTGGGGATTGTTTTCTCCATTTCTATTGCTGTCCCTCCTCCTTCTCTTTCTACTCCTCTCCCCTCTTCCATCCCTCTCCTACTGCTTCCTTTTCTTTCATCCTTCTGAGCTGTGCCGACGCCAGGGGAGAGGTCCAGAGCAGGAGGGAAGGTCCAGCAAGTCTGAAATAAAAAAAATTACAAATAAAAGATAAAAAGGATCCAGAAATTCAAAGGAACACACCCCACATTTTAAAATATACTTTCTTCTGTCACTGCAAACCAGTGTGACATGGGTCTCTATGGCAGGGCTGATTTTGATCTTAAAAGGTCTGAAAGTGAAAAGTAGCCAGTCTTATTCTGATTATAATGAATATTTACAACATTCATTAATATTTGTGACCAAGTATCAGGAATTTCTGAACCCATTTTAAAAATTCTGAGATGAAATGTCACACTATATAGGATGTTAACAAACCAAAAAAATAAAGTGGCATTCCTGAAATAGCTTATTTCCTTAAACAAAACTGTAATTATTTTTCTTGTAATCTCTCCTTTCACAAGCATGTTCCTGAACATGTATTCTCATTCAGGGTCCCTGGACCACCTACTCACCCAGAGCAGCTGGCAGAGTTAGACCCAGCTATATCAAATAGCAGAGTTTGGCTTATATGCCCTACTCTCATTGAGAAATCTAGTTGTGTTCATCTATGTCCTGATACTGTATGGTCATGAGAACATTATATTCCTGTGGCAACACTGTGCTCCTAACTCTGAGCTGAGACTGAAAAAGTGAGTGAAAAAGGAAACGTTATGGTGCATAAATGAAACAGGGAAAAGAGGAAAAACCTTCATCAAGTCAGTAAAGGGTTTTATCCTTGTAAATCTGTTTTATGTGAATACTGCTCAGAAAATGCATTTTTTAGGGACAGTACAAAAACCTAAGGTAGAAATATAGATACATTGCGAGGAACAAAGATGAAGGCCAAGTGGTGGTGAAGTGTATAACATGTGCTATGATTCTATGATCCTATGACACAGTAGCTGCAGCTAACAATTTATAGTCCCCAGAGCATATTACTACACTTATCTGAAGCAGTGATTTCAGAGTGCTGAGAACTCCAACTTCTTAAGTCCTCAATTCTCACAAGTCCGTAAGATTTCTGAATCTGTACAAACCATTATAATGTGGCTGTTAGAGCTCATAGCTGCATCTTACTTCATCATAGTAGTAACACTATGGTATTTGTCCAATTAACTCTTACTACACCGAGTTCTGTGCTTATTCCTATTATACCAAACAGTTAATTTCTAATTTTGATTCAGTTTTTTTTCAGTTTCATACTATGCTGTCAGTGAAAAATATGGCCTTTGTGAGCAGCTTTGATGACATTTGTCCAGGCACTCAGATAATGCTGCTCTGAGAATAAGACAAACCCCATGGTGGAAATATATACACTATGTTCACATATTTCAGTACCTGTACAAAATCTTACAGAAAGCCCAAACACATATTGAAAGAAATAGCAGAATTCGAAGTTTGTGGAAAAAGAGGATAATATCATAGCATACTGGGAAGTGACACAAATTGGCTCATGCTTTTACATCCTGCTACTCACAGTGACTTGGGATGGATCTAAAGGAAGTCACTGAAGTAAACTGTTTAGGAGCTGATTTATACAAAGCTTAACACTCAGTGTTATAAAATTCCAATCTTCTCTAGAAAATTACCTGAGACAGGGAAAAATAAAAAATTTCCCTGGATTTGAACATCTGGATATTCAAAACCACGGGTTTTACTGGAATCTTTTTTAACAAGCATGTACATGAGGATATTAGCAGCATGCCACTAATAGCTAAATATTTAACCTACGTTGCCTGTATCACCTCAGTTCACAAACTTGATCAAGTTGTAGGATTATATTATAAACAGAAAACTGGGTGAAGCAATGGAAAAGAAGTGTGACATCTTGGCCCCAACAGAAATCTTTGGGAATTTTATCATAGTCTAGAACTGATTCAAAATGTTTAGAAAGACATTTGCATTTCTGTAAAAAATTACTGCAGAAGTTGAAAAGAAATTCAAGTAAAAACTTAAAGCCATGAAGATTTTCGTGGACAAAAAATAAGTTTTCATCCAAATATTTTATTAAGAAATTAGTATTTCAACAGATGGGGTGGGAAGAATGAGATTCATCTCCTCTAACTTCATCCATTAAAAAGTTAGTAATCTAGTTTAAATGTCCCATCTAGGTTCTCTCTCATGAGTGAAAAGAGAGAGGCATTTTATGAAGGTTGTTCATCTCAGCTATCCATAGATGCCTCTCATGGGATATAATCTGTAATTCTCTGAAGGTGTCTATATATCTCCATTGACTACAAAGCCTTGAGCGACTGTGTTAGACTTCAATGACTAACTTTTAGATGGCTAAAATGATGACTAGCTTAGCTCTGAAAACCTATTTTTTAAACAGCAAGGTTAAGTGAGATGAATTGAGCCTTTTGTGTGAATCACTTTATCAAAAATCTACAGGAAAAAAATATTTTGACAGGAAAATTTGACCAGTATATGTATCACTGATTTTAATAGGACCATGGTTTAATTTTGCACCTTTCTGTTTCTACATCACCCACCACAGCTGGTACATGCTGATGAATGGTAACACAGCATGCTTTTCTCATAAAATAATAAACAATAAAAATGGCATCAATGTCCTGATGAACTATTCCCCGAAAGCAAAAGTGACATAACATCAAAATTTAAATGTAGCGTCTCTTTTAATTGTGCATAATATACACTAATTGTCTACAACTTACAATTGCACAACTAGAAGATGCTAACCTCTTCAGAGCCAATCTTGCAGTTGTCCCATTTACAGAGCTCCCATTTAACTGGAAGTTGTATATGCAGGAATAAAACATAATTACATCCTTCTTCTTCTGCAGTTTGAAAAAAAAAAAAAGTGGATGTGAATTTATACAGTAGAGAGTACACTGTAGAAAGTACATTAGAAAACTGACCTACTGTGAAACATCTCAAGTGTTGAGTTCTACCCTGTGAAATCAGTGGCAAATACAAGATGAGAAATGAGATAACAGCACTGATATTTTTGTTACTTAGAACACAGTATAATTAATTCCATTCATCAGTACCAAAACAGGAAGTTTTGTTTTAATTATACCTTCAGGGTATCTATTTCATAGACACTGCATGACAGTTTGCACAGCACATTTTTAAATGTTATATAACTCCTATCCCAATATTTATTGGGTGAAGGATCTTTTGATAAAATATTGTAACTAGGTAGAATTCCTTTTCTTTTATAAAAAGTAACTCTGCATTACGGATAAAGCTTAGAAGCATGATGTTGTAATTACTAAAAGCACAGTGTTTCATTGTAAAATGTCAGCGAGTTACTATAACTCCCTCTACCCACGGAAGAGCTGTTAGCATTTGGTAACCCCTGAGTGCAGGCCTGGCATGCAAAAATGCACAAAACTATTTTTGTTACATGAATGCATTTTGATTTTTTGCATTTGATTAATTCATATTGTTCTAATAAAGAGGATGCCTAGGGTAGTGCAAACATTTTAGTACTTTTGAACTCCATTATAACACAACCAAACAGAAAGAACGACCAGCATTGTCAATATCATGCAAACATAATTCTTTGAGACTGAAACTCCATCTCTTAAGTCAACCTAAATATACCACATGCAAGTAATACATGTGCAGTTCCTCTTCCAAATAGTAAAGTTACCACTATTTACCAATATGTGTCTTGTATCTATTTGACACAGATGCTGTTCAGCTTCTCTGCAAGACTCTCAGCAAAAATGGAGGCACCTTTTTACTGAATGAAATGTGTTAGTGCAATGTTTTTGTACAGAACAAATTTAGCCTTGCTTCAGTCAGGTGAAGAATTCCATTAATATTTGATTTGTGCCATATAGCCCCTTTTTGTTGACCCTGCACAACACAAAGCACATGCCTGACCTAAGGGAGGATCTTAACTAAAGCAACCAATGTGACTGAACAGGCTCAAATAAAGGCTGTTGGTATGGGGCGCAGTTGGAAGACTGAGACCTGACTTTCACCAAGTCATTTAATAATTATTAAGGTCAAATAATTATGCTTGGATCCTTTATAGTTTCTTGGTCTTTAAATAATAATAATGGCCTGTACTGCCTTTGATAAGCTATGGCTGTCTAAGGGACCGTAAGCAGTTCTCAGAGAACCACAGAACTGCCCATGCAAAGTCTCAGCTGTTTTCAGAGCTTCCCATTGACTTGGTTGCTCAGAGACTGCACATCAGTAGAGCCAATAATCACTGACATCAGGAGAAGGCCACCTGGGAAGGGCCACTGATATAAACCAAATTTACTCAGAGCTTTAGGTATTTTGGGAGAAAGACTCATGAGTGTGCAAAGGAAAAATAAAGAGCCTGGTGAGTGTCATTCATATTCCACCATGTTCATACCTACTGTTGGTCATCACTCATATGAAAGCCACCTCTGCTTCTTCAAACCTCTACCAGCCAAGTCAGAGTAGAAATTATTGTTTGCTACCATAACCATGAACGAACTACACCAGAGCAAAAAACTCTGTTCCTGAAACTGAAATGTAATTGCAGAAAGGTTAAGCCCTGACATCCTGGCAGACCAGCCAGCACGCAAGGAGTCTGGGTTGGATGCTGGGGAGACACTCGGAGGAGTATCATGGAGGCAATGTAACTCTGTAGCTTTTGTCAAGTGGCAGTAGCTAATATCGGCGTGTACAAATTTACTACACAGGGAAAGTTAAACTGTTCATTCTTAAACAAAATTTTTGGTTCAGCCCTAAAAGATAATTAATGAATGTAAGATTTCCGCTAGTTCTCTATCACACTAAAAACATCTCCAAAAATATCTATCTATATGATTCTATCTATTCATCTACCTATCTTTCTATCACAGAATATCATAATGATAGAAACAAATTAATTGTATTTACACTAAGCAACCTGAGATTCACTTAATAATTTGAAGGTCTACTTGATTTTTTGTTTTAATTGTTGGCAGATGATTCATTGAGATGGAAAAACACACTTCATTGTGCAAAAATAAATTTTCTTAGAAAATACTTCCAAAACCTCAGTATAAATGCTTTTGAAGGATTAAATACATTATAGAGATTAGAGTGTCATTTTGAAACAGGAAAGAGTAAAGACAAGAAAAAAAATGGTACAAATTATTCTAATGTGTGTATATGCAAAGCAACAATCTTCAAGCCATTTTACTTCCTTAACTGTTCAAAGACCATAAAATAATACTGGTACCTTACAAAGGTGAAAATGTTACATTGTAATCTTCATACCATTTAAAAGTAGCATTTTGTTTTCTTCTGTCAGTCTAGATGGGAGCTTAAGGAAGTTACAAACTGAATGACTATGTAGACAGTGTCACAGAACACATAATTTTTCATCAGGAAATAGTCATCTTTAGCCTGCTGTTCAGAAATTCTATAAGTACTTAAAACATAAAGGATTCAGCTCCCGAATTTGACAGAGCACCACATCCTCTAAGAAGACCAAGGGAAGTTAAAAACATTCATCTGGGGGCAGAACTATCAGTCTTTACAATCCTACACTTTAAACACTACTAAGCTTTTTTATCTTTTTATCTTTTGAAACCCAGAAGGCAGGGAATGAAGAAAATAGGAAAAATTACACTGTAAAAGAGAAATAAACTGCTTTTAGAATAATGCTTTAGAAGACTAGAGCACTAAGGTATAAGCAATCTGGGAAGAAACTAATAAGGAAAAGCTATTTTAAAAAGCATTGTAGCCAACTTTCACATTTATTCCTGATAGAAGACAGTCCCCGATACAGCATTGCCTCAAGCCCATTCAGGTTCCCCTGGCTGATATGAATACAAAATACTAAAACAATAAGTAGAAGATTCTTGGGAGTTTAACATCAGAGTGTTGCAGGAGAAATTCCTCAGAGTACTTTGCCATTACGTTCTAGCAAGAGAAATTGAGATTGGTTAGGCAGAGCAAAGGGAAGGTCTGCACAGTGCAAAGCCTGTTCCAACAGCAGAAGGCATGTCCACAAGCACAACTCCGGGTAGAAACATTCCGGCTGATGTGAGAGCCACAAACCAGACTGCCATGTTTGCAACTGAAAGCAGAACAGACCAGCTTGGGCAGAAGAGGATTTGAATGCCGCTGCCTTGTTTCTGCTGCAGCATGACTTTGGTCAGAGCCAGTGCTGGCCACACGATCGGGAACCTCTCCCAGTAAGCCCAGCAAACATGAGTGAAAAGGGGCTGTGACTGCTCTCTAGAAATATACTCTGAAGAGGAGCAGACGTGGAGAAGGAACCTTACTGTTTAGGGACAGCACTGACACAAAAATAAAGGAGCGTAAACTGTCTGAGAATAAATTTAGGATGGCAATGAGGTTTCTAACAGCCTGAATAGTGAGGCTCTGCCTAACCTTCAAAGAGGTGCAGTGGGAGTGATGCCCCAGCTAAATTTAAACCAGAGCTTGCTGAATCTGAACAAAATAAGACGACCAGTCTAGCATCACAGCAAAACAGGGTTGATGACTCCACAGGCCCCTCTAGTCCTATTTTCTATGTAGAAAATGTGAGAAGATATGCTTCTGTTGCCAGTTCAGGCCACTACATCAGCTAAAAACCTGTATTTATGAGTCAGCGCTCTGGGCACTATAAAGTTAGTAACTTCTGTTCACCTGTTCATTCTTATTTGCTAGTAAGTGTTGTTAATAGCAGTTAGTTATGAAGAAAGAAAAGAAAAATTGCTTTCCAAAGCTTTCAGTTTACAAACCTTTACAAAGGTATCTTAAATTCCTAAGCTCCCCTGAATATCGGAACAGATGTAAAGAAAAATACATGTCATTTAAGTCCGGATACTCATCTCTTTCAGGAGTTATGGTAGTACAAGTCCATCTCACACTAAAGATAAGAAATGTAATTGTATCATCACTTGTAGAAACAGTGCTGCAATTCTTAGACAAAATTTTTATTAACCTCAAAAGTACAAAAGGGCAATTGTCTTTTACATTAACTATGGCTTTCCAAACATGCTTTCAACAGCATTAGTCATAGCATAACTATTGAAACACCAAGCTGGAACAGATTCCACCAACCCAAATCCTATTGTGCTCACATACTGCAGGAGGGAGAGGTATCCTCTTTCAAAATTAGCTCCTTTATTCCTATCTTAAGGTCCCTAGGCCGTTTGATATATACGAAATCACACCTCAGATCGCTGCAAATGAAATGTATGTATATTAATTACCATGCAGCTCAGACAACAGGTGTTTTGTAGATGAAATCTGGGTGCTGAAAACAGTGCACTCCTAAAACTTTCTCAGACTTCAAAATAAGACTAGGTGAGCAGGACTAGATCTTCAGTCAGCAACTATCTGTACAAAATTACTCACACAACACACCTGCAATATTAAAAGAAAGGACAAAAGGAACGTAATTCTGGAAACTGCTAGCCTAGTTACTTTATTTCAGTGCTTTAGCAATATCAAAAATATTTTGCTTACCGGCAGTTCCACATAATTTAATGAAAAACTTTAAATTAAAAATAAGGAGGGATGGAAATAAAAAGAGGGATGGAGAATAAAGTTTCAATCACTCTTGTATTTTAATGGCTTGTTTCAAATTAAAGAATATAAAAATAAGCAGGCTGAGTCTTCTTGAAATGTGGAGCACTGACACAACAGATCGTCGCTATTTCAGAGAAGTCATCATAATCTATCATGCAAATATCTAGACAGTGTTTTCTAGACACATGGATTATTGACCCCAATATACTGCCAAAAGTATTCCATCATGTCAAAGCAGAAGTAGTGCATAAATATGTTAAACATTTTTATTACATTTAAGCTGGAAAAAGCCACTGTAAATACTTAATAGTTGTGTTTCTACAGAGACAAATGAATGTATTTATTTTTCAACATGACTAATTGCACGAGAGAATGCTGAAGACTTCTTATCCACACTTTCTACTTTAAAGGAAGCTGTTAAGTTGCAAGAATGTAAATATAAGTGTTCGAAGCCTCAAACTTCCAAATGCATTTGTAGTTCTACGAATTATTTTTGCTTATACCACAGTGAGAAAAGAAATATATCCCCTGTAACTTACTTTAGTTTCCGCATCTGAATACACAGCCTATCTTTATAGTCAGTTATAGATCCCAAAAAGCTGTTTATATAAAATACATTAAGCAATCTCATCACAATAAAGTAAACAACAGAGAACACTGCAGATCCAAGCATTCAGCACTTCAACCTTCGCATAATATTGTACTATATCTCTTTCTGGGAAAAAAAAAAAAATACGAAAAGAAACCTGTTAACTGGAAAAATCTTTCCAAATTGTATTTTAGATAACCAATATCCTGTCTCTACATCAGGGGCAGCCTCTGTTAAGCGTTTAAGTGCTCTCAATGAAAAGTAACAGTTTCTTCTCCAATCCTGAACTCTCAGTGACCGTCACGGAAAGTAACAGTTTCCCATTCCCTGTCAGCCAGTGGCATTAATAATCATCAAAACAAAACGAAACACCTTCAAGCAAATATCTGCTTCTGATTAATCTCCATCCCAATGAATTAAATTCATAAGAGGCAACCTGCTGCCTTGTTTATGCCTTTTTAATATGAGGAGCAGAAGTTGGATATAAGGGTTTTGCTGCCCTTAGGGCTACGAAATATGCCTCATGTGGCAGTGAGCCAGCTCTCCAAGGGAGCCTTCTTTGCTGTTTCTCTCACAGCTATTTTCTAATGGATAATTTTTAAACAGACACACACAAACACACGAGTTATCACGATACAGGGCCAGGGTTTTTGGTTTTGTCTAAAGTCCTGTAAGTATTTGTACTCATAATGAGGATCTCAAGGTTTCATCAGTTTCGGTTTGGGGTTTAGTTTTTTTTTTTTTTTAAACGGGAAAGGTTGGGGGGGGGTGGGGGGACGGGGGGGTGGGTGTCTGGATATTTTTTCCCCAGCTGCCTTCCCCTCTATACAGTACAGCACATAAAACACCTCTCTTCAGCTTAACCGACCTAGGCTCAATTAGTGCAACATTTTGCACACATCCAAGCAATCACGAGGCAGAGATATTTAGTTCAGTCCTCATGTGTATTGCACAGAAACCTTTAGTTATGGGTGGAAAGAGATTTCTTTTTTAAAAAAAAAAAAAATAAAAATCTCACAATGTAATTTACACAGCGTGGAAACGCCTACAAGGAGATGAAGTACCTGCACTGGGGAGATGTTCAGTTGTTCACTTCATCTTCCGTTGACAAGGAAACCAAACCGCACTTCATTCTCCAGGAAAACCTTCCACTGCCATCATTTGAAAATGTATTTATTTGTATATATGTATATATCTATCATCATCATCATCATCATGATAATAATAACCATCATAAAATACTGCTGGCAAAAGAATAAAAAAGTCAAGGTGCAAAATATGCAAAAGTAAGGATCATCTCTTTGGCTTTCTGTTTTGCTTTGTTATCTTTAAGGAGGAAAAAAGTATTTAAAAATGATAACTGTAACATGCTGCAAGAAAAGTTTCACATTATAAACAGGCATCAAAAACTGAAAAAGAAGAAAAAAAACCCCTGCTGATTGCACTGAGTGTCAAAAAAAAAGGAAACAATAACAAAAATAATAAAATTAACATCTTGCTCTGTGGCTTCCACCAGTATTGCAAGATTACAAACTCTGTGTAAACACTGCTGTGAAATGCATTTGCAATTCCCATCTCTTTACAAAAAAGAACCCCTTAAAAAACACCCAAAAATAAAAATAAAACAACACCAGAGAAAATACTCTGCAAAAAGAGTTAGAAACATGCCTTTTCTCTTATCTTTAAAAAATAAGCATCATATTTCACATCGCTTTTCCGTGCCACAACAAAACCAGTTGCATATATAGATATATAGCTACTAAATGTATATCAGTTGTTGCTGGACTGGCAAGTCTGTATTATTAATATTATCATTTTTCATTCCCAGTGACTCCCGGCCCCAGCAGCACCTTTTGCTCACAGTTTAGTAACCATCGCATGCTAGGAAAAAAAACTTGTCATCAGCAAAAGATCAAATCCATTTAAACAATAATCAAAGAGGAAGAAAAAAAAAAAAAAAAGAAGAAAAAACCAAAAAAAAACCCCCAAAAAAACCAAAAGGAAGAAAAAAAAAAACAGGACAAAAAAAGGAGGACAAGAATGTCAGCGGAAAGGTACTCACCGAGCGGGAGTAAAAGGGAGGAATAAAAATGAGAGTTACTATAAAATACAGTATGGCGGTGGAAGAAGGAATGAGGCGCTTTTTTTTTTCTCTCCTCTCTAGTCTCTGCCTCCGGCAACCGCCACGTGATCCGGAGCCGGGCGGACTCGCAGCCGGGAGGGCGCAGCGGCGGCGGCGGCGCCGGGCGCGGACCCTGCGCGGACCCAGCCCGCCCGAGCCCGCCGCCTCCCTCCTGCGCTCCGCACCCGCGGCACGGCGGCGGCCCGGCCTCGGCAGGTGCCACTCGCACACGCACTCGCACACTCACTCACTCACTCACTCGCACCCAGGCGCGGGCACGCAGCCGGCTGCGCGGGCGAGGTGCGGAGGCGGGCGCGTCTTGCGCGGCAGCGCAACTTGCTCGCCGGCGCTGCGCGAAGTTGCCGCCCGGCGCCGCCCGCCTGTTGCCCTCGGGCCGGGGCGGCCCCGCCGCCGCCCTCTGCCCCGCCGGCCCCGCCGGTGCGGCGCCGCTCGCCCCCGGGACTGGGGCGGCCGGCGGGCGGAGCGCGGAGCGGAGCGGGGCCGGGGTCTGCCCGGGGGGGGCGGTGTGCCGTGCCCCGGCCCCGGTCCAGCGCCGCGCTCCGTGGTGTGTGCGCTCGGGTTACCCCCTCCTGCCGCTCCGGCGGGGAGGGGGGGGGGGGGGCGGGGGGGGCTGTGCCGGGGTGTGCCCCGTGTGCGCGCACGCCGAGGGGGAGCCCCGCCGCCCAGCCCGCCGTCTGCAGGGGGTGCCCGCCGCGATGCCCCGCGTGTGCACGGGGGTGCCCTCTTGCAGCTCCGGCTCAGCGTGCGCGCGCGCGCGGGGGTACCCCGGCAGGCCGGCAAGGCGCGGAGCGGGGACCCCCTCCCGCCGCTCCGGCCCAGGGTTTGCTCACAGGGGCGCCGCTCCCGCCGCTGCGGCTGGAAGGGGGGGGGGGGGGGTGTCGTGCGTCGGGGCTCCCGTGCTGCCACTCGTGCTCCGCGTGTGTGCGCCGCTCGGAGCGGGTCCGTGCCGTGCACTGGGGCGGGGTCGCTGTGCCACCCGTCACGCCTGAGCAGGACCTGTGCCCCCCCGTCCCCTGCCGGATAGCGTTTCACGTCTGGGGCTGGGGAGAGAGGGACAGGTGCCAGCTGTCCCATCCATTATGTCCCTCGTTTCTTGGCCTCTGCCCTGCTTCATGGCCGCTCCCTCCTCCCGTCCTCCCAGTGGCAGGGCTGTTGCTCCCCATAACAAAGTTATTGGCCGAGGTGGGAAGGAAACAAGTGTTTTAGGAGGGGGGCACACCCGGGGGCGCGCTCCCGGCAGCAGTCCGCAGTGGCAAGCAGCGTGGCGCAGGGCAGGGGGCTCTGCGGCTGGGTGACCCCGGTGGCACCCTCCCAGGGCACCACAGGCACCTGCCCGCAGCCTCCTCATCGCGGTGGAAGTATTTGGGGCTGGGCCCCAACGCACACAGGGGCGGCCCTGAAGCAGCTCTAGGTTTGGGCTGGTGGCAGCTCTCTCCGCTTGCCTTTAACAGACAAGAAATCTACTGGAGCAGGCTGTATGCTACTGTTGCTGAGAGTTTCCTCAAGATGCTCGCTTTTCCCTTTTTAGCTCTCCTCGCCTGTCTCCTTATTAACAAACACAGCAGTCGCAGAGAGCGGCGGCTGGGGCTGCGAGCAGCTTCGCTCTGGCTCCAGCTGAAGCAAGACCTGCGCACAGCACTGCCAGGCCCCAGCCCGCTGCCTCGGCTCGGCCGGCAAACGCTGTGGCCTCACTCCACTGGCCCCCAAAATGTTCACAGCTAACAATCTCCCCAAAAAATTTACTTAATCACTGCTTCAGTAGTAGAAGGAAGAGCAGCCAGAGGCATCTGTATGAGATAAATTAATAGAGGACTAGAAGTGTGCATCCATAAACCAGGTGCTGTGATGGGAGGGAACGATGTAGGCAATACTTCCCCACTCCCTCCTCCCCCCTTCTTCCTCACTCACTTTTTTTTTAGAGCCCCTCTCTTTTCATCCGGGTCAGGAGGCAGGAGATACAGTCAGGTTATTACTCTATAAAAATTACTCTGGCCAGTGAGAGGATGCCCTGCTATATAAAAGACTGGTGAGGGCACCAGCCTGCCTTCTTCACATCCTCACACAGCGCTTTTTCCCTTGCCCTGACCATTTCTTTCTTTCTTTCTTTCTTTCTTTCCTGTCCTTTATCTCTTCCCCAGTGTTTCCAGTAAATGAAAAGAAATGCTCCCTTTCTTCTTTACTCTCAACTTCTTTTATGAAGTTTGAAAAGAACACTGGCCGAAGTTTAAAAAATATATATAAACAGTTACATTTTCTTACTTGCTTTTTATTTTGGCACTGGGCTTGTTCTGGCATTTCATGCCAGTTCTAGTTGTTCTCCTCCTGCTAAGTTTGACTCTCAGGAGTAGAGGTGCACATCTGAGAAGGTTTAAAACAAACAAACAAACACAAAGGAAGTCCTTAAAGATTCAAAATCTACAAGAAATTAAAATGGTTGGTGTCAAAACTAACCAACTGAACTGTACGATGTACATACGTATGACAATGAACTCATATTGTCATGATGGTATCACAAACTATCATGTCTTGAAATTTCAGGTGTGGGAGATGTATTTCCTTGGATGGTGCACTCTGATTTTGAATAGCATTAGGTACTGCATGCAGAAATACAGTTCAATGTCCAAGGTATTTTTTAAACGATACTTAAGTATCAAAACATGTTTGCAGAATTGAGGCCTAAATAACAATCCTGTATTGTGTTGCTTTTTAGTTTTCATTACTGTTTGTGTAATTTTGAGCACATATGTCTTCCTAAAATAACAACAACAACAAAAGTGAAAGGATGATGTTTTAATAATGCAAAGTGGTATAATAGATCTGACTTGTAAATTTGGATCATGTTGACACATATATAGGAAACTGGATACATACATTTTAGACAATATATTTTAAGTATTGTTTACTCATTAGATTCCAAGAACTAGGAATAAGGTAAACATGCAGGTATATATGTTTTCCTTTTCAATGTGTATATACTGATTTCTTATACTATAAATGAGTTAAAAAGTCATGATGATACATTGGGTAATCTTGGACATAAACAGTTAAAGGTGCAGGGCTTAGGGGTGGCTTTAAATCCCAGGGGCAGTGCACTGAGCTGTCCCAGACCAGGTCTAGAGACAGAGCTGAGGGGGATTCGGGCTCAGAAATTGTGACAAAATCACTTCCTGCTATAGTTAGCATTGTAAATATTGTCAAAATGAACTGGTTCCTAAGGACTTAACCTTAGGTTTACATAAGGAATCACCAAAATATGCTTCTGTTACTTTTCTGCTTACAATTCATTAAGGTGAAGTAAACATTAGGGAGTAAGAGCTGCAAGAAGTTTGGCAAGAATACGTGTTTGGAATAGGTTGCAAGCAAGCAAGTAAGAGCTTGGGAGAATGCTGTTTTCACAGAATCACAGGAAGCCTTTATTCATCAGTGTCTACTTTATGGCTACTCCTGCTGGAAGTTTCCTCCAAGAGCAGTTGTACGCCAAAATGAGGGAAAGTTCAGCACATTGCACACATTATAGCTTGGTTATGTGCAGTGCTCAACAAAGTATACAGTAAAAGAATGCAGTTGAAAAAGAAGGAAAAGGAGTGCCACTTCGATCGTTTCGAGGGCATAAGTGTTCATGTGCAATCCAATTCATGCAAATAAAGTGCCTGCTGGCATTTTTTTAGGCTTTCCATTTCTCATTCTGCAGCACAGCAGCTGAGCTCCATTGCAACATGACTAAGAGTTATCCTTAAAAGTAACCAAGAATTCTGGGCAGAAAGTGTCTGAACCAGCACTTCTGTGCCTCTGCCTTGGCTACCAGCAAGAGAGATGCTTCCTAAGGTTCCCAAGCATTGTACTTCACAGCCAGTGCTCTGTGGCTTATGCTGGGCTTGCTGTTCTTGTTAGTCATGCCGTACAATCCAAGTATTTCACATGCCTTTCCTGCACCTCTGCAGTACCACTCCCTTCCCCCCTCCCGCCCCCTCGTAGGAGCAGAAATAAGTACATGCTAACTTTATCTCATTGCCTATAATCTGTTTTTCTTGATTGCATTTAAACATCTATGCTCTCAGCACAGGGCTGCTGCTGTATATACACCTTGCTTTGGCAATTTTCTTCCCTTTGCTAGTATTGGAGAAGCACACAGTTTGGGGGTTTTTTACATCACTTTCACTGCACTTACACTTTCCTAAAACAAAAAAGCTTCACCTTGCAGGTAGTAAGCAATTAGTTGGAGTCCAGCACTAACATACTGGCTTTGCACAGATCCATCAGCATGACTCAGCAGCCTGCAAGCCTGAGCTCAAGTTGCAGTTACTAGGATTTCCTATTGCACTGGCAGAAGTCAGCCAAAACATCAGATGCAATAATAACAACTGTAATAATAACAATGATAAAACAAATAGTGGTCCTTTTTGCAGATACAGCGGCCTGACCCTGCTTTAATGGCTACTTTGTATGTAATCCCTTCGAGACATTCCAGTATAACTATAGGGTTATAAGGCTGTGGGGTATTTTGTTTGTATGTGTTGTTTGTGTCTACCACGACAACAGGAAAGGGAAAACTAGTTGACTGGCAATAAAAGCTAAATGAAAGAACTACTTGAAGTTAGCCAAGATATTACATTGTTAAACTGTTAAAGCAAGAGACAACTCAGCATTTCTCAAACTGTCAAATTAATATAGAGTTAGCTATCATCATTTAAATCCATTTATGTCTTGGTATTGTTTTGATTAAATTGCTATACCTTAGAGAGAATCAGAGAATACCTTAGAGAACTACTTCACATGTTAAAAATCAAGTCCAGTCCATGTTGATAAATATGGGATATTACTTTAGACTGAAACATATTTTTAAAAGACTTTTTCTTCATCTGTTTTTCTCTGCATGTTTTCATTGTTGTTCTTTTTTCTACAGAATCGTCAAATTTCACAAAATTCTGCACTTTTTCTCCTTCTACTTCTCTTATAGTGCTTTTAAGACACTGTATTTATCTATATAGTGGAGCTAACTCACTTCTATTACAAGCTTTTCAGCTGAAATTTCCAAGTGGCAGAGCACAATGCAGGTAAAAAAGTCCAGTAATAAATGACAGAAGAAATAAGAGCAAATAAAGTAAAATACAAATAAAGTACCTGAATGTTACACCCACTATGTAGCGGAATGGAATAAAAAGTAGGAAATCTTCAACACTTTCATGGTACCCTTTTTAGCTTCTTTTGTTAGGTCAGAGGGGTTTTCAAGAGGAGGAGTTTTTAACTATTGAACACTTTGTACTCTGGAAAGTTAGATCTTTCAGCCTTTGTGTACTATGCTTTTTGAAACAGTCATGGTCAGAGCACACAGCATGCAAGCTTTATGTCCTCAAAATTACTACTTTCACATGCTATTTTATATAAATGAATTAAGTGACATCTACATTAAAAATCAGTGAGAATCTTGTGTACCCCAAACATCTTCCTAGTTTCAAAATTGTTGCCTTTTGCTCTTTTAATTTGCTCTTTTCTTGAAAGGGTTAATTAATGAGTACAACTTATAATAAGCATGTCTCGTTTTGTGAGTTTTGCAATAAATAAGTCTGAGAACAGTATGAGATAAGGCAGCTTATGATCAAATTCACTGGTCTGCACCATCTGTTCTTATGCATTAATTTTCTATATGACAATCTTTCTATATAAAGAGAATTCAAAACATACTTTCAGGGTTGCTTGTTTTTTGGTTTTGTATGGGTTTTTTGGGGGTGTGTGTTTGTTTGGTGGGTTGGATTTTTGTTTTGTTTGTTTGTTTGTTTTAATTGTGGTGTATCAACCAGAATTAAATGATGGCTAATGACTGGCACTTATGGTTGAACGTAACGACACTGAAAGCTGAGAGGGTGCATTTATAGGTTCATCAGACACAACATTGGAAAGTGTGCCTTTGCAAGAACAAGTAGTAACTCAAGAAGAAAATTATATGTGTTGTAGAAGATTAAAAAGAGAAAAAAAGAACATTAAAAATTTCTGGCAATATGAGAAATGGAGTTGGAGAGTTTTTTAAAAAATGACTTCTAAACTGAGAAACCTGGCTTTGGTAGAAACAATGGGAAAGAAAGAGCTTTGTCGTCTGTGAATCAGATCCCACATGCTCAAGTTGGACACCCATAATATGGACAAACATACATTAAATTAAACTTTCTAAGTCTAGTTTCAGTGACTCAGCAACCATAACGTGCTTCTGTGTCAGTTAGAACTCAGTTTACCAGCCAAGCATTCATCTCCCTAAACTTGCAACAATCATTGTTCTTGCTTTCAGCTGCTTCAGTTTTCAGAGATGTGAATAAGATATGAGGTACACACAGTGTTCTCCTTTACTACAGGGCACTGTTTTCCATCCTGAGTACCATTTGTGAGTATTGCATAAGGCAAGGATAGATGAAGAAATAAGTATGTGACTATACAGCTGGTCTTGATCATAATAATTGTGCACTAAGAGGTAAAATAAGGTTGTATAGGCAATTCTAATCTAGGAATTTCCTGAAAAAAAATAGTTATTAGTGTTCCACTGTTCATAAGCACCATTTTGCATGCAGGAAATGCACATATATCCATACATAGGTCTGCCTGCATCACATAACCTGCTTTACCATTTTCTTTTTTTGACCCTGCATTCTAGTTATGAACAAGAGCTAATCTTAGCTAGCTAACGAGTTCTGACAGGATCGTAGTCCGTAGCAGTATGGCTGGAGGATAGAGGATTTTTATGTATGTTGTTTTATTCATGTGTTGTCCTGGAGAGGACTGGAAACATCACGTAAGAGTGCTAAGCACTCAGTGTCAGCCTCTAGGCAAAATACAGGTAAAGGACTCCTTCAAAAAAAATTATATTAAACTTTTTTTTTTGTTTTTTTAAAGTGGAAAGACAATTTGTAATAGAGCGTGTCTGACTAACCTCATCTGCCGTGCATAAACGCAGAGAATTTCTAGACAGGAGAAGACTTACTCTATAATTATATCAGGTAAGTTGAGGTCAGTAATTTTGAAAACATACATCGGCATGCTGAGTAACATTTATTAATTTATCTTCTCTTATTTTTATCCTGAAAAACACAAGCTCTCTTTCACAATCACAATTTCTTTTCTCCATCTCCTACTTATCAAGTATTATGTTCTAGGACAGCATCCCACTGTTCCTTGGAGGTAAATCATTAGCCTGTGAGACCATCTAGCAAATCTGCACAAGACAGATTTCCCTTTCCCCCCACCTTTGTCAATGCAGCTGCATTAAGATTTTTTGGGTTTTGTGTTTGGCTCTCTCATATAGCTGAATCTCTCTGCACTGCTGCAGCTCTTTGAGCGCCTTGCAGCTTGTAAATGACTCATGCGGCACACTCCCTTCCCTCTAGCCAACACGGAGAAAGCCTGGAAAACTGTGCTTGGGAACGATCCTCCTTCTGGCTTACATCACAAATTACTTCCATTACAGGATAATGCCCAAAGGCACAATCCAGCCTGAAATACATAGTCATCATGAAACATACAAATACAATTGCTCTTAACAGAAGTTATATACCTAGAATCATTTACAATTCTAAACTCAAATCTCTTTCAAGTCTACCTTTTCAAACTTTAGACTTTGTTATCTTTTTTGGTGGATGCCAATTACTGGCAGTTATTGTGTTTGATGTGAATTGACTATGTGTATTGGGTCTGGCTGGGATGGAGTTAACTTTCCCCATAGCAGCCCTCATAGTGCTGTGCTTTGTATTGGTGGCTGGAAAGGTGTTGATAACACACCAGTGTTTTGGCTACTGCTGAGCAGTGCTCCCACAGCATCAAGGCTGTCTCAACATTTCCCTCCTCACCAGTAGGCTGGGGCTGGGCAAGATCTTGGGAGGGGGCATAGCCAGGACAACTGACCCAAACTGACCAAAGGGATATTCCTTACTATATGATGTCATGCTCAGCAATAAAAGCTAAGAGAAAGGAGAAGGAATGAGGGCATTCATTATTTATGACCTTTGTCTTCCAGAGCAACTGCTATGCATACTGAAGCCCTGCTTCCTGGGAAGTGGCCAGACATTGCTTGCTGATGGGAAGTAGAGAGTAAAATCTTTTGTCTTCTTTTGCTTCTGCATGCGGCTTTTGCTTTATTAAACTGCCTTTGTCTTGACCCATGAGGTTTTTTTTCATCTTATTTTCTCCCACTCTGTCCTGCTGAGGAGGGGAGTGAGAGAGCGGCTGAGTGGGCACCTGATGTCCAGCCAAGGTCAACCCACCACACTACGTTACAAGCAAATGGGGAGAAGATATACAAAGCCATCCAAACAAATCCCATTATTTTCTATGAGATTAAAGCAGGAGTTTCAGCACAAATAAATCTTGGAAAAGATCAAGATTCTTCAAATCTGCCAGCTCCTTTAGGTAGGTAATTGCTGCAAAGACCACTGATACCCAATTCAATCTATACTCTGCTTACCAACACCATCACCATCTCCCTCAAAAGAAAGAAATCTCCAAATTTGCATGTGTGTTCCATTAAAAAAAAAAAAAAAAAAAGAAAAACAAAACCATAAATTGTCCATGAAATTACCATTTATGTAAGAACTTGGTGTAGTCTGATCTTCAGAAACTCCAAGTAACCATTAAATTGTTGTTATGGGTACCCAAATGTTTTGACAATCAAGCCCATGCTACTCAAGAGCATTACCAATTTAGATATCGAAAAAGCTTCCACTTTTCTGTTAAAATACACCTCACTGTGAAAGAGAGACAAATTTGTGTTCACCCTGTAATGGGTAGCTTTGCTATTGTAGTAACAGCCAAAGAAACAAGCACTTAGTTGCCATTGTGTTTGTGTATGGTTACTTTGACAGCGTTTCCATTCCAGAGAACAAAATTTCTTGTAGAAGATACAGCATATACCTGTTTAAAAAATAGAGTAGCTCACATGTGTTAAAACTTCGCTTTCCCCCACCACTCCAGCAGTTTTAGCATCTGTTTCTTTTTTTTCTACATGCTAAACCATTTCCCCAGTTTCACACACTGAATGAGAACTTTTGAACTGGATAGACTTAAAGCAAACTCCAGAAATGTGTTGAATAAAAGCCTAATCACCAAAGTAATAGTAAGAGAATCAAGTATTCAGGTGAATGCTTTCTGCACCCTACAACTGCTGGTGCATGACACCCACTACACCCAGTGCTACTGCGCTGTAGGAACAGTTCCACTTTCAACGACAGCTCAAGATCTAAGTCTCTGCCAGGAAATGAAACAATGCTAGGGAATATTTATAGCTCAAACACCCATATTGTTGAATTATTAGCCTAATTTTTGGCTCACACTAGACAAACACTTGCAAACTCCCAGAGACCTGGTTCTGGGGCACCTTTAGTGGAACAGAATGTGTGCATTCACATGCATTCATGCAGGAGGACAATGTTAGTCTAGTACTAGCAGTGATTAGTACCTGTAGAGAAAAGGGAGGACTTAAGGTGGAATGGGCTGTATCTACCCTACTGCTTACACAGACCAAATGGTGCTGGCCACTGCTTTAGTCTGGTCACTGACCTGTTAGCAGAAGCTCAGTCTCCAGAATCCCAAATGAAATGTCACATGCTGAGGGAACACGATTCTACCTCTTTGCCTTCCAGGTTCCTCAGTTCTTACAGCACTTTCGTCAGATGGAAGTCCTTGATCAAAAAGTAATGTAAAATATAAAGCAAGTGAGGAAAGCCTGCATGCCAGCACTAACTCATTAGGATATCATAAACCTATTGCTAGTGATGTATGATATTCATTACTAGCAAATTTTTGAAGCCCGTATTTTCCTACTTAAATTGGGAAATGCCTTGCAACTGTAATAGAAAATTTTAGATAATTTTTATGTCTATTAGAATACAAGACAGAACATCAGTACAAAGGGAGGAACATCACAGGTTATTTCTAGAGAAGGTATTGTTTTTCCCTAGAACTTCATTTAAAGAAAAATCCTTCCTCCTGTGGCTTTTGAAACTCTTAACATGCAGCATTTTTCTCAGAAGCAGACCTGCTCAAGTACAAAGGCATGTCTATCAGAAAACTTTGGAAAGTGTCACTAGGAGAACTTTTTCTTCATTTCTGAAAATACATACGGGAAATACAAGTATCAAGGCGACTTTGGAGGAAACAACTGTTGATTGCCTTGTTTTTAGAAGTTTCCAAAAGGAACAATTAGAGATCTCTCAAGGTAGAATTATAACTTTTACAGGAATGCTAGTTCTTAGCCAACATCTACCATATCAAGAAAGTCACCTGCAGTGCAATTGGTAATGCTAATAACATAGCAATCCTACAGTGAAACATTAAATCACTATCAATGATTTGCTGATATTAGCTATACAAAGGGAAGGTAGAAGTAAGAAAGTAGCCTAGTAATATTTTTTTTTTACTTTCTCACACTTGCCTAATATTTTTTCCCTCTGTATTCTACAACATGACTGCATGTTGGATTAAAATGCATTTCTATTCATATATTCCTCTCTCATCTACAGACTGTCTTACTTATCTGTTCAAGAAGGAAGTATATATTCTTGGTTTATAGTGATGCTGATAGGGAGTTGCACTGCAGCTCAGAAAGAATGATATAAACCCAGGAGAAACCAGTGGGTTCTGGTGACCATTTTTATGAATGAGAATGACAAAAATAGAGGAAGGATAAAAGGAGGAGATCAGGAAAAAATGAACCAGTCTGAAGATTGCCAAATGTAATACTGTTGATAATGTAAGCAATTTGTAGAAATACTGATTTTTTTATGGTTTCTAGAACCATAATTAGAATATAGGCATTCATATAATTTGTAGCAACAAATAAATCTGTGCTTTGTAAATATTACGTTCATTTGTCACAACAAAATAAGATTTCCACCCCCTGTCAAAATGTTGTAATTGTCTGCATGTAAGAAGCATATTCTGTGATTGTTATCTGATATTAAAATATTCCAATTATAAAAAAGCTGTACATCAACATGAAAAACAATTTAACTTTGAATATAAGCAGCACATACATTTTTACATGTCCATTTTCTTCATATGAGTTAAAATAATGTACATACAGATAATATACACAGAGAAGAAAACATACCATTTAAATAATTTAAATCTGTAGGAAACCAAGGTTCTTAAAAAAACCCAGGAGTCTCTGTGTTGCAAGTATTCATTTAAATGATCTTCATACAAGTAGAAGTATTGATTTGAGGTGAATGATTTTGTGACTAAACAGTACTTATATTATTAAAAATTTGTAGGAAAGGTTTCCAAGTCAGTGGAGATCCCTTTTGGCCTCACCACCACTTCAAGCTGTGGGAGGAATTTTTTACAATGTGGATTGCCATTAACATTTTAAAGCTGAAAATACTCTTGTAGCTTCATTAATATGTAAGATAATTGCTTATGCTTTAGAAAGAGTGAAGTTTCAGAAGGAAATAATGATGGAGTAGAGGGATAAAGAAGTGAGCAAAGGCTTTGTGATGATACATTTTGTTTATCCCTCCTTTTTTTATTTAGTTTTGTTTCTCTGAGGGTGAGACTGGGAGTTAAAGAATTGGACTACTGGTCATGCTACTCTGACTTCACCCTAGCCAGGGTAACCAGCCCACCCTCATGGCTATTTATCTTTGCTCCCCCACCTCTCTCCTGCTAGAGGTTTCTCAAATAAAGTGACATAACTGTATATGCAGTTGATCTGGTTTTGTCAAAATTATCCAGATTTTTTAAAAAAGAGACAATGTTAAAGTGTTTAAGTGGATAAGGATCACTAAATACTAGCTATACTTGGTGTTATGCTGGGAAGTCTGAAGTGATGGTACCAGCTAATCAGGAGCAGTGGTGACAAGCAATCATCTTGTAAGTGGAAACCTTCGCATTGTGTAGCCAGACATATAAATTCACATTGTTTTCCAAAAAAAAGCTTCCAATACATAATGTAACCTACAGACTCAAGAAATCCAAAGAAAATTTGGAGAAGGTTAAGGACTAGAGGAAGAGCTTTGAATTTGGGTAATAAACCAGCAAATAACCTGCAAAATGGTTTAGAAGATAAGTAAGGTGTATTTTTTTCAACCTCTTTTTGAACATTCTTGAGAGGGAGAGAGAAAATAAACCAAGTAATAGAGGTTAGAGAGAAGCTGCAGGAGATATAGGTGAAATCTGTAAGAATTAGAGGAAAAAGGATAGAGAATTAAAGCCAAGAGTTAGTCATGAATACAAATATGGAAGTGCTTGAGAAAGTAAAAGGAGTAAAAAAATTAGTGCTTGGGTTAGAAATTGCCTGAAGTAGGAGAAGTGAAAAATTTTAGGTCAGGCCATAGGTAGTTCTAGTAAAGTGAGTATGGTAAGGAATTTTTTGAATTCAAAATTGCAGTAACATAAAAAAAAAGTTGGTAATCAGAGAAACTATGTGAAAGTTTTAAGAAGATAAGCAGTGCTGTGGAGGATATTGACCTGATAATAAAAATGGAGCATGCCTCACAGCAGTAATATTCCTCTTGATAATTTCTCAGAGATTGCCTGTTGGCATTTTTGGAAAAGTAAAGTAGGAAGTCATAGGTTGTGAGGCATTCATCTGTGTCTGCTGAGATTTTATATGGTCTCAGAACGTGCATAGTGCTTAATAGACTTGGTCAGGAGACAGGACAGCTGGCAACAGGATAGCAGTCAGGAACACAAGTTGCCTCAGTAATGTCTCTGTTGTGTAGCTATAAGTCATTGAATTGGCAAATGGAAGAGTAAAGAGAATTTCATTTTATTTGATTTATGAATCAGTAACTCCTTACCATGGCAGCCGAATCCCTTAAAATATTTAGATTTGCTTTTGTAATCTGTTGAAAGACTAAAGCTCTCTATTGTCTCCCCTTTTCCAAAGACAATGAACAATCATAAAGTATGTCTCAGGAGTATCTATAATTCCCAGAGTTTGAGCCTGCATAAATGAGAGTAAAAAGCTTTCTTCAGTCTGATAGAATCCCCTCTGAATCCATTGCCTGAATGCAAAATAGGCATGCATGGAGAAAGGACCACTCTTTAACTGTCTTTTCAGTGAGGACTGCATTCTGGCTCACAATCTGTTGGCTTCGCAAGTAATTTTGGCTATTTATGCATAGATGAATATACGTTTACAGAGAAAGAGAAATTTACAGAGCATGTCTTTGCAGCGCATGTCCTGTATGTGTGAACAAATTCAATAGCTCCTTTTTGTTAGTGTGCAATTCTTTAAGAATGTTTACTGTAATTAGGTCTGTGCAAATCTTCATTGCACAGAAAAGTGTGCAATACATTTCTATAACCTGCCAATGCATTGTATGAAAAGTTAGAGGTATTGGAAGATTATTAGATCATTAGAACAGGATGAAGAACACAGCATAGAGATGATGTTCAGGTGCTTCTCTCTGTTTCCACATACCAGTTTTCCTTACTCAAATGAGCTATAATCTCTCCTGTAAGAGACATACACGTTGGTTGCAACAAATGTGGTCAAGAGAAATAGCATCTCCAGTGTTTTCTACTTCGACTAACACATGTTTGTCACAATGGAAATACTTTCCTATTTGGCTTTTTCCTACTAAGTGGACTGGAATCACATGTGGTAATATACGCTAATGGAAAGCAGTGGATGTACAGCCCAGGAAACTGTTTACTTCCTCAGGAATAATCAAGGGACCTTGGGACTAGTAGCTTTTGTGTTTGTAAATAGGACTCTTCAATATCTACATGTAAGATCTACAGGTAATATGGTGATTCTTCTCATAGAGACAAACAACCGTGTTTTCTAAATTTGAAATATTGAAGGTACGGCTGCCCTACACTGTATTTGAAAATGGATCCTCTAAAATAGGTAATGCTACATTGTTCCTTGCTTTGTCATGAACATTGGCTAGGGACTCTCAAAGATTATAGAAACTGTAGCCTTTAGTTAAATTTGTGCGTAGATACTAAGCACAGAACTTGAAGACATGAAATACATACATATCAATATTATGCATTAAAGCACTTTCTGTACTGGCAGTACCCTAGTTTCCCTTTATGGGAAATAGTGTGGAGTAAGCTGGAGACAAGGGGAGTTTGACAGAAGCCAGGACAAATCCTGTGTCTTCCCCCCAGAAAGGGGATGTGACAAACAAACAACACTCTACTGTGTATTTCCCTTCCTTGAAAAGCAGAGAAACCCCACCATGATACTTTGCTTGAGCAAGAAAAGGTAAGACTGCATGTGAGGTATAGTCAATGTCTTTAAAGACAGATGTCTTTGGAGTGCCAGTCTTATTAATGGGAGAACACACCCTGATAAACACTGTACCTCTGCAAGAGTGTATAAAGGGAATAGACTTTTCAACCAGACTTGCAATTCTTACTGAAATCTTGCTAGGTTTTTTTTTTTTGTAGACCCGTGTAGTTCATCAATTGTGTATAACACTACAGCAATGTTTTTCTTTACTTTTGATCAGTGGCAGGGATGCTGCCCGCCTTTGGGAGCCCTCCCTGTATGTGCTAACTTTACAGCTCTCCTTTATGTGAACTTGTTCAGCTGAACCAACATAATGACAGCTTCTACAGAAGGGCAGAGAGGAAGGTGTCACATCCAAATCCTCACTTGTCCAAAGGTGCTGTCAAAACTTGGAATTTAATCTTTGAGATTAGTGCTTAAAAACTCAGAGTTCTAGAGTCAGGATATAGGCTTCGTAAAAGTCAAACTATGTAATTATTTGAAAGCTCAGTGGTCAAACCCAACAAGCTCAGACTTCAGCTGAGTGCAGCTTTTAATAATGTTAGATTGTCATTCCTACAAATGCACAATAACATATATATATAGTATGGTTACTGACTGAATGGGTATATTTTCCTGATGATAAGAACTGATTAAGTCAGTTAAATGCATTAGCATGTTTTATAAAACTTTTGAATGATGTTATTAATGAGACAACTGCCTAGCCTCTGTGTGCAGAATATGCTTGTGACAAGAAGGAGTGATCAAAGCCAACTCAGATATGTATAGATCAATGCTTGAAGTTCCTGACTGTAATGAAGAGTCTCTGAGAAACTGAGCACTGTGGAGAAAAACAAATGAGTTCAGGCTTATTTATATACATTTGAGTTCTTAAAAATTTTAATGAAAGATGGGTTTGTTTGGATTCCTTCTTTAAATTTTATCAGGAGTTTTAATAAGCACACATTCGTTTTGCTTTTTGGAAAAGAAGCAACAGCTTGTGCTCCTTGATTGGCATACTTTTTAAGATGGAATGTCAGAATTGGATAATAATTCCTCTAAATGTGTTTATCAAGTCTTTACAGATGCTTTTTTTCAGACAGCTTGTATTATGAAAATAAAGCCAGATGTTTGAAAGTGTCAGTAAACCTTTGCTTCTTGTGGGATGTTTTCAGATTGCTGGAATTTTGTTGACTGAATTTTGTTGTGATGTCTTGAATCAGCGATGATGGACATATGTACTCAAACAGCTGAAATTGAATATTTTGAAAAATATAATTTCATAAAAACACTAGACTATATGGTTAAATAATTTGAACTGTTTTTCAGTACATTTATGAAACTTTGCAACCACTGATCAGGTCTTAAATCCAAGGAAAAAAGATGTTTTCTGTTCTATACAGTTACTTGCTTGCTTATACCCACTTTTTGATTCTCTTTACTTTAGCTGTCTGTATGAGATAGCTGCTGATTCATAAAATGCCTTGTGTGTAAACTTAATCTTTGGTTTTATTACTGTTTCTGCAAAATGTGATGTTGAATATTTGGCTATACTGTGTTTTAATAAATAGTATAGAAAAGCTTTCCACCACAATTGAAATTGTATTTGGTCTGGTGTAAATACAAGCAGAAGCTGGGTTGTTTCATGCAAACAAATCTCTTGTTTTCTAGTGTTATACTGATCTATTAAACCTATGTAAAGTATTTACTGTCTTCTATACTGAGTTCACTTTCACAGACTATTAGCTTCTAACACACTACTAATTCTTAGATCTTGACATTCATGGTGACATTACTGGATTCAAGAGGGGAAAATATTAGGAGAGAAGGAGGTGAACCATGAGATTTACATCATGTGGAACTTTTTTTTTTGAATGTGGCGCCGATATGTCTCATTATAGCTACACCAAGATCTTTTAAAATAGGAACTTTTATATATTAGTCTTCCTACATGCATATTTAAATGCTTGAATAAGTGAAATGGTTTAGTAACTGCTGACTACTTTAGAGTTCATTCAATTCACTTCATTCTAGTCGAAACGAAATTCAGTCAACCAAAGTTCTATATTCCTATTCAGAGCTTTTTGGTTTTTTGTTTATGGAATGATGCAACTGTGCAAATACCATAATGTTAAAACTACATTGCTTTATATAGAGAGAAATCGTTATTTAGAGTATTCTCATTTTAAAGATTCTCACTATAATTCTTTTCTCTCTTCTACTCAAGGTCTGAATCACAATAGATTAAATCTAACTTGCATGAGCAAGATTCATTGGATCACTTCATTATTTTTTTATCATAATACATTTGTTAATGTAAGTTAATGGTAATATTAATGGTATGTTAATGTCTATAAAATCACACAGATGGTGATCAAAAACTGTTAAGGTTTTTGACATAAGCTGTTGGAGTTAGATTTAGGTTCTTTGTAACTACTGTGATAGACTGTCTAGTTCATCAATACTCAGTAGAGAAGTGAAAGAGAACAGATTAAAACAGAACAAATTGCTGAAACATTAAAACAAAAAAGAGTTAAAACAAAAAAGTTAAAACACAAGTGCTTGCATTGCTGAAGGCAAGATAGGATTTAACATGTCCTTCTTAAGAAGCATTTTCCTAAAACATAGTGTCCTTGAATAGTTGTGATTAAAAATCATTGTTTATTACATGTAATTTCCACATGGAACTTTTCTTAACATCAAGTGATTTAGAAAAACAATGTTCTTCAGATGCTGTGGCTTAGAGGAGACTGCAAAGAACATGTTTGAGAGAAATGATTTTTTGATTTTTGAAAGAGATCTATAGATGAGATGGTGATTATGATGATTATGATTATTATTGTAGATCCTTTAAAGAAGAGAACCAAAGTAACACTGCTCTTAACATTTTATGAATTTGACAGTGTTTCCATGAAGTCCTCCTAAAAAGGAGGAACCTATCATAAAAAATTATTGAAGTTAACCTGGAAATCCTTTTGGGTAGGAATAACTTATTGAATAGCACTTGAACAACTTTTTCTCTTTTACAATTCTGCATTCTGTTGGGAAAAAGGCCACACTTCTAACTTTCCATCTGGCAAGTCCTTGTTCATTTGGCCAGTCTCTGCCGGATTCCTGTGGAGAGGAACAGCAGTGTTCAGGGTTTTCTAAGAGAGCCTTGACTGCCTAATTCCTACCAGACCTTCACATATTGCCCCTGTGTCTTTTAAATCTAGATAGATTCTTACAGTTAAAAGCGGAACAGAAAATAAGATTGAGAAATGTAGGTGTTAAAAAGATACAGCAGAAATGAAGTTTCCTTACCACTGCATGATGGGTATCACATAAAGATTCAATCCCTCACTTTTTTATTTTATTTCATGCAGAATCCTGACCATAACAGAGCACACAGCAGTAATGCAACCAGGCAAAATAATTTGCGATGAACATTCATTTTGAAGGGAGAAGGTGGAACTCTTCTGGATTATTGAGAAGGGCAGAGTGATCAAACACACTTTTTCTAAGGAAGTCTTATCACTTCTGTTCTACTTTCAGAGTCTCATTTTATTTCATCATGAATACTTTGCATTTGTAAAGTGCCTACCACTGTGGTATGTGAAGCCATGAAAATAGCAATTGGATTAAAACTGTGAAAGGCTCAGGCAAATCAAAGAGTTTAAGTAACATGATTCATACACCCAAACTCAAGAGATTGTCCCTCGAGGAAGAAAATTTTTTTAGCACTGAATTATTTATGTCATTTCTCTTTATTTCTGAATTTCACCTGTGTGTCTTGGGGGTGTTTGAAGCCATAGAGCATTAGATAGAGACATCAGGTGGCTTTATGCTTGCTATAGGTAATGTCCTGGTCTACTAGGTTGTGGAAGGTCTCCTGTGTCTTCTGCTTCCCCCATCTCCATTTTCTTCAGATCTGTGGGACAAGTCCTCTCACAGTCCTCCCCTTCAGCAATTCATTATTCAGCATCCCCAGTCCACACAATCTCCTCAACCACATGTCTGCCCACCACCTAGAGTGAGACACAGTCAAAACACTGATGGCCTAATTTCTTTCTATGGGATGAATGGAAGAGGAGGAGGAGGTACAGTGGGTGGTAGGGGGAAAAGAAAAGACACAACTCTTCTTGTGCTGCGATTTTAGTGAGGGGATGAAAGTTCTACCAACACAGGGACTAGCATTGCAGAGAGATAAAAAGATCTGCATGCTCACTCACAGCTCCCAGAGCTTCACTGAGCCCTCACCATTCAGAGAAATATTGATATAATATCATGATATTTGATGATACTGTACTTTTGGGTATCAGCATCATGAAAGATTCAAACAGTAACATCCAGAACTGCTAACAATAAAAATGCTTATGAATCCCTCTAGTTCTTTGTTTGGCCTTGAAAGCAAACTGTGTGGGAACATTTATGGCATTGATTCCCAAACCAAAGTATTCTCAGATACTGGCTACAGTATTCCAACTTGCTCATTGTGAAAGTAGGTACTCAGTGACCTCCACATAGCAACTTGTTCAGTGCATTTACAAATCAGCATAATATTGTTATTTTTTTATTTATTCAGAATATAGGAAAAGGAGGAAGGTATTGTGAATTTAAGTGAGATTAAGGAATGGAATCTCTCTTGACTTCCCCGACACTAGATTTTTTTCAAGCAAACTTTACAAAAGCTGTTAACTTCATTTGATTAAAAATTGAGTCAATGGGAGTAACTGCACAAAAATTGGAGAGCAATGTTCTACCTTAAGTGCAAGGATACATTTTTAACAAATGGTGATTACAAATGCAAAATAAATATTGAAATTAACTTGACATAAAAAGTCCATGTTAAAGAGATATTGTTATATAATCAGGACATGTGAGAGAAAAAAGCTGAAAATTAATTTCAACATGCGTAATGAAGCAAAGAATCTTAGAAGAAATCCCCCCAACTCACTCACAAAGAAAACAATTGCTCTTCCAGGTATGTCAGCTGTGCTTTGTACACTTGATAATGATCTTGTTTTACAAATGCAAAGACTAGCAGTTGTATTTTTCTAAAGTTCTGATGGATTTCATTATATTTAGTAAAACCCTCTTCTGCGTATAAAGCCAGAATAATCTCTCTACATACGTTCCTTCCTCACTTTCCTCATATATTTATTTATTTTTGTGATTTCCAATTTGAACTATGGGAAGGGAATTAAGGGCATGACCACATGCCTAGAAAAACATCATTCCGTACTGCAGCTCCTACCATAGTAGTTGTGATTGATTTATTGCAGGGTGTGAGGGGAGCATAGGGAGGTTCTGGAATCTTACAAAGAGCTCCTGTTTTGCAAAAACACACTTGGGACATTAAACTAAAATTAAACTCAAAATTCTAAGTTTGGAGAAGTTGTTCTCAAAAGTCTCTTACCTAAAGTCAGTAGGACTTCAATGGTAGAATTCTTTTGTGCTATAACTCCTTTCATCTTGCTGAATATCCTGTGACAGGAGCATTCAGGCTTCTCTACTAGAAGCATATTTCCTTGTATATAGGGAACATTTCAAAGCAAATAAAAAAGTAAGATATTCTTGAATTGGTGCTTCTAGACATTTCAGAATACTTGTTCAGGATCTTTAGAAGACAGCAGGAATAAACATCATCATGTTAAAAATTCCTTTCTGGAGCGAAGGACGGGGGAAATTTCAGTTCAGTTCACTGTTTGCAGTCAAACCTGGGAAATGCAGGTCATTATTCTTAAATTCAATTTCTGCTAGAACACTAAGGTACAAAGCAGGTTCATTCTGCCTGAAATCTGCACATTTAGAAGGTATCTTCTATGTATATTCACTTTTTTTTTTTTTTTCCTTCAAGCCTTAGTAATGAATTACTAGTTTCATTAGTATGGCAAAAACACTTCAGACAAAACATAGGCCAAAATACATTTCTTTCTATGACTATCCATAAGAGTCTTTGCTACTTTTTTGCAGATGAGTTGCATGGTGATGTTGACAAATTTTAAAATAATCTTCTTAAGGGAAGAAAATTCCTCAAGCCACAGATTTTGTATACCAATCTGTATTGTTTTGTTGGCAGTAATTAAGAAGACAATAACAAATTGAGTACAGAATTCTGAATTAACTTTGATAAAAAATAAATCTACAACATCAAAGCACTGAATGTTTTTCCAGTATTTTCAGATGGAGAATACAACTTCACACACACAAAGTCTTTTCTGTGATTATTTCACATTTCACTTATTTGACAGATTTTTTTTTGCCTTATCGTCAGTTACAGTTTGTTGTTCTGAAAGTTACCTGTTTCTCTTAATTCATACACTGGATTTTGAGTATAAAAAAGGTTAGAATGGCCATGCTACAACAGATCAAAGGCCTATCTAACTTCATATTATTTCTGAAAGTGGTCAAAAGCAAGTGTAAAGGTAAGAGTATAAGAACATAAGAATATATTATACTTTCTCTTACATCACTCTTCTAACCTTCAAGCACTTTTATCTCAAGAACTGCCAGAGTTGAATATACTTTAT
Organism: Strix aluco; assembly: GCF_031877795.1. Lineage (NCBI taxonomy): Eukaryota > Metazoa > Chordata > Aves > Strigiformes > Strigidae > Strix > Strix aluco. Next base: position 30,530,307 of record NC_133931.1, read on the forward strand.
GTCTCTTTAGTAGCCCTCAACAGATCTCACGAGCAAAGCAATAGCTTACGTAAACTTCTAACATCCTTTCACAAAATATTTCATAGCTCAGCTACCTTTTGCATAAAGAAATGCATCCTGGTGTTTGTTTTGAATTTACTTAGCATCTTTATAGTGTCATCCAGTTCCCCTGGTAGCACAGTCTTAGGATACCAAATGGTGCCAGGGATTTTTGGCAAGAATATTCTCAAAAACTTACACTTCAATTGAAACTGGGGTTGGCCGGAGTGCCAATAAGTACCATGGAAGTTTACAGAGTACTTCAACCTGGATTTTATAAAACTGCTTACATTGGGGGAGTTGGTAGTTTTTATTTTTGATACAGGAACTACCTGATAACATTCCAAGAAATCCAGTAGCTGAACTTGCTCTGGTATTGTCAGCTGTAAATTTATCCTTACTTCCTCCTCCCTTCATAAAGAGGTGGTTGTATACACTGAACTGCTTCACTGGTGAAGTCTCTAGGTCTTTTCTTGCCTCCTTTGCCAGACATATATCTATTCTTCTAATGTTTTATTCCTCTTATCTGTTTCATCTTGTTATAAGGTCTGGAAGATATAAGAACATGCTTCTTCAGTTTAGCCCATAGCACTTCAGACTCTGCTCATTTCTGGACCAGTGTAGAGTCACTTTTAAGATAGGACCCTGACTGTCTTTCAAAATGGATAATGTGATCATAAGAAATCTTTGAGCAGATCTCTCTTAACTTAATAACATTTGGCAGTCTGTGTGAAGTCCCCTGATTTGTTCTGAACCTACTCCTTAACTTCAAGAAAATATCTGTTGGACATTAATTTTTTCATCTGTGGATCTTTGGGAAGTATGTGAGAAGAAATTTTCTTTATAGGATGTGAAAAGTTAGATTAATTTTCTTGTTTGGTTATCTTTTGTTGTGGAAGTTAAAATTAAATTGCTGGTTTTATAATTAATACATGATTGCTTGTTAACTATATGGCAAGGATGCCTAGAGCTTGAGATAAGAGCTTTTGAATATTATGTACAGATCAAAAGCAAACAAACTAATCAAATTAAACAAAACCAAGGGAATAAGGCCCTTGCAGAGGACTGGAAGCAAAACAACCTTAATTCCCGCAAAACTAGCTTCTTGATAATATGGAAGTTAATTTTTCCTCTTTTAAATATGAAACCTGAGGGTTACTAATATGTGAATCAAAAGCCAGGAACTAAAACTAACCTCATATTTTAACTTGGGGATATTTTCAAGATTTCTGTCAGGGACCACAGGAAGATTACCTCAGAATATCTGAATGGATTTAATGTATTTAGCTGCTTAGTACTGGTAAGCCACGTTGCTCTGATCTGCTGTAGCAGGGGGCAGTGTGCAGGCAGAGCACTGGTAGGGCTCTTAACGAAACCCCAGGAGATATTCTTGTTTTCCCAGGTCTGCTGGGAAATGCTGACTCATTCAGGGCAATCTACTTCTCTGGGTATCTCAGGTTTTGCTAGCTATGAGATAGGACTAATAATATTAGAGGTGGCAGATCTGTTTTAAAAAATACTAAATTCACCAGAAATATGCAGATTTGGAGGACTCAAACTACTCACAAAATTGGGTAGAATTCTGCTAAGTCTCAGCCAGAAAAATATTTTATATTATAAAAAATAAAGCAATATATTATTAAAAACAAAACCAATATAACTCAGCAATTAATTGCAGTCTAAAATAAAGAAGGCATAGCATGTCTGCATTTACAATGAAATTGTAGATTTCAATTTGACACAAAATTTAATTGGTTGTGCTTTGTTTTTCTGTTTGGGGTCACTCACCTCCTCTTCCCTTGATTTTTGGTTCAGCAACTAAACAAAACCATCTGTTATTCCCTGAGTTCTATCTAAATTATTTTGCAAAGGAGGTAAATATTGAGGGTTTTTTTAAATTATAATTTGCATAGGAAATGAATGTATTACTATTACTGCCTCTGGCTGAACTGGAAATGGGAATGGGCTTTATGGCATGAGTGTGGGAGAGTGGGGAATGAAATGTCCCTGTCTCGGGGGGGTTCTTTATCTCCCCAGTATATAATATTTCAGGTTAGGAGATTCTCAAGGCTTAACTAGACTTCTCACTAAAATTTAGCAGAAGGCTTTGTTTGCAGGAAGTTTATGAATATTAGGTCATTTTTCAGAATGTGAGTTGACCTTTTAGGTATGCAGGGCTTTGAGGACCCCACATAGGAAAGTATGTATAGGGGTAAGATGGTAGCTCAAGTAAGGACTATTCACTGATTAACAACTTGAAATGTATTGTCATATTGTCTTGGTTTTTTTCTTCCTAACTAATTTATTAGTTTCAGTGCAGTAGTGTTTGCAGAGATTGAAATGAGTTATTGAAGAAATAACACTGCATGAGCTAAATCCTGAAATCCTATTCAATTTTATGCAGATGGAACTCCTACACTAGCATGATTTTTATACAGTATCTGCACTTTGTCAGCAATAGATTTGCCATATCTGTTGATAATAGCTTTTAGTAACTTTGGAGTTGTTATTGTTCTAGAAGTATGTATTACTCATTAGGAATCTTTGAACTGTTAAACTGCTTTTTATCTCATAGCTTAATTTAAAAATTCTTTGAACATGTTCAGTTACTTACTTTTATCCAGCAAGGGAAGCATTTCTTACACAAAGTAAAATGTTCTTATAAATGTCTATTAATTTCCTTGGAGAATCATGGTTGCTCACAGACTTCTGTTCCTTTGATTTTCTCCTTGTATGATTTAGTGTATGCTCTTTCCTTACTATTAAAAATAATCAGTGTAGTTGGAACCATTATGATATTTTTCTATGTGGCAGCAAAAAATGCTTTCTACTTTTCTGCAGGACTTAAGTTCATTTATTGCACTGCTTAATATTTACAAGGCAGTAGCAGCTCTGAGTATCATTACAAATCAATTGATAATGTTCCACAGTAGGTTTTTGGAGTGTGGAGTGAACTCCATCAAAGAAGGGTGATAAATCAATAAAAGTCTATGGTTTTTATATGAAATTTTTAGAATGACCTCACTGCAAATAGCTAGAATATCAATTCCTAACTACAATGACAAATTAATGTAATGTAAATTTATGGACACTTAATTTCAGTATCAGATTACAAAGAAAAATAGTGTTGTCTGACATCTATAAAGACAACATCACAAGTGCAAAACATGTTTAGTGTAACTATACTGAGTGCATTTTATAATCATAGTTTCAGACTGAAACATAGAAATGGGTTACATCGTCTGTGATGCAAGAACTGCAGCATGGATCATCAGGTGGGCAAGAAAGGCAGTACCACACTGGTGAAAAAAACACTAAAAAAGACTTCAAAATTTTAGAAACATTTAGAAACAATTTAGAAAATTTTAGAACAACACACTGTGGCCAGTCCAGTTAATTTACAATTGCGGTCACATGTTGAGAGGAACATTAATGGATAAGCTGAGGAGTATCATTTAAGTCCTTCTGACCTCTCAGCAGAATCCTGTGCCCTTTTCTCAGACTATCAGGAATTCACTTGATAATATATGGACATCCCATTCTGAGCCAGTCACCATAGACTCCTACTGTAACTAGTAAAAATCTGACTGATAAGAGTCAGTGAAGCCTTAGGCACAATTCAGAAAATTTTTGGATGACCTTCAAAAAAGTCTACCAAATTGTGCCTATTTCCAGTTTGGGTGGTAAGAATGAGTTTAGCATGACCACCTCAAAAGTTAGATGAATGTACCTACCTTATTGTCTGGGCTTTCCTCCAAACTCTACCAATTGTTTCTTAGAAAGGTACTAAGCCACAGACATCAACAAAAGCATTTTCATTGACTTTTGAGACATTGTGAAGTTGCTACAGCCTCTAATCTTAAACCCAACAGTTAAGTTACGTACTCTTTTGTATTACCTATCCAAGTTTAAGTATTAACAACTGTCTCTTTCTAGGAGGCCCTGAGTCTGGGTAGGACTGATGAAAATTTTGGTGTCTGAGAGCTGGGGAGCAAATGTGATTATTAAGGAAATCTTTGGGGAAACACAGTAAAGAGCAACTGTCTTTAAACCTTTGATAAAACAGAGTAACTTTCAGTGACCAACCAATATTTATTCTAAGATTTGTTTGACTAGTGTCATACTCAGACTGCTGTAAACATTAAGTGCAAATACCTCCATATTTGTGGGAAATATGAATTGCCCTTCATGTTATAAATGCTTACCCTATGTCTGGTTTCCATCTGTTTAGCATTAATATCAAACAACTGAAGTAACATAACTTGCATCATTGCCATTTAAATGAAAGGGAAGATTCAAATGTTGTCTGAGACTTGAAACAAACAATGCAGAATTGAAACATATCTTTCTCTTTATTAGAGCCAAAGCACTTCTAAATTAAAGTATTTCTGTTGTAATGCTGTTGTATTTATACACATTGACACTTTTATTATAGTCTAGTTATCCATACAAAGAGATGCATTATCACGAAAATCTCAGTTTCCCCTATTACAGACTGTAAGGAGTGCAGATATACATACCAACAAATAAGTTTACTGCTATGTTCAAAGTCCTCTTCAAAAATAAAATGCTATTTTATATGATTTCTATAGTTCATTGTTGGCATTATCATTTCCATGATACACTAAGCTGACTTTTTGGTATTTTTTCTTTATTGGACACCTTTACATATATAATTAACACAAAAATTGCTTTTTAACTTTGCGAAAGAGGATTCAAGAATGTTGAGGAAATTATGTGATTAATTTAGTCACAGGTATACTTTCTGCAGAAAATAAATGGTTACATATTTGATTGTTAAGTAGTCTCTCTCCTTAACTTGCTAAATTAGGAAGCCTTGATGTTCATATATTTTGCAAAAAATATGGATAGGTGTTTTATTAACTTGGAAAGAGCTTATTGGTGTTAAGTGATCACTCATTTATATTTTTCTTTGAATTTCAAAAGGTTTGTTCAAATACTTTAATATATTAATTGTAACACACTTTAGAAGGGCAATAGGCAAAATATCATATTAAAGAAAAATATTTTGTAAAATTAAATACAGAGCTTTCACTGATCCATTTTAAAAATGTATCACATTTTTGTTTACATACTCTAGACCTTATTTTTTTGAAAGAAGGAGCACTTTGTAAAATCTGTATGTCTGTGCCCTTTATTGGCATCTATCATGGTTTAACTCCGACTGGCAACTAAGCCCCACACAGCTGCTCGCTCAGTCCCCCCTGGTGGGATGAGGGAGAGAATCAGAAGAGTAAAAGTGAGAAAACTTGTGGGTTGATATAAAGACAGTTTAATAGGTAAAGCAAAAATTGCGTGCACAAGCAAAGCAAAACAAGGAATTCATTCAATACTTCCCATGGGCAGGCAGGTGTTTGGCCATCTCCAGGAAAGCAGGGCTCCATCACGTGTAATGGTTACTTGGGAAGACAAGTGCCATCGCTCCAACATCCCCCCTTCCTTCTTCTTCCCTAAGTTTTATACTGCTGAGCGTGACGTCACACGGTATGGAATATCCCTTTGGTCAGTTGGGGTCAGCTGTCCCGGCTGTATCCCCTCCCAACTCCTTGTGCACCCCCAGCCTACTCGCTGGTGGAGTGGGGTGAGAAGCAAAAAAGGCCTTGACTCTGTGTAAACACTGCTCAGCAGTAAGGAAAATGTCCGGGTATTATCAACACTGTTTCCAGCACAAATACAAAACATAGCCTCATACCAGCTACTGCGAAGAAAATTAACTCTATCCCAACCAAAACCAGCACAGCATCTCACAGTCAGTCACTTATGATAGGTCTGGCATGAGACAGGTGACACTGAAACATCCTAAGTTTTGCAGGGCTCTAGTTTCCTATTAATGTTTAATGTTTGCCCATACTTGTTGTCTAAGAATGTCATATTATCTCTAAGTTCAATAGCACAACCTTTGAAAACCTGCCTTTCTATCATATTTGGGGAAAAAAACCCCAACAAACCAACAAAAATCAAAACACAAGAAAAGGGAAAGACAACCTTTGGAACCAAATTTTCAACACTTGATCTTAAAATTAAATGCATGAAACCAGAGCTAAAGTCTCAAGAATTTCAGCTAGTTGGAAGATAATGTTTTTTTCTTTCAGACAGAGGACATCAGTTTACCAAAAGTGAAGCAAATTGTGAAAAAGTTTATCTTGCAACGGTTTAGAAACATACATTATAAAAGGACCCCAAAATGGGATTCCAGCATTTTTAAAGTAGAAATTTAGTATTACTCTTAACATGGAAAATTGGAAAGTTAAAAAAAAAAAGAAAAAAAACAACCACGAAAAGTGAGCTTCTGTAATGCTGTAATAAATTAGAAATACCCACACTGAAAAAATTATCACCTTGAGCCATACTGCATATTTTTGGTTTGTTTTTTACTGAGACTTTGCACCTCATTTACAAGAGGGATTTTTTATTTTAATTTTTCAGACCTTGAAAAGTAAAAAAGCAGCTCTGCAGTGCTTTCATGAGGCTCTACTGAACACAAGTGAAGTATTTGCTAAAGGGAATGAAGCCCATAACTCCTACTGCCTAAAAGTTGGAAAGTTATTAAAATTGAATGTCAGTCAAGAGATATTTCTTAAAAACTGTAATTCTGGGGAACAATATTATCAGTTCATATTCTGAGAAATCACTCTGTCAAATGCTATAGGAGGAGATAAATAACTTTCTGGAAAAAGGCTTCCTGAACACACGAATGGCTTGAGAACTTCTGTATCATAGTAAAGAGGTATGTGTTCAGCTTTCAGAAGAAAAGAGTGAAAATTTCACGCTTATCTAATATCTCAAGAATCTTTGGAGTTCTGGAACATAATCTTTTCTTTCATATTATTATTTAAATTTCCAGGATGGCATAATGGTCTACAGAGCTGCCACACAGTCAGAAATAAATAAGGCAAAACAAAATAGATAAATAAAATGGTACATTTTTTTTTTTTTTCTTTTATGTGATGTACTTTGAATTTGGGATAAGGATGGAATATTGCATTTCTTACATTATTTATAACTAAAGAGAGCTCTAAATAAGAATTCTAGATATGAATTCCCCAAAATTGTAAAAAGTTGGACTGAGATGGGAACCTTGTGTCTGTCCCCCCCCGGTACTGATGTGTGTCCAGTTAGAGTGTTATATGCTACTACCACGTGACGCAGTCTTAAAACACTTCAGTATTTTATTCAAACTGTATAGGCAGATCATCCTCCTCTTATGTTTTCCACCTCTGCTCTAGTGAGACTGAATGTCTTTTGGCTTGTTGTTGCTATTCTGGGAAGCCTGTCTGAAGGAATGTGTTTTGCCTACTGCTCTGGGCTGCGGCTGTTCATAATCATACTTCTCAAAGCCATTCCTGAGACTGTCGAGTATTTCTGCATTGTGTATTTATAAGTCTGTCTTTGCTACCGAAGCACCTATGGGATGCTGTGGTATGTAAGGAAGAGCAGACCCGGAGATAATTTCAGCCAAGAACACTAACAAGGAGGGTGAAATCTTGCAGCTTTTTTTTTTTTTTTTTTTTTTTTCTAGGAGAAGAAGGTAAAGACTGGAGCTAATTTTTTTTTTAATTATTATATTTATATTCTGATTCACCTGTAGCTACTCAGAGTGAATGAATCAACTCATTTTAGGCCTTGATTTTGCAACTAATATGTGCCTGGATGAGATTGCAAATTCCCACATGCAGAAAAATTATTTAAACAAATACAAGCTGTGAATTATTATTTTGAATTTATGACACAATAGGATACTTCTTTAGCTAATAGATTTTTTAGTATAATCTGAATGACCCCATTTATTAACACTTTATCATATTCTAGAAAGTGTTCTTTTCCCTAAGACTTTCATACTCCCTGTCCATTTTGAAATGTGTATTGTTGTTTCTTCAGCTCATACTTTCTAATGACTTCCAAGATTCAGCTATCTTTCAATATATTAACATTTTTTACCTTAACAGAGATATGAAAATATTATATTAAGCAGTCACTCATTCCTGATTTTTCAGACCAGACCTATGACGTATTTCATGTACCTGGATGAGGCAGCAGACTATTAATTTTGCTTTATTTCATCTCAGATGAATTTTCATCACACCTATTCCAAATTCCTTTTTGTTCTTAAAGATATTGATGGATACTCTTAAACTTTATGATTCTGCTTTCAGATTAACAGTTTTAATGATAAACTTAAAACAATGTTGATCAAGTAGACTGCAGTGGAAGGATGGACAGAAATGGCTTATTAACTATACATAATTTGTTACTTGAACATTTGCATTTCTGTAGTGGATCATCACAAAACCGCCGTATGCTTTTTTTGTCTTTTAAAAATGGAGAAAGTTCTGTATCAATCACTGGAGAGCTTGTGGCAGGTGCACCTGCCCAATGAAAACAGAGCTTCTTGGCTGCTGAGGTGTGGCAGCTCCTGACTGCGTTTGTTCTCAGGGCTTCCCGGTAGTTGGGGCCTTTGGCCAATTGGAGCCGCTATTGACTACAGGTCAGATTCGGCCTCGGTATAAATGCAGTCTCCTGGGGAGCCATTTGGAGCTTGTCCTCTGGAGCAGCACGCTGCGGGTGAGGATTCTTCCCTTGGGTCAGGACGCTGCCCAAGGAAACTCCTCGAGGGACCTTGGGTCGGGACGCTGCCCTGAGCAGGTCCTTGAGGTTGAGAGCCCTCACTTGTCAGGTGAGTGATAAAGCGTTTTGGGTTGGCGTTAAACCCTAGGGAGGGGGGCTGTGTTCTGCATTTTGGGTTGCCGTTAAACCCTAGAAAGTTGTTCTGTTCTCTCACTGACATTTGAACCTGTAATTTACGGAGAGCTAGTTAATTGTGTTAATTATAAATTTTTAATTTTTGGTGGTTTATTTAAGAGCCTCTGTAATAGGGCTCTGAAAGTTTGTAATATTAAATATAATGAGATTATTATTATCTAAATATCTAAATAAATTCTAGCTGTCCCATAGGGTCTTGTCCTTCTTCAGGTGGAGTCACATGTTCTGGTGTGGGGCCCCCCACATGCTGCAACTCAGTATCTGCTCCACCATAGACCTCCATGGGTGGCGAGGGGGGCAGCCCTGCCATCTCACCATGGGCTGCAGGGGGCGTGCACTGGTGCACCTCCCCTGCCTTCTCCTCCTTTCTTCCACTGACCTCAGTGTTCACACAGATGTTTTCCTCACAACTACTCCTCACAACTCCTCCCAGGTTCCCCTTAAATACGTTATCACAGAGGTGTAGATAATTGGCCCAGCCTAGGTGCAAAGGTGGGTCCTACTTGGAGCTGGGGAAGCTTTGAGAAGTTTCTCACAGGGACCACTGCTGTAGCCCCCTTCCCTGCTACCAAAAAACCCCTGCCACTCACTCAAACCAGGATACTGATGATATAGAATCTGATCATTTTTGATTTTAGTTTTCTCTAAAAGTGAGTTTTTCTTTCTTGCTTATTTGTATAGATCTGTTTTTATATTTATGATGATATGTCTGTTTAAAAATATATTTTTGCTATGTTACATTTCAACTTCAGAGGTTATGCACATATCTTAGCTTTGACCAAACTGTCATGGGTACATGTCAAGACATGAACACTAAAATACCCTATTTATATGCAAGGGAATTCTGATATTACATTCTATATAGATACAGTAAGAGTATACAGCATTACTATACTTCCTAATCTGGCATTTTTTAGAACAGCAGAGACTCTTTTTTGGCTGTTCTATTGGAATTCAAGACTCCCAGTTACAGAGATCTATTTCTAATTGGGTAACTGGTTCAGAATTAGAGTCTGTTGGTGGACAGTGCTTTTATAGCCCTCCAGTTAGAAGTCAATGCAAAGCCTTTCCTTTTTTGGCATGAAATGTATGATGCAGCAGCAACAGGTCTGATATATTTGGCACTGCTGAAATCTCTGATTGTTTTTCTGCCTCAAACTGTCTTGCAGTTACCTTTTATTTCCTCATTTGTCTGTTGCCTTTTTGAAGTGCTGTTTTCTTTTGTGCTTGTCTAATATTGTCTACAGTGGTGTTTTGGTCTCTGACTGGAGTGGTAGATGTTACAGCAGCAAACAGCAATGAAATCTCAAAGACTGTTCTACCATCTGGATCTTATTAGAGCTCAATATCATTCTTCCCAAAAGCAGACTATATCAGTTTGTGAAGTTGGTTACAGCAGTCCAAAGTTACCTGCAGATGCCCAGGCAAACATGAGATTACTTTAACAAGTGAAACTAATAACATGATAAAAACATTGCATGCTGCTCCTACTTGCCTAAATAGAAAACAATAATACAAAAAGGCTGGCTATATTACCTGGCATTTCATGTAGTCTGTGAACGAGTTAATAACTTTTGATTTTTTAACTTTACTTATTGATCTGTGGGGATCTGTTTCCCATGCTGTTCTCAGTTCAATTCATCTGGGATTAGTTCTTAGTCATGTTTTCATTACTCATTTTGTATAAGGCTAAATGATCTAACCCACTGTTTTAAACCCAGCTCTTAAATGATATTGATATTGTCCCAGTTTTTTATAATTATCCTGTTCTCTGTCCAACCCTTTTTATTCCTTGGAAATAAAAGAATATTCATCAAAAAAAAAATCAATGAAAGAGGGTGAAATCTCGGTGATATTAACTTTATGTGAATCAGAAGTTTTATCTTACCTTGCATTACATTTACAAGGAAAACTTGAAGCTGCTTGTCTGAAAATATAACAAGTCCGGAGATGCACTCAAATTATGTAATCAATATAACATATTTACACTGAAATTTCTATGGATTAAACCACGTGATAGATTAGTTTTTGCTAATTATGATTTCTAATTTTACATTGAACAAAAGAATACAGTGTTGATTGCTATGTAATTGCATTGACTGGTGTTCAGTTCATAATTTTGGCAACTAGTCTTTACTAGGTAGCCACTTTGGGAAGAAATGAACTACCATCAGATCAAAGTCCTCAGCCCTTTTTCTCAACCAGAGTGGTAGCCAAAGTAGCAAACTTTCTGTACACACATAACTTGTAGTTGGATAATATTGGGATGGCAGAATCAGAACCATTACAAAACTTCTTACTTTTATATGTGGAAAATATATGCAAGCCTGCTTTTTTAAAGGGTACGTTCAAGTCTCTCACACATCCCAATCCATAAATTCATTTGTCTAGGATTCAAAAGTCTTTCACACACAGAATATTCCTATGAAACTTTATCAAAATGATGTATGAACAATGTAGCGCAAGGCCACTTTTGTCCCAGAATTAATATTTGGAGAAAAAAACAATATATCAGACAGCTCTAGTCATAAAGTATTTTAGAATGATTGACCCTTCAGAAAAACAGGACCTGTGATACTGTCATGGATCAGTGTTCTAGTTGATACTTCAGAGAAGATGCTAATGAAATATGTGTTACAGATCATCAGTTTGTAAGACAAGATGAGCATTTCTTAAATTTCTATCCATATTACATACAGAGTTACACTTTTTATATTTTATCACAGATAGCTCAAATGCTAAGACTCTATTATCTATTGAAACTTCGAGTTTTCTACAAAAGAAACCAGAAAAGGGTAGTAATACCAATTCGAACTCAGGAAAGTCTCATTGATTGCTGCCCTAAAAATGATGGTTTTCTTAGATGTTGTTTATTATGTTATATGAAAAATGTAGCATAGTCCCAGCCACAATGCTGCTTTCACAGAAGGTGGCTCTTTTATTTTAAAGCTAACTCTCTTAAGAGAGAATGTGGTCATTAAAAACCTAACAAAAATAACAAATGGGAAAATATCTGGGAGCATAAGTAAGTTAAAAGTGTTCATGAAAACCAGTCTATGGTTAGGATCTATTTCCTTTACTAAGGACATGGATAGAGTACAGACATGTGAAATTCTAACAATTTTATCACTATTAGCATAGATAAAGCTGATAGTTTACAATAACTCAAAACAGTCTTAAGCAGTCAAAATAAATTCCCACTTAGTATTTGGAAGGAAGAGCAGATACAGTTGTTACCAAGGGGTTCATTGAGGAACAACTGATAAATATTTATAACATAAAAGTCAAGGATTACCAGAAGTGAAAACTACTGAAAAATCTGTCAATGAATCTGATGAGCTCTCTGAAACCGTGAGTACTATTTATTATCACTAAGTAGCAAGCTAGTAAGTTGTCTCAGGCTTGATGGACCAACTAGAAAAACCTGTACCACTACTTGAGCAAAAAAACCAGATCTGGGTGATGTAATTCACTTTAGGATGGTTACCAACAACTAGACAATGCAAAAAGTGAAACAGGGAACAATAAGTGCAGAATTAAAGGAACATAACCAAACTGACTATAAACAGGGTAGTTTTATGGCCCAGAAGTGAGTAACAAACCCAATACATTTTTAAAATGATATTATGGGTTTGGTTGATAAGTGCATTTAATGAAGTTTTTATAGTATTTTCATTGAAAATAGAAGCACAATTAAAAATAAAATAAATTCTACCTAAATTAAATTAATAAAAAAATACCACATAGATAAAAAACATTTAGAAATGGAAACATTATTTTATAGAGATTAAGTATGACACATAGATCTAGTATTGGCCTGAATTATTCTTATAATTTATTGATGATTTGTGGAAAAATGTAAAATCACTGCTTACAGTATTTTCAGATCATACTTAAATGTGGTGTTTGTGGGCATAAATAGTTTTGTGAACCTGTCATTTATACTGACTAATCAAATTTGAGCCTTTTTTCTATTTGCAACCTTCCCACAGCAGCAAAGGACAGCTTTATAGGCATAAGACTTACTGTAATCCTGGAAGGCACCTTTGTTCTTGAAGCCTATGCACAATGCACAGTATGTTTGTTGCTGATGTAGGCAGCCATGTTTATGCTCCTTCTGCACCATTTTCTCATTATATTCCTATAGAGTTTAAAATTAAAATATGTTGCTATAATCAGATTTTAAAGTTGTGAGTGATACAGGCCCTGTGAATAGCAGTGATTTAACTCAAGGTTAAATAACATATATTGTCAGCTCTAAGTAAAGGCAGTACATAGTTTGCCAAATAGCCCAAATAACATAACAGTAACCAAATTGTGACTCAGGCAATCACAGCTTGATGTTTATTTTTCAGAAAGAAAGGAAGTCCTAAAGCTTTTGCCTCCATGTTAGTTTAATTGTGACAGCCACAGCCTGTGATATGAGAATTATTCTCTGCATTTGCAGGCTACTATGGTAGGAAAGAAGAATCATCCTAATAACATCAGTATTCAACACCTAAAGAAGCAGACTGTGAATTTTGACCTGTCCATCAGTGAATTCCCATTTGTCTGATAGAGTGATTTGAGGAGGAGATAACATCATGTGCTAGAATGAAAAAAGATGACACTCTTCTTACAGTGAACTTCAGGATGTGCAGTTTGCTGTCCCTGAATCTCTTTTTAGCTAAGAAATCAAGGGAATTTTAACTTACACAGTAACTGATGCATTACCTTTATCCAGTCTAGATCTGTCTCATTGATTTTTAACTGCATAATTTTTAAGTATTGAAAGTCAGAATGTCTGGTATATCATACCTTCTTCTGAAAGTCAGGTATTCAAGCCCTACTACCTCTTTTTCATTCATACTAGTTTTGATTGTTTGATAAATCAGTTCATTTTCCTCTGTCTCACTTCTTATTTGCTTATCATGCCTAAATCTCCTACTATAGTATTGTGAAGATATGTTTCTGCACAAACTTTATGAATAGATTTCAGTTCTTCAAAAGCAATACATATGCTAAAATTTCAGAGGCTTATAGGAGACGAGATTTTATATTTTTATTTCATTTTAATTTGCTTCTATGAGTCTGAGTAATACCAAATTTATCTATCAGTCATTAGTTATCAGTTTTCAGTTCCTTGGAAGGCTGTAATGCCACTGAAATACAGTTCTTAATGTGTTTATGTAGAATTGTCTTCAAATTTATGCCCTATAAACAGACACAACCATTTCAATGTAACAATTGCTTTAATCAGTATTTCAGAATGGCAACTTAGAATTATCCTATTAACTTTGTTATTGCAGCATTTATAGCCTTTGCAATAGATAGCCATTTGGATGCTATCACTGTATAACTTCATTTGAAGAAAGGAGTGAAAAGAGATAAATGCACAACTTTAGTATGTGGTGCAAGAATGTCCTTTTATATCTTGCAAATGTCAATATTTGTAGGTCATTACTTAATAATGCTGCTAGTTGGAGAATGCCCTATGAACTACTTGTGTTCTTGAACATATTACTATACCACCATTAACCATAAAAAGATGATACATTTTAATGGTAATACAATTTTAAATCTTTATTTTTCAACTAAATGAAACTGTTCTATAAATTCAGAAAACAGCCAGAAAGATATTTTTCCATTATGTCCCCTTGACGACCTTTATACAGCTATCTCATCAGACTCTCTTGGCTATAAAAGCACAGTGTCATAAGGAAACAAGAATACATTGGACTTGTGATACATTTTATCAAAATGTAAGATAACAATGTAAAGAAATGACAACCTCTAGACAGATCCTTTAAGTAAATACATTTCAGTAGCATCTTTAAGTACTGTTATTTGGTGGCTTGTGCCTGAGAAAATGAATGGTACCGTAGTTTAAGGATCCATATACATGCCTGCACTTTGAAAATCCAGCTGACAAGAAATCCCTTTTCAGCTAAAGTGAAAACTAGTTGAACTGCTGCAGACAATTAACTTTTAAGACTTGGATCCTTTCCCTCTGCTACCTTCCTTACTGGTCTTGCCCTTTCATGTGATATATTTAATAAGCATTTTTCAGTAAATTTGTGATTTCTTAAAAAATAGTATTTTTGTAGCAAATGTCTTTAGTCCCACCCACACATCAAAAAAAAAAAAAAAGAGTAAAGAACTGCCAGGGGCAATGGAGGCCAAGCTATCTCCAATACAGAAAGAAAAAAAGTATATATTTCATAGTTAGAGTGGCTTTACCCCTCTGTTATTCTGCTTTCAGGACTGTAATACATGAGTTGATGTTAACTTGATTGAGTTTCAGTTCAGTGCCATGCATGTAGATCTCGCCCTGCATAACTTTTTTGGAACTCAAGTTGCCTATTCTCCTTTAATTTTGTTCCTTTATTTAAGTTCATGTTGATTCTATTAACTACGTCATTGAACATTTATGCATTTGTGCTATTTCTGAATTCCTGTTTCCAGGGAGTCATCAAGTTCCCACCTTTCAATCAAATCCTTTATTCAGACTGTGCCTCACAATTCTGTTTGTTTACTTCCCCATTTTCCTGCCTGTTTCCCTTCTGCCTCCCACGTTCTTTCCCATCTCTGTCTTCTACCAGATCTGTCAGCTGGTCTTTCAACATTCAGAGGAAATGGTTTTCTCTACTATGAATGGGAACTGAAAGAATCAGAAGGTTCTTCATTCTGGTGATTTGGCTGGTATTAATTTGTTCAGAATTTGTAAAGGAAAACTGAGTCTGAGACCAAAATATAGTGGAATAGTCTCACTTGAGCAAGAATCTTCAAAAGTGTTAGCTTCAGGATTTTAACATGTACCAACAGATAATATTGTATTTTCCTGGAGAAAGCAAATGGCAAAATGTTGAGACATGGTTATCTTGATTGATCATCAGGATGCAATAGTTAACCAAATAAAAGTACAAAGCTATATAAAGAAAATAAGCACAGAAATATGTCTTTGGAAGTACTGCAGCATTCATGAAAAAGTACTGACTTGATAAACCTGTTTGTTAGAGAATTGAGTCTATTGTTATTAAAATATGTCAACAGGTGATTTTTCTTCTCCTTTTTACACTGTAAATCTGTTCAAATCACTAATTTTGGGGTTTCTGCTCGATTATTTTGTAAGTGAAAGCAGAGACTTCTTCTTTCTTATAAAATTAAGGTGAACATGGTCCAAAAGAAAGCAAATACTACATCTTCTAGAAGAACAATCATGTGATGCCAACCTGTGTTATATTTGCTTTCAAATCCCAGAAGACAATCACTCTTATTTGACATGAAACTTGTCCCCTTCAGATTTTTCTTAGGAGATTGCAAGAAACAACTCTTCTAGCCAGGTCATTAAATTTTGTATAAACAAAGATCAGATAGTTAATCTATGTAATGATACTCTCCATAAAAGAGAAAGACTCAGTAAAATTCTATCTCTTAATTGAGTCACTAAACAGTGAAAATCTCAGTAAGAACAGGCAAACATTTCTTGAATTTTAACTCTAAACAACATGAAGGAAAAGGTCTTTAAAGGTACAATATTCAAGAACTAGGAACACAAAGCACATTACCAGACTAAGGCATTCACTGGCTGAATAGTGAATCCAAGAGATTAATGTCTAAAATGTCATCAGTTGAACTGTATCTGTATCTCAAAAAAATGTGACTGCAAAATCTGTAGTGACAATTACAGTTTTAGATAGATTATCTAACTCATTTTGCTTAATATAAATAATGATCTGTGTTATCAACATAGAGAATCTCTAGCCTTTCTGAAGCAGATAAATGCAGTCATCACTGCTAAAATTCTGACAATTAGGGTATAAAAACAAGGGGAAGGATAACATACTTCTGTTTATTTGTGACAAATATGACTTAGTTCTTAAACAGCAGTACATCTCAGGGTATAAGTGAATAATATGGCACATATAGTAAGGGCACCAACAGGTTGTATTGCTCTGACCCAAAATTTGCTTAACAGTCTCAGTAACCTGAGACTTCACTACAGACACTCTGCTATAAAATACTTGCTCAGATATGAGGAAAGGCTGATGGATTTTATATGTGAATGAGAAGCTAGGAGAATTAGTATTTTTTTAAAAAAAAAGGTGAATGTTTAATGTATTAGCAGCCAGGCATATCCTGTGCTCTTCAGATTTTGGAAACATCTCAAATACTGTCATTACAGAGAAGCTGCTCTTAAATTGAGTCTTGTTTTCCATATTAATGCATTGAAAATGTGAAAGATGTCTTCTGAATTTTGAACCTTTAGAGTTCATTTCCACATCCATCTAAAATACAATCTTGATAATACCCATGACAAATCCCCCTCATTACAGACAGTACCTCAAAAACCCTTTTAAAGAGGGTTTTAATAAATAATAATGTTTGAAGGTTTCCAGTTAGACTTATTTCTAGCTCTTACTCTGACCTAAACCAATGTAAACTAATAATTTAGAACAATGCAGAATGACTAAATGACTAAAACACCTAGAAATTGATCACTATCACTCTTCATTTGTATGGTCTTACTGTACTGTAGAGTTCAATCCCCAGCTAGACACTTAGGTAGATATGTCCTATACAGTCTAGAAAAAAAGATATGAGCTTCTATGGCCATCTGGAAAACTCCTGCATTGAACTAGTTAACTACAGCTAACCAAGATGAAGCACTGAATACAGATAACATCTTAACTTTTTCTTTTTCCATGACTAATTGAAAAAAAAAATTATAAATGTATTTTTGAAAGGTCTAATGGTATGTGTTAGGAGACCTTTGAATACAGTTACTGCATCAAGATCCTAAAAAAATGTAGGCACTACTTCACTTTGTACTCCAGTTCCCCATAGGCAGTAGCAGTGCAGAAGTGGTACAGCATTAATTTAAATAAAACTAAAAGGTAGCTCCCAGGTTAGTGGGACAATTATTTCTTTGGAATATATTTTGGGTGTAGATAATAGTCCTGTAACTCTCACTTAAAGATGTTTGTTTACCTCGTGGATATCAACAGCTGAACTAGTTTGCTAGAGTCCTTTTCTGGCCAGTGGAAATGCAGTTACTCACCTATTTATTTCAGATACCTCTTTTAACATAAAATGAACTGCACCCTAGAAGTAGCTGGCTATAAAGGAATGGATAAGAAGGTGGATGGATAAGTTGCCCATATTCTTGGTCCATCGAAAGACCTCTAAGAATTAATTTATTAAATAAAAGTACATCTCCTCTGTAAATCCATTTTCTTTCCTCCCAGTTTCTCTCCTTTTCTCTCCTCTTTCTTCTTCCCCAAAGGAAATCTACTTAAGCAATTTCACAAGTTTGGTTTAAATCCAGTTTTGGGATGAAAAAGACAGTAGTTCCTCATAAACTTATTTACCAATCTTTTTTTCTGACTGCTTGAAAGTGATAGCATAATTTGGCTTCATAATTTTACTTAAGGTAGACTGAAACAATTAATAATTCCATTCTTAATTTGATGACATGCAATTCTGCCCCTAATTTTTGACAGTGTAAATTAATCAAGGCAGATCACCACACTAAAGTAGCTACACTAATTCTAATACCTAAATTATAATTTTCAAAGATAGCTTGGATTATCTTTGCACTCCTTTGTTCTGTGTGAAAGAACAAGTTTCTCTCAAACCTACTGGACACTGCAGAAATAAAGCTTCTACATACCTCAAACCAAAATAAAATTATTATATCTCCTCTGAAGAGTGGCTAAATAGAAGATAAAGTGTGTTTTTAAAAAGTCATTAATAGTATATTTATTTCTGCATTGATGAAATTGCTGAAACGTATGCTATTAGCATGATTTTCAGCAATTGAGCTGGTGTGAATTGTTAGTAAATCAGGCCTGTAATCTTCAAACATACTCCCTAGGCCTTGAATCTAAAACCATCTGGACAGTGTGACAGTGTTCTATTTATTACATACAACTGCTTGGATACTGCCAATGCATAAACAGTAATTAAGCACACAAGCCAACCATGCATGCCAGATTTGCTAGAACTATCCTTTGAGTATCTTAGAGTTTCCATGCCAGTGAGCTTATTGAGGCATTGGCTGGTGATTAAACATTAATGATTTATGCTGCAAGCAGGGTTCATTTACTGCTTACTGAAATATGTTAGACAATATCTTTGTGATTTTTTTAAGAGATAATGCTTTCAAAGATATTTTTCCTGACTCATTTTCTATAGTGTTTTCAGTAAGAATGTGATATAGAATCTCACAGGATAGTTTCTTGTATGTGTGGTTCTCTTGCTGTTGTATAATTTGCAAAAAGAAAATGGATTAAGTGCAGCAGGAATTGGTAACTGTAACAAAATGTTCTTTTTCCTCAGTTTGAGGGAGCTTTCTAAAAATTAATTCCAAAGTCCAATACTGCAAACTATTAATATTGAACTGTGCAGCTATACAGGTGGATTTTTCCATTGGTGTTTTACTTATCCCAGCTCCACGTTACCTTCCTAAGATCTGTATTTGGGATCCAACACACTTTCCACAGGGACATAAAAAAATTGTATATTTTGGTAGTCTGTATACAGATCATGAGAAAAGCCTGACACAAACCAGGGACCAAATGTTCAACTGATCAGAGAAAATACCCTGTACTGCAAGTGAGAGATAGTGAAACGCCATCATTAAGGAACTATCTGTCATTACTCAATGCCAGGGACTATTGTCTAATGTATCATGTTTATGTGCATAGCAGAAATATTTTTGGTGACCACAACCATAAGTTTGGAACTGTGCTTGTGATGTTTTTCTGGAAATTATATGGGACTAGAGACTTGTTATTGTACAGTTTCAACATTTATACCAGTAGATAACTGCTCATGTGTGTCAGTGTCAGATGTTTCCCCTTTCACCACACCAATCCTGATTTACTAGTATTCCAAATTCCTCTAGGGAGCTAGGAAAGCTAATTTCAAATTTGCACACCCAGTCATGGAAAGAGAGGTATGATTCACTGGCTTGACAACACATGAGAGTGTTGATCAGGGATTCCTCAGGTTTTAATCTTAACTCTGACATCAAACAGATCTTGGCCAGAAAAAAATCCGAAACTCTCCAACTGAACAAGTATTTTGTAGAGAATCCTTTAATGCATGTTTTGGTAACTTCTGTGGTTGTATTGAGTAAGGTATAGTTCAATGCCAGTTCTTGTATTAGTCTCAGATTTCAGTATGGAGATGTTAGTATTATAAAATACACAAAATACAGAGTTTTGTAGAGTTGTTACCTTCCAGTAACACCCTACAATCTGGGTCTAGGGACAGATACTGACTTTCCATTTGGATTACCTCCAAATTTCATTATCCATCCACAAAGATTACAAGAAAAACTGAACCCCCAAAATAAGGTGGTATGGAAATTTTCCACCGTGAGGACAGGCTAACACAAGTTAAGAAACTAAGCCCTACATAGGACTGAACCTGTCAAATAAACAATAAGCTGTCTTGGCTTTCTCAGACATATGGTCCCAGATGCAAACTGTAGAAAGATTCCTGAAACAGCTCTGCAATATTTAGCTCAGATATTGGAAGCAATATAGCAATGTTAGTGTCATGCCCCAGATAATAATCTCTGCTGAGAGACAAGGGTAAATTAACCTGGAAACAAAATCAAATTAATGTGGTTAATACCACTTCCAGGATGCAAGCAAATATTTTCTTTCAGTGCTGTACTTTGCCACATGAATACACAAACTCTTTCAGGACTATCTAAGGTAGATTTTATGTGGGATACCATTCCCCCTGTGTAAATGTTGTGAAAGTCTGCACCCCTGCTAACAATACAGGGCTATCCTACTGCTCCAGAGTAGGAGGCAAAGAGTGATCACCCCACACGCTCAGTAATTCTGTCAATGACACTACTTTACCTGTGAGATTCTGGTCTGAAAAATGTCTTCATTTTACAAAAACCATTGCCAAAGGTGGAATCTGAAAAAATTGCCCTAGAATTTTCTCTTGTAATTAGATTGATTAGCATAATTTGGTTATTTGAAGAATAAAAGAAAATTGTCTGTAACCACACAGCAACAGAAGTCCTGGCTTCCCCATGGTTTTCTGCCAGTTTCATTCCAGGACTTGGAGGAACTTACCTTGAAGGGTAGGATATAAACTGCCTGCTGCAGTTGTGAACTTGAAGTCTCATATGCTGACACCACACCAGAAGGCTATAGCTGAAGCTATACTCAGCCACCAACACACTGGATGGGAAATATCATCTTATTTTCCCCTTCAGGCTTGCAGATAGCCTCTGGCTAACTATCCATTAGCTGCTACCCACCACAGGCTACAACCTTGAGTGACTATCTGCCCGAGATTTACTTTGCCCTCTGCTTTAACTAATTTGAAGTAATGTCCTTCTGTGTTTATGTTCTTTAAAGATACTTTTGAACACTGACAATTTTTCTTTTGGGTTTTTTGCAGTTAATATTATCTTTAAAGAAAAAAATATCTGCACAGACCATAGTGGTGCAGGATCACTAAGCAAATCGAATTCAATTATGCTGATCTCTATTTAACATGGTTCTCTCCTTTCTGCCCACCTCATCCTCTGCTGGCAGACTGTTCGGTAAATATTTTCTCTGCAGGTTCATGAGTCATCCTTGTAGTAAGTCACAGCCAGAGACTCAGTGATAATTGGGAAGTGGGTCAGTGCATTAGTCTTGTCTCTGGGGATCAGGGTTAAAAATTTCACCCAGAGCACAAGGCTAGTGGTCTCATACTGTTACCATGTGTTTACACCCCTGAGCTGCTACCACTGTAGGCCTGGTGCCTTCTGTAAGGAAAATCAGTCTCTCAAAGCAGAATTCAGAGTTTGAGTGTCTGCCTGCACAGTGCCTTTGGGTAACTGACAGACTTACATTCTTAGACAAATTGTTTTCATTTTTAACATGGAAGGCTCATTCTTTGTATAAATAAGATATCTGTAGACAGAGTCTCCTCTGAGGTCAGCTGGCCCAACATCCTGCTGAAAGCAGGAGAGTTACTGTTGTGACTAATATGAGAGCTACCGTAGGCAGCGCAGGGCCCTGTCCGGATGCTCTCTGAACACAGAAACATAAAATCATAGAATTGTTTAGGTTGGAGAAGACCTTTAAGTTCACCAAGTCCAACCACAAACCTACCACTGCCAAGTCCACCACTAAACCATGCCCCTAAGTGACACATCTACACATCTTTAAATACCTCCAGGGATGGCAACTCAACCACTTCCCTGGGCAGCCTGTTCCAATGCTTGGCAACCCTTTCGGTGAAGAAACTTTTCCTCATATCTAATCTAAATCTCCCCTGGAGTAACTTGAAGCCATTTCCTCTTGTCCTATCGCTTGATACTTGGGAGAAGAGACCGACACCCACCTTGCTACAACCTTATTTCAGGCAGTTGTAGAGAGCGATAAAGGTCTCCCCTGAGCCTCCTTTTCTCCAGGTTAAACAACCCCCGTCCCCTCAGCTGGTCCTCATAAGACTTGTGCTCTAGACCCTTCAACAGCTTTGTTGCTCTTCTTTGGACACACTCCAGCACCTCAGTGACTTTCTTGTAGTGAGAGGCCCAAAACTGAACACAGTATTTGAGGTGCGGCCTCATCACTGCTGAGTACAGGGGGATGATCACATCCCTAGTCCTGCTGGCCACATTATTTCTGATACAAGCCAGGATACCACTGGCCTTCTTGACCAGCTGGGCACACTGCTGGCTCATATTCAGCTGGCTGTTGACCAACACTCCCAGGTCCTTTCCTGCTTGGCAGCTTTCCAGCCACTCTTCCCCAAGCCTGTAGCGCTGCTGGGGGTTGTTGTGACTGTATCATCAGTAAGTTCACAGATGACACCAAGTTAAGCAGGAGTGTCGATCTGCATGAAGATAGGGAGGCACTACAGGGAGACTTGGATAGATTGGATCGGTGGGCCAACATTAATGGGAGGAGCTTCAACAAGGACAAGTGCCAGGTCCTGCACTTGGACCACAACAACCCCATGCATCGCTACAGGCTTGGGGAGGTGTGGCTGGAGAGCTGTCTGGAAGAGAAGGATCTGGGGGTACTAACTGACAAACAGCTGAACATGAGCCAGCAGTGTGCCCAGGTGGCCAAGAAAGCCAACAGCATCCTGGCTTGTATTAGAAATAGTGTGACCAGCAGAAGTAGGGAGGTGATAGTCCCCCTGTACTCTGCACTGGTGAGGCCACACCTTGAGTATTGTGTCCAGTTTTGGGCACCTCAATACAAGAGGGATATTGAGGTGCTGGAGCAAGTGCAGAGGAGGGCAACGAAGCTGGTGAAGGGCCTGGAGAACAAATTCTATGAGGAGCGATTGAAGGAGCTGGGACTGTTCAGTTTGAGGAAGAGAAGGCTAAGGGGAGACCTCATCACTCTACACCTACCTGAAAGGACATTGTAGAGAGGTTGGTGCTAGTCTCTTCTCACAGGTAATTAGCAATAGAACAAGAGGGAATGGCTTTAAACTGCAACAGGGGAGGTTCAGACTGGACATTAGGAAAAAAATTTTCACAGAAAGAGTGGTCAGACAGTGGAATAGGCTGCCCAGGGAGGTGGTGGAGTCACCATCCTTGGATGTGTTTAAGGGTTGTTTAGATGAGATGCTGGGGGATATGGTGTAGGGAAGAACTTTGTAGAGTAGGGCTGATGGTTGGACTTGATGATCCCAAGGGTCTTTTCCAACCTGAATGATTCTATGTGATTCTGTGATTCTGTGAAGTGCATCTCAAGGTGGAGCACCCACCACCTCTCCAAGTGACCTGTTCCACTCTTTGTCCATCCTCATCATAAAGAATTTGTTCGTTTTACCTAATTGAAATACCCCTTGCTGCAACTTGTGTCCACTGACTCCTATCCTTTTACTGTGCACCTCTGCAGAAATTGAGCCCTGCTTTCTCTACCCATGAGGCAGTTGAAGAAAGCAATTAAGACTCTATCCGTTTTCCCTTTTCCTCTTCATGCTGCACTACCCATTTTCATTCACTTCCAGCCTTGTTTTGTTAAATACACATTAATTTGTTATTAATGAACAAGATATATACCATTTTTACAAGATAAAGCACTAACATCAGTTTCCCTGCATGAAAGATAGCGATCTGTCTTTTCCTTCTTGTCTAAGGAAATATTACTGCTTTTTTTTTTCAGGACAGGGTTGTATTAACATTACTGATGTCTGTTAGGAAACTAGATGGTTTCTCTGACCATTGTAATATATTATTCTCAGTGTCTCCTCCCCTCTAGTCCCTCTGATTTATGGTGTTCTGAAGATATCCATATCAGCAGCCATAGGTCCACATCATCACCAAGGTGCAAACTTTTTCCTTGGTACATCATTTAACAGCAGCTTCCAGTGTCTTATGCATCTCTTGCAGACACAGCCTTCACAAGAATCTCTTTATAAAGGATTTTATCACATCTTTCTCTAGCAAGAGTGGTACATCATCCTAATGTAAACTGCTTTTTTTTCATTCACTATGGTTTGAGGCAAATACAGATCTATCCCAACCCTATTGTGATATTTTCCACCATATTTCTGTGCTACAGCATAAATCATCGCAGACTTAAAAATGTAAGCACTGGGGTGGTCTGGGCATTCAACTTCATCAGTTTAGATATCCTCCTTCCTGAAGTAGATATCCTTTCTCCATCAAGAGAAACAATAAAAACTCCTGTAACTAGGATAGCTTTCCTTATTTTCCCCTTCTTGAAAGAGCCACACTTTTTTTTGTGCTTTAGATGACCATCTGTCTTGATTGCTCCAAGTTTGAAACAATATAGTTACCCTTCCTAGAGCAACATTAAGCAATGCAATGCTTGATTAAACCTTGTTTTCAGTGCAGAATTCAGCCTAAAGAAACTTAATCTTTTAGTACAGTTTACCAAAGAGATGAGAAGAAAAGAAAGAAAAAAGTTTTTTCTTTTATGTATCCTAAGCCTGCACTGAATTTCACAGCTGAGATAAAATTACCGGATGTTACTTTGTATTTTGAACTGTGTGCTAAAGTACTCTATTTCCAAAGGTCTTCTGCACTTTCAGTTCAAATAAAGAAATTATGTATAGATAGTAAAATTAATGTGACTTTTATGGTAATTTAAGTAAGAAATGCTTCTCCTATACAGGAACTGTATACTTTATTACAAAGTTTCACTGAATATTGGATTTTGTTCAGATTTGAAACCGTAGAAGGAGAACTGTCAGGCTAGAGGCTTTACAAGACCCTTCTGGAAATATTTACCCAGATTCAGTAGCCTGTAAGTAGAGTAAGACTAAAATCTCTAAAGAGTTTTTCATAATTCATAATATTGAAATGGCACTAAAAAAGAGCTTCAGAGCTATGTGAGAAAACCAGACAAGTACTTGTGGAATAGTGTAGAAGAGAGGTGAGGTGGAAAATGACTTTAAAATCTGTGATACTCACATTATAACATGCTACTCTTTGAAGTCTGAGGAACCAGGCCAAGGTGAGGTGAGGAATTAGGAACAACCAAGAGAAGGTCTGTTACTACTGACACACTCTCAACGGCTAAATGGGTGACTAAACCTGAGCTATCTTTGCTGACATCTTCTTCATATCCCCCCAATCCCTTGTCATTTGGAATCAAGTCCTGTATATCTTATCTTAAAATACAGTCATCTGAATGTTGATGGTGCCATTAAAACCAAATTTTTTTTTTTAAATCTATTAATAATATACAAAAGGATAGATTTTAAATGCGTTTCAGAATATCCAGCATACACCAAAAACTGCAGTGAGGGTTACTCTGTGCTCAGGTTTTTATTATTTAAAGAGGATCTTAAAATGTGTATTTCTCATAACCTATATATTGGTTTCATGGAGCATAGAACCTGGAACTGGTTGATCTAGTACATAGTAGATTCAAAGCAGCAGAATGATCACATTAATTCAGAATTTTCAGATGTTAGCTATATTCCCCCCAATATTGTTATTGCAAGTGTGATGGTAACAACCTAAAAACTTATTTTGTCAAAGAACTGTAGACCAGCAAGGACTGTGGTCTTGAACCTGGGAAGTACCAAGGAGGCTTTTGAATAAGGCATGGAAGATCACTCAGAAAAACAAAGCAAACAAAAGATGGATGTGATGCAATGCAGTACATGAGTGGTCATTTTAATAAGTCTTTCTCTAGAAGAGATTGATTGTGAATGGCTGAAGCTTTACTCTCTTATTTGTTCCTTTTCTTTAACTGCTTTTCCCTGTCTTGCAATTTTTTGTTTATTTCTGTTCAACTTTGGTTTTCTCTTGCTCATTTCACTATTTGTCAATATTTTCAATGATTTTCTTTATAAAAAAGCATTAAATAGAAACCAAGAACTCCTCCATTTCTTTTAATGCAATCTTTTAACTAAGTGATATCATGACAGGTAAGATTCTGTGTGAGTTAGTAGAAGGCATACTCAGTAAGGACTGTTCTTCCATTCTTACTCAAGGTTAGTATAACCTTTCCTTACACATAATTTCATTCATGTCAGTGGAGATTTTAATGAAATTTTGCTCAGTTGTATAAAGAAGAAATCTTTTGCTGATTCTATTTTAAAAACACTAAAAAAATCATTAGACCAAATAAAAATAGGCATAATGGAAAGCATGCACACACACACTAAGAAAAAAAAAATGTAGGAATCACTGTTAAAAATAGACAGCTCCAAAATCTACAAATTCTCTAAGTAAAGATCATCAATTATCTTTACTTGGCAAATGAAAGGCAATAACAGTAAAATGCGTATAAGCGCCAACTGTGATGTGAAATTTAAGGCTCTAAAACTTCATTAAAATCAGACTGGTAATGATGTACCATATGCACTGGGCTGCGTTTGCCTGAGGATCTCCAACCTGTGGCTCATTTCTTCTGTCACACCACCTCTTTATAAGAATGACTCAGAGTGCTTTGTTGAAGTGCTTAGGGGCTGACAAGCAGGGTAGGTGTTTCAGAAATAATCATTTGCTTCATTATACCCTGGTGGATTATAGACATTTTCTGTTTATAGGAGAATCTTAGGCTTTCATTTCTAAAGTTAACTGAAGACATGAAACAAGGCTGTTAACAAGTATTCTGACAATTTATGCTTTCTGAATAGGCAACTGATTTTTTTATAGCAAATAAAAAGGATTGTTTTTAATAGCCTTTTACAGAAATAACATAATGAATTTGGATAGTACATTTCAGAGGGATTACAGAAATATATTAATCAGGTAAGATAGTTGGGTAGACATCATAGGTGAAGGGCTGCATATTTCATTACCAGCTTTTGAGCAATTTAGTCCCTATGTGCTTATTTTATTATTCTGGTACTTTAGTCACTTATTTGTAGCTCACCTTTATAAATTATTCAGAGCCTTTTCCTTTTTCAATACTTTCATATATAGCTCCCATTAATGCCAGAGCAAGCTATGGCTATATGTGGAAAGTAAAGTAAGTGCTTTTATATGAACCTTCAGCTTATTATGATTAAATATAAAAGAAAGCCCATGCCAAAGCAACATTAAGCTAAATTCTTTAAATGTCAAGAAAGATGAAAAGTTGACAGTACCTGAGAGAGATATTAATTAAGCTGAAATTCATTTGATACCTGGTCATACCCTAGACATTAAAAATTAAACTTCTGAACATATGTGGAAGCACCTCTAAGCACTGACATTTAGCAGAGGTGTCCAGGTTCTCACAAGAGGCAGTCTGGTGGGGATGCTTAAACTGTCTTCAGCATGTCTGGCCGTCACAGATACTCAGAAATGCAGACAAAAGAAAGCAGTAGTGGTTCCTGCGTTGTCTGGTTGGTTTATTTCCTTTCAACATAAGAAACCTGCTGACCAGGCTATTTACCTGGAGTAGGAAAGCCTGTGTTTAATTCCATTTTCTGAACAAGAAAGTGGCTTAGCCACTTAAAGAAAAGCCTGGGAAGAGTGCATGCTACTGGCCTTGTAGTGCAGTAAGAGAAGAAAACGTGACCTTAATAGCTAACACACTCACTTAAGGAAGTATAGAGCCTTATTGGACATAAGACCATCTATAAGATCACCTTTCCTTTTTCATTAAGTAAAATGATTAGTGAATACATTTTATTGTTGAAGAAGTATTTTCCCACGTTTCAAGTATTTTTAATATTATAAGAATTTAAACATAGTTTTCATGAGTTTTTTGGGTTTTTTTTCAGGTTGTATGTGGTACCATTTCAATGAATAAAATCCAACTTTTACTGAAAAAATAAATTTCAGATTAAGTTTTGAAACCTTTGTGATCACTTGGCATAAAAGGAACACCACAGGTGAATAATAACTCAATATACAGTATAGTGTTGCTAGGGTCTGACCTTGTACTTTGAACTGAATAACCACTGGTAAAAAAAAAAAATATCTTATACTATAGGATGACAGTAAAGAATCATTGGACTATTTATTTTCCAGTTATAGTTTTTCAGCCTTCTAGAAAAATCCTTACCAGAAAGGGTTTATTAAAAGTTAATATATTTGTCATTCTGAAATATTTTAATTAAGCCTTTGAGTATCTTCATATTTTCTTATACCTTTCTGCATCAGTTCATAGTTTGGAGAAAATAATGAGGGAGCACAGAACATTCATATTTTATTAAGAAGCACATGCAAACAATGGTGGAATGCTTTTTGCATTTGACTCTATTAGCTAGTTAAAAGTGAACAAGCTGGTCAAAGAAAAAAAAATCAGTAATGAGTATTTATATTTCAACTACATTCACAAAACTTTTAGAAACTGAAATTAAACAAGTTCTATAAATGAAAATCAAATTTTCATCATAGTCCGTGCCTTGTGATTGCTGCCATGGAGTCTAGCATTACCCAGCTGTCTAGAAACCCAGCCAAATAGAAATCCGGAGCTCAGACTGAAGGACCTCTATTCTGAGTACAGTTAGGTTGGATACTGAGAGACTACATTTCTGTATTTGCTTGTAAACACAGAATTACCCCAAATGGAGTTCAGTTAAAACAGGAAGAGAGGTTGTTCCTAAAAGCTGGTTATATGGTGAAGGTAGATAACATCATACAGTTCTTGATAGTAATATAGTGAAAAAGTAGAAGTTCACTCATGACTGAAATCTTTAATTTCTTTGCTTGGAATATCCAAGATGCTAGTTTAAATAGTCAATAAATGAATAACCATCATAATCTAGATTTAGATTCTTTGATTGGAAAAATGGTAAGTATGGTGAAATTCTAGTTTCACTGCCAGTTACCAGCTGAGCTCTTAGGTACAGGAAAAAAACACTGCAGTTGTAAATGTACTATGGATTAATATTTGTATAGCACAAGGTTAAGTGTTCATGTTCATTGACTTGAGCAAGACCATCGTCCTCAGTGCTGCCACTTGATTTCCCTGGATTAAGCACACGTAAATTGATGACTGGCTGTTTTCAAGATGCAATAATGTTTATAGGCTGGTTTTATATCCTTTAGAAAACAAAGTAGGTGTTATCTATTTCTCAGTATACTGAAGACTGAAGAATAGAATATTCTCAATTTGTTTGATGCTCCATTTTTATCCAACACTGTGTCTTTTTAAACTTGTGCACTTCTATGAAATGTAGTTTCATGTTAAGTCATATGAAATCAATAATAATGCTTCTTTTTTTAATCACGATGATTTGGTAGTCTTATCGGATTACAGATTCACCTTTTCTCTGTTTCGTATTTCCAAGTTAAAAAATAAAGGGCTTCTGATATTTTTCCTCTGGTGTTGATTCCACAATCCTAGTAAAGATTTGGCAATGAGTTCTGTTGGAGACAGGGTGTCATAACAGCTAGACCTGGAGTTTGATCCAGAGTAATGAATACTTGGTTTCCAGGCTCTGTGACAGACAGCATGAGTAAATGCAAGCCAGCATCAAATAAAACTGCACCTCTGGGAATATTAGTAAAAAAGTTGTATATGACATTATTTCTGACAGAAAAAGAAAAAAAATTTTTGAAATAGTTAAAGTAAGAATGAAGATAACACTTTCCTTTATTTGGTCTTCCTTTTCTTAATGAATTTAACAGGATTGCTCAGTTGTAAAGAAACATAATCCTTCTAAAAACGTTATTTTCTTAATGACTTAATAACATTGTTCAGTTGCTAATAGACAACATTATGACAGAGTTTCTATATGTATTAAAAGTCCTGGTAATGTACACTTTTACTGTATACATATAATGGCTTAAATGACAACATCTTAAAGAGAAAATTACTGGAGGCAAATTTTAAAAACATCTCATGGCAGAGTTTCTATTACTTATAGCATATCCATCATTTAACAAGTGCAGAGGAAATATTCATTAATTCTTCAATTAATTGATTAACTTTCAAACACAGGATCCATTTCTGAGCAGCTACACACTATAGAAGTATTGATCCCATGACTAAAACAATTCTGCTTGAAGCAAATAATCTTGAAATAGAATCACTGTTGGTTTTTTTTTCTGACAATAATCTATGATCTCAGGGAAAAATACATTAACTCGCATATCTGCTGTAACCAGATATTTTAGTTTTTGTCATGCATTTGAAATGCTGAAGAAGTTTAATGACTGAATAGGTAATCAAAGAACATCTCTTTGGGGCTGCAAAACATTCTATGAAACATTAAATATTATTAATAAAACATGTAAGCTAACTCTTGACGGATATATCATTAAATGCCCTGGTAGTATTTTAAATAGTAAATTTCTAAAATTTGAATATTTTGATGGGTTGACCCTGGCTAGGTGCCACGTCCCTACCAAAGCCACTCTATCATTCCCCTCCTCAGCTGTACAGGGGAGAGAAAATATAATGAAAGGCTCGTGGGTCAAGATAAGGGCAGGGAGATCACTCAGCAATTATTGTAACGGGCAAAACAGAATCCACTTGGAAAAATATTCATCTGTTAACAATCAAATCAGAGTAGGATAATGAGAAATAAAATGAAACCTCCCTTCTTCCTGGGCTTAATTTTATTCCCAATTTTCTCTCCCTCCTCCCTCCAGCAGCACAGGGGGTCATGGAATGGGTGTTGTGGTCAGTTCAACACACACTGTCTCTGCTGCTCCTTCCTCCTCAAGCACAGGACTCCACAAACTCTTCCCTTGCTCCAGCATGGGGTCCCTCCCACAGGAGACAGTCCTCCCTGAACTTCACCAACATGGGTCCTTCTCAGTTGCTGCAGTTCTTCATGAACTGCTCCAGCATGGGTCCCTTCCACAGGGTGCAGTCGTTCAGGAACAGACTGCTCCAGCATGGGTCCCCCATGGGGTCACAGATCCTGCCAGCAAACCTGCTCCAGCGTGAGATTCCTATGTGGTCACAGCCTCCTTCAGGCATCCACCTGCTCCAGTGTGGGGTCCTCCACAGGCTGCAGGTGGAGATCTGCTCCACCATTAACCTCCATGGGCTGCAGGGGCACAGCCTGCCTCACCATGGTCATCATCACGGGCTGCAGAGGAATCTATGCTCCGGTGCCTGAAGCACCTCTTCCTCCTCCTTGTTCACTGACCTTGGTGTCTGAGGAGTTGTTTCTCTCATATATTCACTTTTTTCTCTGGCTGCAATTCCTGTCGTACATCAACATTTCCCCCTTCTTACATATGTTCTCACAGAGGCCCTACCACTATTGCTGATGGACTCGGCCTTGGCCAGCGGTGGATCCAACTTGGAGTCATCTGGCATTGGCTCTGTTGGACACAGAAGCTTCTGGCAGCTTCTCACAGAAGCCACCCCTGTATCCTCCCCAGCTACCAAAACCTTGCCACACAAACCCAATACAAATAGGTAGGTCAATATGCAATTGAGATTGGGATCCATCTGGGATCCATCCAGTGAGGTCTATCTGTGTAACTATGTGGCAACATCTTTCTTGGGAGAAGCCCTGCCTAGCAAAGAATGGTGAATTTTTCAACTCATATATCATTTGACAATAAACACTACAGATTGCCTCAAGTTGCAAACTTCACATCCAGATATGGAACTGCATCTCACCAGTTTTGGAAAACTCATATTTCTTATTTTTTTCCTGCTTATTATAAGCAGAAAAGCAACCTCTATATAAAATATAGTTTGTATTAAATGACCAAAGTATGAAGCTGTTTAGTTTCATCTTTTTTGTTCATTTACTTCTCAAATATAAAATCAACAACCACTATCCCTATGAACTAATGTCACTTCAGAATGTAGCACAAATCACTGATGCTTATCCATTGCCTCTTGTGGCATATTATTAGGTCTTGGGGGCAGCACAAATCAGAGCTTCTTTTCTCTAGGATGTGAAAGGTAGACTTACACTGTGTGTCACCAATTCAGAAAAAAAGATAGTTTGATGAGCTGAGGGAAAATATATTTACCTAGTAAATACAACTTCATAGGCAGATCTTCAATGCTATCTACTTTAAAATGAGGACCCAAAGAATATCTGTCCCCCAACAATCAGATGTCAAGAGGAACCAATAGATTTTTTTTTTTTTTCACCTCTTGTAGATAACAGGCCAACCAGGTTCACTCAGTTGTGCCTGCAGAGTCTAATAACTTTTGTTGGATAAAAACTTCTCCCTCAGTCTCGTTCCCAATCCAAATGGCATACATCATGGTACAGAGGATCCTCTGCTTCTCGGTACTGTTTTTTTCAAGTGTTAATTATTCTCACTGTTCTCTCTCAATATTAAAATAGAAAATAAGGTTATAAAATTCTGGCTTATTTCTAGATGAAATTTTTTTAGCTTTGCCCCTAGACATTAGTTTGTTTGTTAAACTGTATTTTCTTTGCTAGACCAAAATGCCCATTAGAACACAGTTTTTCTTCTGCAACTGTCCTTACTTGGGATAGTCAATTTACATGTCATTCCTTTGGATAAAGTAAATAGGTTGGGTTCTCTTAAGCTTATTATGGTATGGTAAGGTATTTTCTCCAGACCCTGAAATGTTCTGTGTACTTCTTTCACAGACCCTAGGTTTTCAATATGTTATTAAATGTAAACCAAAACTGGATATTATTCTCTCATTAACATTACCAGTGCCAAAACCAGACGTAAATTCAATCCCCTAATTCTACATCCCTGTTGTGCCTCATTCTGCCCACCCCTGTCACAGTACCACACTGGAAGTTGATAATCAATTGCTTATTTGCTATGACTTTCAAACAAAAGAAAAAAGACATGAAATGAATTGTGTCTTGCAACCACCTCATCAGTTGATCTGCATCCTCAGCCTCTTCTCTGATGCAGTAGAAAATAACTTTATATATTGATCTTCCTAACTTATAAAAGCTTTCCCAGTATGGCAACTACTATGACATGTATTTGCAGTTGTTGCATGTATCAAAGGTTGAGTGAGTCATGGGTAGCTTTAGAGCAGCACAAACATGGCAAGAAATGTGACAGCTGTCTTCATCCAGGCAAAGGTCAGCTCAGCTTTACTAGATCTTTGAATGATACACAGTACACAGTTAAACAAAAAACAGCAAAACCTGATATTTTTCCAGGCATTCATTGTTCTTTCCACCTTCTTGCAACAGCTGTGATCAGTTTAACACAGTAAAAGGAAAGAGGCTTAGATAAGCAATTTCTTAGGAAAGCCATGAATATTATTCTTAGGATATAAAACCTCAAAAGATAAATGTTTACAACTGCCATGGTTTTGTGCTTATTGTGGCATCAATATGGCACAAAACTCCCTGTTTTCTCCTTCTCTCTGAAGCACATTTGGGCACACCTACTTTTTCTCCCAGGATCCACTGCACACTTGATTGGATAATATAAGCAAGTGCATCCACTTTACCTTTGAAAAGATTGATGCATACTGTTATTAATGATTGTGTGCATCTGTATAATTGCAAGCAATCTGTAACCAGTGTATAGAAGACCCCAGATTTTTATAGCATGATTTTCCCCACCTTCAGTTTCCCCATGCATTTCTCCTAAAATTCACCAGAATAATGGATAGTACTTAGGCAAGTAGAAGACTCACAGGAATACAGAAAAAAAAAAAAAAAAAAAAGCTGCTTAGATTTTAAGGCTTAGATATTTTTCAAAAACATACAAATGAAAATGACTTTTATAGACTAGTTTTTCTTTCATTTTCCAGTGCAATCTGAATGACACTTTCATAAACATAAACTCGTTAAAAGCTCTATTATATATTTGTGTCTAGGGTGTCTCTAAATGTGACTAAAATGTACTTCATAACAAGGGTAAGTTTGATTTGGCTGGTCATTTCTATCTGGATAGATACTAGAGATAACAGAGAATGAGAGCAAGATGGAGAATTAAAATTGTTCATTTATTGTTAAAACAAGATTCATTATATATCATTCCATCCTTTGGATGGATTCACACATTGGCTTTCATTGTACAAAATTATCTGAACATTGTACAGTAAACTAACTAAACAGCCCACATAGACACCCACAAGCAAGATTAATAATATCTCCCCTAACCTTCCTGTCTTCCCTTTCAGAGAGAATCTAAAAAAAATCCTAGATATTCTTCAGTGCTTCTTTGAGAGCCTCACAGAAAGATTCAGTCTGAGACAGGGTGGACAAGCAGGTGAAGACTAACTTGCTACATTCTCAGTGGCCAGGGTTCTCTAAACAGCACAGTATCTTTCCATGGGCATAGACATCTTGCCATCAAGTCCTACCACCTCCCCTTACCAACTCCAGCCTTTGTGCAATCCTTACACTAACGCGGGTCTGGGGAATCCAGCAGTGTGGTTCCTGCACCTGGAAGGTTTACCTGCAGCTTAACAGTTGTAACAGTTGTAAGCAGATGTAACAGCTGAAGCACAGATAAAGGGTCTAGTGAACTCCTGATAACCAAACCCATCAGTTGCATATTGTATTTGTAAAACTCGTGTGATGATTGGTCAAAAAAGAGGTGGCACTGCTTAAAACACACACACATATATGGGTGTTCATGTGGGCATTACTAAGTATGTCCTGATGAAGGAGATATCAGACCTCTGGATGATGACTGAACTATACAACAAGACTAGAAGACAAACTAAAGCAGAATATAATTTCTGTATTGACTCCTGATTTCATCCATTTCATTTTATACAGATCTATGTGTTATCTATCTTTTAGGAGGCTCTAAGTAGTCATAATATTTATATTTTGATTTAACTTCTATGTGCTGACATCAGCTGATTGAATTGTCTTTTTTTAAAACAAACTTTATAGATGATGCCTTAAATTAAAATCTAAGATTCAACTGCATAGCACTGCAGAAAACTGATTTAATGATTCCTCTCATTAAGGAGGAGAGGTACCAGTTTTGGAGGGGAAGTAGCAGTTTGGAGAGCTCTTAGATGTTGGAGATACTAGGTCAATTGTCACCATGGCATGTCAGAGGCAATTAAGAGACAAGTGAGGGAAGGAGCTGTAAATTAGAGATAAGAATGAGCCCAGCTCCACAGTACAAATCTCTTAGCAAGAGCTGGCATGCCCTAAACTACAATAGCTCATGCTGATCCCAGTACTTCTTGTTTTCTTGGAAAGAAATGTATTGTACATTTAATGGGAAGGTGATCCTGCTCTTGAAGAGACTCACTCAGGTGTATATTTGTGAGATTATAAGAAGTCTATGATCCCAGACCCCATACACAAGATGATGATTTAAAATCACCTAGTCCTTCATATAAAAAAGCATTTCTTCAATTCAGTTAGAAAAAAACAACGCACATTCTAGGTTTATGGAAAAGGAGCTAGCTGCCTTGGGTGGCATGCCAAGGGTAAAAAATATTCCTGGTCTTTGATCTTTTCTTTGTCATGGAAATAAAAATGCACAGTATGTAGTGCAATGGCTAATACTGATGAAGAAGGGGATAGATAGGTCCTCTGGAAAATGGTAGTTGACATCCTTTGCTCTTCCATGCATGTCCAACAGCAAGTCCATCCTTCATGGATCTCCACAATCCTTTCTCTGTTTTTTTCTGTTCTAATTTTACTTCTTTAGCCTTTCCATGGTAGCTGCAGTCAGATATTTGATCCTTATCCAAGGGAAGGTAAAATTAGTCCATCTGGCTAAGAAGTCTCAGGCCAGCCCTGATGAAAGTTTCATGTTCTATTACAATTCAACATCAAAACACCATGCCTATTATTTTCTCATATGCTACAATTGTATTTTCTCATCTGAGCCTAAGGAAATATTTTCTTGAAATCCCATGAAAAATAAGCAAACAAAATTGGTGCAGAAACTGATCATACTGTGAGTGGCCAAGAGTAATTTGCTTTTATATCATTGTTTCATAACATAATTTTGTTTTATAACAGATAATAGCTTGCTGTGTTTTACTGAAGCAAGTATTCAGATTAAAAGGATGATAGAATAGCATCTATGCTTACACTAGGCTGGATAAAATTTGAGGGTTATCAAACTTGCTTCTAGGAGATATACAGTGATAATCAGCTAACATCAAGCACAGATGCTGAAACAAAGAATCACACACTGCAATATCTGAGGTACTGTGCATCCACAGTGAAACAGTGAACAGAAATGTATACAGAAAGCACATGAGCTCATATACACACCAAATACGCTTTATTGTGAAGCATTTTGCCCAGGCTTCTCTAAGGGAGAGAGAATCAGTTTACAAAGAGCACACTGACACATACTGTGCTTTCATATTTCAGGAGTTAAGTTCCCTTTATAATGCAGTGATATCTCACTCTCCTCTTTTTATTCAGAAATGCTGGCTAAAAGTTGCTGCAGGCGTGAGACTTAACAGGCTGTTCATAATGACTGACAAGTTCCAGCTGGAACACAGAAAAAGGTAACGAAGCACAAACATAATAAGCCTTAAGTAAAGAAATAACTTGCCTTTATTGAGATTAGAGTGGGTGAGGTGGTTAGTGCTTTGAAAATGAAATGAGACAGTTAATGTAAAATAGAATCTTATGATATTTTTATTTTGTTTTTCATTACAAGACAGAAAAGCAATAAATATATCCATATGAATCTGTCATTTGGTCACTAGCAACTAAACACAAATTTTGAACTTTAAAGGAAAAGGAACATACATTTTTATCAAGGGTAACTTCCACTGAAATTAGTTCTTTTGGACTCAAATCTCTATCTCTTCCTCAGTAAATGTAACTTCATCTTTACTTCTGTGATATTTTTTTATGAAAAGCTATTTTTTATATTTACAGTCCTTTGCAAACAAAAGAGCTTTCAGCTCTTATAAATCTGATGACTGCTTTTATCCTCTTCATCCAGATTTTTCTGAAGGAAGTTAATAGAGGTCATCTAGATAAATTATTACCCTGCAGAATTGGAGGACCTTTTGATCAGTAAATAAAACTTCAGAGAGAGAGATGTTATAGGGAATTCTAGCCAGATTGTGGAACTTTGTTAATCAGGAGACAACATCCTGTGTGGCTCTGGCCTGAACCATAGCTTTTCCACAAACTTTGTGTAAAAACAGTGCATAGATTAACTACTCCAGGAACACATAATAGCTTGAGCTGAAACTACAAGAGTCATCTAATTTCTTTTAGCTACAAAGAGATCTTCGAGCTGCATACTTACAATTGAACATGCCTTCAAAATATGTATGCAGATTACTCCTAGTTTCTTTGCCTGAATCTTACCAACTGCTATTTCAAAAGCAAGATATTCAGAACATGCTGGTCAGGAAAAAAAACCCTGAAAACTCACCAAAGATTACTTTTATTTTGGTAAAAAAAAAAAAAAAAAAAAAAAGAAGAAAATATTTTCATTAAGGTCTGGAGAAAACGTTTATTTAACGTTGCTTGAAGTATGCATACAAACTGTGTAAACAATGCTCATACCATGTGCATGGGGCAGAAAAAGAGGAGAAAGTGTAGATAACCCAAACCAAATATTAGTCAGATAAATAAAATGTTACTGGAAAATGCTTAGACACAGTCATTAATGATGGTTATGCATGTTAAGACTCCTCTTCTACCAAGCTGAACCACACACAATGATAGGACAGCTTTATGCAGGGAGCTAACACAGGGGACTAAGAATTTCCATCTCATCTTGTGTGTTCAGTCATTAATAAAGTCTCAATCAAGTGCTCAAAGTGTTTCAGGAACTATGAAGAATATTTCATAACAGCTAGTTCTGATGAAATCTCATTAATTTTGAAGGTACTGCTTATTAGAGCTATGTGCTGTGTCCCAAATGTATATCCTCTGTACAGCAGGTTTAGGATCATTCATCTACCATTTTATATAGAGAGGCAGACATCTCATGTTATAAGGATGAGAAAGGCAGTTCTTTCACTTCGCTTGGAAAATGCATTCTGTTCTTGGCATTTCAATACAATAAAGATGATTGAAGACTGATAGAATTTCAGAGGAAAACAAATATGACTAAGGGATTTCCCCATTTCCAGTGAGGAAATACTAGAACTAAATATGTCTAATTTGGTCAAATGATGACACAGTGAAAAAAAACGTATTAGTTGTGTTTAAGTTTTTGGAATTAAAAATTCCAGTTGGAAAGAAATACTGCCTATACTATTAGAAGGGAAATAAAATAACTAAAGTTATTGGGATGTCAATAAGAAAAATTCAGGAAAAAAGAAAATTTAAATATAAAGACAAATTTCATTAAAAAACTTCTAGTCAGTTACAAAATTATCACCCTACAGAGCAAACTCTAGTATCTATAGTTAACCAAGACTGAAAAAAAAGGTCCACAAAAGTACAAAAAATGGTTGCTATTTGGAGTTTAATTTTTAAAAATTTTAAAAACCAGAAAGGCAAATGGATGTTAATATTTTCCTTAGCTTTATTCAAAACTAGTTATCTAATATATTAATTTTGAAATGTGGTAAAGAGAAAGAGGTTTTATTATTTGAACGGCCAGGCTTTTCATCACCAATATTTGCATGTGTTCAAGAAACAGAGGCTGCTGAATTTGCAGTCCAGTTTGGTGCCTATCTGGCTACAGGCATAGGATGACTTCAGTGGTGTTCTCATGCCTATGAAACTACTAAACTATGGAGAAGAGAAAGCAATGGTGAAAAAAGCTAAATGAAGATCCAGAACTTCACATGCAACTTCACTGACAACTCTGTACTGTAAAAGGAAATGAAAAAATATGGTATTAACATATACAAAATTTTGTGAAACATGTAAACTGCAGGTGTGACAGTACTCCTTTTATAGGACTTTGACATACGTAGAACGTAGTTACACAGAAACATATTTGTCTTTGGGAATGCTGTAATCGGATGGTCTGGATTGGAACACAGATAAAATGAAGCTATGGTTATTCAGAAAGAGATCTGCTTGCTGCATGTGGACAAGCACACAGATCACACAGATTACTTAGAAAAAGATTTGCTATCCAAAGTAGTTCTGTTCCCTGTTTCTCCATTTGAGAAACGTCTGAAGGATGAAATCCTGACTTGTGGAAGTATTGTCTTCTACAAGTAGAGTTTTAGTTGCCCTTCCAGAGCAGAGGTTTAGTTAAAGGCATACAAGAATATGCAGTACTGCAAAATATATGCATCCCACAGAACACATTGCATGATACTGATATTTCAATATTAGGAGCAGTCTAGCTGCAGTAACACGGGTCCCTCTGAGGGTAAATTTATCCTACAGATAAATTAACCATTACAGAAAGCATCACCATCACTGCAAGCTTCAGAGAGCTGAGCCGGCTAGGTGTGATTAAACTAAACCTATGCTTGAATGAAAAGTTGCAATATTCTTCATTCTTTGAGGGAGATATTTCAGAACATTTTCTGTGTCATTTAACACCAGGAATGACTTGTTTGGGTTGCTTTTTCTTTTGTGGAAAAGACCTGAAAAGTTTCTGATCCGTGGTACTGATTATTTTACTTGCTTTGAAATACAGGCTAACAAAATGGGGTAAAAGATACCTTAAAATGCTGCCTTTTGCCCTTCCTAAAGCACATTAAGTAAGTAGCAAGATTCAATTTGTATTCAGATATCGATATGCTTAGTAGCAGTGTGAAAACATAAATATTCTAATTAGAATTTCCTGTGCCTATTTATCTTCTGTTCTTTTTCTTACAGTATTGGAATGTGAAAAAATATCTAAAAATTTTAACATGGAATGATGGATAATTTTATCATTATTATTCATGGTACTAAATATTTAATTTCTGTTTCTGTATTGCAATTAATTTCTGTTTGAACTTTGTAATTTATAGGTATTACAAGCTTTCTATAAATCTATGAAATTCTGTAAGAATACATTAGCTTCTTAAAGTGAAGTTATATATACTCTTTAATACTATTCAGTGGTTTTTTTTCAGAATAAACAGCATGTATTTTAGAGCATCAAGAAATAATTTTTGTTAAATTTACATTTATAATAAAATACTTCATTTCTTAATTTTATATTGTCAGAAACTATTCCAGTGGTTTCTGAGGAAAAAACTCATGTAAGTTTCAGTCTGATTCTGGAACAGACACTTTAAATATCTTCTATTTACATTAAATTTACACAAAATAAATATCTTGAAAAATTGTATGAAGAAAAGATTCTGATTAGAGCTGCCTACAAAACATATTTGAAAGTCAGTGCATTTAAAGAACTAACTTTCAAAAGCCCATAAAGATTATTAAACTGCAAAAATCTCCATTGGTGTTCAGAAAAAGCTACTCTTTCTTGACTTACTAAATGGTATTTTTTCTCCCTGGTGTGCTGACATTATATCAAATTAACTTCAGTTTGCCAAAGGTTCTGCAACTGATGTTCTAAAATACATCCAAAAATCATTCTACTACTGATTTCTTGTTCTTTAGGCAAATTTGCCACAGCACTGAATTAAACATAACAGGCTTTATTGCATATTTGCTGTTTGTTTTTTCATATAAATAGAAAACTGGCCAGCTTGGGGCTAGCCTGCATGGAGATGATATGAAACATTAATGTGAAGCAGTGGAAGGCATGATGATACAGTCTGTAAGTTAGTTAGGTTAACGCTATCACTTCTAACCATGAGTGCTTTTAGTTAGAAATAGTCATATAAGAATACTATATCTTAATTATTCTCCTCTTTTTATGTGTGTGGGGGGTGTACAAGAGGTTTAACTTAATTTCCAAG
Organism: Strix aluco; assembly: GCF_031877795.1. Lineage (NCBI taxonomy): Eukaryota > Metazoa > Chordata > Aves > Strigiformes > Strigidae > Strix > Strix aluco. Next base: position 30,571,166 of record NC_133931.1, read on the forward strand.
AACATTCTATTCCATTTAATTTCCATGCACAGTCAAATCCTAAATTCCTTAAGAAAACCAAGGCAGGTCACTTTTGTCACATTTAAAATTTTCTATTTGCAAAAGCAGCCTCCGCTGGCAAAGAAGAGATTAAAATTCTATCCATCACAGCTGGTTTATGGCTGGAATATAAATGTGTTGCTTATGTGTGTTCCTTGCAATCCGTTGAAGAGTAATGTAAAAGCTGCTATCATACCTGGCCTGTATTATAGAGGTCCATTCACAAACTTACAAAGACTGAGTTGGGATCCTCTATAAAAGTATTTTTCCAATAAATTTGGAATGTAAGTAATTGTAAATGGAACATCATTACAAAAATATTTGGTTTTATGTTTCATATATTTAAAATGCAAAGTGAAATGTAGTGGATTAAGACGTTATTGAACTTGGAAAACTCTGACAATGACCTACCACCCTATGATTTCGAGAGAACTGACTGGCTGGCAATTACTTTCTAATACAGTCTTGTTTTTGTAGTAAATTGAAAATAAACACATAAAAAAAAAAGTGAGTGAGCATGACAGCTGAAGTGTGAATATATGCACATAATAAGGTAGGCTAAAGTTGGTTTTTTGTAGACATAGAAGTAGTATGTATAACAAAATGAGGAATTTATTAGTTAAGTGTCTGGATGTATTGTCTATTGTTATCAATTTCTATGTAAATGTTTACATAGAAGCAAGAATAAGTAGGGTATTTGGGGATCAATCTTACTTTTACTGCATTTCATAAAACCTATATTATTTTCAAATGAATGCAAAATCAGGTTCTGGAAAAATCACAGAATCACAGAATCATCTAGGTTGGAAAAGACCTTGAAGATCACCTAGTCTAACCATTAACCTAACAATGACAGTTCCCAAATACATCATATCCCTAAGCGCTATGTCAACCTGACTCTTAAACACCTCCAGGGATGGGGATTCCACCACTGCCCTGGGCAGCCCATTCTAATGCCTAACAACCCGTTCTGTAAAGAAATACTTCCTAATATCCAGTCTAAGTCTTCCCTGGTGCAGCTTGAGGCCGTTCCCTCTTGTCCTATTGCTTGTTACTTGGTTAAAGAGACTCATCCCCAGCTCTCTGCAACTCCCTTTCAAGTAGCAGTAGACAGCAGTGAGGTCTCCCCTCAGCCTCCTCTTCTCCAGACTAAACAACCCCAGTTCCCTCAGCCACTCCTCGTACGACATGTGCTCCAGACCCTTCACCAGCTTCGTTGCCCTTCTTTGGACACACTCGAGTAATTCAATGTCCTTTTTGTAGTGAGGGGCCCAAAACTGAACACAGGAATCGAGGTGTGGCCTCACCAGTGCCGAGTACAGGGGTAAGATCACTTCCCTGTCCCTGCTGGCCACGCTATTTCTGATACAAGCCAGGATAACATTGGCCTTCTTGGCCACCTGGGCACACTGCTGGCTCATGTTCAGCTGGCTGTCAATCAACACCCCCAGGTCCCTCTCTGACTGGCAGCTCTCCAGCCACTCCTCCCCAAGCCTGTAGCACTGCTGGGGGTTGTTGTGTCTGAAGTTCGGCACCCGGGATTTGGCCTTATTGAAACTCCTACAGTTGGCCTTAGCCCATCGCTCCAGCCTGTCCAGATCTCTCTGCAGAGCCTCCCTACCCTCGAGCAGATCAACACTCCCACCCAACTTGGTATCGTCTGCAAACTTACTGAGGGTGCACTTGATCCCCTCGTCTAGATCATCAATAAAGCTGTTAAACAGGAGTGGCCCCAAAACTGAGCACTGGGGACACCACTCGTGACCAGTAATACTAAAATACCAGTAAAGCATCCAGCATGTCCAACCAGAAAAAAGTTATGCAGTTTCAGGGCTACGATCCTGTTGGGATCACGGAGACATGGTGGGATGGTTTACGTCCCAGATCAGAGTACTGCAATAACAGCATGCAATACAGGCTCATTAGGAAACATAGAAGGGCATCAAGCAATACAGGAGGTTCCTGGAGAGCATAAGGGACAACTTCCTTACCCAAGAGACAGAGGATCCAACAAGAAGAGGACCTCTGCTGGAGCATGCACAGATGTGGTTAGGAAAGCCACAGCACAACTGGAATTGCATTTGGTGAGGGATGTCAAAGGCAACAAGAATAGCTTCTGTAAGTGTATCAGTGGCAAAATGAAGATTTGAGAAAATGCAGTCCTGCTGCTGAATGGTGCAGGGGCCCTGCTGATAGAAGACATTGAAAAGGCTGAGATGCTGAAGACCTTCTTCACCTCTATCTTTAATAGTTAAGATCAGCCTTCAGAAATCAAAGGATGGAGAGGCCAGGGAGAAAATATGGAGCAAGGAAGACATACTGTTGCAAGAGAATCGGGTGACAGATTATTTAAACAAATTTGTCATACTTAAGTCCATGGGCCCTCATGGGATGCACCCACAAGTGCTGAGGGAGCTGGCTGATGTCGTTTTCAGGCTACTCTTCATAATCTTTGAATGAACAAGGTGATTGAAAGAGGTGTCTGAAAACTGGAGGAAAGAAAATGTCACTCCTATCCTCAAAAAGGCCAAGAAGCAGGACATAGGGAACTACAGGCAGGTCAGCTTCACCTCAATCCCTGCAAAGGTGACAGAACTAATCCTGGAAGCCATTGCCAGGTACATGAAGGTGATTGGAAGTAGTCAGAAGGGATTCACAAAGGGGAAGTCATGCTTGACCTGTCTGATAACCTTCTATGATGAAATGACTGGTCTGGTAGATGAGGGGACAGCAGTAGATATTGTCTATCTTGACTTCATAGGGCTTTTAACAGTCTCCCGTAAGATCCTCATAGAAAAGCAGTTGAAGTATGAGCTGGATGAGCAGACAGTGAAGTGGATTGAAAACTGGCTGAAAGGCCAGGCCCAGAGGGTGGTGATCAGTGGTACAAAGTCTTGTTGGAGGCCAGTAACTAGTAGTTCCACCCAGGGGACGATACTTGGTCCAAGCCTCTTCAACACCTTCATTAATTATCTGGAAGCTGGGGCAGAGTGTAGCTTCAGCAAGTTTGCTGATGACACAAAACTCTGAGGAGTGGCTGGTATGCCAGAGGATTGTGCTGTTATCCAGAGGGGCCTTGACAGGCTGGAGAAATGGGCTGACAGGAAGCTCATGCAGTTTAACAAAGGGATGTGCAAAGTCCTGCTCCAGAGGAGGAACAACCCCATGCACCAATATATGCTAGGGGCCACCCAGCTGGAAAGCAGCTTTGCAGAAAAGACCCTGAGAGTCCTGGTGTGGACACCAAGTGGAACACAAGCCAGAAATGCACGCCTGTGCCAAAGAAGAACATCAACATGCTGAGCTGCATTAGGAGCAGTGTTGCCAGCAGATCAAGGGAGGTGGTCATGCCCCTCTACTCAGCCCTTGGTGAGACCACAACTGGACTACTGTGTCCAGTTCTGGGTTCCCCGGTACAAGAGAGACATGGGCATCCTGGAGAGAGTCCAGCAAAGGGACACCAAGATGATTAAGGGATTGAAGAACCTCACATGTGAGGAGAAACTGAGAGAGCTGAGACTGTTCAGCATGGAGAAGAAAGGCTCAGGGGAGATGTCATCAATGTATATAGATACTTGAAGGGAAGGTGCAAAGAAGATGAAGGCAGGCTCTTTTTGGTGGTGCCCAGTGACAGAACAAGAAGCAATGGGCACAAACTGAAACACAAGGTTCCATCTGAACACCATGAAACACTTTTTGACTGTGAGAGTGACCAAACACTGGCACAGATTTCCCAGAGGGGCTGTGGAATCTCCATCCTCAGAGATATTCAAAAGCAGTCTGGACATGGTCCTGTGCAACTGGCTCTGTGTGGCCCTGCTTGAGCAGGGGGTTGGACCAGATAACCTCCAGAGGTCCCTTCCAACTTCAATCTTTCTGTGATTTTGTTATGCTCTTCTTGACAGTCATGAGCATCTCTGAAGCCAGAGATACAGGGACAAGGTTTGGTCCTTATCAAGCACAGAGCAGGGGTGACAACCTGTTTATTGAGAGATTTATTTAAAAATTATTAGTCAGAATAGTCAATGGAATATTTAGACAATTTTGTGAGAGTTGAATCTGTAAAAGAAGAGTTATACAATATATTGGTCACATTAGGGTATATAAAGTAAACTTTGCTATGTAAAATGAACAAAGAACTAACTAGACAAGCAGACCACTTGAAAAGATTGGTAAATCAAAGATAAAACCAAGCTTTTCATCATCACTAAAATATAAGAAAAAGTTTTAAAATTTCAACCACATCACTGAAAAAAATTTTAGCAAAAGAGTTGGACTGCAGAATGAAATTGTACAGAAAATAGAAGAGAAGGGAGATTGAAAGAAACAGATACAAGGCAGCTACCAAGGTGTGCATACATATAAAGTAATACATGCAATACAGAAGGATTCAAATATGCCAGATAATGGAACCAAAGGAAGTACAAAATGATTGTCCATACATATTCAAAAGAAAAACAGCATTGTGAAAAGACAGAAACTGTAGGAAAATGTAGTAGGGAAGAAGTAAATAAGAAACTCAAAAGACTGAATTTTTACATAGGTATTTTAACTTGCTTTTTCTCTTTAAAAAGGATGAAGAAATGAAATAATATTATGCAAGAAGCAGAAACAGTGATTAATGATAATAGCTGGAGAGACTGAGACCAAAGAATAAACAGAGTATCTGACCACATGCTGTTTGAACAGTGAATAATTCATAGAGAACAATCACGATCCCACTGCTATGAAAATTATTTTAGGATCCACCTCTTGCAGTAGGATATTGCCCCAGTAGCTAATTTTTCAAGTAAGTTTACAGTTCTCTTGGACAGAAAAGATGTCAGAAATAGTGTAAAAGAAATACAGTGAGTGGTAAAATTACAGGACCAGTAGGACTGAGAGGTGTAAATTGCTCTGCTCCTCACTCCTTTCAGAGTGAGAACGCTGAAAACTAAGCCAGGTATGTTAAATGCCAGCTCTTAACTATTCAGATGCTGAAGTTTTTGAAGTTTCTTTTAGTTGTTACATCCAATTAATGTGACTACACAGTCCTGAAACATTTGTCCATAGAGCATCCACTGCTGAGGGGTCATCAGCAACTAAAACTTCAACTTTCTCATTATAAACAATCTATGAAAAAAGTTCTGTGTGGCAGATACAAAGAAAGAATGTGAAACTGAAGACAAATCTATGTGACAAATTTCTGTGGCATAGTTTTTTGAAGAGTGACATGAGAATATTTGATTGACATCTTTCAGAAAGTCTTCATGTAGCTTTTCTTATACACACAGACATATATATGTATATATACATTCATATTTATGCATACACACTGCTTTCGCTTTCATACTAGCACACCCCTATAAAGTTTTACTAGCAAAGTTGTCCAGCTATAGATCTGCTTTGACTAATGACATTAAAGCATAGAAGAGTCTAACTTATATTAGAACACAGAGCTGTGGTTCAAGAGTCATGAAAATCTTTAAACAAAACAATCCCACTCTGCCATTCAGCAAGGTGACTTATAAAAAAACCAAAAGGCTGAGTCTATTGATTTCACTAGTGCCTGCATCTCTTCTTAGAGAAGCATTCCTTTTTGGTTTATTCTTTTATCTATGATAGCCTTTTTATAGGGGTTCCTTTATTTCAAAATCTAAACAACAAGGAGAAGAAAAGTATAGGCATCTTTCTTGATGCATGATACTAGATCTACCCCTCTCCAGGAAAAATATGAAATGTTAATTTACAATTCAACAATTTATTTATTGGTGAATAAAACCAGAAACTATGCAGTGTTTCAATAGCACATTGGATGATTAACATTTAATCTAATCTCATTTTAAATCATTCATATAGATTAGTTTATGTGAGATTCATTCACCTGCCCTTATGCTAGTCATTTTAAAAATAACTTGCTGCTTGTCACTCTGCTAACTAATGAATTCTCATCAGTTCTGTATTCCTTTGAGAGTTATTTTGAAATGCAATCTGTTATGTGAAATACATGTTCCTGATTGAAAAAAAAAATGCACATGAGAATATGAATTCTAAAATCATGGTGTCAGTTTTTAGAATCAAGCCTTGCAAAACTTTTCCTGCCACCAGTGGGTAGTCAGCTGGCCTTTCCAGGTTTCTTGTGGTCCTGCCCATTCCCCCAGACCTCTTGCCAGGTAGTTGCCAACACCTGGCTCAAGCATATTTCCTCTCTGTTCGGTGCTCTCTTTCCTCCCATCATTTAGCCCTTGCTACATGTAGCTCTGAACATACTTTGTCTGTGAACAAAGCTATACATCTTGAAGAATCTCCAGGTGTTACAGACCCAGGAGAGCACTGCTTCAGAAGACAGTGTCCTCACTAATCCTGCTTTTATTTGAAAACAGACTAATTGAGGCTTTTTATCATCTAGTTGCTTATGGCCTGAAATATAAAGAATTGAACATGTTATTTAATAATTTGAAAATTCCAGAGTAGAGAAGGACACAGTCACTTGGATGCTAAGGGTTTCAGCTATGAGCAGCGAACATGAGAAGGTCCTGCTCATTTTTCAGACTTCACCTGTATTGTCTGACAAATGTAAATTGGGCAAGCAATGAAGAACTGCTTGATAAACTGCCTGCAGAAAAGAAGAGGCAGCTGAACACATCAAACTCTGGTGCATTGTGGAAGCACCAGAAAAACTACATTAGAGTTTAGTGTTAATTTTTCACTATTACCATTGTAAGAAACAGGAAAAATCTCATAAAATAGCCATGCCTCTTTTATAAATTGTCAGGCCCAAGTTTAGGTCAGGCATCAGTAAATTTGATTCCCAGATGTCCAGAGAAAACAAAGAGAAGTTTCAGTGTCCCAGGTCTGCAAAGTTTTAAAATCTTGATTTAGTCCTAAGAGGCCAAAGAATTCTCCCAATTAAAAGTGTATTAAATTTAGGATGCTGAAGCTATTAACAGTTGATTTTCACATTATAATCCAGATCACAGATGCTTTAGCCAGAAAGCAGACCTATTGTTTTTTAGTAAATTATTCTTTTAATAATTTCTTTAATTCTGATTTTTGTTTGGATCAGTCCTAGCCTACCCTTTTTCATTGTTTGATTCACTTCATATTTCAGATTCCCAAGTCAGACTCCTTGTGATAATCACACAGAGGGCTGCAGCTGACCTAAAGTAATATGCATTTACTGAAGGCAGCACAGGTATGCTACTTTGCATCAATTACAGGTCAGATCCTGTGTTCAGAAGACAGTGAATATGCACTCATTCATGAAATTACCTTCAATGTATTAACATAAAGGCAACTGACTGGGATGTAAGTACTGCTCTGAACACTCAGTGTAACTGTCCTTATCCACTCTGATTTCCCAGGCCTGCACACTGTGGGTTTCACATTGGTTTAAACTGAGACTACTGTAGCAATCAGTACTCTTCTTGCCCTTATAGCTTCATCTCTAATTATGTGGTCATAAACCTTTCCTATATGTAACTGGAGTCATTTATTTGACCCCTTTGTGAAGCTCATCATAACCAAGGAGAAGACTAATCCAGCAACAAAACAAGTGTCTTCCTACTGGCTCAGTGAGCTGAGCTCACTCATCAAAGAGTGAGATATGTTCTGGTGTTGACACAAGTAAGGAAGAAGGCATTTAGTGAGGAGGCACATCAGAATCATATGCGGAGATTACAATGTATCAATACACATAATTTTTTTTAGTAAACTATATAAAGATTAGCTCAATATAACCATTTATGCAAACGCATTTCACATGATCATTTCATGTACTCAGTGATTAAATTTGTTTGTTCATCAGTTTAATGCTTTGTATTTTCTACATGTAATCATCCTAATTTCATTGGTTATTTTACCTGTGTGATGCACACATCCAGAGGGAAAGCATTTTGGTGGAGACAGACTACATTTTGGAGAGTAACAGACTACATGGGGACACCTGCTTTCTTTATTTTATTTTTACTTCATTTTTCTGGATTGTCTGTTTCAAAAATCCTGCCACCTTCAAAAGTAAGGGAAACATCTTTCTGTAATCAGGAAAGTACTGTTACACTACTAAGAGAGAGACCTGAACATGTAACCTTGATAGTAACAGATTCTATCATGGTCAAGTGTCTGAAATATTTGAAATAAAACCTTCCTACTTAAAACCTTCAATCTTAATAAACCAAAGGGAAAATAATTTAATTTACTGGATGTAAAAAGTAGAAATAAAAAAACCCAATTGTTAATCAATTATTTAATCATTTCTAAGTTATTTCAGGATTAAAAAAGGTAGCTTTGACATAAAAGATAAAAAGCACAAATGGGAAAAAAAATTTACTTTCAGAGAAACATCCACTACTGGCTTTACGTTATGGATCATCTGCTTGATATTGGTTACTGGCCCCTATAACACTAAGCTGGATGAAACCTCTCATTGAATCATGAGTCTTTTTATATTTTAGAAGAGAAATTTTCCTCAGCTCTCTCAGTAGACAGAAGCGGGAGTTCAAATAGTTACCCTTACTAAAAATAGAGCTGAAAAAGATGCTGGAGTGAATGTATATATCTGCCTGTCATGAATACAATTGTATGAGCAAGCAGTTGAAAAGGAGACAATGCTCAGACCTGTTTCATTACCAGAAACAACCACAATTCAACTGTTAATGCACTCTCATCATACAGCAAGGAATGGTTAATATTGGTGAAGATATGCTATGAACAGAGAGTAAACATCCTACATCTGCACCAGTGCAGGCCATATGGTGTAGGAGTCTGGGCCGCGCTGGGAGAAAGTTAGTGCAGACAGAAGAATGCAAGGACGAAGACAAGGCCAGTAAAATAAGGCTGGCAAAAACACACAAGATAGCAGATAAGTGAGAAACACCTGTGGTCAGCAAAAGCACACAACTCTGAGCAAAACAGGGTATGAGATAAGGGAGTTTTGGCAAGTTTTGGGCTTTACGTGCTAATTGCAATTAACCAATGCAAATGCTTGTAGAGGCGCGTGAACAGCGCGTGTAGATGACCTGTAGCCTATTAGAAGATAGACGAGTGCGTGTACGGAACTTAGTAGAATATAAATGTAACCAGAAAAGGAATAATAAAAAAAAGATGGACGACCTGATCATCACATTGGTGTTGCGTCGTTTCTGTTCCCGCACGGAGAAATAAGGACCCCGGCTAATGGTGACCCCGACAATATGGCATCATCCTGAACTTGTACCTAGTTACTGCTTCTGAGCTCACTGATATTTGCCCAACATTTATACCAGCAAGGTCTAGCAATGTTTTGTTTCTTATGTCTGCCAAAGGCAAGATAAGAATAATAAGGTTTTAAACTCATCAATGTATCTGAAAGCTGTAACCCTGGTATCTGAAAACAAAAATCTTAGTTCAGAATCTGCCAGTCAAGCAACCAATATAGCAACCTCTTAGACTAGATATTAGGAAGTATTTCTTTTCAGAACGGGTTGTTAGGCGTTGGAATGGGCTGCCCAGGGAGGTGGTGGAGTCCCCATCCCTGGAGGTGTTTAAGAGTCGGGTTGACATAGCGCTTAGGGATATGGTGTAGTTGGGAACTGTCAGTGCTAGGTTAACGGTTGGACTAGATGATCTTCAAGGTCCCTTCCAACCTAGGTGATTCTGTGATTCTGTGATTCAATATGTTCAGAAAATGGTCAGTATAAAATACACCAAGAGTAACATAACATTCAATAGACAGGCTTTGTTACCAGTCCCATCACATTAAACTATCCTCTGTTCTCACTAGCTGGGGGTCCTTCTGCAGCACAATCCATCCTTAAATTAAATGAGACTTCTATGAAAAATGACTTAAGAGTAGTTGATAAAAATGGAATAGATATTAAAGAATGCTGTCATAAAGGATTAGTTTTATTATCACAAAACCAGAGAACCCCCCTCCCCCAAACAAATAAAGTATATTTAATTTTGAATTTTACCTGGGACATTAGCACTACAGGTAGAAGAAAGTTTTGCTGAAGCAGCCATTAGCGGAACACATTGGATTTTAATTGCCTAAGAGAGTGAAGTCAAAATGAAAAGTACATATGGATAAAATGATGTTTTGATAGGCAACAGGTAGATAGAAACATGCTAATGAAAGCACTTAAGAAAAGTAAATTCTTGTTTATTTCTGTTTTTGTGGCTGCCTATCTAAGGAATCTGGATGATCCATATTGTCCTAAAACTTTCCAGTTATACAAAACAAAGAAAGAAAATGTAAAAATCGTGTTCATTTGAGAAGCCATAATCAAGAATTCCTCAAGTGGACAGTTAAATTGAGAAAAAGAATAAACAGACAACAAAGAAATAGGGCTCAATTCTCCTAGTGCTCACTTCTCACAATTTCCTTACTCAGTTTAATTTATGTGTCTATATCAACAGGCCTCAAAAAGCCAAATATGAGAATAAACCATTTGATTACCTCATTCAATACAAAGCAAAACTGGGATTTTCTGAGCACAACAAATTTCATACAGAAATACATAACACTTACACACAGCTCTTTGTTAACTCTCTCTGACTCAAGCGAGCATGAAGAGCACAGTGCCAGAAAAACGATTTAACATCTAAATCCAAGAGGTCCCCAAACTGACCTCTGTATTGATGATGTTGCACCCTGAAGTGGGAGCATTTTGTAATTCATATTTAACTACTATATACAGAAGTGAGCAAGTGGGTGCAAATGCAGAGGAAAGAGTGCTTGAGAGCCATTCACTGCTGGGACAGTTGGAAGGCTGGATGATGAATGAAGGGACTGAGTTGGGATTACACACAGACCAGTATCTCAGTCCCTCTCTACTAACACTGAGTCGTAAGTTTTGAAGGGCTCTTGGTAAAACCAAAATCTGCAACACAGAAAGGTCTGTTTTGTTTCCCCACCATTCTGTTCTCCCAGATAACCTAAGCATGGTCAATGTATTTCATGACAGTTACAGTGATGTAAATTCATATGCCATGAACTCACCTTGCTCTCCTCCAACTTTCCCCTCCATTGCTGTGTGTTTCTGTCTTCTCCAGGACTGTTGGCAATACAAGTATGAGGTGAGTTGTTCAGGGAGCTGAACTGGAAACTTGATCAAAAATCTCATAGGTTGTTCTCTTAAGATTTCTTAAGAGAATCTCTTCGGAACGACTAACTCATGCAAATACGATTTTTTGCCCGGTCCAACAATTTAAACTGTGACATGTCTTGTTCAAGGATTTTGTTTTTCATGCATCTGTTCTGCAAATAAAATGGAAATTGGTAAATGCAAAATGGGGAGAGAGAAGTGACTCTTAACTTGGATAGCCATAGGCTGCCTGCTCAGCATTCCTCTGACCTGGGACAGGACATACTGAAAGGAAACAGCTGTTCCCTCAGGTAAGGAAATCACAGTAATGTGCTAGTCAGTTGAGAAAAAAATTCACTTTAAATGCCTAACTGTCTTTTTTGACATTTATGAATGCTGTTCCTTTGCTACAAAAGTTTCTTTTTTTTTTCTGCCTGCTGACCAGAACTAGTCTTTCTGTAAGGTAGAATGCTCCTTACAATAGCTGGGAAGAAAGAAAAAGGTACTCTACTTTGGATGGGTTGTTACAATCTGAAAATTACACAGTCTGCTATTGTCTGATAGTTCTAACTTTAGCAGAAGTGGCCTCTCTGTTGGTCCTGCCATTCCTCTTTTCTTAGTGGCAGCATGACCTTTCTGCTGAGGAGTCTGGCTTCCCACGCACTAGTTTCTGTGACCTTTATGGGAGCCTCAGTAGAATGACTTAGAGGCATAATCAGCATACTTCATTCTTATACTCAGATATATAACAAAACATTTTTGTAGAACACTTTGTATTTGCAGCAATAAAACAAGTAGAGCAATAAGTAAAACTAAGGATTATTTCTAAGTGGAAAATCTGAAAAAGTTAAAATAAAAACAACTTGAATAAAAATACGTATGATAAAGTCACAAAAGTTATATGCCACTGTTTGATCAATGCATGGTTCAAATACTTTTTTCTTTCCTTATTTGGTAACAAGGTTATTTGAATTTTTCCCCTGACTATTAACCATGAAATATCGTATCTTCCTCACCTACTACCAAGATTTGACAAGGACTTGCTTTCACCTTGAAACATCCTAGTATAAATTCAGTTTGAGCCTTGCTTTTCTAGTAGGCTATACTAAGAAGCACTAAAAATCTCTTTTCTGGTTCTCCAGAGACAAGCTGAACATAAGAAAAGGATTTCTTGATATTCCTTCTTTATCTATGAATACTTTTATTTTAGTTTATTTATTATTACAAGTGAGCTTTTACCTAAAAATAATTTTTTAAAAAGTCACAGGCAGTAGAATAATGTCAATGATTATTTTTTAATGTAAAATAACATCAAAAATTCAAATGAATAGAGGAAAGAAAACTTGGTGGAAATCCTTTGTTAATGTTAAATACAGAAGCCAAGAGAGGACTGAAAAGGATACTGGAGAAAGTCAGGAAAACTCAGTGAAGACACTCACTCTGCTCTGATTGTTAGACATTTGGTCAAAATGACTAATTCATTCATATAGCTACCTATTTGTTTAAACTAAAATTATTCTTGTAGCTCCTGAAAATAATAAGAATGGAGTAGCTAAGACTCTTTTAATTTAAATGTGCTTTGCATATAGAAATTGTTCAGAACATTAGTGGTGTTGGAAGCACCAAATTCAGTCCTAGGTTTCTGTAGGTATATTCAGAAGAGTTCAGTTTCTTTATTCCTCTGAAATAATTTTGATTTAAACACTCTGCAGACTTGTTTATAAAGATGTATGTGTACAGAAATATATGACCCATTCATAAAATACTTCTAAGTCTTTCTGGAAAATTAAATAAGCTTGTAATAAAAATTTTTAAAGTTCCAAGTTTTCTTAAAACAATACAGCACAGGTCTGCATTTCAATTTCTCTTGGTCATGAATGTCTTTTAAAATATGCCAAACTGGATGAAGCAATAGTAATCTAAATAGTGGATAAATAAAACATTCAGCTTAAGTTCAAATGAAAGGAACAAGTGGATCAATAAAAGTGGAAAAACTCTTAAAACCACAGTACAAGAGAATATGAAAGGACATTAGTGAATCAAAAAATAAAGAGGCTTATGAAACAAAAAATAAGAACAAATATAAACAGTATTTGCTACTAGGTGGGATTTTCAAAAGCAGGCTGCATGCAGGCTTTATTGTGCTTACACTGAAGCCAGTAATAAGACTCCCACTGAATTATCAAGGAACAGATCTACGCCAACACTGAGCACTTCCAAGATCCCCCCACTAACCATGCACTAAACCATCAAATGATGAAAGAAAGCTTTCATATTTCTTCAGATAGCAAATTACAATCTTACTACATTATTCTCTGAGAACCTAGTAAGTTCAGAGATTACTTCAAGTGTATTTAATACATAAAACACCAAAGTTCAATATGCTCAGTAGCAGATTTCCTGTATATTGTTAAAAACAATAGCCTGCAGGGTAATTGTGAAAACATTTTTGGGACTGAAGTCAAGAAATATGGCTAGAATGAACATTAGCAGCAGCTGTCACAATAGATGTGGTGGCAAGGATTTTGTCATAAATTGTCATGACAGGTTACTAGGAAGACCACAGTCTACCTAAGAGTTGGGTTCCAGCCTCTCTGAGAATTCATAACATTGGTCAACTATTTGTAAGACAGTGTCTAGAACACAGCTCCTTTCACAGAAACAATTTTAAGGTGTCGGTATTTCAAGTCATTTTTAGCAAGAGAGAAACCTAGTGTCCTAAAACAGTAAAGATCCTGTTGCCCATATGGGTTTTGGGAAGCAAGGACCTGAATATATTTCAAACCAATACCTTTACAACATGGACATAACTCTCTCTCTCTCTCAGCCTCCTTACTGAAGCTGTTCTGGTTTCTATAAATCATTAATTAGAAATTAAGTAAAAGATTCTATTTGAAAATGACTGATCATCACAGTATGTTTCCACAAAACACCAGCCAATAATGAGAAGACGACATGAAATCATAGGAGTAACATAACAAAGATGACATAGTCTCTTGTGTTAACTGGTTAACTTGAACAGATCCAAGGACAGATCTACCAGGTGTTGGTTGATGTGTACCGGCAGGCAAGAAAGCAAAACTATGTTTTGGAAGGACAAACATTTTGGGTCACCAGCTTGGGACCTTCACAGGCTGGGAAGATGGGCTGACAGGACCCTCATGATGTTCAACAAAGGGAAGTGTAAAGTTCTGCACCTGTTGAGGAAAAACACAGTGCACCAATACATTCTGGGAGCCACCCAGCTGGAAAGAAGCTTTGCAGGAAAGGCCCTGAGGGTCCTGGTAGACGCCAAGTTGAACATGAGCCAGCAATGTGCCCTTGCAGAAAAGGAGGTCATCAACATGCCGGGCTTCATTCAGCAGAATACTGCCAACAGATCCTTCCCCTCCACTCAGCCCTGGTGAGGCACATCTGGAGCACTGTGTCCCGTTCTGGAAACCCTAGTACAAAAGACATGAACATACTGGAGAGAGTCCAGCAAAGTGCCATGAACATGATTAATGGCTTGAATCATGTCTCCTATAAGAAGAGGTTGAGGGATCTGAGAATGCTCAGCCTGGAGAAGGGAAGGGTCAGGGGGATCTTATCAATATATTAATACATGAAGGGAAGGTGAAAAGAATGGAGCCAGGCTCTCTTCAGTGGTGCCCAGTGACAGGGTAAGAGGCAATGGGAAAAAATGGAAATACAGGAAATTCCATTCAAATATAAGAATTTTCTTTCCTGTGAGGGTGGTTCAACACTGACACAGGTTTCCCAGAGAAGCTGTGCAGTCTCCATTCATGGGGATATTTGAAACCCAGCTGTACATGGCCCTAAGCAACCTGCTCTAGCTGACCCTGCTTTGAGCAGTGGGCTAGACTAGATGATCTCCAGAGTTGCCATCCAACCTCAACACTTCTGTGATGTTGTGTTTCTATGGTATTATAATATCTGTGGAAGAAAGCTTGATAAGAATATGTTAAAAATATGTATTCTGATTTTTTGGTTAGAAAGTATATCTTGAAGTTCTTTAGTATAGTCATTCTTCTGTAAAAAAACAGTAGAATATCAATGAGTATTGATTCAATGAGAATATCCCATGAGTATTATTTCCTACTGTGGGATCTGAATCAGGTCCTGAAGGATGAGACATATAGAAGAACTTTGGTGAGGGAGGTATTCTAAGGACTAGCAACATTCAAAGATAAAATCAATAACAACTGGAAAAATACACACCTACAAATAAAGAACACTTTACAGGAAGCAAATTAAAAGATAGAGGTTTGGGTTTTTTTTAAAAAAAAAGACCAATCAATTTAATTATGAAGCAATTTTAAACCTGGAGAGCTAATTTACAGATTACATAATTAGCATATGTAGGTAATTGCTATGAGATATTATCTAATCCTGAGATTAATAGGATTAATAAAAATGAAAAACATGAATATGCACAGCTAGATAGAGTATAATTGTAATAAATGTCCCTTGTGTTAAGAGACCAAATTAAGAAAGAAAGTCAATCAGGTTCCAGTAAAATACATTCCAAGTACTATACCAGAAGTGTCAAGTAATGACATATTTTTTTTCTGTTTTTGAAGCACCTGATACTGACCTTTCTGTCACTTGCCTGGGATTTTCGTCTGAATAATCATAAGGCTCAAAAAACCCCCCAAGATGTAGTCTATCCTAAGGAAGGAAAAGCTGTCATTTCCTTTATGCACTTCTATCAGATGACCTCAGTCCTCCTTGGATAGTTATCTGTATTCGTACACCAAAGACTAAAGATCTGATCCCCTGGTCTGGAAGGCTGACTACAGTTTTGGGATTCTGATATATTTTAGTGTCATAACTGAAAAAACTAATAGATGCAAGTTACTCCAATATGGATAACAGTTAAATTATATATCAATCCGCCACTATTAGGCAGTTTGCCATTCAAAATAAGGATGGCATATTAACCATCTCTGAGGCAGTAACTTCTTCAGTAACTTCAATTTAATACTATACCAAGGGCAATTTTTCATCCCAAGTAGTCAGTGCACTGAAAATTATAAAATAATGAATTCTGAAAAATTATCACATAGAATGTAGTGGATCCAGTATACATGGATTTACAGAACTTGTGATATATAAAAATCAAGATAAGAATTTCATTTAAGATGATAAAAAATAGTAGACATAAAGAATGATGCTACTTGTTTCTTTAACATGAAAGGGTCAAGTATTTTTCAAAGAATGAATACAGAGGGAGGAAAGACACATGTAGAAGCTGAAGAAGCATGAGAACAAATAAAAGCCTACAGGAAAATGTTCATAGGACGTTACAGAAGTAAGCATAGATTTACGAAAGCTAAATGTAATAGGGATGCAAACTGTGTAGAAAGAATGAGATAATCTTAAATACCAGATTTCAGACCTGACCTTCCAGAGGGTATTTTCTGATATAAAAGATCAGTTTGGTAGTGTTGTAGGTAGAGGGCAAAATAAATATTCCAACTACACATTTAGTGTAAATTAAGTAAATTAAGTTACAGAGGTTTGCCAAGGTATTTAGCTTACTAAATATATTTTCAGTCAGTAGAAACCTCAACCTCACTGTTTTTTAAAGGAATTTATCAAAAGGCTCACTTAAAACTCTCAGGAAATAAAAATCTTTTCTTCTATCTCAGAATTCACTGAACAACTTCTGGTTCTGGTTTAGAATCATACCATAAATTATAATTGTTGATCATGATCTGCCTCTGGCTTAAAAAGGACTTGTCAAGTTAAGGTATGCACCTTATGTGTAGACCTCAACATACAGTGGAGTAATTTAGCTATTATTTTCAGTTACTTCTGACTCCTCAGTGCAAACAGCCAAGCATGATTAACATGCCTGGACTTTCAAGCCTATGAAACTGATCAAATATGCAGGAAATAATATCAAAACCAATCAGAGGTATTTTTATTCAGCTATAGGTCACAGACTAAAAGGCAAAGCATCTTTAACTTGTAGAAGACCATCTCTCTGTACCAAACATAATTTATCACCTTCTCCACAATCAGCAAATCAATGAGAGAAGAATACAATGCAGAGGCAAGGAAGAGAGCGTGAGCTAAGAGGTTCTCCCATGGGTGGCTGTAAAAAAAGAAAAAAGCCAAACAAAAAAACCAAACCCAAAAGCCCTACAAAACTAAAAAGAAATAAAAGCATACTGAAATGCAAGGAAGGAGCAGAACTGCCTGAAAAATACTTTTCACTTCATGTAACTTCATTTAAAATGCAGTGCAAGTGAAGACTGCTCTGATATTAGCTGCCAGAGCGGCAAGCAAAGTGATGGGTACAGCTAGATAAGCATTCACGTTTCCAGACTGTTTAATCAAAGTTTAAAGGATGTCCATTAGTAAATCAAGCCCCTGTCCCATGGAAAACCTGTTCAGTTTATGTAGTTTAAACCAAATCAGGATTGAGGTGGTTTTACTGATTTATTAATGAGGTGTAATTAACTGAGAATCAGTGAACTATATATTCAGGATCAATATTAGCAATAAGACAGAAAAACCACAATACTACTGCAAATGTTAATAAGCAACAAAGTGTTTTCTAAATACCTTCTACAATGCCAATAAATCTTAATCCCTGTTATTATACCCAACATAGTGATACATGCAGACGCACCCCTTCAGAGGTCATGGGTGGTTCAGGCCACCCTCATCTGGGTGTGTGAGACACCCTGCCTGCACCCCGTCCTCTGGGAGATGTGAGTGCACCCGCTGCCTCCCGTCCTCCCAGAGGTGGGTCACCCCACACCCCCAGGCTGCAAGTGTCCGAATGCCCCTGTGACAGCTGTGGGTGAGCTGGAGGCAGTGGCTGAGGGCAGAGGCAGGAGCCCATGGGGGTACTGTGCTGCCAGGCCCAGGCAAACCACCTGGTGTCATGGGGCCACATCTGGCAGGGTGACACCAGAGCCATTGCTGTCCTGCTCCCCTCTTCTCCTGTCCACTACAAATCCTTGTGTTTCACTTGTGTATCTGTTTAGATGACTTCTTTTACCCAAAGGTCTCTTAATTCCCCAGTTACTGTTTAATTGGACGGATGGTTGTTTATCTCTTTACTAAGATCAGTTTTGCGCAAATGCCCACTCAGTGAGATATGGATATGCCACTCATGCACACTCTCACATACACATTCCTCTCTTGCTGGCTGCTGTTATTCTGAACTCTTCGCCAAGGCTGGGCTCACCAGGTACTGGTAACACATCAAGCTATTAATCATAGAAATATACGATGAAGATTAGAAGTGGCAATGGGACAGAGCTGTTATGCATCTAACAATTTCTATGCTATTGTTGTATTTGCACAAATAAATTCCATGTCTGCAGCTACAGAAAAGAAGTAGCAAATCTTTTTACCAAAATATAGCATCTTCTTTTTTCTATCTTGCTATGACTTAGGGTTCTTGAACAACAAGTATCTGTAGTTATGGCTGACCTTTACATTCTGAAAGCATGTGAGCAACTAGATTCAGGTTTTTTAAATGGATGCTTTTCTGTCATTTTATAAATATTTTAACAGTTCTGAGGGAGAACTGAAATAACACTTTTTGAACAGAAAAAAGTATGACTGCAGAAATTCAGAAAATATTTACAGCTGTACTGAAATCCTAAAGATAAAGACTACATAATACAAGTCACAACTTTGAGATTGCAAAAGAAATGAAGCAGTTATGATGCCACTACAGAGAAATGAAAAGTATAACAAGTTTAGTTATTATCGAGGAGAAATTGACAATTCCTTCCCTTTGTACAAGCTCTAGTGGAGAATCAGTAAACATATTGATGCTCTATGCTTTGTTAACAGCTGTATATATTTGTTGAGCTTCTGCAAAATCCCAAACTACCCAAATTAAAGGTAGCTTGATGCATGTGAACATCTGTGTAAAGAAAAAAAAAAATCCATTTAAAGCAAATAATTATTTTTCAGGATGGTTTGAATGAAAAAAAGCAATTTTTGCTTCACTGCTCAGAATGTCTAAGTTCTTGCCCTCTTAGCTCTGAAACCATTGGACTCTGAAAGCAACAATGGAGGAATGTGACAGTCTAAAACAAACCCAGTGACACTGTTGATTCACTTCTTGCTTGATAAACTGAGGAATCACAATTACATATGTGCATGAGAATAGAATATACCTATACCTTTTAGTATATGCATGGTTAAGCAAAGTAGCTTTATAAATTTAAACTGTAGTTACATGAACACAGTAAGTGAGCAATCTAATAAATCTTACAGTGCAAAGAATCAAACAAACAGTTACTGCTGGATAATTCTGCACTTACACCATTTTATAGCTTGAAACATTAGGCTATATTTTCCTCTAGTGGTAAGAATATTTTCCCCAATTTCATATACATTTCATTAAACTAATGTGTATTCCCACAAAACAAACAAACTAATAGAAACTCCAATTTATAGTTGCTGACATATTATTCTGAAAAATATTTTTTAAAACCTTAAATTTTAAATGCCATCTTTAGACTTTTGATGTTATATTTGCAATCACATTTCCAGTACCCTTATGTCTGCGAACCTTCCACCTGCTGGAGTTCACTCTAATTTTTTGCCTCACAAAATTTAAAATTATATTGGTATATTTATGAATTGTAAACCTATTCAAGGTATTCAAACCATTCCTGTATATATTTGGTACACAACATTTCTTTTGTTCATCAGGTTGGTGTCAGGGCAAATAGCAGGGAAAGTTTGTAGATGGATCCATCTATCCATTCTGTGTAATTTCTAATAGCAGAAATATCATAGATGACTGATGATAGCCAATTGCCTTTCATGTATTTTTGGCAAGCTTTCAGAGAAACAGAAGAAAGCATCCACAGTGCTGTTCTGCTATATTAACTAGGAGACAGTGGGAGTGTGTGAGGACCCTCCTTGTCACCCCTCTAATGAATGCAGCAAGCACTGGGAAAGGTTATATACTGTAACTCTCCTTTCTGTATGTACCTAAAATTCACATCTGTTAACATCTGTTGGGCTTGCTTCTAATTTTCTAGTACTTGCTTCTGGTCAATGCAGCTCTGTAGCTCCAGAGTATGTGCCTACCTGCAGAGGAGACCAAAATCCTGGAACTCAAGGTAAGCGACATTAAGAGAAATATTTGCGCATGGACCGTATGTAGAAGATAATATGTTTTAGCACAACAGTGCCAGATTAATATTTTACTGGTGCTAAACTGGTTAGCAGACACAAGGAGACAAACATAAAGAAATTACAAAGTAGGTAGTTCAACATCAACTTGGAAAGTTTTTAAAACCCTCAAATCAAAGTGGAAGAGATACATGAGAAAAACAGTCTGATTATGGGTTGTCAGCGTGGTTCAGGAAAGGATCAAGATCACACCTGACTAGTTTGCTGAAATCCTTTGAAACAATTACCACCAAGGTAGACAAGGTGACACAGTGGGAGCTCTCATTCCAAGCTTCTCATTAAACGCTCTGCAGCAACTTCAGGGGAGTCTTGTTAAACAATGTATTTATTTTAAAATTGAAGCCAGACATACATACAAGGCTAGCGAGAAGTTGAACACTAGGAAAAAAATTCAAGAAACACCCTGTTTAGTCCTGAGATTTGCCAGGCAGCTTTCAGTGCCACCATTTAAATCCGCAGTCTGGACTGACTGCTCCCCAAGAGGCAGATGAGCAGCCTTGGACTGCATGCTGCCTCAGAGGATCAAATATCCCAGGGAACTAAGTGCTGCTGGCCCTTTTACCCTCCGAAGGGCAACTTCTTGCAGATTCACCTCTGCAAATGGATGCTGAGTTGCTTTAGAGGGGATACATCTCTCTGTAGCAAGGTGCTGGCAGTGGGGACTGCAGGCCAGAGGAGGCTGGGGCCTGCCTTGTGCCAGTCACAGCCGGTTCCAGCTGGTTCCAGCTGGTACCAATGGACCCACTGCAGGGCACAGCTGAGCACCTCAGCCTAGCAGGAGCTGCTTCTGGGAAAATATATTTTTAAAAAGGGCAGTAAAACGCTGAAAGAAAAAGGATCAATGATGTGAGAGTATATGAGGTGCTCCATGATAGAGTTGGCAAGGCCCACAGAGGGGTTGCAGACCATGGAGGACTCACAGCAGAGACACCAGAGAGGAGGAAACAAGCATGAAGGACAGAGCAGTGGCAGAATAAGGCACAAGAAGCAGCAGGAAACACTGCTGTGCCCTGACTCCAACCCCCTGCCCCATGTGTCTCCTCACCAAAGGCTATAACCCGTGGCAATAACAAGGTGGGAGGAGAGGTTTGCAGTGAAGGTGAGCTGAGGAAAGGGGGAGGAAAAGTGGTTTATACAAGTGTTTAAATGTTTGTTTTCTTTGTTTCCCAATACCCAAATCGGCTATTAAATGTTTTAAATTGTTAAATTCCCCAGACTCAATCTGAGTTGAGTCTGCTTGGCTTGTGACAGTAATTGCTGCATGATTTCCCTGCTTTTATTTCGACCCACAGGTTTTCTCACTCTTGTTCTTCCCCATCCTGCTTGCAGGGTGGGGGAGAGTGAGCGAGCAGCTGCGTGGGTGCTTGGCTGCCAGCCGAGGCCAATCCACCACACTCACTCAGCCTCAGCTAAAACTTTAGTTATCAAGTTACCTAGACTACTTCCATAAGTACTACTCACAAAGAGAGATTCGTGTAATTTAAGATAATGATCAGGGAAATGGCCTCAACATTATAAAAACGTTCTAATGTATAGCTCCTTTTCAAGGCAGTGATCTAGCTGGCTTAATACAGTGTGTTTTGTGAAAACATAGGTTTTGTAATCTGCTGCCCAATAATGAGAACTATCCTCTTATAGCAGGAAAACTCGTCACTCAAAACTTTGTCTATTTTAATCTTTAATAAATCAAGCTTATCCCTGAAATATGTCCAAGACTGTTGCAGTTTAGAGTAAGCAGAAAAACAGACCTGGAAGTGCATGCTATAATTAAATGCATTGGTAAAAACTTGGCATCAAAGTATGCATGGATTTGTAGATTATCCTCTTCAATGGGCATGAATCCCACTTTAGATACCTGCATACTTTATACATGAAAACATAGAACTCCAGCTTGCAGCAAGAGTACATGTCCTTGCTTATGGAAATTGAGGGGTTGGGGGTTATCTTATGAAATAAACCACTTAAATTCTGTACCTCATTGTCAGTATCTTCATATGAGCCATGTGTCTAAACTCACACTATATTTGATTTGGTCAATGGAGTCTGTTGAGATAATCAGCTGAACAACAAATGCGCATCTACTGTAGGGGTGAAGTCAGTAGTTTTCCATACTCTTTTTACCGTATTGACCATATATTAATTGATTGTAAGGGGAGATTAGGCAGCAAGGGCTTGATTCAGGTGTCCAAATTTAGGCAGCACATACCATTTAAGCTATCCTGGGATGTTCATTTCTCCCTGGAGATGATAGACACAGTATTTTTGGGACTTACACCCTTGTTATGCACTTCAGGAGCAGCAACTAGACACCAGCAGGGACAGCAGGCTATCCTACTGTCTCAAATGGCGATAGATACCTGTGTTTGGGCATCTTAAATGAACTCTTGGTTGACCTGGAAACAAAGGTGTCTTTACCAGGTACTGGATCCTATACTACGCACCTATAACCATAATCAAGAATGGACGTATCTCTAAAACAAATGGATGTGAAGGAAGAGGCTGCATAATCATGCAGTCATGTGGTACTGTGTAGAAACATGTGATATACCAGCCATGTGATTCAGGAGGTGAATTTCCAACTAAGTCCATGCTGGTAAATCCACATCTGGTCATAATAATATATTCAGTAATATGGAGTCAGTTGCCTTTGAGAATTTGGCCTATGTCTTTTAGAGGATTTAAGAACTTATTTCTTGGTCAGTTATTTTTAATTCAACTGTTATTTTAGCTTTGAATACATGCAATGGAAAGTAAGAAAGAGGTATATATGACATTAAGCAAAGGCTGAAAATGTTTGTACTGCTTTTGAGGGAGTGCTGCAAGGGAGATAACATAACAACTGAATATTCCATCAATATTTGAAAAGCTATTGTGCTGCACATACAGTTTCCAAGATAGCAATGAGATAAATATGCAAGAAAAGCTGTTTGTGCTTGTGATATGAAGCAGTGTTACTATAGATCCCAACCTGAGAGCATCTGAAAAGCAGGCCCAGGGGAATGCTGCAGGCAGCTAGCTGATGCAAGACTGTCAAAATTCAAGGACTTTCAGGGCATTTTCTTAGATGAAAAAGAGACTGAAAATTGCAAATTTACTTCTTTGAAGCACTTCTGTTTCATCTGTGGTGATTACTAGGGTGTTTTGCTTTGCCTAAAGATTTCTCTGAACTTAAAATAGCACAGACTAAATTCTTCCTCTCCTGTTTAGACTTGAAGTACTTGGATATCCTTACAGTAAATGGACAGCAATTTGGGAGGATATGCAGAAAATAAATTTTTTTCATATTTTAGTTTTAAAGGCTATGCTGGTTCAAAATTTAAAATAATAACTACTTTTTCTGATGGTCATTTGTTTGCAAAGAATGAAAAATATTGTTATTGGAATGTTTTCAACTGTGGTTTTTGAGTCACTGTAAGTAGCTCTTTTAGAACAGCTTAGATTGCTCACTGTGTATCAAGGAAAACAAAATTCATAGCACAGAAAAGTGTGAATCTGGGTCATGTTTGCTCAGCTATGCCTCTCGCATGTCTGAAGTCAAAACCCTATTTTCAGACTGAATATAAAGAAGTGAGTTGTCATTTTGAGACTGTTCTTCACTTAGTCATTAACAGAAACTGAACGGCCAGATTCATTCTCACTACTAAAATTACATCATGTCATTTACACTACCAAGCTCTTGCTGTAAACTTGTAGCAGGGAGCTGAACATGATGCAAAGGCAGGACATCAGAGATTCAACTACGCAGCTCAAGAAATGTTGAATCCCTCTTTGCAAAGGTTTTTTTGTCCTTAGTATAACTCTATTTTGGAGGGGCTGTGTAGGATTTCTGGTGAGTCTCTCCACCTCTCCTACTTGTTCAGTTCTTTTTTTCTCTTGATTTCTCCTTGTCAACTGTCAAAACATGAAGTCCTAGCTAATTCTTTTCCCTTGTCTTACCCGGTAATAGGCATTACTCTGACTTACCTCTTAGCAAAGAAATGATGGAAAAAAATGTTTCCTAGTTTTATACTGTTACAACTGTCCATTTGCAGTAGCTGGCAGACCAGTGGGAACAATGCAGAGACCGCAGCTCATCTTAGTAAAGTGTTCTTTCTTTTGGAAATTTTTGTAACCTTAGTTCAAGGACTTTTTCTACTTCTTTTCACGATTTTACTGTCTTAAAAATTTCTGTCTCTTTTCCTTATGCCTAGATTGAACTGACATTTTAAAGATCTTATTTTTAAACACAGTAATTTGCATACACAAATGCAAAAATTTATCCTCTCTAATGACAGTCTATTGTCTTCTTTGAGTAAGTTTACTAAATACATTCAAAATGTTCAGAATTCAGGCAAGAAACATTATCCCGTTCTCATGTGAGGAATCTTGTATTAATCCATATTTTACCACTTTTAAGCATATGCTCTTACCCAGACATAAAATATTCAATATTCTGATAAGTCAGTACTTGTATAAAATATAGTGAGTTTAACATCTTGTCCTAGATTTTAAGAAATGGTCTTTTTGTGTATTCAACTTTGCATATACAAATAAGTGAGCTTGAATTTCTGCATGCATAATTCATAACAGGTGCAAATATTCTTTGGGTGATTAGATAACAGCTAATATTTGTGCTCACATTCACTTTAGGCACATGAATTCAGGTCAGTGATTTATGAGCACAAAATTGCCTCAAACTGTGAAGGCAGGGAGACACATGTAAATCAGGTCTTGATTTTGCTGACTGATAGAGGGTAGATTTGTTACTGCAAGGTGCTGAGAACTTTTAAGAAATTTTGAGAATCTGCTATTGCTCTTGTGACGGTTAGAAGTGCAGAGTGATCAGCACCTTGCAGGACTGGGAACTATGACGTCCCAAAAACATCCTTTGTGAACAGACTCACTTTCAGGCTACAATTCAGATAGCATATGTTTAACTTAAAGGGCAAGTGAAGTGTCAATGTAATGAATGGACTCACTTATGTGCTTTAAATTAACTGCATATTTAAGTACCTTGGTAAATCATGACAGTTTATTAAAAGGTTTGTAATGGGGGAACAAGCCCATTAACATCAAAAAGGCACAGGACATTCAGGAGAACTTAAGAGAAATTAACCATTGCACACTTGCTACAGAGCATTAAAGCTTTGTATGGATGCTTTAATTCAGATGTAGAGTGGTCTTGGGTCACTTAATCTTAATCCTCCTTGAGTTAGTGAAGAAAGGTCACTTCTGAATGAAGGAAATCACAGAGTGTTTTAATATGCTTTAATTTGTAGCTATTTTTAAGAAAATTACAGTTCATTGGCTGCAAAATATTTCGTATGGATCCTCTCAGACTCTGACAGGAGGCTCAGCTGAACACACCAGCCCCTGTAACCCTGAGGTGCTGAACCAAGGGCTGAAGGTCCCAAGAGCCACAGTTCTAGCTAAAGATCAACTCCCCAGCTCTGTGAGAAAGAAAGGAGAGACAGAAAGCCTGGTTGAAGCCAGCACTGTCAGAGTTTCATAAACCCTGCTGCAGAGCCCAAACTAGGCTGAATTCCTAAAACATTTACTTGGGTAACAACCAAACCAAAATAAAATAAAAATTAAACTCCTCTCCTTAACCTGTTCTATTCCTCACCATTCTTGCAGACTTATTTTAAAGACCCTTCTAGAGAGAGTCTATTTGCTCAGAAAATCAGAAGGTGGAGACTGGTAACAATAAGAGATTCTTGAGTTTGTTTGGGCTTTTTTTCAGACTGAGTTCTATATATCTCAGTTATATTTATAATAGCCTATTATATATAATTAGATATGCATATAAATATTCCATTATCTGTTATATATACACATCAGTTATATCTATAATTAAAAGAAGATTACTACAAAGACTGATAACACAGAAGACATTTTAGGTGTGATCAGCAGAGGATTAATTCCTGTGGTTGAATATTCACCAACTTGACATGGAAGAACAAAAGAAAATTCCTTAATGAATAATAACCTTTAATATGCCAAATATACCATAAAATCAAATTGGGATAAAATGTGTAGATCGGGAACTTAATTAAAAATGTTGTAGTTGATTATTGTGGAAGGATGTCTAATTAGAAGAATGCCATAATGTCCTTCATACTCATGACAAGTTCTCACATGTGAACCCAGTGCCTCCTAGAGAATATAAATTAAATTTCTACAAAGAGGGAGAGGCCTGGCATCCATGCTCTGACCCTACACAGATGTCAGGCACTCAGTGGGTTGCTTTGGAGCAGAGCGCTGAGTTTGCAGCCTCCTAAGGTTGTATCCCTTCTTAACAGGCACCTAGTCAGAGATCCCAAGTGTTACTGTTATTGTGCAGTATAATTGAGTTTACATTCATACTATTAGGCAGGAGTCTTCACGCTTAGCTAGCATACAGCAGTTTGTGTTTGTTACTGCTGACTTGTTTTTGCTGGTGTTATTCTCAGGCATAATTATTAGTAAAAAAGGAATCTACTACTGCTGTAAATACAAAGTAAAATGATTTCACCAAACTGCATAGAACTCCATCCTGAACTTCAGTAGTTATGAAAGAAAATAGACAGGCCTTCTAGGAGGCAGAAGAAGAGGAAGAGATCCAAACCACATAGTATAAGGCGACATTGGCACCTGCCTCTCACTGGTTAACCTCAGAAAATCTGGGCTTCTGTCCAGAGAAGAAGGAACTGTAGAACCTCTTTAAAAAGCATAGTGGAAGAAAGCTAAGCCCTTCATTATTAATATGGTCTAGCTAGAAAAAGTCTCAGTGTTACAATACTGTGTTCAGCATATTAAACTGTTCATTTTTTCTTAAATGGAGGTCTGTGGAGGTCCTTGATTCTAATGAATATCTCTACATCTACTTACGTATCATAAGCAGCTGCAGGGAACCCTTTTGCAATGCAACTGGAGACATTTTCTTTCCACAACAGCTATTAGTGAAGGGCCCTTTGATTGTCTCTGAAAACTGTATCTTTGAAGATGTTCCAGGAGTGCTGATTGTAACAGACCAGATCAGACCAGATACCCTGCTTCAAAGTCTGACTCACCTGCTCCACTGAAATTTCTACTACTTCAGCTGAGTGAATGTCAAATTAGATTTTTCATCCTTGGATGCATACATGTGGATTTAATTTCTTTTCTTTCTTACCACTTCTGAATTTGTCAGATTTCTCTTACACCAGCAATAAACTGGATTGCTTTACTAGATTTAAATTATGCTTTGTAAACTTTATAAAATATAAAGAAGCGGTGTGATTTTTGTAAAGCTCTATAATGCAAAGAATGCCAGTGAGTCCTATATGAGCGCATTGAGCTCATCAGGATGATTGAAACATAATCTTAGCTCAGAAGATCTTTTAAGGCCTTCTTGTGCTGCTAGAGTTGGACAAAGAAAATTTGAATTACTTAATTCAGCTGCTGAGGAGCTCACTACAACACAGGAGAGTTCTCAGCTGGTGCATGTAGGCAAGACTTGCTACACATAAGCTACATCTGGTCTTAGCTGCTTAGAGGAAGTTTCAAAGACAGTGGAAGGCAAGAGGAAGAAAAATGAAGTCACACATTGTGGTAATCCTGATGTAGGAAATGTTCACTGCTTGTAAAAATGAATTAGGGAAGTCCTGCAATTTTTGGGGTTAGTTCCTGGAAATGAAAGACTAGGATATGTGGAAGTGTGATATAAACACCTATAGTCTCTTTTCCTTATACCTGTGAAATTAATATATGCTTTTTTAGAGAGACCTGTGTGTATTTTGAGGGGGAAAGTGCTTTGGTACTGCTTCTATTAACTTCTAAAGTAGGATTTCTCATAAAGGATAGTCTTGTAGAGAGGAATCGTGTGTCCCTAGCAAAATACATATAGTATATATGTATTATTTGAGAATAATACATATTCAGAATATATTGTTTCAGAATAATAGCCCTTAACTAAGCATTTTTATTTGCTATGCACCTAAATATCTCATTTTGCCTTGTGACTTGGAGGTGTAGCTAGCTGTGTTCAAGACACTGTATAGCCTCTGGAATACAGTG
The DNA here is from genome assembly GCF_031877795.1 of Strix aluco. Lineage (NCBI taxonomy): Eukaryota > Metazoa > Chordata > Aves > Strigiformes > Strigidae > Strix > Strix aluco. Next base: position 30,599,446 of record NC_133931.1, read on the forward strand.
GGGAGAGAGTATATACAGGAAGAAGAAAGAGAAAACTTCTGTCAAACCACAAAACCATACAATGTGATTAATCTAATGTATGTTGATTACAAACATGAATTTGATGGGTCTTAACAATAAAATACACAACTAGGAACCCATGATTACTGTTGTGGGTTTTTTTAATGGTCTGTTGTTCTGATATTTATTATAATTCATTGTAGTCATTTAACCTATTTATTATGACTACTCATAGCAGGGAAATGTAACATACTGATTCACCTATGAAGAATACAGTAAAGCAGGTGAAAAAGAATCCACTCCTTCCAGACACTGGCAGAAAATACATACTACAGAGAGAAAAATACTCAGACCAAACCATTATCATTAAAGAATGGCATTATACTATGTGTTATGTGGCTGTGGAAAGATTCCTGAAAGAAAACTCAGTGATATTAATATATTTTCCCTTCAAAATGGTTGACTAATACCAAACCATGAATTTCATCTCACCCTTAGCTTAATTTCTCATGTAACTTGAGTACATACAGAGGTCTTGATTGTGTGTGTGATGGGAAGGGACCAGAGTTCAGATGACCTGAGAGAAGCATCTCTTAATCTCTTTATCAAAATGCTGGAACTACAACATATTTTAACTTTTTTTTTTTCACTCAGACTGGCAAAGGCTTAGCTTTTGAAGCTGCTGACCTGACACTATAATAGCATGAGTTCCCCTATTTGCTTTTTTTATATGAGCTGCCTGAATAATTTGGAACCAGTCACTTCAAGTCTTTGTGCCTTGTTCTCCCTACTTTTTTGAATGGGTTTGATATTGGCCTATTTTATATAAAGTGCTATCTCATAGATAGGAACTATTAATTCTTTTTGCTGTATTCAGAAACAGAATGGTCCGTTATCACGAAGTAGTAAGAAAAACTGAGGATGAAGTTAGACACGTATTTTTCCTTATTTGTTTTGGCTCCTGGTGAATTCAGTGGTAAAGCACCAACTGGCAAATAGCTAAAGAACAGTATAGTCACCATGCAGTGTATCAGATGCTGAAATGTGATGCTATGTGGCAGAGCTTTCTCACTAAACAGCACTGTCACACAGCATACACTGATGCATGAATTGAAGGGGGCCCAGAGAACCTAAGCTAGCAGGAGCAATACATTTAACTTAATTTGGACCGCTTGTAAGTAAGACAAGTATTTTTAATCATGAACATTTCTGTTGCCTCTTTTAGAGCAAACATTGCATTTTCATTTGCAGACTTAGCTTTGATTCCATTAAAAACACTGGAAATTCTATCATAATCTTAATGGATCTTTGATTTCTAACATGTAAGTGATTTTAAGACTGATTAATTAAAGTCTCTATTCAACAGCTCTTAATTTTATGAGTAACTCATACTCATAAAGGTAAATATATTGATGCTAATGTGATTATTCCATATATAAGAGCTCTGGATAACATTATTAAAGTGTCTAAGACAAGTAAAAATTAATCCTCACTGTTTTCCATCAAGGTTAGATACTCAATAGAAGGTCTTATTAGGGTTTAATCTCCTTGTCTTCATGTTTAAATGCATTTCCAAATCTCTCTCTGCAGCAGTAAGACTTACAGCAATACAATTTGGTATCACAGTCCTGACATTTATTTTCAGATGATCATATAAATATGTGATCCTTTTGTTTTCATAGCTATTTTCAGAAAGGAAGTTGTTATTTTCATTATGTGTATGGATTAGCCTTTGAATTCAATCTGTTGACCCTCCACAAAAGCCTTGAGAATGCCTCTGCCTGCACTCTTTTCTGTAAGGATGTCAGAGTGTGAATTAAATGTTCTAATTTGTTTTAATAGCTGTAAAAGGCTGAATGGAAGTAGACTTTGTACTTTTTTTATGACTAATGTGGGAAACTAGCCAAAGAGAGTTCTGAAAGGTTAGAATGACTTTGATAGTGTTGGTGCCTAATCATTGCACAGAATATTAATGTGACAGACAGGTGCTTTGTAAAGTCCGCTTTTAAAGGAGGTAGGGACTTACTAGAAGGAAAAGGTATTTCAAAGTCTGAGTCTAAATAATTCTACTGTTTATAAATCCTTGCCATTGGTTTACAAAGGCAATGATTACATTTCATTGTAATATTTTGCAAACAGTAGTTTTATAGATATTTTACAAGATATGTTACCAGTGTGCATAAACACTAAACTGTGATTGAACTAATTTTGATTTTGATTTAATTTGACATGTTGGGATCCTTGTCTCAACACATGTTACTGTGTAATCATTTAACCAGTGTCAGTTGAATCCAAAAGCCAATATTATACCTGCACTAAAACCTTGACTGTGCAACAGAACTTAGATACTGGTGCAATTATTTCATTTTGGTTTTAGTGACAAATTAAAGCTGACAAAGGAGAAAGAAAATTAACAAACTTTGAAATGGAAGCATGTACAGTCTAATGGATTAATCTCTAAATTCACTTGCCATCTTTCTGTTTCTGTAATAATCCTGGGGAAAAAGAACTAATGAAGTAAGATGAACACAGAAGATTTCCACAGGACTCAAGCACAATGGCATATTTAAGATTCTACGAGTTTTCCCAGTGTTAGCTCATTGGAAAGGTACAGTTTAGCTACAAAGTTAAAATGCAGTCTCCAAACACCCATGCCAGTCATAGGTTTTTAAAGGTTAATTACTTGAAGAATTATGGAGCTTATTAAATAAAATCACTGACTTATATCACAAGCTATAGGTTACATTAGCTAATGTGAGAAAGAATAATTTGTTTAGGTACCATTGATGCTGGTTTTTTATTTTGTAGACATAAAAAATTAAGCACAGTGTGGCTATAAGTGCAATGAATTTCATGATTAACATAAACATCCTTATCAATAACATTGTGTAGGGACACAATGTCACTGCAGGTCCTTGCTTTTCTTGGGAAGTTTCCAACTCCAGATGAAATTCTTACTTGTCTCTGTGGTTGCAGAGAGATGTATGCTCTCATATGTTTGTCTCACTTGCTCTTTTAATTTACATGAAGTATTCCATATTCTACTGAAACACTTGATTTTTGGTACCTATTCGTTTTGGTATTTTGCTCCTCTGTTTGCCTTTTATCTCAGTCTTTCACTTTCATCATACTCTAGTGATACCAGCTTTAGAGTCAATTACCAATCCTTTACATAAAGATCTACCTTTCTTTTTTTCTTGAGAAAATGAAAAGTGATTAGCAAGGTGATTGCCAATGTTCCTCATTTTCTAATTTGCTCCTGGAAGTGAAGTGTGTCATTCCATCATAATTCCAGTTCTCTAGACTTAAAAGCAGCATTATGAAGTAGTGCTTAGTTGTGCAGTGCTCAGGCATTCAGTCAGAGGCTTTTCCCTGACATTCCCTTAACACTGCCTTTTAAAAATAGTTCAATTATCTTCTGGAAAATGTGCCGCTTCACTAGATAGACACACTCATGCAGATCACAGTTATATGACTGGCTTTCTAAACAGGTTAAGGAAAAAATAACTTCATGAGCAATGAAGTAGTAACAAAGAGGAGAAGCTCTAAAACAGAAAGGGAAACCCTAGGATAAAGTAAGAAGCTGTGGGTTGCCCAGCAAACTTCAACTGACTGATAAGTGTTGAATGCTGCTAAATTTCCACAAAATGAACAGTGAAGATTTGCACATGGTGCATTCAAATTATAGTTTTGCATGTAGACATAAATGTGTATGTCAGCATGAAACTTAAGTTACACTTTAATTGCAGCATTACTGTATAGTGACACCCAGCAAGTTTATTTGCTTGCCATTAATGTATCATATTTTAATGTAAAGTTACTGGTATCCCTGAAGTAAGATATCTTGAACTTTTCCCTATATTCTGGTTGGCTAATTTATTTTTTTGTTGTTGTTTAAGCACTAGATTAATTGATTAAAAAACCAACCCCCTATGCCATTTTATAATTCTAAAAGCAGTTACTTTGGGTTTTTTTATTTGTTTTGTTTATTTTAATTCTTGATTAGCCTAAGTATTTGATACAAATTCAAATTTCATTGTCTGGTAATGGTAACAACTGATAGTTTTTCATCTAGAATGACAGTACTCTGCTTTACAGCAAGCTGCACATTTTAATTACGTATCAGTCTGGCAATTCAAGTCATGAACAACAAAAATAAATCACACTCCTGCTTAGGCAAGACATTGTCATTTTGTTGTAATAAATATGTGTTTGCTATCATTGTACTGGAAATAAAAAAGCAATAACTACATCAAGAGTAATGAGCAGTCAAGGTAATCTGAATTTGTTAGTATATAAGGGCTGTGTAGCTGGATCAGAAGGCACAGAAGCACAGTAAGTTCAAAGTTGTCAGTACTCTACGTTGGTCATGGTCCTGTGAAAAGGTATGCAGATATCTCAGATTTGATGATTCCGTTGCTGATTCAAGTGGCACATTAGCAATATACCTAACACATGCAGGCAGACCTAGGTTCCTTCCAAAAAGCTGCTCCTGCTGCTGAAGGATAAAAAGAAGTTGTCTATTAGTCCCACTGTTGAAATGCTTTGTCCAGGAAGTGAGACTGCTTTGTTTTGCTTGGCCTAGAAATCTTAAAGCCTATGGCTTTTGCATCTCAGGAGAACACCTGATTGGGATTGAAGCTAGATTACCCTGCAGAGATTATGATCTCTTAAACATGTTGTACATATATTTTGCATGGATATTCTGTTGAGAGACTTCTTCATCTGCCTTATCAATTCAAATGCCTATTTTTCTCCATTTTATGGAGAAAAAAAACATTGTTCTTTGCAGAAGTTCACACCAAGACAAAGAAGAACCTTGCAATATTTGGGACAACCTTAATAGTTTCTTCTTTGGTTCATTGTTTGTAATGTTCTTTCCAGGTATGCAAGGCTTGGATGACTAAACCAGGCATTTAAGTCTATATAAATCACAGATTAATCACAATCAGGTTCATTTTATAAGAAAAATAAGACCCATTTTCTCTTCCTTTCTAATATATTACCAATGGCTCTTCTGTTTTCAATGTCCTTCTCAGACTTTAGAGACAATTTTTCCCTATGTTTTTCAAAGCAGCTGTTTTCATTTAAAAATTTGTTGCGTTTAGTTTTTTATAGTATTGCTTATGTAATTTTCATGGCCAGCATGACACAACCTATTCCTGCTTATCTGATATAAGGTGATCTCTATGATCTTATTCTGAAAACCAACTTGAAAGCCAACATACTGCATGATCAAAGCTGTTCAGGATCGGTTATGTCCCAGTCAATAGTGTGCCCAACATAGAAATCCTACTCAGTTGTATCTTTCCAGCTTTCTTATTCAAATGTTTTTTTTAAGTAAATCATCATCCCTGTAAGGTTGGTATTGACATCAGGGTCAACTATTGCCCTGGGCAATAGAAATTGGAGGGGGCAAGTAAGCAGAGGAATGGTAGACGCTGGAATTAGTAGATGACCTGTGCTCTCCAACTTGCAAGTTAAAGTTTTGTAACCTGGTCTCATGACAAATGAAAACCAGGTTTAGCAGAAGATCTATCCAGATTAGCATTCCAGCAGTTCCCTGGTGAAGATGATTAAGGAAAGTTTTGGGGAAAATACAGAAAAATAAACAACTTCTGTTGTCTTCTCCCAGCTTCCAGAAACAGAGGTATAACACACACATACCACTAGCCTCATATCCAAGAAAGGAAGAGGTAATTTACTAACTTTTTGATTAGAAGGTATCTCTAAATTTTATATTAATTTCAGGTCTTTGCACAAGAGAAGACCATTAAATAACTTAACTTATTGAAAAATATGTCATAAAATGTCATCAAGTGATATCTTTTATGTCTTTTAAAAGCTTTGATCTTGATTTCAACTATAAATCCAATACACATTCCACTGATCCTCATGTGTATATGTACATATTAATGACTACTTACTTATATACTAGAATTGTTAATTTTCATGCCCTTATTTAGACAAACTTCACACTCACACTGGCACCTGATTTCATTCTTTCCCTGTAAATCCAGGAGTCAATTGTAGTATCCACCACTGGCTTTGGACTCACAGTTTTCCCTTTTCTTTATATTTCTTTCTCTTCAAACCCACCTTCCACAATTTTGCTATTTTACCATCTTTGCTTCAGATTCTATGCTCTGTCTTCTATCTCATGATCTTTGCTCCCTAATGTTTTCCAAGAATATACACTTTCCTTCCTTGCCATCTTAGTAGAAACACTGTGAGACAGGTTGCTGTTGCAGTTTCTAATGGCACAATTAGCTTGGAGCATCTGTTGAAGGTAAAAATTGTTCAGGTTTGAAACCCTGAACTGAAGAAAGCTCAGAATGTTTGGAAACATAGTGGCCAAAGTTGTTCAGATTTCTTCTGAGCAAAAACTGCCATGTTTTAAGTGGCTGGATTTATTTACTGGATCTTAAGTTTCTGGAACCTTCAGGTCTTAATGAAAGAAAATATTGTTTTAATTAAAAAAACCAAAACAACCCTTTGCTTTAAAATGATTCAGTGAAAATTATGCCAAAAGATTCATATTAGGGAAGTGGGTAGCTTCAGGAACAACTGAAGGTAGTGGGGAAACACATCTTCCTTTCTCAATAGCAGAACAGAATTGGTGCATTGCTGTGGCAGTTCACACACTGAAGTAAATTTCCAGAGTCCTAGCAGACTGACACTGGAGAGATCAGGTTTGGGAGGTTTTTTGTTGCTAATCTTCTGGCTCAGATCCATATCCTGAATGCTACCCTTCCTGAACACACAGGACTTTCTTGACAGAACACTCTCTGCCTACGCAAAACCTAGGGCAGACCATGTCTGTGACTCAGAGGTACAGAAGCAGGAAAGGTTAATGACAGGGAGCAGTGAGCAGGAAACTAATAAAAGCTTCTTTTTCTTTATTTTTTTTTTCAGCAACTGCAATAGAAATTAAATCAGTGTCCACCCCTAATTTAATGAATATCAAGTGCAATAATCTTTTAATTAAAGCAATGTTTACCTATGTTTCAAACAGCTAATAGAAATGATAAAAACCTACAGATAGGTCAGACAGGACAGCTGTATGAGATTTTCTCTAAGCTAAACTATCTGGAGTATTGTTCTATTGTAAAATGAGGACATTGTTATACTATGGAATGCAATTTTATGCTGGAAATACCTGAGTTTTTTTGTGAATGAGCTGATAGGAAGAACAGTATTTACAGTTAATGAACAGGTACCCCCTGTTCAGACAGCTGCTTGTTGTGGATCCCATTCTAAGGCTGCTCAGCCTCGCCCACCCAACTAGAAAGAATTTAGATGCTTAGCCCAGGCCTCTGAGTTAACCAGGTTCCCAAGATTTAGGTATTATGGTACACAACATTTTAGTTTTAAAGTACCTTTGTGAATTTTGCTTACAGCCTTGAAGCTGTGTAAGAGTTAGGAGTTTCTCCAGGAAACATATTCACCATTCTGGTTTCAGTTTTGAATCTGCCAGTTCCTAATGGTAGAATAGCTCAAATAGTGGAACAAGGTATTTAGTGTTATGAATAGAAGTGGTTAATTGAAACAGGGCACCTGTAACAAAAATCAGAAACTGAACAGACAAGCTTATGTTTGTCAAAGGAAATTCTTAAATGAGCTAGATCACTTAAAGCCACCCAAATACTGGTGGATGCAGGTTCTCTGAAGCTATCTGAAGATCACATCTAATTGAACAAGCAGTAGAAACACCCACCTGAGCACATGTTGGTCTCTGCATGTGAAAGCCAATAGTAGGTGACACCAGACTGAGGAGGATGCATCAACCTGTATTTTCACTGGTCTGTTTTCAAAAATTTAATGTAAGTTTGCATTTAAGAATTTCAAGACACAGTTTCTTAGAATGACAGAATGAGGTCTTTTGTGGGTATTTCAAATGGAGATTCATGAGAAATCCATTCAGTCTTATTTATTTTCAAGATTAGGAAGTTTTATTTCATAATCTGAATTTCAGACATGATTCTGTGTTATTGCAACCTGTGGCCATTACTTCTTATTCTGTCTAACACAGACATGAAAAAAGAAACTAAACTCTTACTATTTGTGCTGTATTTGTAGACTGCAATAATTTTCATCTTTCACTTCCACCTTGACCCTTTTTAATTTTTAGGACTTTTTAAAAATCTGTGCTATGTCAGTAAAAGTCTTTAAAATAGTCCTGACATAAGACAGCCAGAGGTATGCTGTATTCTCAAAGTGGTAACAGCTTCATGTTGAACTCCCTCTCCTCCATCAACAACTCTGTTGTCTATTTTTTGTGGCTATAGCCAGTATCCACAAATCACCTCTGATGGCAGCCGTAATCTAATTTGAGGTCTTAAGAAGTTCATAGGAATTTTTCTGGCCTTCTGAGTTAAAGTGAGCTTTACCTCATTCTGAGGAACCATTAGTATTCTTTCTTATTTTTCTTTTATCATATGAATGTGAAAATTTACTCCTTCTTGACTGAAAATTAAGAACAACTACTATACCCATTGTAAGTAATTTAAAATTAGTTGTTTGACTAAATCTTATGAGTGGGCATAGTAAGGTGAAGGATTTAATAAATTGTCGCTGATTCACATTTTCATTTAGTGTTCAGGACATAAAGTCAGAGAAGTTTGACTTTAGTATTTACTCTGAAAATCTGCTTTTAATAGTAAAGACTCAAGTCTTGAAAGAAATAAAAGGCTTAGTTTTCTAGGACTGCCTAGTGGTTCTGCCTGTCCAACTTTGTTGACAATTGAACTACTTTCATTTTCAGTAAACCTTCAAATATTGTCTCTTTCAAAGTTATCCAAATTGACTGTCCAGTATCACTAACAATTAATGGGAGTTAGGGAAAACATTTTCAAAGTATTTAAGTAACTTAAGAATTCCGTTGGTTTAGATGCTGAAGTCCCCTGATGATCTGAGTCAGGCTTAACAAAACTATTTTTCAAATATTCAGATAGGTACTTAGTAATATGACAAATAAAATATACTAAGCACCTGGCAACTCCTTAAGGAAATTTGAAAATTCTCCTAGTAGCTAATGTATCTTTAGATGATTGAATGTTGCCCCCTCCCTGAAGTGTTCGAGGCCAGGTTGGATGGGGCTTTGAGCAACCTGGTCTGGTGGAAGGTGTCCCTGCCCATGGCAGGGGGGGTTGGAACTAGATGATCTTTAAGGTCCTTTCAGACCTAGACCATTCTGTGATTTTATGATATGAAACAGCAAATGCTGCTGCCATTCAAAGTGGGCCTTTACGGGACACTGATATTTCTAAATATTAGAAAATACATTTTGCAACAGAATGTGAAAAACATTGGCGAAAGCAGACTTCTGAAATTATAATTTATAACTATAATCTCCTATATAATTATATAGGAAGCACTTTATGACAGTAAGCGCTTAGTAATTTTTTTCCTTCCTTATCTCTGCTAATCTTGCTTTTTCTATGTGCTAGAATATGCTTTAGTCACATCACTGAGCTCTCCATGTCTCCTTTGACACACATCTTTTTAATGGCTGTTTCAGGATTTTTGGTACCTATTTTAACAATATGAGCAAGAAATGTGAGAACTGACAAGTCACTTCTTTCTAGAACAGAGAGGTCATCAAATGTCTAGATAGTGGCTAGCAATCACGGTGTCTTTGTCTATGAACAGATAGGAAGGAAATGTTTGAGGAAGAGCTTCTGCCACAGATTGAGTTCATATATTTTCAAGGTAGAAGTCTTTAAATGAATAATGGTCAATCTTAATGGGGTTTAGGGCCTCATCATTTTTAAAAGTGCTCTGCAGTTTTCCAGACACCTTAGTTATATTTTTCATCTGTGGTGTACTGTATTCTCATAGTAAGGTGGAAGTTAACATTAAGAACTTCAGAAAGACATTTAATTTCACTCTATGTCAAGATATTTATGTCCTGAAAGATTCCATTTTTTTTCTTTTCATTTTCAATATGCTTTTTACTCTTTTTCAAAAGTATCACCCTTCTGAGATAGGGGTTTTTTTGGAGTATTACCTGAGTAGTATTGGAAATAGTTAACAGTCTTCTGCCTGCAAAATGAGTTCTTTATAAATTTTATTTCTGAAAAGTATGTAATGTCACTCTTAACAATAACTGTTAATATTATTAAAAAAAAACCCACACCAAAACAAGACATATCAAAAAGTCTTATTTTATCTAGTTCCTTGAATTCTATTCATTAATTTAAACAGTTTGAGTTTTATCCCATGAATTAGATAGAAAGCAATAGGAAATGACATTTTAAACCATAGTTTCAAATTTCTGTTTTCACTCAGCAATGGTCCTGTTTTGCTATAAACACTGAAAATGCCAAATGAGATCTAAATCCTTTTGGGTACTAGGTCACTGCTTACTGTGATGCTGATTTATCACTTTAGAATGCTACAGAGCTCAGTCATTTTTATGCACAGAAAAAACCTCCACGCTTTACTAACACACAGGTTAAGTTATAAATGCCCCACCAAGCTCTGTGCTGCTTGCATTTTCATGAGATGTGAGAACTATATAGAAAGAAAAAAATGGGAAAAAATGAAAAAGCAAAAGCTCAGTTCTAGGAAATTAAGAATTCCAGAGACCATCTCTTCATAATCTTCACTTTGCTCAGTCTGATCTCAATCTTAAGAAATCCCCGAGCAAGCTCTTTCCATAACAGTGGTGAAACAGGTAAGTTTTCAAGGGTCCATTAGAGATATGAGCAGGAGTACTCATCTGGAATGGAGATGGTAGTAGGCAAAGAGGCAGTTCCAATATGGATGAGTGAGGTTATACAACATTCTTCTTGGCTCCTGGCATCCCCTTGTGGGAAGCAGTTCTGATGAATGGAAAAGCATGATTTATCTGTATTTCCTTTTTTTCTGACAGATTTGATTATATGGAATGTAGAGTAATAGAATCATAGAATATCCTGAGTTGGCAGGGACCAACGAGTATCATCGAGTTCAACTCCTGAAATGTACATTTTGAAATCATTAGATTTCCAAATGGGTGGATTTGTTTGTCATGACTAAAAGTTTCCATGCAGTACTAAGATTTACAAGAATATTTAAGGACAAAGGATTTTTATATGCACATACTTTTTGTATGTATCTAGATAGACAGGTTAATAAAGCTCTAATAGAAAATTGTGTCACTGTCCTACATTTTTAACATGTATATAAGATAACAAAACCCCACTATTCTGTTCAGGAAGTAAGGCATTATTTATACAAATAATGGAGTTTGCCCAATTAAAAAGATCTTAAGAGTTTTAATTTTAAAAATACACATATATGTGCCTATCTCATTTACATCAGCTCAGCCTCTCTGGTTAATTACTTTTCTTTGCCATATGTGTTTCAGTCTTACAGGATACCAGGAGGACTTAGGTGTTTCAAATCCGTATCACACATAAATTACAAAGTACAGAGATCATACTAATAGAAACTTTTAAGGCTTTTTCAGGCTCTTTTCTACAACTGGATGCTTTCCTTCAAGCAACAGAGTAATGTTCTGCTAAATTCCTAGGAGCATTTATTTAAGTATGAATATTTCAGGATTTTAAAAAAATGAAAGAATTATCTATTAACATGGCCTACTACAGAAATGCAAAAGCACAGGTGTTGAATCACATGAGAAGCATCTGCTGGACCAGCTGTTGCCACCATTTCAGAGCAAGTTGGTGCCCAGGAGTATTTTCTCCTGCAGTTTTGTTTGTTCATTTGGGGAGAATGATAGGTGATTGACTGCCAAGTTGAGATGTGATTATTGTATTAAAGAGTGATTTGGTTGACCTCAGGTGTACCGTCTTGTTAGTGACTCCCATGATTGGACTGCTGCCAAGACATATTTGCTGGGGAGTGGACAGATTTATTGTGTGGGACAAGAGGGAAAATAATGTCTGTTGTAGTGGAGAATCTGTATGAGCTGTTAACCAAGATATTATAGCAGAGAGGACTAAATATTCATGAAATAGCCAAAAAATAATAATAATGACTAACCTTTGGGTTAATGTTAATTCACTGAGTGAAAAAAGCACATAAACAGTACTTTCTTTTTAGCTAAGAAGGCTGAAATGAAATAGAATCTGATTTGTCTGAACCGTTAGGCATCTCCAGCTTGCCTTGGAATGCAGTTACACAGGTATATGAATAGCACTTCTGAAAATCAGGCACTTGGTGATTTTATTTCTGTTCCTAGGAAGCTGTGACAGAAAGGCATGTCTGAGACACTTGGGATACATGAAAAGTGTTCAAGAGCATCAGGTTCCTTACAGAGTGATGCAGGGAGATATCATAAGCTTCAAGTGATTATGCAGGAAATAAGCCACAGATTGATAACCAGTCAGAACTTCTTGTAAACTAACAATTTATGAACTATAGAGACAAAAAACCTTAGTTATTACAATACTTGGTGTGGCAGTGCCTTATTTTTAGGTATTTTCTACTGCATTGGGAAATCCATCTCTTCTAGTATATTTCAAAATTTATACCTTAAACCGGTATCTTTTCATTATACAATCCCAATCCTGCAAAGAAACTCTAAAGTAGTGTAAGATTTTGTATTCCACATCATCTTGCAGGATCAGACGTTCATAATTAAACTCCACTTACACATCACCTTTTTTCAGTTTATACAAAGAAGTCAGTTTTGCAGGTGTAAGATAAAACCATCTCCATGGGTTTATGTGTTCTCACAGGCTGTTACCACTGAGTTTTGTATTGCTTAGACTTAAGTTTCCATTAGTATCAATAATTTCAATAGCATGAGGACTATGGATTATGTTGCTGTAAAGATATGTTTTGCAAACAGCTAGCCAGTGAGGTCATGAAATTAATTTTGCAACAGCTTACTCAAGCAACTGATGAGGCCAATAGTTTAGCTCTTCTTATTAGTGTTGGATATAAACCTTTGCCACCAACAGCAAAAGATAAATTATTAATTTAAACAGATACCCAATTCCCTTTATTAATGGATTTCTAGTATATATTTGTAATGCTCTATTTAGCGTTATGTTATTTTTGCAGATGCATTCTCCACACTTGGCTGTTAGAAGTTTTAATATCTTCAATAAAATATTCTATAAGCATCGTTACTAAAATGCAAGTCTGATAGCAAACTGCAAGGGAAGTTTTTACACTATCAATCAAGGTCATAGTCTAAACAATTTATAACAGCTGTGAATATTTAATATGGGTGGGTGTGTGAACATACACTCAAGACTGTTCACAGTTTTGTTTCAACTTTTTCAGTAGAATTATTTCCTTCAAAATTGTTTCTTCTAGGACAAGATTTCGCACGGACTATACCCGCTACAGCATTGCTTACCTATACCTCTGTTGTGCTCAACGTATGTTGTTTCTTAATGGTTATTACATCAGACCTATTAAGGTCACATAGAAACAAAGGTTTTTTTCAAGTCCTTCAGTGGTCAGTCTCAGTCTGCAATCTGAGTCACCGTGCATTGTATGCCATGGCATGAAAAAATCTAATTGGAAAATACAAGCTTCTTTCTCCCTTGCCTCTGCTGTCTGGAATGGGAACAGGCACTGTTACCATACAGGTGTATTTTGACAACTGCCAGGAATATAGAACTCCAAATAATGTAGGAGATGAAAACTCAGCTTCCTGGAAGGTAGCAGAAGTTTTATCATTAGCTACATCAGAGTCAGAGGTTCACCCACGGATATAAGTTTTGATGTAATTGACATTGTTTTCACATTGTTAAATTCATGCTAATGGTATTTCAAGTATAGCTTATTCTATCCGGGCAATAAAGGTGAAACTAGGAACTATCCTTCTATTTCACAAAATCACAGGATCATCTAGGTTGGAAAAGACCTTGAAGATCACCTAGTCCAACCATTAACCTAACACTGACAGTTCTCAACTACACCATATCCCTCAGCGCTATGTCAACCCTACTCTTAAACACCTTCAGGGATGGGGACTCCACCACCTCCCTGGGCAGCCCATTCCAATGCCTAACAACCTGTTCTGTAAAGAAATGCTTCCTAATATCTAGTCTAAACCTTCTCTGGTGCAACTTGAGGCCATTACCTCTTGTCTTATCACTTGTTACTTGGTTAAAGAGACTCATCCCCAGTTCTCTGCAACCTCCTTTCAGGTAGTTGTAGAGGGCGATGAGGTCTCCCCTCAGCCTCCTCTTCTCCAGACTAAACAACCCCAGTTCCCTCAGCTGCTTCTCGTACGACATGTGCTCCAGACCCTTCACCAGCTTCGTTGCCGTTCTCTGGACACGCTCGAGTAATTCGATGTCCTTTTTGTAGTGAGGGGCCCAAAACTGAACACAGTAATCGAGGTGCGGCCTCACCAGTGCCGAGTACAGGGGTAAGATCCCTTCCCTGTCCCTGCTGGCCACGCTATTTCTGATGCAAGCCAGGATGCCATTGGCCTTCTTGGCCACCTGGACACACTGCTGACTCATGTTCAGCTGGCTGTCAATCAACACCCCCAGGTCCCTCTCTGACTGGCAGCTCTCCAGCCACTCCTCCCCAAGCCTGTATCGCTGCTGGGGGTTGTTGTGTCTGAAGTTCGGCACCCAGGATTTGGCCTTATTGAAACTCCTACAGTTGGCCTTAGCCCATCGCTCCAGATCTCTCTGCAGAGCCTCCCTACCCTCGAGCAGATCAACACTCCCACCCAACTTGGTGTCGTCTGCAAACTTACTGAGGGTGCACTTGATCCCCTCGTCTAGATCATCAATAAAGCTGTTAAACAGGAGTGGCCCCAAAACTGAGCCCTGGGGGACACCACTCGTGACCGGCCACCAACTGGATTTAATTCTGTTCACCACAACTCTTTGGGTCCAGCCATCCAGCCATTTTTTTACCCAGCAAAGCGTGTGCCCATACAAGCCACGAGCAGCCAGTTTTGCCAGGAGAATGATGTAGGAAACGGTGTCAAAGGCCTTACTAAAGTCAAGGTAAACAACATCCACAGCCTTTCCCTCATCCAATAAGCACGTCGCCCTGTCGAGGAAGGAGATCAGGTTTGTCAAGCAGGACCTGCCTTTCATAAACCCATGCTGACTGGGCCTGATCATCTGGTTGTCCCGCATGTGCTGTATGATGGTACTCAGGATGAGCTGCTCCATCAGCTTCCCGGGCACTGCAGTCAAGCTGACAGGCCTGTAATTTCCCGGATCATCCTTCCGACCCTTCTTATATATGGACGTCACATTGGCCAATTTCCAATCTATCTTTCCTCATACATAATGGCTAAGATATATACATTGAACTTTCAATCAAATATTGATCATTCATATATCAGACTTCCATTCATCATATATAGTCTCCATTGCATGTCTGACCCTCAGCCTAACAAATGATACCTGATTATTATCCATTCACTGCACATTTGATGGCTACTGAAAGCACCTTTAAACTTACTAACTTTTTACCTGTGTATTATTAACTGCCAAAAATATTCAGCAGTTAAAAAATTTCTGTCATATAAACCACCCTGCAATGCTTTTCAAAATGGATATTGAATTACTGTACTGTAGAAGTTTTTCCCAGCTATTCCTGGAGGTGTGAAGTGTCAGTCAAAAAACATACCTACCCTTAGTTCTGTAACTATTTCTGTGACCTCAGTGTAAAGTTTTTTTAACTTACACTAACAAAGTGTTGTTTTGTCTTTCTCCAGTGGAGTATCTCCATCATCACTAGAGATTCTAAGATATCCACTATGTCTCCATTGTACATACTTTATAAGCTATGGTCTCCTTCAGCTTCATGGGACACCCACCAGGTCTCTGGATAAGACATTGACTTAAAGCAACTGTTTATCTATGTAGGTACACTGGGAGTAGTACTAGTGTTCTTTACAGTTTCTCTCATGCTTCAGGCTTTTTGAACAGTGACATTTTCATAATATTAACAAAATAAATAATGATTGCTTTGGACAGATTTGTACCCTATGGAATTTACCAGTGTAGATTTATATAAGCCAAGCATAGCAAACAGAACATTTTTTTAGCACAGGTCTGTGGAACATTTCTCAGTCCTGACCTAAGAACACATCTTTCAGAAATACAGATGTGATGTCTTGCTGCAACCACAGTGGTTTGATAAGTCTTCTGGAAATAAAGTGAAGTAATATCAATTTCATTTATTGTGAAGGGCTGGGCTAGTTATTTGTCCATATCCAGTGTCTCTATTGCACTGTTTTCGTATTCAGTAGCTAAAATTGGAGTTATGGCTGTAGTCTAAATTTCACTAGGTCCATCCTTCAGATCAGCAGGCATTTTTTCCTGAGATGTTCTGGGCTGTATGTGTTCTCTGTCAAGCGTACTGTTTTCATTTCTTTTCTTCTAAATGACATTCTTAGGCTACCATTTATTTTAGTCTGTTTGGATGAAACACTTGCCCCATCCCCAGCAATTATAATTATTAAAGAAATATGTCATGTACTTTATCAGTTTTAGATTTAGTCTGATATGATAATCTGTAAGGCACCGTACCTAGTATCCTATTTATTACTCAATGTACAGAGCAGGAGAATTCAACGTCCAGTTTTACTTGTCAGTACTGATATTCATACCTAGAATAACAAAATCAGTCTGTCTGCCAACTGGCTGTGAATGTCCGTAGTCATAGAGTATTTCTGCTTATCAATGAGTTTAGCTACTTCTTGCCTGTTTTCTTTAGAACCTACTAAGCTATTGAGTAGGAACAATTGCTTTCTTAAAGGTGATTAAGAGAAAAAAAAGGAAAAAGTTATTGTTTTCTTCTCCTATAGAAGGAATCTGAAAAAACTTGTATACTGTAAACAGTTACTCTTGAAACATATTTTAAAGGGAAAAAAAAAAAATCAGGAATTTCCAGTCTTGATTTTTCTGTATTTGTCAAATAAGGTGTCTATTCTGAAAAAATCTAGGAATCTTTTTAATCTTTGAGTTAAGGAGCTGAGTTAAACATTGAGTTAAATATTTATAAGGATTCTTCTTTCAGTTGTAACTGGGATGCTACTAGGTATTAAACAGGTGCAACATGAGTGTAAAAGGATATCCAAAAAAAGTTATTATTCCTTTGCCTTTTAATTTATCATGGTTTTTCTGTTAAACATTCTATGAGTGGTGTTATTAGGAGTTTTCTAGCCACTGATAGCTTTTCAGGTGAAAGAGTCAAGGTAGGAGAGACTTGAGCTTCCCAGAGTCATCTTCTTTATTTCTCTTAGCAAAAGCACTATTTCTTTTTACTTTTATGTCTAAGACTATACAGCCTAAAACTGGATAAAAATAAGTATGCTTTCATTCATAAAGGAAATGTTTATCATTTAACATGCTGTAGGATAATTTTGTACATAGTGTGTTTCACTTGTTGTCTTATAGTTTCCATAGCATTTTCCATATGAGGCATATCAGACTCTGTAAACCTGTTCACTTATCATCTTCAGGACATAAGCAAAAACCTGTCTCTCCT
The DNA here is from genome assembly GCF_031877795.1 of Strix aluco. NCBI lineage: Eukaryota > Metazoa > Chordata > Aves > Strigiformes > Strigidae > Strix > Strix aluco. The sequence continues at coordinate 30,616,882 of NC_133931.1, forward strand.
GCCATTGGCAGTGTGAAGTGGATGAGAGGACTTGAGTGACATTTCCTGTCCTGCTTACTTTTCCCATTCTTCTCTATTTTTTCCTGTATAATTACTTCAGAAAAATATTTTGATATAATGGAAAATAAATCTTAACAGAGGTTCATAGAATAACTACAGTTAGAAAGGACTGCTGAAGGTCAGCTAGTCTCAACCCACTGCTCAGAGGAGGTCTAATTAGAGTACATTGCCCAGGGTGGTGTCCAGTTGAGTCTCAGACAGCACCAAGGATAGAGCTTTCATCTTGTTCCAGCATGTGTTCATTGCCTCTTGTTCTATCACCATGTACATTCAAGAAGAATCTGGCTCCATCTTCTATTTTCCAATCAGTTGTCAACACTGTTTGACCATCCTCACAGTGAAAAAGTGTTTCCTGATGTTCAGAGGGAACCTCCTGTGTTTCAGTGTGTGCCAATTCCCTCTGGTCCTGTCACTGGGCACCACTGAGAAGAGCCTGGCTCCATCCTCTTTGCACTATCCTTCAGGTATTTATATATTGATGAAGTCCTCGCTGAGACTTCACTTCTCCAGGCTGAACAGTCCCAGCTCTCTCATCCTTTCCTTTCCTGAATTTGGTGTCATCTGCAAACTTGCTGAAAATGCCCTCCACTATAGGTAGTTAATGAAAACATTAAACAGTATTGGTCCCAACATGGATCCCTGAGGGATACTATTAGTTGCTGCCTGCCAGCTGGACTCTGCACCACTGATCACAACACTTTAAGCCCAGCAATCAAGACAGTGTTCCAACCCACCTTTACCATGCAGTTACGCAGCCAGTATCTCACCAGTTTGGTGATAAGGATCCTACAGAAGACTTTTATCAAAGACCTTACTAAAGTTAAGGTGCAAAGACAGTTATCTCATCATATAAGGCAATCAGGTTAGTCAGACATGATTTGTTCTTGCTAAACCCGTGCTGGCTGTTCCTAACCATCTTCTTGTTCTTTATGTGCATAGAAATACCTCTCTAAGAGGATTCACTCTATAACCTTCCCAGGGACCTGGTGACTCAGGGCTGTGACCAAGGCACAGGGAAAGCCGCTGCTGGCCTGGCCCCAGGAGAGGCAACAACACTTTCTCCAGCCCCAGACCTGGACAGACGTGTCCTCCCCAACAGAAATCTCCCCTGTGCCACAGATGTTTGCACTAGTCAATGACAGAGAACATGTTGTACTGAGACCATCACTACCCTATCTTCAAGAATCCTCACGCAGTCATCAGCAGAGGTGCTGTGCCTTGCTGTGTGACTGCTGTGTCTCTGCTAGCTCAGTCTTTCTGTTGGCCTCAAAGTGTATTACAGAGTGGTCAGAAATTCAAAAGCTTTGCAAAAAAACCCACCCCTAACTGAGAAAAGAAAAGCTTGAGCACAATCTTGCCTGTATCTGAGAACTATAGAGATTAGTGCTATTTCATGACAGAACATTTTTCCAGTGTATAAGCAGATGAGGATATTTAATGATCTGTATCTTAATTTATTCCCCTGCTCCTTGTCTCCCATAATCCCTGCCTACTTGGATTAGGATCCCAGATTTCTTTCTCCCAGAAAGCAATATGAGTAACTGTGGTGAATTTGCCATAAGTCTGATAATTTCCTAAAAATGTTATATTTACTGTGTATGCATAAATCAACACTTGTGAAAAAAAAATCAGATGTTTTCAGGAAGTGTCAAAACTGCTGCACTTGTACTCTGCTGTTCAGCACTGTGTACTCTGACAATTTCCAAAAGTATGACAGCTTAGTCAGAATTAGTTTCATAGCTCTGACACAAGCATCTGGTACCCTCTAACAGCTTAAAGAAGAAAAATCTTTAAATTTTATTTTGACAAAATTTACAGGTGGAAAAGGAGATACACCTGCCACAGTCTTGATATATATTAGCCTTATACTTGGAGATTGCATAGGCAGTACTGTTTGAGAATCTGCAATCTGTTCTTGACATTTACTTTTCTAATAGTCATGATATATTATGTGCTTAATTTGTTACTGTCTATTCTGGGGAGCCAGAGAAAAATGCTATTTCATATCAACAGTATGGTAATCAACAGCAATTTTAAGGAATGAAAGGGGTTTTCTGATTGGAATTCATTGATTAAAGGAATATGATCAAATGTAAAAGGTGATATTAGCAAAAACTTGATAAGCTAACGGATGATTTGTGAAGGGAATATTTCCATTTTTATTACTGTATGCTAACCTCGGACTGTGGTTAGAAATATGTATTATTCTGCTTGTACATGTTGACATCATTAGTAGTTCTGTCTGGTTATTAACTTCTTTGCTTTTTCTGTACCCCCATGTTATGGAATGTTTTCCACTTGCTTTGTGGATTTAGATACCTGAACAATCAAAAGAGTTGACGAGAATATTACTTAAAAATTAATATTTCTTGATATGATGATTGAAGCTTATCTCTGTGACAGTAATGTTCCTTATATCTTTCGTATCAAATTGTCAGCACGATCATTGCCTAATAAAGAGGTGAATCTTGTCCAGTACAAGTAGAAATCATAATGATTTAAAAATACTTATAGTAGTTACTAAATAGCATTCCAGCCATAATCAGTTCACAGTGATTTAGTCAGAATTTTAAAAGCCTCTATTCAAAGATGAAATTTGACTATCTTTAAGCTACTAAGGAAGGGCAACCAACTCTGGGATGTTTCCTTATTTGTAAGAACTAAAAATATTCGAAGAAAGCAAAAATTGTGAAATGCAAATTTAATTACATTTAGAAGGAATATTTTGTTTTCAAGAACTTAAAGAACAGGCCATCCCTACCAAGAAAGCTCATGCAGAACCTAAGGAATTCCCTTCAAACTCTATCACCTCTATCAACTGCAAACATTTACATGAGACTCAGGACTTTCTCCCCAAAACACTAGCATTCAAATGTAAGATCAGTGGATTTGGTCTGTCCCTTATCTCTTTGGAAGTCCCTCCAGATTCTACAGAAACGTAGTTCACAAAATATGTATAATAAGAAGGTGAGGCACTAATTCATAATAGATTTTCTACCTTACAGGAATTCAAGATAAAGATCAGATTATGTCATTCTGCATTTATAGTCTCCTAACTGTTCCTCACTTGTGAACTTTTTCAGGTATTCAGGAGTGGTGTATTGTATGTGGCTGCCTCAACAAAGGCATCTATTACCATTTTCAATGTCTTATTGTAATCAGCCCTTTTTCATGGGTTTGGAGATTGACAGGTTTTTCATTGGTTCTGTGCAATTCTGTAGTGATGTAAACCAGGTGAGATATACTTGGATTCCTGAAATTGTACTAAATGCTTACCTGCATCCCACTCAAAAAGCTTTCTAGTTTTTCTGGGAGTGTTTTAGATTGTACTAATGACCAGATCCCTGACTTTTTTCCTTGTGTAGTGAATTAGCTTGTACAGACAGTAAAATAAAAATTAAGTTCTATTTTTACATAAGTATGTAGTCTGGCCATGGAGGTTGGAGAATTATAGCTTGGTATTTTATTGCCAATTATTGATCCTGCTTGTAGAATTTATAGTACTGCATCATACAAATTATATGGAAATTGATTTGTTGTTGGCATGATTGCTCATTATATAGCAGGCTTAATCGGTTTTCTCCTGAATTAAAAGAAAAAGTGTACATATATATACACACACACTTTTTTAAAACCATATTCATATAAAGGATACAAAAATTCTTGACTTACAGTTAATTATCTAGGCTTTCATATCAACATTAGTTGATAGAAAAACTAGTCTGCTGAAGAGTGATATAGTGAGACTCAATTAATTAATGCTAATAGAAAGTGCTGATTTGCTTGGAAGAAAACTACAAACACATTTGAATTTAATTTACAGTGAAGAATACCAAACTACAGGAAGGAGTCCAGACTTTAGACAAAACTACTAATCTGGAGCTTGGAAAACTCTTAAATAACAGAAAGGTCTTAATGTGTGTGTGAATTTCTCACTGGGGATGGTAAAACTTTGTCTCAGGACCAGCTGTGATGAGATGACAAAAAAGAAAGCATTCTTCAGATATATGAGCAAGAAGCAGAAGGACAGGGGAAACACAGGCCCGTTACTAAACAGGCCATGGAAACTAGTTACTAATAAATAATGCTGACAAGGCAGAGGTTCTCAATACCTCTTAGCCTCTGCCTTTACTGGCATAGCTGGCCCCCAGATCACAGGATCAAGTAGCTATGGCAACACATGTTAACCCAGCAGTAGTGGAGAAAGGGCTGGTCTGAGGCCTCTTTTACAAAGAGTTCAATCCACATAAGTCTGGCCCGGACAGAATCCACGCCACGGTGTTAAGAGAACTGGATAATATTGTTGCAAGGATATTGTCTATAATCTTTGAAAATTTGTGGAGATTAGGGGATGTCCCTCACGAGTGGAAGGGACAGATGTCATACCCAACTGTAAGAAGGGCCCAAAAGAGGACCCAAGAAACTACAGTCTCATTACTCTTCAGTCCCTGGGAAAGTAATGGAATGAGTCTTCCTAGAAACTATCACAAACCAAATGAAGCAGGTGATTGGGAAAGCCAGCACAGATCTACCTGTAAGGAATTGAAAAAAGTAATGCCTCAAACATTCATCGACACAGAAAATCTCAAGGACAAGCTGTGGCCTTTGAATTAGTCTAAGGAATGTCACCCAAGCAAGCAGGAGTGTATCGAAGGATGTACACCCCACTCCCTTGTGGTTGCATTGACAGACTCCTTAGATAAGCCTCAGAGGGGCAGATGGACTGAGTGAAACCAGGTTGTTTCCCCTCAAGCACAAGTACCACTAAGCCCCATACTTTGTGGCTGTATTGTGCAAGCCAGACACCATGCTTGCCTTGCTAATGACTTGCTAATGACTAATGGCCTTAGCCATTGAAGTGGTAACAAGAACTGATAAGAGGGGATCATTTCTGGGATGACTGATAAGATCTCTGGGAACAGAGGAAAAACCAAAGCTGGACAACGACCACCACCTACTCGACTGGAATCCATGCTCCACCTTTTTCCTCATCTCTCATGGAAATGAATTTGTGGAATACCTGTCCCTTCTCAGCTAATAAGCTAATCAGCTAATAAGATGAATTTAAAAGGGCAACAGAAACTTTGCTGTGTGTGCACCCAGGATTACCGGACCTGAGACAACGCTGGATCCAGGGGTGGTGATCCGGATTTCTTTGACTCTTTCTCTCCTTTTTTCTTTCCTTTCCTTTCTTTTCTTTCTTACAGATTTATAAGAGACCACATTGCTTATTATCCTTTTCCAAGTTTAAGTTGTTCTCTATTGCAAGTAGAACATTTTAACCAGTCGTTTGGTGTCGTTTCACCTTAATTTAACCCAAGAGGATCACAGAACCGTTGTGATTCTCTGGGCTCTTCCAGTTTGGGTTGTGACACTACCAAGGGCAAATCATGCCAGACTAACCTGATCACATTCTACAGCAAAATAACATCTTCTGTTGACATAGGGAGAGCAGTGGATGTTGTTTACCTGGACTTCAGTGAAGTGTTCTACACTGTTTCCCATATCCTTCTCCTGGATAAACTGACAAGATACAAACTGGACAGATGGTCTGCAAGATGGGTGGAAAATTGGCTGACAGGCTGCGCTCAGAGGGGTGGTGATCAATGGTTTTGACTCTAACTGGCAGCCTGTCACAACTGGGGTCCCCTAAGGAATGATACTGGGTCCCACGCTGTTCAACATCTTCATAATGACCTGGGTGATGGGATTGACAGCACCCTCACCAAGGTTGCTGATGACACTAAACTAGGCGGTGAGGTGAACATGTCAGAAGGGAGAGCCATCTTAGAGAGAGACCTGGACAGGCAGAAGAGTGGGCTGGCAAGAACAGTATGAAGTTTAAGAAAGACAAGTGCTAAGTCGTGCACCTGGGACAGAATAACTGGTACTGGTTTGGTCTGGGATAGAGTTAATTTTCTTCATAGTAGCTAGTATGGGACTATGTTTTGGATATGTGATGAAAACAGTGTTGATAACACACTGATGTTTTAGTTACTGCTGAATAGTGTTTACACAGCAACAAGGCCTTTTCTGCTACTCAAACTGCCCTGACAGTGAGTAAGCTGGGAGTTCACAAGATGTTGGGAGGGGACACATCTGGGACAGCTGACCCCAGCTGACTTAAAGGGATATTCCAATACCATATGACATGATGTTCAGCAATAAAAGCTGCAGGGAAGAAGGAGAAAGGAGGGACATTTGGGTTTATGGCATTTGTCTTCCCAAGTAACCGCTACGCGTGATGAAGCCCTCCTTTCCTGAAGATAGCTAAACATCTGCCTGCCAATGGGAAGTAGTGAGAATTCCTTATTTTACTTTGCTTGCACATACATATTTTGCTTTACCTGTTAAACTGTCTTATCTCAACCATGAGATTTTTCACTTTTACCCTTCTGATTCTCTTTCCCTTCCTGCTGTGGGGGAGTGAGTGAGCAGCTGTGTGGCACTTAGTTGCCTACCAGGGTTAAACCACAACACTTCCTTTAAAGTCAAGGATTTGAATTAGAAAAGTAAGAGCATAAATTAAATGAACAAATATCAAACAAGCAAAAATTACAATGGAAAACAATGCCTTCAAAGTCCTAAGGAGAGAAATGTACTGAAAATGATCTAATCTTATGAAGTAAATTCCAGTGATTGATGTGATCTTTCTGCTGTCATAGCCAGGAAAAAAAAGAAACTCCATGTGGCAGTCAGTTCTGCTTGTGCAGCTGGGTAGCTAGTGGGTATGTTTTACAAATTACACTAAATCACCCTCCATTGATATTAGAAATGTAGACATCTACAGCACAAACAAACACTTACATTTAGATGTCTAAATCTGGAGGATAGTCTTTCTATTAGAATGTTGTGTTTTGTTTAATAACTTCACCCATTGAATGTTCAAAGCAACAGGGCTGCCCAAGGTGTTACAAAAGTACAGTCATAGGGCCATATCTATATGTTTCCACAGGTGTAGACCATGTTGCTAACATACTTGGAGTATGAATGTTTAGAGACTGTGTAAAGACATTAAATACCTTTGTAGTGAGTTACATTTTTGCAGAACAGAAACCCTGACGGAGGTGTATTATGAAATGCATCAATGATACATTTATGAAGAGGGCTAGAACACAGGAAACAACAAACTGATTTGGGCTTTTAAAACAAAAATAAACCTTGATGAATGATAAAGTAAATTTGTTAAAGTGAAGGTGTGCTTCTTCATTGACAATAAACATTACACATCATTCAGTGCTAAGAATTCCAATTTTGAGAGAAACTTTTCCCAGTATATATAGAATCAGAGTTCATAAATATAAAGTACTCCAGAATATGAAACAGTGACTATTAGGTTTAGACCTAAAGGGTGCAATAAATGTGAATAAAATACAGCTCCCTCTCTTTCTCTATAGCTAGACTAAATAGCATGTAACATTTTAGACAACTGTACTTCTTTATCAAACTCACTATAGATTTTCTGCAGGACCAACACAACACAAAGAATTTTCTGTTTTGAAACCTAGGGAAATACTAATATACAAAATAGTTTTAAATGTAGACCTGCTGTTGCCTAAATTCAACCTGAACTTGGAAATCTAGTGTTACATAATTTATGGTGAACATTGCAAGAAAGGAAAACAAAAAAAAATACTTAGATTTTTTCCTTTTGTATTGCTGGTTAGTAGCCCCAAAAGTGATAATTTGTACTTTGAGTGGGACAAAATACAGACTAGCTTTGAGTTAGAATATCAAAATGTATTAAGAGGAATAGATAAAGTTTTAAATAGATGCTAAAATTATAGAAAAGTAAATTATCTGAGTCATTTTCATCTGTTGCTCAGAGTCTGTCAGAAGATTCCATTAAGCTGGAACAGAGACAGCAGAGGAAAGACAGCAGTTTGTCTAAAGCCCTGATTCTGCATTTTAATGGGGCTCCAGACATACACTGTAGAATGGCTATTAATGCATGGTTTGAATAGACTTCTTACTAGCTGTGTGTATGCAGAAATTTAGCATTGCTTAAAAGAGTATTTGCTCTAGAACTGCTACTATTTTAAATAAAACTAAGTGGGGATTTCTGACTATCAACTAGAACTTCATATTCAGACATTTCAAAATTTCATTGGCAATTTTTCCATCTTTTTACATTTTTCCAATTCTGATAAAACCTCAGTATGACTTATATGTTGAATGTGTTTACCAAAAAAAATACCTGTGTGTTTTTATGTGCAGTAGTTTTTATTCAGTTATCCGTATGAAAAAAAGGTGAAGTATTTAAAACTCCAGTATACTTCACTTTTCTTTTAGCTCTTCATTCTCATTTTTTGGCTTGCAAAAGCAGCAGGAGCATATTCGTGTTTCGTGGTATGGCTAGCTGAGAATCCTAGTGTTTCATGAGTTCTTTTAGGGCAACAGCAGCAGCAGTGGTAGGCAGTCTGCTACTCCCACCTATGGGAAAGGGGAACCTGGCAAAGCCAGCATCTTTGGGTTTATGTCATGTATGAGACTGAGTGTAGTAGATGCTAGTAGGGGTTGGGCTTTACTGACTTGCAGGGGTTAAAACCATAAGCATTCAAAAAGCAGAACAGGTAGAAAAAATTTCAGTCAGAGTTATTCAGCAGAAAAACACTAATTTGATTCATTCCTTTTACATCAATTAGTCACTGAGTAAAATATACAATTGTCTTGAGAAAGAAAGCTTGGTGCTCTGGCCCATTGAGTCACAAGGCTTCAGTCATGCTCCATGGACACTTTCCTTGACAGGAACACAGCTTTGACAAAAGAGGTTAAAGAGGTATATGGTTTCTTTTCCTCCTCCCCCCTTTTCAATGAAACCAGCCTACTGCACCTTAAATGGTTCATTTGTGTCAGCTGTGGTTGCAGGGAGCTTGGTATCTCTTACATACAAATAAAAACCTGGGTTTTCCTGTCCTGGCATGAGTGCTTTAATTACAATCTGACATGTCACCTTCCATTTTCTTCTAGCAATATTTGAAAGAAAATGGAAGCAGTAAATGCCTTTTGTAAATCCCTACTGGTATGAAATAGATGAGGCTGGAAACATATATCATGTTGAGGTTCTCAAACTAAATGGCCACATTCTTCTTACCAAGGAAACTGAGACATGAAGGAGGACCACAGCAAAGCTGAAGATCTTCTCCCTTTTATTAAGGTGCCACCACAGTTCTGCAGTAGCTAAGCAGGGATTTTCGGTGTCCTTAACTTGGACAGAAGGTCTTAACATTTGTTCTGATCACTGTATAGCTATTTAGGTTGTATTTTGGTAGTTCTGTATTTTCATACATAGGACAGATCACACTTTGGACATACTGGCTTGTTGCTCTGTTTTTCAAAAATTTGGTCAGTAAGCAGAAATTTCAAAGGAAGCAGAAATTTAGATGGGGAAGAGGTAGAGAATTCAAACCAAGACTGTCCTGGTTTCGGCCAGGATAGAGTTGACTTTCCTTGGGCTGAGAGGGAGCACATCTAGAGGGCCGGGCCCAGGTCAGTCATTGGAGTATTCCATATCATGTGGCGTCATGCTCAGTATATAAAGGAGATGTGTAGTCTCTCATTTCCATTTTCCACTCAGTCCAGTGGGATTTCTGGTGTGGTCGGGATCACTGCTGTGTACCAGTTGCTGGTTGGTGAGCAACTGCTGTATATTACCCATTTGGACTTACATTGTTACTGTTGTTCTGTTACTATTACTAAATTTTTTTTTTATTCAACCTACAAATTTATTTTTTTCGTCCCAACCCTGATTCACTGGGGAGTGGGGGGGAAAGTAAACGACTGGTCATGTTGTGATTGGCTACCGGCCAAGTTCAAACCATGACAGTCTTCTGGCGCTCAACATAGGGCTTGAGGTTTGAGATAATGACAGATCGGGTCATAATGTCTATTGCTTGGCTCCTTAAGATTTTATCACCTCACTTGCTGTATGTATTTCCCATGCTGCTGCTAGTGAGAGTTGGGTTAAGATTTTGGTTTTGGTGTACTATGTGATGCTCATCTATGGTACGATGCAGTTGATGCAGTCGTCGGTCCTGGGGCTACTTACAATTGTGTTTGAGAAATTCAGGAATTTCAAATATCCTTGGAATGTTGACATTAACATGATCATCTTACTGCTAGGAGACAGTGTGTTCCTGCATGTGGTTCAGGTTTTGTTCAGGGTTAAGCAACTATTTAAGACTATCACCTGGAGATCTACCTCAAGGTTGGAGAACTATGGGTGGCTGGGCATGTGGAGTAGCATGGGCAAGTACCTAGAACAGTGGGCACCTCCAGTGTATTGGAGCTTCACTCCCGAACAGGTGCAGAATCCTGAAGAACTGGTAAAATATTTGGAAAAAGTATGTTGTCACACAGGTAATTCCATAGAGGCACAGCTCAATGCAACATGCTGGGGCCTAGCCCACCCCTACCGAGTGCTATTAAACACTGTTCAGCACCCTCAAAAGGAAGAGAAGGGCTCTGGATCTGGTAACAAAATGACAGACATTGCAAGCACTCCACCACAGAAACTGTAGCCACTACAAGCCCGAGGACAGGTGCTGCAGCTGAACCAGAGAACCAACCCATGACAGTGTCAGTTGCTCCCATACAGAAGAAGAAATACACAAGAAAATCCCCTCGTGGCGTACAGGGTGACGACGAACAAGGCCCATCACAAGAACAGGAGGAGGAGGCAGAGCCAGTGATAGTCACCTGATCCTTATCCCTGAACGAGCTGTGAGACATGCAAAAAGATTTCAGCTGCCATCCAGGTGAGCAACAGGTGGCTGCTCCGGTGCTGGGATAGCAGGGCCAGTAGCGTGGAACTAGAGGGTAGGGAGGCCAGGCAGCTGGGATCCCTGTCTAGGGAAGGGGTCATTGACAAAGCCATTGGAAAGAAGACACAAAATCTCAGTCTCCGGAGGCGACTTCTGTCAAGTGTGAGGGAGAGGTATCCCTTCAAGGAAGATTTTGTATGTCATCCAAGTAAGTGGACTGCTATGGAAAGAGGCATTCAATACTTGAGGGAGCTAGACGTGCAGGAGGTGATTTACTATGACCCAGATAACGCACGGCTATCCGCAGATCCAGATGAAGTCCAATGCACCCAGCCCATGTAGAGGAAGTCTGTACGGAGCACACCACCGTCATATGCCAGTGCATTAGCACTAATGGACTGGAGAGACGAAGAGGGACCAACAGTGGATGAATTGGCTTGCTGACTATGGCAATATGAAGAAAGTCTCTCTTCCTCCCTCGTCGCAGCTGTGGAGAAATTATTTCAAGAATTCCAGCAGTTTAAAGAGGACATGTCCTACTCCCCACCTGCACAGACTAGGATCTCGGCTATTAGTAGCAGTCATTTCCTTACTTGAGAGAACTGGTATACACCATGGGGGAACCTGTGGAATCACCTACGGGACTATGGAGAAGACATGGAGAAATGGGATGGAAAACCTACCTACCTCCTAGAAGAGCAGGTACGTGAGTTGGAAGGAAGCACAAGTACAAAACACCGTTCTTTTAGGAGAAATGCTGCTCCGGTTTCCAGTAATCAGGTGCCCAAACAGAGCAGAAGGGTTGACTTTGCTCATGATCTTATGAGAAGAACTTCTGATTTGTATTCACAAGAAGTTAGTGATCAAGATAAGGCTGAAACCCGTGCACACCACACTAACCTATTTGTTGTTAGCAAGTATTATGACCAACATTAGAGGGGCCCTGCCTCCAGCCAGGCGGAGGACAGGGACAACTGAGTTTATTGGACTGTGTGGATTCGATGGCCTGGCACATCTGACCCCGAGCCATATAAGGTTTTAGTGGGCACTGGTGCTAAATGAACCTTAATGCTGTCAAATTTTAAAGGGGTAGAATCCATTTGTATTTCAGGAGTGACAGGGGGGGTCTCAACAGTTGACTGTGTAGGAGGCTGAAGTGAGCCTAATGGGAAAAGAGTAGGAAAAACACCCCATTGTGACTGGCCCAGACCCTCCCTGTATTCTTGGTATAGATTATCTCAGGAGAGGGTATTATAAGGACCCAAAAGGATATCGGTGGGCTTTTGGTATAGCTGCCTTGGAAACAGAAGAAATTAAACAGCTGTCTGTGTTACCTGGTCTCTCAGAGGATCCTTCTGTTGTGGGATTGCTGAGGGTCGAAGAACAACAGGTGCCAACTGCCACTACAACAGTGCACTGACAGCAGTATCTCACCAATCAAGACTCTGTAATCCCTATCCATAAACTGATTCGTCAACTAGAGAGCCAAGGAGTCATCAGCAAGACGTGCTTCCCCTTTAACATCCCCATATGGCCAGTGCGAAAGTCTAATGGAGAGTGGAGATTGACAGTAGACTATCATGGCCTGAATGAAGTCACGTCACCGCTGAGTGCTGCCGTGCCAGACATGCTAGAACTTCAGTATGAACTAGAGTCGAAGGCAGCCAAGTGGTACACCACGACTGATATTGCCAACGCATTTTTCTCCATCCCTCTGGCAGCAGAATGCAGGCCACAGTTTGCTTTTACCTGGAGGGGTGTCCAATACACCTGGAATCGACTGCCCCAGGGGTGGAAACACAGCCCCACCATTTGCCATGGACTGATCCAGGCTGCACTGGAACAGGGTGAAGCCCCAGAACACTTACAGTACATTGATGACATCATTGTATGGGGTAATACAGCAGAAGAAGTTTTTGAGAAAGGGGAGAAAATAATCCAAATTCTTCTGAGAGCCGGTTTTGCCATAAAGCATGGTAAGGTCAAAGGACCTGCACAAGAGATTCAGTTTTTAGGGTAAAATGGCAAGATGGACGTCGTCAGATTCCAATGGAGGTGATTAATAAAATAACAGCTATGTCCCCACCAACTAACAAAAAGGAAACACAAGCTTTCTTAGGTGGTGTGGGTTTCTGGAGACTGTACATTCCAAATTACAGTCAGATTGTAAGCCCTCTCTATCAAGTGACCCGGAAAAAGAATGATTTTATATGGGACCAGAGCAATGACAAGCTTTTGAACAAATTAAACAGGAAATAGTTCATGCAGTAGCTCTTGGGCCAGTTCGTGCAGGACAAGATGTTAAAAATGTGCTCTACACTGCAGCCGGTAAGAATGGCCCCACCTGGAGGCTCTGGCAGAGAGCACCAGGGGAGACCCAGGGTCAGCTCCTGGGGTTTTGGAGTCCAGGATACAGAGGATCAGAAGACCGCTATACTCCATCTGAAAAGGAGATACTGGCAGCATATGAAGTGGTCTGAGATGCTTCAGAGGTGATCAGGACTGAAGCACAGCTCCTCCTGGCACCCCGACTGCCAGTGCTGGGCTGGATGTTCAAGGGGAGTGTCCCCTCTACACACCATGCGACTGATGCCACGTGGAGTAAATGGGTTGCATTAATCACACAGTGGGCTCACTGTGTGATTAAGATTTTGGAATGGTGCCAGAGGAAGAGGTAACGCATGCTGAAGAGGCCCCACCATATAATAAACTACCGGATAATGAGAAGCGATATGCCCTGTTTACCGATGGGTCCTGTCGCATTGTGGGGAAACGTTGAAGGTGGAAAGCAGCTGTATGGAGCCCCACACGACGGGTCACTGAAGCTGCTGAAGAAGAAGGTGAATCGAGTCAGTTTGCACTGGTGAAAGCCATCCAGCTTGCCTTGGATATTGCTGAGCAAGAAAAGCGGCCAGTGCTCTACCTCTATACTGACTCATGGATGGTGACAAATGTGCTGTGGGGGTGGTTACAACAGTGGAAACGGAGCAACTGGCAGCGTGGAGGCAAACCTATCTGGGCTGATAAATTATGGCAAGATATTGCTGCTAGGGTAGAGAATCTTGTTGTGAAAGTACGCCATGGAGACACTCATGTACCCAAGAGCTGGGCCACTGAAGAACATCAGAACAACCAACAGGCAGATCAAGCTACAAAGATTAAGGTGGCTCAAGTAGATCTGGACTGGCAACATAAGGGTGAACAATTTATGGCTCACTGGGCCTATGACTCCTCAGGTCGTCAGGGAAGAGATGGAACATATAGATGGGCTCGTGACTGAGAGGTGGACTTAACCATGGATGTTATTGCACAGGTAATCCATGAATGTGAGATATGTGCTATGATCAAGCAAGCCAAACGGTTAGAACCCATTTGGTGTGGAGGATGATGGTTAATATATAAATATGGGGAGGCCTGGCAGATTGGTTATATCACGCTTCCACGAACTCAGCATGGCAAACACTATGTGCTTACAATGGTTAGAAGCAGCTACCAGGTGGTTGGAAACTTATGCCGTGCCCCGTGCCACTGCCTGGAACACCATTTTAGGCCTTGAGGAGAAAGTCTTATGGCGGCATGGCATGCCAGAAAGAACTGAGTCAGATAATGGGACACATTTCTGAAACAACCTCATAGACGCCTGGGCCAAAGAACATGGTATTGAGTGGATATATCACATTCCCTACCATGCACCAGCCTCTGGGAAAATTGAGCGATATAATGGGTTGCTAAAAACTACACTGAGAGCAATGGGTGGTGGAACTTTCAAACACTGGGACGTGCATTTAGCAAAAGCCACCTGGTTAGTCAATACCAGAGGATCTGCCAAGCAAGCTGGCCCTGCTCAGTCAAACCTCCTATGTACTGTAGATGGGGACAAGGTCCCCATAGTGTGCATTAAAAATATGCTGGGGAAGACAGTCTGGGTTATTCCTGCATTGGGTAACAGTAAACCAGTGTGTGGGATTACTTTTGCCCAAGGACTGAGATGCACTTGGTGGGTAATGCAGAAGGACAGAGGAGTCTGATGTGTGCCTCAAGGAGATTTGATTTTAGGTGAGTATAGCCAATGAACCGAACTGTCAGATAACCCTGTTATTGCAATTGGTGCTTTGCAACATCCTCCTGCCACATCCAAAGCCTCCTGCTCCACCGACTGAGCCAACTCCACCTCATTCCTCCAGGCTTAAAGACTGTTATGACACTTGGAACTCAAAGTTATGGACTAAATGAACTCATTTTGGAAGGATGGCTTGTAGACTAGGAGAAATCTCACAATTGCTTGCCCTTGTTCTTGTGAGAGACTTTAATTTCCCAGACATCTGCTGGAAACACAGTACAGCAGAGCAGGACCAGTCCCGGAGATTCCTGGAATGTGTGGGAGACAACTTCCTCACACAGCTGGTGAGTGAACCGACCAGAGAAGGTGCCCTGCTGGATCTCCTCTTTGTGAACAGAGAAGGACTGGTGGATGATGTGGCGGTTGGAGGCTGACTAGGGCACAGCGATCGTGAAATAATAGAGTTCTCTATTCTGAGAAAGGCCAGGAGAGGGGGCAGCAGAACTGACATTCTGGACTTCCAAAGGGCTGACTTTGACTTGTTTAGGCAACTGCTTGACAGAATCCCTTGGGAGGCAGTTCTGAAGGGTATAGGGGTCCAGGAAGGCTGGACACTCTTTAAGAAGGAAGTGTTAATGGCACAGGAGCAGGCTGTCCCCAGGTGCTATAGAGAAGCCAGCAGCAGAGAAGACCACCCTGGCTGAACAGGAAGCTCTGGCTGCAACTCAGGGAGAAAAGGAGAGCTTATGGCTTTTGGAAAAGGGGCTAGCCACTCACAATGATTACAAAGATGCTATGAGGCTATTCAGGTTGAATATTAAGAGCTCTAAAGCCCAGCTAGAAATTAATCTGGTTTCAGCAGTCAAGGATAACAAGAAATGTTTCTGTAACTACGTCAACAGCAAAAGAAAGACCAGGGAGAGGCTCCATCCTCTGCTAGACGCAGGAGGAAACATGGTAACAAGTGATGAGGAAAAGACTGAGGTGCTTAGTGCCTTTGCCTCAGTCTTTAATAACAAGACTAGTCGTACCGAGGGAATCCAGCCTCCTCAGCCAGAAGACAGAGACTGGGAGAATGATCCGCCCACAATCCAGGAGGAGATAGTCAGTGACCTACTGCATCACATAGACACACAAGTCTATGGGACCAGATGGGATACACCCGAGGGTGCTGAAGGAGGTGGCTGGGGTGCTCACCAAACAGCTTTCCATCATTTACCAGCAGTCCTGGCTGATCAGGGAGGTCCCAACAGATTGGAAATTGGCCAATGTGATGCCCATCTATAAGAAGGGTAGAAGGATGATCCGGGAAATTACAGGCTTGTCAGCTTGACTTTGGTGCCCGGGAAGCTGATGGAGCAGCTCATCCTGCGTACCATCACACAATACATGCGGGACAACTAGATGATCAGGCCCAGTCAGCATGGTTTTATGAAAGGCAGGTCCTGCTTGACAAACCTGATCTCCTTCTACGACAGGGTGACCTGCTTACTGGATGAGGGAAAGGCTGTGGATCTTGTTTACCTTGATTTTAGTAAGGCCTTTGACACCGTTTCCCACAGCATTCTCCTGGCAAAACTGGCTGCTTAAGGCTTGGATGTGCACATGCTTTGCTGGGTAAAAAACTCTGGGGCTGGATGGCCGGACCCAAAGAGTTGTGGTGAATGGAGTTAAATCCAGTTGGCGGCCGGTCACGAGTGGTGTCCCCCAGGGCTCAGTTTTGGGGCTACTCCTGTTTAACATCTTTACTGATGATCTAGATGAGGGGATCGAGTGCACCCTCAGTAAGTTTGCAGATGACACCAAGGTGGGTGGAGTGTTGATCGGCTCGAGGGTAGGGAGGCTCTGCAGAGAGATCTGGACAGGCTGGAGCGATGGGCTAAGGCCAACTGTATGAGCTTCAATAAGGCCAAATGCCGGGTGCTGCACTTCAGCCACAACAACCCCCAGCAGCGCTACAGGCTTGGGGAGGAGTGGCTGGAGAGCTGCCAGTCAGAGAGGGACCTGGGGGTGTTGATTGACAGCCAGCTGAACATGAGCCAGCAGTGTGCCCAGGTGGCCACGAAGGCCAATGTTATCCTGGCTTGTATCAGAAATAGCGTGGCCAGCAGGGACAGGGAAGTGATCTTACCCCTGTACTTGGCACTGGTGAGGCTGCACCTCGATTACTATGTTCAGTTTTGGGCCCCTCACTACAAAAAGGACATGGAATTACTCGAGCGTGTCCAGAGAACGGCAACGAAGCTGGTGAAGGGTCTGGAGCACATGTCGTACGAGGAGCGGCTGAGGGAACTGGGGTTGTTTAGTCTGGAGAAGAGGAGGCTGAGGGGAGACCTCATCGTCCTCTAGAACTGCCTGAAAGGAGGTTGCAGAGAACTGGGGATGAGTCTCTTTAACCAAGTAACAAGCGATAAGACAAGAGGTAATGGCCTCAAGTTGCATCAGGGAAGGTTTAGACTGGATATTAGGAAGCATTTCTTTACAGAACGGGTTGTTAGGCGTTGGAATGGGCTGCCCAGGGAGGTGGTGGAGTCCCCATCCCTGGAGGTGTTTAAGAGTAGGGCTGACATATCGCTTAGGGATATGGTGTAGTTGAGAACTGTCAGTGTTAGGTTAATGGTTGGACTAGGTGATGTTCAAGGTGTTTTCTAACCCAGATGATTGTGTGATTCTGTGACTAAGGGAAAGATACCTGTGAGACCCAGGAGAGGTGTGGTGATTCCTTGGAATGTGTTGCAACCTGAGCATAACATAAATGTTATGGAATAAGGGGTGGAGACTGTCCTGAATTTGTCCAGGATAGATTTAATTTTCCTTGGGCTGAGAGTGAGCACAGGTAGAGGGCCAGGCCTGGGTCAGTCCTTGGAGTAGTCCATATCATGTGACATCATGGTTAGTATATAAGGAGATCCATGCTCTCTCATTTTCCGTTTTGGTTTCGGTTTCTAGGTCAGTTGGCAGCTGGATTTCTGGTGTGATCTGGATCACTCCTGGGTGCAGGCTGCATACCGATTGCCGGTTGGTGAGCAACTGCTGTATATTACCTGTTTGGACTTACTATTGTTCCTGTTGTTTTGTTACTAATTTTTTTTTTTATTCAACCTGCAAATTTCTTTTTTTTTGCCTCCCCTATTTCATCAGGGAGTGTGGGGAGTGTGTGCGGGGGAAAGTAAATGACTGGCCACATGGTGATTGGCTACCGGCCAAGTTCAAACCATGACAAATCCTAAGATATTTTTCCACAATTTTTGCCATCTGCTTTTAAGGAATAAATAAAGAACGCAACCATAACAAAATGGTGGAAAGAAATGAGATGTCATGTTTAAAGCAAATAGCAAAGAATTATTATTTCCCTTTATAGCCAAAGAATACTCCATCTGCTTTTACCAATTTTTCATTCTCACATCTTAGTTACAGGGTACATATGTCTGAATTTATGTTTTTTTCTTATTTGTTTTTTTGACAGCTGTTAAACTGTTTTTAATAAAAAGAAAGCAAAAGGCTTTCAATCTACAGGGATGATCCATAGTGTTACTGAAAACAATCAATCTCTGAATCTATTATTGTTGTCATTTAGACCCGATTTTCTGAGACCTTCATCCACATTTAACACAACTTAATTCTCAAGGTAGTTGTATATTATTTAAAAGTAAGGTCAAGATTTTAAAAGTTGGTCAATAACTCAGCATTGTTAATTTTACAAAATGTAGCTGTATGTGATGTAGCACTAGTCTAAAGAGCAAATATTTAAAAATGTGTTCCTTTACCTTGCATTTAATTAAGAATGAAGATTTTTGGGAACACTGATCCCAGCTACAGTTACTGAGCACATCACAATCTGGCTGTCTGAATACCTTTTAATATCCTGGTTTCTTTGGGTTACAATTTAAATTGAATGCCGGTGAATACATTCATTGAATTAATTCCCTTGGTCATTCTGTATGACTGTATCTGATGACTTATCCAGGCCTCTGTGCAGATTTTACACTATTTTCTCACTCAAACGTGGTTCCCTTTGTTCAGTTTTGTAAAAATAGTGATTAGGACTGGGACGTGGGAGGATAAAAAAAAAAAACAAAACAGACAACAAATGTGTTGTGGAAACCCTCACAAAATTTAATTGAACCATTAATATCCGATGTTTCAAGGAAACATCATATACTGGCTTAAATTTTGTACAGTTTCTTCAGTCAGTAGTTGGTTGCATACAATTTCCACATGAAAACAGATGGAAGTTAAAGGTCTTGCAAAATTTGTAAATTCTGTTGCAATGGGGGGAAAAAAGAAAAAAGAAAACCCTCTTAGAAACCATGAAATGTGTTTTGTCTGAATGTCTGACTAAGGTTTGCAGAATTTTCAGTTGACTGATGATGAATCAAGTCATCTTGGGCTGGTATTTTTTGTTTCTGGAAGACAGGAAAATTTACTCATTCTACTTGAGATTTCTCTGAGTTTTTTAGGTTTTTTAGCACCCAGTGCTCACGGAGAAATTGAACACATGGAAACCCACATATTTGGCCTGAAGAAAACTGTCGTTATTGACAAAGTAAACAAGCTACTAGTTTCTACAGTGTTATGGTTATTAATACTATTCCTTTAGAAGAAACAAGCTTGCTACCAAAGAGCAAGTTAAGGTTTCTTAACAGAAGTTTCTGAGATGATCACGCATGCCAAGCAAACAATGACATTTTATTTTGCAGATTTATGAGAAGCGAACAAGTACACCCTGAACATTATTGGTAAATACTGGGGTGGAGAAGCAGAAAAAAATCCTTATAGGAGTTATGTCTCAACAGACTTTCAGACAGATTAATTGCAGAGCATTTATCTGAGCTATTTAAAACTCACTTTTTTAAAGAGAGAAGAAAAATCTGCATTGGTAGGATAACATACTAGGTGGTTTAACGAGTTGGTAATCTTTGTGATTTGAATCTTTCTGCGAACACACTTTGGATTTTGGATAGTGCTTTCTTTATTCCAGGATCCTAATAATTTCGACTAAATGTGCTTACTTGCATTCACAGACATAAGAAATATAGATCATGACATGCTGTCATGGTTTAAGCCCAGAGGGCAACTGAGCACCTTCCCTCACTCCTTCCTCCTCAGGGATGGGGAGGAGAAAATAGAACAAAAGGCTCTAGAACTGAGGCAAGGACAGGGAGGAATGATTCACCCATTAGAATCATAGGCAAAAGAAAGGCTCATTTAGGGAAGAAAAGAACATCAATTTAATTTGAACACCACCACCAACACTTAATTTACCAATCAAACAGAGTAGGACAGGGAGAAATGCAACCTCATCTTAAGAACACCTTCCCCCCACCCCTCCCTTCTTCCTGGGCTTAACTTCACTCCTGATTTCTCTACCTCCTTCCCCCCAGCAGCACAGGGGGACAGGGAATGGGGATTGCAGTCAGTTATCACTTGTTGTCTCTGCTCCTCCTTCCTCCTCAGGGACAGGACTCCTCACACTCCTCCCCAGTTCCAGCGTGGGGCCCCTCCCAGGGGAGACAGTCCTCCATGAGAACGTCTCCAATGTGAGTCCTTCCCACAGACTGCAGCTCTTCATGAACTGCTCCAGGGTGGGTCCCTGCCGTAGTGGGCTGGTCTTCCCAGCAACAGACTGCTCCAGAGCAGGCTTCCCTCAAAAGTCCCGGCCTTCTTTGGGAACATCCACCTGCTCCAGTGCGGGATCCTCCACAGGTTGCAGGTGGGCATCTGCTCCACTGTGGACCTCCCCCCTTCCTCCTCCTTTCTTCAGCTGACTTCAGCATTTGCACAGGTATTTCCCTCACAATTCCCACTCCACCTCCCAGGTTCCCCTTCTTAAATACGTTATCACAGAGGCGCAACCACCATCACTAATTGGCTTGGCCTTGGCCAGAGGCGAGTTTGACTTGGTGCCGGGGGATCTTCGAGAAGCTTCTCACAGGAGCCACCTCTGTAGTTCCTCCCCTGTTACCAACACCCCGCCACACACAAACCCAATACACATACAACAGATATTACATAGTTGTGGATATTCTTGGTAAAAATTTACTGCATTTTTAAAATAGGTGACCTCCAGTGAAGCTGTGAAAAGTCAGTATCTTAAAAATTCATGAACATCACAATGACTATGTGTGTTTTCATAGTTCTATTGTTCAGAGTATGTTATCTCAACATTCTGTGCAATATATCTACTGCTCAAAATTTTCAACTAGTTAGAGAAAAAATTGCTTTCTTTCATTCTAAAGCATAGCATTTAATGAGAAAAATACATTAACCCATAGGTAAGATGATCAGGAGAGCATGGGCTACCAGGGTTACCATGGTTATCTTCCTTAGTGTTTAACAGTGATATGCTGTAGTCCTCCAAACAACCCAAAGACCAGTCCTCCAACAACCACTATTTCAGATCTCTGAAGACACTGAAAACATTCAAATAATATCACTGGCAAAATGTCTTAATAAATTAATAAAGTAATCTCAAATTCTGCTGTAATCTGATGCTTCTAAAGCAAAAGGAGATATGTACAAAGAAGAAAAATTTGAAACCTATAGCAGTTTCTCAGTAATCTCCCAGGCCTTTCCAGAATCTATGGGATTTAAGATGCTCAGGGCAAGTCTATTAAAAAAAAAAAAAAAAAAAAAAAGTGTGCCAAAATATTGTATGAGAATAATATTAAAAATCTCAGCCAAGGGGTTTATTAAACTTTTATTACAAAATTATGGCAGCATTTTGGGGGTGATAATACTCATAAAGAATAAGGGGACTTTGAGCCTTTGCTTTGGGGATTTTTTGATGCTCAACACAATATGCTCATTCAATATAGATACCAAAAGGCAAAAAAGTATATGTGCACTGAAAGCATTGGAGACCTCTAATGCATTGACTAACAAATGATAAATGTTTTTCAAGTAAGATATAAGTGCAATAGAATTTAAACTAAAAATACTATGAAAAATGATCTGTTAAACTGTGAGGTACTTCAGCGTACTTAGCAGGAAAGAGATTAGGGAGTTGTTATGATTAAAAAAATAAAAAACCCCACAAAACATAAAGCTTTCAACCTAATATGTTGCTGCAATGAAGAGGGCAAACAGGACATTAACTTTTATAGGAAGAAGAATACAGTTTAAATCAAGGAAGGGGATAGTAACCCACTGCTTATATTTTGTGTCAAATACCATGTAAAACATAGTTCAAAAAGTGCTTCATGAAAGATAAAGAAAGTGCACTGCACAGCAGCTAAAGAAATACCCAGTTTCAAGGGTGTAAGAAACAGAGAAGTGCTGGGAAAATTGAATCTGAGGTGGTGCAGAGTTGGTAATGACTTGGTATGTACAAGGATTCATCCTGTTTTTCCTGACCACACAAGCCTTCATCCTGAAAATAAGGGTGCTTTTACAAAAATGAGATGAACATTCCAGCCCCGTGATATAATGGAAGTGATTTAATAATCTTGTTTTAAAAGAAATGTTCAGTTTTTCTCTCTGGTGTGTTTGAAGGATTTTTGTAGGTAAAAAGTCACAGAACATATGATTTGGGCACAAATGAATGGGGAAGATGAGAGATATGTCCTCACTAACCATTTTCAATCAGTCTGAGGTATTATTGCTGTAAAAAAGCTGCTTCAATGTCTCATCAGTATTTTCACATAGGTAATAACTTTTTAAATCTTTTATTTTTTTTAGTTTGTGGTGATTTATTTCAGAAAAATTATATGTCCCTCTAATGTATTTAGTACAAGATTACGGATGCTTGTAGCATTTGCTGTTGTCTAGATACAATTATTGCTAATCTGATAGTAGCAATGGTTTTATTTCAAGGAGATTGAATTAAATAATCTCCTAATTTCCTCCCAACTAGCATTTCTAAGATTACTTTGAATTTAAAGAGAACCTAAAAATTTGTGTTTTCTTTTTTCCTGAAAATCTGGGATTAAAAGTGACTGCCACTAAAGCCCTATAAGTATACAAATAGGTGTAGGTATACAGATGGGTGTAGACATACAATTATACCGTGAATATTGTAAGTAGCAGTGCATTTGCTGAAGTGAAACCTCTGAATCATTTTAAACATTGTAATGTCAAAAAGGAGGTGAGGAAGTCAACTAAAAACTGTGAAGGAAGTTTTCTTTACAGAAATTAATTTTAAAATACAGTATTATATGACATGCCATACTCAGAGGTCCAGAGCTGCAAGGTATATTCATAAAGAAGTGAGAAAGAAAGAAAATAAGGTAGATAAATTCCTAATCAAAGAGAATAAAGAAAAGCACAGGTAGAAGAATGAACATGACAAGTGAAAAAGGAAAATGTGAACCTCAGTAACATATTTTGGTTTTATTACTACAGCTGTAATTTTTAACTTGCTTAATTTAAGTATATTTTACTAGGATTCACCTTGACTAATAGGTATCCTCGCACATGAAGAAACTGCCAAGAATAAGATAGATATATAGATGCAGTTCAAAATATGAAGGGTATAGATACATATTTATGGATAGAATCCTTCCTCCCTTCATTTTGTATCAAAAAATCAGTATGACAAAAAATGCTAAAAGATACTGATGTCTTTTCTCAACTTCAAAACCATAGCCAAATATGCCATGCTATTGTCTCTGAAGCAAAAGAAATGCCTGATTTAGACAATGAAAATTTTCCAACAACATTATCCTAAATGCTACGTTAGCACATGAGTTTCTACTGTTTCTAAAAAGCTGTCACTACATTTCCAAGTCACCACTTTAAGTTTTTAGACCTAGAGAAAATGTCATGGCCTTCTGATTAGTTAAAATACGAATTATAACTGATATTAATGTATTTCAGAGGCATTTATTCCTATTTGTTTAGCCACAGTCACATAGCACTTTAAATAAAAGACTGTAGATACTGTAGAGCAGGGCTTTTCAGTCTGCTTAATGAGCTCTTAAACAAATACAGAAAATATTGGCTTTTTTCAAACCTCTAGCTGTTTAGTCTGTGACATGAGGAATACAGGGCATGGTGGTGACTAATAGGTCTCTGTGCGCTTTAAGTCTGAGGTAGTACAAAAGTTCATCTGCTTTCGATAATTCTATTTATCAACTTTTAATTAGATCCTTTGCAGCTACATGTCCTTTGATCTGATCTAATTGATCATGCATTGTGTTTTTAATAGGTTTCATAATAATAATGTTTGGCACTAATATAACGCCTTAGATTTTCAAAGTGCTATACAAACATTAACTAATTAACCCACAGAAAGCCCTTTGGGAGTTAAGAACAGTAAGTAAATATTTTATTCATTTTATAAAAGGGGAATCTGAGAGACACGAAGTGATTTGCCAAGATCAGGGAGTGAGATGAGAGAAGGCTCCTCAAACAGAATGCAGGAGAAGCTGGTAAAGTGAGTTGAAAGTCAATATTTGCATTTAGCTAGAAATGTTGATAATTTGAAACATGTTTTATTTCCAGTTTTGAACTAAATCATGGTTTCGTTTCTGAAAGTAGACTAAAACTAGAATAAAAAAACATATATTTGACTTAAATCTTAAATATATATGCTAATTAAAAACATATTTAAATTAATATTAACTTTTATCTTTTTAACATGTCTTTATTATAAAACTGGTTCTCATATAATGCTGTTATTCATGACACATCTGTAGCTTTAAAGTATTCTGTTAAGTTGTGATAGAACATGTGATAGTAGTAAAACTATTAAATAATTCTGGTTATATTAAAAAGTAAGAAAGGAAGCTGCTACAGAAGGAAATATTTTATTTCCGTGGGACACTTAGTTGAAAATAATATCATTTTTAAAAGTTACAGAAAAGCAACATTTTTTTGGTTTAATTAAAAAACCACTTTAACAGTGAAGTTCCATTATAGGTTCACAGTATCTTGATGTCAGTCAGAAAAGTTAGCATTTAATGAAATTCAGGGACAAACAGGTTCAAGATAGTTACCCTTACCAAAAAAAAGTTGTTCTTAACCTTTTTTTTTTTTTTTCCTTATGTGATTTTTTAAAAAACATATATATTTACTGGTCACAGTTTACAGATTAGGGACCCCTATATTTCAAAAACTGAGACAACAGGAACCATTTAAGTCAAACTGCCATGCTATCTTTATCCTGAGAATTCCTCTGTAGTTGCTGGACAAAGGGATTTTTTATACCATTCATATCAATGTACAGTTCTTAGCTCAGTTGGCTAATCATTATTTCTCCTGACTACTCATATCTTCTTTTACACAAAATCAATTATTGGTCTGTAATTAACTATAGTGTTTCAGGTTGTGCATAGTATTCTAGAGCAAAGGCTTTATTTGCTGGAATATACACTTGAGACTCACAATTTTATGCAGTGTTGTTCAAATAGTGTGATAAAGGCTGCCTGTCAAAAAAAGCTGAGAAAGGTGAGTCCCAGGGTTATGAACTCTTTGCTCCCTAAAACACCAGGTAAAGATGAGCTCTTATAGATCTGATATAGCTAAATCATCATTTTGTAACAGAAAATATCTATACAATGCTTTAGTATTGTATTGCATTGTAAAGATTTTGTGTATCTGTTCTAGAAGTGAATGTGAACAAATAATACGTGATGTGTATAGTGTATTTCTGAAAGTTAATGTGAATATATAACTAAACTTCAACATTTATTTCTTATTGAAAAGTCATGATAAAAATCAGGGTTGAATTTTGATTGCTGATGCTTATCCTTCATTAGTCTTTTATTTCAGCTTCTGTCTCCCATTCTTCCTGTCCCCATTGCAGCTGATCCATATGAATTTCAGTGTTGGAAGACTTCCAGTTTATAACTGGAGGCTGTAATGAGAGTTGGGTGATAAAAAATGTGAGAGCAGGGAAGGAGATAACAGCTGAAACAACTAGAAATTAAAACCTGACAGTCAAGGCTAAAGAGCCATTGTGGCTCGTCCTGAGGAGAGCAGCAAGGCAAAAAAAAATCAATGTTTATTGCTATTTAACAATTAAAATCTTACCCTTTTATAGCTTATTAAAACAGATCATATAGAACTAATGGCTATTGAACTCCCAATGAGAATTGCACAGTACTTAAAGCAACAAAGGTTTTTGTTAGGAAACAATAAAGTCTGTATCAAGATTCTTTGCTCTGTTCTGGGTTTCCTAACAAGAGATCTGACCTCTGCCTTGATATGCCACTCCAGAAGTGAACCTAGCAGCATTTCAGATCACAAAATTGACTTGAAGAAGTAGGGTCTGATATCAGTGAAACAGGCTGGCATCTTGTATTAGTGGTTTTATAGAATCTACACTGTCAGAAAAAAAACATGGCAGAGACATCATTTCTGTTGCCCAGGACTGGCAGCAGCTGAGATGGTGAAGATGACTCTATGAAAATAGTGGTGACGTCTCTTCATGGGAGTAAGAGGAATGAGTTTCAGAATATATGGTAAAAACCTTATGGAGCCATTTTTAGTACTCCTTGACTATATTCCTGAGGCAGTTTAAGGCCTAGAGGGAGTTGTTAATAAGTTCCGAGCAAAACAGGCAACCAAGACTACTCATATTTCCCACTCCCCATTCTTTAGGTTTTCCCAGTTCAGTTTATTATTGAAACCAACGTTCTTCCTATCAAAACTTCTGTATTCCCACAGCTGTCAAAGCGTTAAATTAAGAAGGAAATTATCATATGAATGATCACATTGTAGTTAAGTTGAAGGTTGCTAATGCTTGGGAATGGACGGGTTTTGAGAAGCAGAAGCAAGCCAAACTCTTTTTTAATTTTTACTTGAAACCCATAGTGACAATTCCAAGTACGGGTATGTAAAGAGTAAAATTTGCAAGTCTAACAGACAGCCTGTGTAGAAATTACATCTGCTGAATCCTAGTTTCTAACTTTCTGCTGACTCTCAAATATTGACATTTCTTTTGCTCATGATTTTGATATCTGCAAAATTATTATTTTATTTACTTTTCATAACTATTTCTCCTAAAATCCTTTATTACTGGAAAATAAAAGAAAGGGAAACCCCAGCATAAATACATTAAGCTTAGTTTCCTTCGCTTAGTGTCCAATGTATGATTTCTGAGTACGCATCATCTGTTATTCTATTTGTCTTCGTATTTGACTCCAGGCATCCTCTAAGTTAAGGAAGAAAAATTTGTTGGCTTTTTAGCCTGCAGCTTTGTAAGATGCTGCAAGAAGCATCAAAGACAAATCACCTAGAAGTGCAAGGATCAATTGATGGGAAGGGAATAGCTTATCTTCCACATTATCACAGACCCCCTCATTAGGCATGCTGTGAGAGCGCTGACAGGCTGTGATAGATCAGCATGCTCTGTCACACCAAGCTGCGTGGGAAATCCAGCCACAGCTGCAGTTACTGTCAGCATCTACTAGACAATGTACAGCAGGAAACAGCACAATGCCACGCAGGCTTCATAAACCACAACGGCACCTCATATTGAAATGTGGTGCTTACCGCCATTTGCTAAAGTTAGCCAACATCGACAGAGTGGAAATGTTTACATGAAGTGACACTGCAGTGATGTACTCGGGAAGTGAAGCCTTTCAGAACGTAAACCAGTAGTGAGAACAGCAAAGAGGCTTTATGATCAACGTTGTAATGCCCATTTCTGAAGCCTTCTGCTGGTTTTGTAGCACACATGGCATAGTACTGGGTTCCCAGGAGGATATTTTTCAGCCAGATCTGTGCTTGGATATGGTTCATGGCATGACCATAGAAAAAGTTATGCTGACATATTTACCATGCTGACATACATATCACATGAGAAGCAAGAAGATGGATCAGCTTCTACCAGTTTAGGCAGAATCACTACAAAATGAAGATGTAACAGTGTCCTCCACCTCTGCAAAAGTCCAACTGTCCATAGTTATCCACAGCTATCAGCTGTGGTATTAGATTTGATATTATTACTACCTGCTGCTCCATTTGTGCTCAGCTGGTGTGGAAAGAAGAGAGATTTTTAGCTCTGGTAGCTGGCAGGGCTTGACTTGTTACAGCGAGAGTCCCACAGCAGACACAAGCATGCCAGCAAAGCCTTCAGTGTTGATGCTTCTTTTGCTCAGTTATTAGCAACACCAGTAGTTTAATCCTAAAGGTACAGTGCACAGTTTAGTTGTCAAGGAGGGAGAAACAGTAACTTGATCATTGACAGCAATTCCTTCACAGTAATTTTTTTCTGACAATCCATAAAGAAAAGGTACAAGGGTATCTTATGTAAAGCTGAAGCCAGTAAACTGAGATTGTAAAAATAAATTAATGGAAGAAGTTTCCTAGCAATGAAGGTCATTTTATATTATTGAAAAAAAGATTGAAACAGATGCAGAAGTTATATATGTGGTATAGAATTTACTGGAGTGAGATCTTTGGCCTACATTAGAAATGAAAATAAAAATCAAAAATATCCCATTTTCCTTAAAAGTATCCTTATGTGCCTTGAATTCATCTGTAGAATCTGTTAAATTTTCTATTAGCACAATCTCCTGTTTATGTATCTAAGTATATGTTGAGGGAAAGAGAGAGGGAGGAGAAACATCTCTCTATCCTAATATAAACGTGTAACCTGTAAAGGACGTAATGTTTATCAAAGAAAATATCAATATTCCATCACAGAAATAAGGGGTTTTTTTCAAATATATTGAAGCTGTGCAATATCAGAAAGTGTAAATATTTCTCATAACTGGGTTTATTAAGCTCATATACTAATTTTTTTGTGAAGATTGAGTGAATTATTATCTATACAGTAAAGAATTCTATTTTCCCCCAAGGTTATTCACATTCAGGACATCAAGTAAGAAAACATGCATTTGTTTATGATGAGTTACATTCAAACTTTTTATCAAAAATAGAAGACTCTGATTTGATAATAATTGTGACTCATAAGTAACAATAAATTAAATTTTTTGAAAACACTCCTGCCTGTAATTTAATGAAAATACTCCTCTCCTATTAAGTTTGGGACAATGCAAAAGATTTCAGAGACTACAGTAATAAGGTATGTTAAATCAGAGAGCACAGAGAAGGATGACTACAAGCAGGCATCATACTATCTTTTAAATGGATCAAAATAACAATCAAATCAGATAATCTTGATTTACATATATATCCTCTTTAGTTTCAGAATAAATTATCAGGGACTATGTTTATACTGGTATTTTGTACCAGATTACCTGGTCAGCTTCTGAGATCCCACAGTTTTAACTTACTTCCTGTTGCACAATCCTAAAAAACTACATTTTACTTTTCTTAAAAGTTAGTACTGGAATTAATACAGTTATCACATTTTAATTCTCACGGAAACTGGCAGTGGTAAACAGACTGTAATAGTTTACTACTGTCTTATTTTATCTCCTCCTTTCATACCATATTCAGACTTCTGGTGGAAAAAATTTTGCATTTGGAAGGACACGCTTTCATTCAGAACCGATCAATTCCCAAAATTCACACATACATACAAACATATGCATATGCATATATAGAAGTATAGATAATGTTCCTTTTGCTAGGAGATTATTAGTACCATGGAGATATTTACTGCAAAATATGATACTAGTTTTAGAGTGTGCTAACAAGAATGTTAAGATGATTCTGAAATTCATGGTAGCTAAGCCAACAAGATGAGAATTTGTAACAGATTATTATAATTAACATGGGGCACCTTTAGTATAGGACTGATATTTTAATTTTTTTAGGTCCTGGAAGAACACTCTCAAAAGGGCCAAGAGCTATCCTTTAAATTTTTGCTGTGCCCTTAGAGAAATGTGGCATAGCCTTTATAATAAAATTTTGTCCATCATCTTGAAAATCACTGTGTGGTTCTCTCAGTTCTTGTCCGACATGACAGGACAAAGCAATATAAAAATTGGGCAAGAGGAAGATTATTATGAAGCAATGCAAAATTGATCAGCAGAGTTTCATTGTCCAAGATGGATGAAATGTTAAAAGTGAATCAATAGTTTAAATAATGAAATCTAAATTATGTGTTTAAAAAGCTTTGTTTTACTGGTTTGCTGTGAGCAATGCAAGTTAAGGACTTGCTGAAATATAGACCTCTGTCTTGATTATGGTACTTTAAATTAACAGTATTGCAGCTGGTGTCAAAAGGAAAATGATGGTTGGACAGACTCTGCCAGAGATGAAGTAAAACCCTAAATCCAAGCTGAAATTAATAGTCCTCTGGTGAGACTGTATTTTTTGTCAGAGCCAGTTGTTGGAAACGTGATTCAAAATTCAATTGAAGAAAAGATGCTTTCCTTCTGAAAAAGATAGATTTATATTTCTTAATTGACAAAAAAGAATTCATCCTGTTCCCAGGGAAAGACATCAAATTTATTCAGAAAAAAAGAATCATAAATTGATAGTTTCCTAATAAATCAAAAGATTGCAAACTAAAGCTTTCTTAATATCTATTTCAATCCAATACTTTTCTTCCCCAGCCACTTTCTGTTTTGTTTGTTATCTAGAAATTTAAAAAGATGCTCTTATGGCTCTAGGTTTTATAACAAGATGCTCTTGGAAAATATATTCTGCTACAGATTTTGGCAGAACAAGTGACAGGAGTCTACGCAAAAGATGAATGTCCAACATCAGATGCAAAATTGTTGCATTGCCCTTACAGCTGCAACTGTCCAGCAACAAGCAGAGTTAACTGATTTAGTGAAAGGAAGGATGGCTTTTAATAAAGAAAGTAGTCATCATCCATCATAAAATCTGCAAGCTAAGGTGGAACCCAAAACTTTCTGATTAGCATTTAGTTAGACACTCT
Source organism: Strix aluco (assembly GCF_031877795.1). Classification (NCBI taxonomy): domain Eukaryota; kingdom Metazoa; phylum Chordata; class Aves; order Strigiformes; family Strigidae; genus Strix; species Strix aluco. The sequence goes on from NC_133931.1 coordinate 30,647,510, forward strand.
TTTTTACTTCCTAAATATATGGTTGTGATTTTTAAAGGCTACAGCACATAGCTTGTTTCCCAGAATGACAAGAGCCTGAAGACAGTAAACAAGCCTCCTCTTCTGTTAAAATAGTCTCCAAGCTTAGAAATGTCCAAAAGAGATTAACTGGCTATGATTGATGCTGTGGTTGTCCTCACCCACAGCCAAGACTCTGTGCATCAGCTGCTGGAACCACCAGCCTTTTCTGTAAAGAGTGGAGATGGGCAAAACCTCAGGCAGCCGTGGGTTAGGGAGAGAGCAGCCTGCCAGAAAAATATTCTTCCTCCTGTGCCCAGAAGATCATAGTGCCTTTTTAAGTCAATTATGAGAAAACAGAATTACCAGTGTTCCTCTGCCTCTCCTGCTGTGTAATCCTACCGTAATCCCAGTTTTTACCAGTGCCACATGGGCAATGCAAAACAACAGCAGGCAGCTTTCTTTTTCAAATACCTTCTTCCATTTGACTGCAGTTTACCCTTCTCAGGCATAACTGCATAGTGGATGTTCCCTAAGATATTGATATATGCCATAATCATATACTTTGACGTACAGTGGAAACTTTTCACATGCACTCAGTCTCCCTGTTTATGCATTTGTCTTCTTAGGAAATTTTACCACAGGTAAAATGTCTTATCTCCAACAAACTCATGTTTGTCTGTCTCCCTACAGATCTCTGCTATTGAGGGACAATGTCAGCTCTCTAGAATTGGAACTATTTTGAAATAGTAGTAATTTGAGCACTGGTAATGGAGCTCCATACATTCATATACAGACCTGCTGTAAGCATATGAGTGGTATTAAAGTAAATCAATCCCTTCTCTATAGTTTCCCTATTAAATGTTTTCTTATAAACCCATGATAAAAAAATGCCTATTGAGGTATAAAACAAAAACATGTATTGAGGTTATAAGAAATACCTAGTATACCTTATTAAGGAGAGGCAATCCCTTATGCTTTTTCTGTCACCAAGGTATCACAAAGGCATTGAGAAAAATTGTAGGAGAGTTTGGTAGAAGATTCCAGGCCCTCACAAACTGTATCATATTATGAGGTGCTTCTCTCTTTTTGCAGTTGTCCAGACTATCCTTTTAGGAAAGCTCTCCAGTTTTTGCTCAAGTTGGATTTGTCTAGGCCTAGAAGGACTAGATTCTTCTTCCTCATCACTATCTGCAGAGTGCACTCCTGCAGCCCCAGACAATAATCTTCTTTCTCTTTTTTGCTCTCCTCATTGGTTCTAAGAATTTCAGAGGCTAACAGTTATGGGTTTTTGAGGTTAATAGTTACTTCTTGTCAGTGTGGGAAAGCCAGCAGTTTGTTCTTTTTCTCTTACTGGTCTTTTTCCTCTTTTGAAATATATAAATATGTTTAATATGATGTAATATGGTATGCAAAATACAAAGGGGCAAACAGACACTTGTGGGACACTTGTAGAACCAGAGTACAGGAAAACATGTGCAAGTAGAAAAAGAATGTGCAAAATAAAAACACAGGATGGAAAACAAGCAGGAAAGATGCCCAAAGAAACCAAAGTAATCCATAGGATAAGCAACACAGTGACTTGCAGAAACAGAACCAGTCCCTGTTCCTGAAACAGTATGAATTATATGAGGAGTATATGAGATCATTTTCCTTACGGGAAGGGAGGTGAGGAGTGTAAACCCATCAGTGATGAGAGAGGAAAAATGAGAAAGAAGAGAGCCACCCAAGTGGATTTTAGCTTCCTTCATGAAAGAGCTCTGAAACCTAATCATCCACATCAAAGACTGTAAGCATCATCACTATGCGGCATCAGCTCCATGGTGTTGTTATGTATTGCAATATACTATTATTCTACACTCACAGGTAATGTAGGATAAGATTGTTAAGGAACTACAGTGTGAATATCCAGTGATAATGACTGATAATGAGTAAGAACTACCCATTGGTAAAGTGTGCTGTTAAAGAATGTCATTCTGGAAAAGTGTTGTTCTGAAGTTTTTTAAACACCCATCACAGTGGTCTCTAATTTCCTGCATACTCCTATATATACAGCCAGTTGCAAGCCTTTTAAAACATTTGAGAGCTGCTCACCAGTATTAGACTTTTAAGAGAACTGTATTATCTTTAATTTTTCCAGAGTTAGATGACTATATGGCAATCGACATTTTGACAAACAGCAGGAAGTGAATGAGAAAACTTTCAGAGCTAAGAGTGAATATGAATGGCTCGCTGTAGGGAGCTAGGACCTAGTGCTGAGATCATATCCTTTGTAAATCAACAAAGGAAGGGGACATAGCCACACAAGAAGGAATTTCAATTATACTGGTTTTAACTCTGCTACTGATTAGCTTTTGATTTGATTCATTTAACCTCCTGTTATTTGTAAAACAGGCTTATTTAATCTGTAAAATCAGTATTTTTCTTAGCTTGGCTTAAAGATAGATATTTTTTAGTTAAAAAAATAGATTTTGATCTGAGATCTGCCTTCAGATCATCAGATGTAGCAGCTAACCAATGCCTGTTTCTGAAAAAATCCCCAAATGCTTTACAAGGAGTAAAAAAGTTGTACCATAATAATTGATTAATCCAAAACCTGAAATGCTGTCTAGTAAAACATGATGCTTACATAATGATGCATAACATTTCTGCAGAGTAACTTAGGTTAGAAAAAAAACAGACACAGAATGAATATTTCCTTATCCATCCCTCAGGTATTGTGAAATCTGGTTGCTTAGCTGGTTGGATCAACACTGTATTGTCAGTCTGTCTATACTGTGAACTTGCTGAAGTTATGGACACATTTGCTACTGATTGTAATAGGACCAAGATCTGTTCTAATTATAGACCAATAAGACCTGGGTCTGATTACTTCTTGTCCATGAATAACTTTATAAGATCATTGGGAAAAAAGGTTTCCTGCTTATAAAATTAATTTGAAGATGTTTCTTCCCCCTCCCCCCCCCCCCCCCCCCCCCCTTTCTCTTAGAGTTCTCTTTTTTTTTGAAGTTTATAATCCCTTTCTAGGGATTTTGTTAGTGCTGGGGAAAGTATTACAGAACTGGATTTGGGACCAGTCCAAAAGCAGCATCTTAGACCATTAGATCAGTTTCAATTGAGAGAACTAATTGTTCCCAAGTAATGTTTTAAGCATCTTTGGGGAATATCTTGTCATCATATTTCATAAGAGCCAGAAAAAAATCTCATTCAATAAATGTAGTGGTTGAATCAGGAGCCAGACATGGAAATCTTATCCTGACTAAAGAGCATAGCACCATACAAGGGACACAGTACTCATTCCTATCCCTGAAAGAAGAGAAAAATAACTACTTGATTCTGCCTTCATGTTTGAAAAGCTGAAAGAATTTTGAAGATGAACTAACAAATAATAAGAATTTCCATAGAAAAATTGACTTAGTTTTAAACCTCTTAATTTTGCAAACACTTAGTAGATGGTCTTTCTCCAAGTAGAAGATTGGCTTTTATAAAGGTTATTTACCACATGGTAAACTGACTCACCATTTTCCCACACTGATTGGGACCTTGCTATCTTGAGATTTTTCTCAACAGTCTGGCAATGAAGCTATGGAGAAGGACAGCAGGCATACCACCTGAAAACGCACTGATAATGAGCAAGTTGAAAGCTTACATTTCCCTTCTCTTGAAACAAGTTTTTGATAATCTGCTTATACCCTCAGTACATCACTACATTTATTTGAATCTCTTTCCTTTTTTAGGATGAAAAAAAATTATATGTATAAAAATATATATAAATTAATATATAAAAATATATATAAATTAATATATATTTAAATATACAATTTATAGATATAATAAAATATTTAAATCTCTGCAGTGAAAAGTTTTAATTTTTCTGCAACTTTGATATAAAAAAGATACTTATTAATTTTGAAAGAGCTGAAATTTTATGGACATGCTTCATTTGTACCCAGGATGCTTTATGTTTCTTTAATATTGTAAATGATTGCAGCAGAGATTGCATTAAGACTGCTTTCAGTCAGTGTCCATAAGAGGTATTACAAATGCCATAATATTAACAGTAAAGGTGGCAATAGCAGTTCTACTACCCAAGCTTCAGATCCTAGTTCGCTACAGCAGCAGTATCTAAATTAAACAATGTTTCTTTTGTGAGACTAATCAAGGTGTCATGATTGTTTCTCTCCATTGACTGTGTAGGTTATGTGTCTATGTAACATCCTGAATCACTTTTGACTTGAATTTACTTTATTATCTGTACATTTCACCTACTCACATCACCACTGTAAAATAAAAAAAGATCATTTTCTCCTTTTATGCAGACAGGCAGCTAAGGAACTGATGACTTGTATTATTTCAGGTCAATGTATAGATTGTAATGACTTGAGTAGGCTTCTGATCACCCCCAAAGAGTTTAAATATTCAGAATCCTACTGGTTGCCTATATCAGATCTAGAAATTAAACCCAGGTACATAAAGCCATCTTCCTCTTTCTGACACAACAGTTCCTAAGTGAAACTTATTAAAACAATATGAAATTTTACTTAAGTAAAAGTTATTTTACTAGTTATTTTACTAATTTATGCTAGAAATGTAAACTGTAGTGAATATATGCAGAATCTGAGCTCCCTTAAGATAGGGAAATTAAAAGACTTTTTTAAAAGGAAAACTCTCTATGTACACCTGTTTTTTAAATGATCACACAGTGGAGCAATGTATTTTTTATTTTACCTTGCTTAAATGTTCAAATGAAGCCCTATATCCTTGTAACTCTATGAGAAAATAAGTGAATATGACATGCATCTAAGCAATTACACTTGTAAAACACCCTTATGTGTGAAAATATGATAACAGCTAAGATTCATTACAACAGACTTGCTACTCGTGGCCTGGTTTTGCAGCTACATTTAGTGATGGGATGACCTCATCAATTCTAATGACTCTACAATAGCTAAGGGTTGTATTTTACCAGCATTTAATATAAGCTATAAATAAAATACATCTTTCATCTACTTTGAGAGTGGGCCATGAAACAAAGGTGAATTCCAGGCCATAAACAGAACCAGCATGTCAGGTAGGTATATGCAGTACTTTTAATCTACATAAGCTTGTTGGTTTCGTCCAGAGATTTATTCCAGTTACTCTTACCTACTCCTGCAGTTGCAGAATACTGGTGTTGTAGGTATTACAGGTTAAGAGGACACTCTTTGTTTTACATACAATGATATTTTACTAATTGTAAAGGATCACTCAAGTATATTTTTTAACTTACGCAGATATTTTTCTAAAATTCCTCTGCTGATTGTAGCATATAGACTACTAATAACATACTGACTGAGTACAAAATTAGACTTTGTTGTAACAAACTTCAATGTGAAATAAGACACGCTGACCTATACCCAGGCTGAATTTGTCCTACTTTCTATTTATGGATGGAGAGGGAGATAAAAGTTACCGTGTAACCTGAGCACACCAGACTTCCCTAAGTGTTCATTGTGTTGATATATTTAAAAGGTTTCTTTCAGTAGGAATGGAAAAGCAATTCAATTTTACCACTAGTCAGGGTTTTAAATAGATGTAGGAACAGTCTGTGTTCTCTGCTTTCTAGCATGTTCAGCTAAGTTTAGGTTCAGATAGGTGTTCTTACGTGATTCATTTCTTGGTACTGAAGAGAACACAAATGAGTAGCTCTTAGGTTTTATAGTCCACATTTCATATTTTCTTCTTTATTTTTCCTATGTCACTTTAATACTTTCTTTGCAAATTTATTGTTTTTGAAGGGTGTACATATGTATGTCAGATTTATAAACTTGGGCATGTGAATTTTAACAAAGTGGTAGGATGTATGGCATTATTTGCATATGCAAGCAATGTAAGCTTGCTGATGAAGTCAGTGGTGTACTGTGGGCCTACAGTTAAGTTATAGAAGATACAAGAAGTAACAACCACTCAATTTTTTTTTTTAAAAAAACCAAAATCTTCACCTGGCCCCATTCATTGTATGCACATGCATTATCCATTACACCCACAGTAGATTTGCTACATGAGCTTTGCTTCCATACGAATCTTAGTTGTCTTGTTACAGTAGTGCCTAAAGGTTCATATGCAATTGCAACCCAAATTATTTCAGGTAAATTGAATGAAGTGTCTGTGAGATTAAAATCTCTGGTATGAAAATGTTTCTGACACTCTGCCTTATGTAAATTGCTCAATCCAGCACTTATTCTGCTTCTTGGACAGGTTTCATTCTGAGCTTCATGCTGGGGTGGTTTCACCATCACTGGCATCTGCATGGTTCACCTGGGAAAAAGCAGCCAGCAGGACAGGAACGTGTGTCACAATGTGGGTGGGTGGGACACCAAACTGCCTGCAAGGACATTTCACCCCAGACTGATAATGCTGAAGAGGAATATGACCATCAGCTGGATTAAAAACTATGCAAGGAGCTACAGAGACTTTTGAAACAGAGGAATCAGCAAAAACAAGTAAAACAAGGATTTTTATTGGGTGAAAGATGACGGGATCAGGGAAGCAAAGAGGCCGGTGTAACCCTGCCAGAAGTGGTCCCACAGCACTGTGGGCTCTGCCTGGGCCTGGGAGCACAGCACCCCCCCAGGTATCCCCAGCTGCTGCCTCAGCTCTCCGGTCACCTCCCGGAGGCTGTCGCCCACCCCTGGGCGGGCAGCCAGGCCACTCAGGTCTACTAGAGCAGGTGTGTGCAGGAAGAGGGTCCCACATGCCCAGATGGGGGGGGGGGGCCTGCACCCCCCCCATGACCTGTGGATGAGGGAAGCACTTGTTTGGGATTAGTAATACAAGGGGTTTTAGAAATCATAGAATCATAGAGTACAATGTTGTAAGGGACCTCAAGGATCATCGGGTCCAACCTCTCTTGGCAAAAACACGGTCTAGACAAGGTGGCCCAGCATCCTGTCCAGTTGAATCTTAAAAGTGTCCAATATTGGGGAATCCACCACTTCCCTGGGGAGATTATTCCAACATCTGATTGTTCTCATCGTGAAAAATATTCCTCTTGTGTCCAAATGGAAACTCCCCAGGAATAACTTGTACCCATTACCCCTCGTTTTTTCCATGTGACTCCTTGTGAAAAGGGAGTCTCCATCTTCTTTGCAGCCACCTTTTAAATACTGGAACGTGTTGATAAGTATTTATTTATGTGTATAACATTTTGCAACTGTCTGGTAATGTGCTATATCTGTTACATTGATTATATTGATCCTAAACTTATTGTTCATTGATTGTTGATTAATTATATGTTGATAATAAATCAGAAAACCACTTTGATCCTTGGATCTGTGTGAATTGGACATTTTTTCCCAGTGACAATGTTCAAGCTATCTGGCTTAAGACTAGCTTGCATGAATCATCCTAGCTGTGGAAGTATCTCAGCTGCATTGCAGATATTTCTAGTTGGAAGGACTAGAAATACAGTGTCACCAAAATTAAAATAAAACAAATATTTGAAATTTATGGTTATATTAATTTATATAAAATATGGCATATAGAGACCAAAGAGTGGAAATATGTATTATAGAGAATTTATTAATATTTATCTAAGATGATGTTGGTAATTTAATTTGTTTCTTCAGACAGAAGACATATAGATATCCCATAGTTACATTGCATTGCCCTATATGTCACACAAGAAGATGTACTTCCCCTCAATGAGGTTGGTATTTTGAAGACACTTAAGAATTATTGATGCAGAAATCCAATTCAGTCTAACAGACTTGTGCATTTGTATCTCCTTAAGTTTAAGAATTACAGAAATATATACACTGTGCTAAAGGACTGATTTTGTAAAAACATGCAATAGGAAATTCAAAGCAGATGGCTAAATTCATGCATCTCCTGTAGTTCAGCCCTTGAAGCCTACTGTGGATTCAACCTAATGAAGACTGTCAGTGTCACATTGTAATGCTACTCTTCTCTACTCTCTTATCATTGTTGTTTTTAACATTCTTATGACATATTAACACTTGTTCACTTGCCAGAATGTTCTTTTGAACTTTAAGATCCTGAATCTGGCATCCTGAAGAATGCAGTTTCACTGCAGCTTGTGGATACTACAGATGATGTAATGGAAAGAGAAGGGCAGAAAGAAAAGCTGTCATGTTTTTGTGCCTCCGTTAAAACACACTGCATTATTTACAATACTAACGTAATTTAGCTTGGAACATGATCAAAATTAAACTGTATGTTTTAAATAAAAACTTAGGTTTTGGTCATGTTCCAAACAAATCTGCATTAGTAGGGTGCTGTAAATACTGCAGTAAATTTTAAAGGAGGCACTAAAACATGATGGCTTGTTCTTCTCTGCGCTGAGCTGTGCTTCTCTCCTATAGCATCATGGTTTCTCCCAACCTCAAAGTCACAGTCTGGATGAGAATAATGACATTTCAAAAGAGTTAATTGATGACAAAAACACTGTTAACAATAATATCCAGGAAATGAACTATGAAAAGCTCTTTTGTTTTGGTTGAAATGTTGAATTCTAAAGGTGCAATCAGTAATGAATTGATGAGGAAGTGTTGCGACTTCTGAAAAAAGATCTCGCGGGTACCAATGTCATAGCACATTTCAGGGAAATGGGAGACATAGCCATTTTCTCCTTCTCTTTCTAACTGCTTTCGCTTCCTTTATTCCAGTAACAGTACCCTGCCTGTGCAGCAGATCTGGCCTTGTCATCTTTCCCTCACATTGCATATAAAGGAATCGGATTAATCAGGGAAAAAACCAAAAATTGTCAATGCTCTATTTTTTTTAATCTTTTTAGGGGTTTTTTTTTGTACAGGGTGTCAAGTGATTTCCATTGGAACTGATTGGAATTTTTTTGTCAAATTGTTGTTTTTGAAAGTGCCAATTTGTGAAATCACAGCAAAAGACCACATAAAATAAAACAGAGTGATATCAACATACATATGTATTTCCCAGTACAGCTTGAAGGCTGATGGTCAGGCAGCCACCTGGGTATACAAGTATTTCAATATGAATAGCTTACCTGCCTTATTCCTTCCTTTATCAGCTGGATAGACCTGGGCAGAGCTTTACTTTCTCTCCTCACTTTTGCACACCTTCTCTCTCCTCCTTTCTGTCCTTACCCATATGTTCCTCTGCACTTATTCTCCTGTTGTTTCATGTGAAAATCTTGGACAGCAGTTTGTTTCGTACTAATAAGGCCATGTACTGATGTTGGAAACATACTGATACTGACTTTTTCTCATCACCTTGGGCAAGAATAATTTGGAATAATGGTTTTAAGTATTTAACCTTCTGAAGATTGGTAAAATTTATAACTTAATCATTGAAAGGATGTTCCTGAATATAATTATTTTCATATCATCGTTAGAGAAGAGGCTTATATTATTTTTTCATCTCAGTTTAATATAAAACAATATCTTTTAAAACGTTACTATACAACCTTTATATTATACTTCTGAATTTAATGAAGTTGTGATTAAATTTATGGAAATTGTCAAATCTCGTGTCAAAATGTGAAAATATTGTAATATGAAGTCACAGGACTAAAGGCAATTTTATTATAACACTTTAAAAAATATTTATTTAATACTTCATACACAATGAAACCTCATATCTAGATGAGTCTTAAAATGTACAAAGTATGATGATATTTCACTTAGTGCTCTATAACATTTAAGTAATAGAAAACAAAACGAAACAAATCCATCCGTTAGTAAAACAGACTGTGCATTTACCAAAGCTATATCCTTTCCTATCCTTTCATTCCCTTCTCCTCTGGTGTCTCATAGTGTAAGTGCAAGAAAAATTGGTCTGGATGTAAGGCAATGAACATTAACAAGAGATTTGTTTTAGCTCACTTATCTCAAAACCCTCCAAATGCTGACATTTCCTCAATTTCAAGTGGTGTTCAGAGTTTTAGGTTAGCTTTATGAATTGCATTGAAAGGTTGGATAAAACCTGTTGTTAGTGGAAGGTCACATTTGTTTTTAAGCATTCAATGGTATTATAGTAGTTACAATTCATAGATAGTTTCAGAAGTAAATTGTTACGGTCAAAAGCAAATGGTATAGCCATTTCAGAAAAAGAAACAATTTCTTTTTGTACATAATCTGAGGGCCAGGCTCTTAACTTGACATAAATACAAGATCTTAAATAAAGGTGCAGAGATTAATTATATCTAATGGCCTAATCAAATTTATATTTGTGGGTTTTGGCAGTGACACAGGGCATTATAGCATGCCTGTGCAGCAGGCTGCACAGCTCTTAACACACAGAGTGAGCAGTTACCTGCTACCAATAAACCACCCTGATCTATGTAATCAAATGGTATAAATGGGATAAATAATGATAGGGCTACCTGAAATTATCTTCTACTCTGAAAATGGGTGTATTTCAATGAAATATTAATAACATTTTTTCTTTCTTTTTAAAATATGACCTACATATGACAAATGCTTCCATAGACTAAGGACTAATACTTCTATGCTAAGTACAAGAATGATTTACAAAAAAGAAAAAAAAAGTAAACCATGGGTAAAAACCCACCCACTGCAATTCATTTTAAGCAAAAGCAGTAGTGGGTAGTAAATTGTCACATGTAGATTTCTTTTAATCAGTAAGAACTGTTTTGTTCTGTTTAACATGGTATAGACAGAAAAAAATAAGGCAGTGACATGAAGAATGTGCATTGTAATGTCTTGTAGTACAGTTTTAACAAGTAGTACTTCAGTATTTTCCTTTATGCATACTTTGTGGTGAAACCAGAATCTTTTCTATGTCCAGTAAACAAACAAACAAACCCAAACCAGAAAGAAAACCAAAACCCCCAAACCAACACATTTTTTATTCTGTGCATAGTCTGTGGAGAACAGACTGCAATCTGGTCATAAAAGATGCAGCAGAACAGAGTAACTTCAGTGGCTAAAAAGAATTCCTTTAAACAAGATGAATTATTTTGATTTTAAGAACTCTGTTGGAAGCTAAAACAATAGACTCAGTAACTCAGTAGAGTTAAATACATTAAAATGACTGTCATTTACACAGAATTTTTACTCAAAGATGAAGGTTATTTTCCTCTCTGTCAGTTCCACTGCACCAGTCGAGGGGAGAGGCTGGCCCTGGTACCCATGGCAATTGCCAAACTGTGGTGAGGGGTGGCTGGCAGCGCCCACCAGTGTGGATGGAGGGAACCAGGTGCTGCTGGTTCTACTGTCTTCACAAAATTTATGTTCTAAAACCAGTCTTGTTTCCAAGAACTGTCTTTTCAGTTGAGACGTCTGTCCCCTCTGAACGTAGCTGACTATCTATGTACAAAAAGCAACTTATTTTTAATTTGACTGTCATTCTAGAGCTTTTATTCTTTAAATAAGTAGATTCTCTTGGTGATGTCCATGTCTGGATGGCAATACATGGGTTGATAAGGGTGTATTTTTGATTTTTCAGTACAAAAAGTGGTTATTTCACTGTTAAATTATGACATATTTTGCCAGTCTTGTTATGGACTGAAGTGAATAGTTGTCGATGTTATCAATTTTCCTGGGTATGAGGGAGATTCCTTTGTTTAAGGAGAAAAGACAAATTAAGAGTAAGAAAGAAAGCATGCATGTTTTAAAGTCGGTGGGTAATCTCAGCCAACTTCAGCTGTCTAAAAATTAGGCAGAGAGTCTCAATTGGTTTATTTTCCATGACAAGTTAATGGAGAGAACCTCTAGGCACTTCCTAAATATATATATATTTGCTGTCCTGGGATGGAATGACTCATCATCTGGAATCACCTATTTCCTCTCTTGTCTATGGAGACTAAACTACTAACTTAAATTAAACCAAATTTTGGATAGCCAGATAGTGAGATAAATCCCATCCTCTGAGTGAGAATATTAGCAGATATGCATCGATACATGAATGGCCACTCTATCTTAAAATTGTTTGTTATCAGTCAGGACTGTTTTGTACTTCCTTTGTGTTAGCTTAAACATTTCATTTCTAATAAAATGGATAATAAACATATATAAACTGCTACAATTTTTTTTTTTCATTTCATAGCACACATAACACCTATAGTTTTAAAGAAGGGTTTCCACATAATAGTCCTCCCATGAGTAAATTATTGAAAAATCCCTTGACATTCCAACATGAAAGTTTGACTCCAGCAGGTGGGATGATAGTAACTATCATATCAACACTGAAAATTCTATCAGGGCAAGAAAAAGTTATCAACATATGCAAATGTAGTGATTCAAAATTTTTCACTGGAGTAAAGCTATCCCTGCTCTGTATGATAAACCTCAAGAAGAAAGTTGTCTTGTTTATGCAATTGGAAGTTTTCCTCATGTGCACAAAAAATAATTCAGTAACAAGGGATTCCCTTTTGCTAACTTCTCTGAACATTTCTTTTAATTAAATTGGATACTGAAAAAAGGCTATTGTGACTAAAAACTAAAAATGATATAAGCAAACATAAACAAAAGCATAAATTTAGCACTAAAACTTGTGTGCTAAACAAGAGAGTGGTATGGGGTGACCTTGGCCCTAGACCAAATGCTGTGGACTGGCTTGCAGCCCCACTGATTAGGTCTGGTTATGTTTTTAGTGGACTAGTTGCATACACAGCATAGAAATTGCTCTGGGGTCTTCTCTGTGACCTCCACATATAATTTAAGTGGTTTAGACACATTTGCCTCTGCTTAAATTATATGAAGAAATGCAAAGTCTCTGTTGAAGTTTTTATAGTGTGAAATTACAGTGCATATAGTGTGCTCTGTGGAATGGTAGGAGAACAGGTGGAACATTTGGATGTGTAAATTCTGCTGTGTGAGCTGGAGGGAGCCAAACCTGGCCCAGCCTCGTGCTGTCTGCTCTTTGGGAGTGGTTCATGATGAAAATCTCCCAGACAATGTTTGTTTCATCACTGAGAGTGCAAGCTGAGGTGGTCTAAAACACAGCTAACAGTTCAGCAGCATGAACAGTCAAAAGCACAAGTTATTTATTGCCTTTTTGTCTTTAGCAGTGTAAACATACTCAGTTTAGTTCTCCTAAAGCTTAAAGAAACAAGCATTCATTGGTCCATGAAATTTCAGTTGGTTTCCATTTGGTGCTTGGGGCATCACCATCACAGTGAGAAAATGATACAGGTCTGAGCAAGTTCTTGATCCTTCCTCAGCATCCCACTTTTCTCCAGGAGTTCCCAGACAATGTCTATGTGTATTAAAAAAACCCAAACAAAACCAACAACATTTTCCCTGCAGGCTACACAACATCCTCACTTAAAGCAGATGTGAAAGCTCTTGTGTTTACACAGCATTTCTACAAAGCTTTGCTTAGAGGTTTGCCAAAACTAGCATTATAAGGCAGAACTATTACATAGAATTTTTAACAAGAATGTGATACTTAAATGGTCTACAATGAAGTTTAGAAGAATGTCTTTTACATAGCATTGTGCAACCTGTTGACATAAGCTGTAAACTGCTCTTGTTTGACATATATGGTTATGTCCAAAACTAAGTTTGGTTTATTTTAGTTCATATTTAGATCATTCAAAATGACAGCTACTGTTCAATTTTAAAAGAAACCTTGTCATTAAAAGTACATTGGCTTTGCTTAACACAAGCGAATTCCAAAAGATAAAGTAAATAACTTAAGCGGAAAAATATTCAGTCGTATGTGCCTACATTTAGAAGGTCTTAGATAAAATATTTTTTAGTTCTGCCTTCAAAATGACAGCTTCTTTTCAAGATATGATTCACGCTTGCAGGCAAACTGGACATTGTGTCTGGCAAAGGTGTACCTAAGATCTGGGTGTGTTGAAGGACTGTTCGTGTATCATAAAGAAACAAAACCCCAGACCTGAAATAAGACTTATTGTAGACGTATACTGATAGACATATACTGATAGACATATACTGATAAATAAAAGACCAACTGTTTTACTAACATAAACAGCAAACAGTTAATGTGTGCTAAAGTCCAGAGCGTGTTCTACCACATCACTCACTGAAGAAATGAGCGAGAGTGCAGCTAAGTCTGAAGGCTCTCACTGCTTTTTCTCTGATGACCCTTCCTGATTCACCTTTCTGCTACTTCTTAGGGCAGACAGAATATTGCTGTTTGTTCTTAAATATCTGTTACACCACAAACTTTTTATGACACCACAGTCCAACAAATGATTGTCCATCTTCAGCTGTTTCACCTTCTGTTCCTCTGAGGGAAGACAAGGCACATCTCAGCCTGAATTTCAGTTTCATCAACTAACTCTGAGGTTCTTATATCCAGTAATACCCATATGATAGCACTACAGACTCTATTTCCCCAGCTTTTCACTCCCCAAACACTGTGTGCCAGCAGTCAGAACCTCAAGTATGAGACCAGAATCTAATAGAGAATCAGCTGCTCCTCCCAAAATGAATGTGGAAGGATTTGTTTCAAAATATGGACAGATAAATTAAAACCATACATGTAGGCATATACTTGCATACACATGTATGCCTGATATTCAGTTTCTCATTACAATCACTGTTTAGGCAACTGAACTGAGATCCTGATCAACACAGTTAATGGAGTCTAGAGACTGCTTCATCTAACCAGCCAGTCAAAGCACAATTTAACAGTGTACAATACCAACAGGTATTCAAGACATCTTCATGGATCTGGCAGCTATGCCATGGATCTATGTATGAACCTATGCCTCAGACTATAGATAACCCCAGGATGTCTCACATGTCACTAGATGTTTATGTTTAGGTAGCAGGATCAAGTCTTATTTCAGAGTGAGCTTTAGATTCTGCTTTCAACTGAGTTAAGTAAGCCCCCAGCTTCCATTGCCTGCAGACTCTGTATTTAGTGACAATATTGAGTCTCAGTACTGATTTTTGTGGACTACAGTGGGACTCCAGATATGTAACATGCAGGTTGATGTCTTACCCAGACATTTTAGGTGTCTTAACAAACAAATGGAAAGCCTCAGGGAATATTTGCCACCTGGGAATCATTGAGAAATAATATCAGCAGGATTAAAGAAGACAGAGACAGAGAACGACCCCCCCCACAATCCAGGAGGAGATAGTCAGTGACCTACTGCATCACACAGACATACACAAGTCTATGGGACCAGATGGGATACACCTGAGGGTGCTGAAGGAGCTGGCTGGGGTGCTCGCCAAGCCGCTTTCCATCATTTACCAGCAGTCCTGGCTGACCGGGGAGGTCCCAACAGATTGGAAATTGGCCAATGTGATGCCCATCTATAAGAAGGGTAGAAGGATGATCCGGGAAATTACAGGCCAGTCGGCTTCACTTCGGTGCCCAGGAAGCTGATGGAGCAGCTCATCCTGAGTAACATCACACAACATGTGTGGGACAACCAGATGATCAGGCCCAGTCAGCATGGGTTTATGAAAGGCAGGTCCTGCTTGACAAACCTGATCTCCTTCTACGACAGGGCGACCTGCTTACTGGATGAGGGAAAGGCTGTGGATGTTATCTACCTTGACTTTAGTAAGGCCTTTGACACCGTTTCCCACAGCATTCTCCTGGAGAAACTGGTTGCTCGTGGCTTGGCTGTTCGCACACTTTGCTGGGTAAAAAACACTGGGGCTGGACGGCCGGACCCAAAGAGTTGTGGTGAATGGAGTTAAATCCAGTTGGCAGCTGGTCACGAGTGGTGTCCCCCAGGGCTCAGTTTTGGGGCCACTCCTGTTTAACGTCTTTATTGATGATCTAGATGAGGGGATCGAGTGCACCCTCAGTAAGTTTGCAGATGACACCAAGTTGGGTGGGAGTGTTGATCTGCTCGAGGGTAGGGAGGCTCTGCAGAGAGATCTGGACAGGCTGGAGCGATGGGCTAAGGCCAACTGTAGGAGTTTCAATAAGGCCAAATGTCGGGTGCTGCACTTCAGCCACAACAACCCCCAGCAGTGCTACAGGCTTGGGGAGGAGTGGCTGGAGAGCTGCCAGTCAGAGAGGGACCTGGGGATGTTGATTGACAGATGGCTGAACATGAGCCAGAAGTGGGCCCAGGTGGCCAAGAAGGCCAATGGCATCCTGGTTTGTATCAGAAATAGTGTGGCCAGCAGGGACAGGGCAGTGATCTTACCCCTGTACTCGGCACTGGTGAGGCCGCACCTCGATTCCTGTGTTCAGTTTTGGGCCCCTCACTACAAAAAGGACATTGAGTTACTTGAGCGTGTCCAGAGAAGGGCAACGAAGCTGGTGAAGGGTCTGGAGCACATGTCGTACGAGGAGCGGCTGAGGGAACTGGGGGTGTTTAGTCTGGAGAAGAGGACGCTGAGGAGAGACCTCATCGCCCTCTACAACTACCTGAAAGGAGGTTGCAGAGAACTGGGGATGAGTCTCTTTAACCAAGTAACAAGTGATAGGACAAGAGGGAATGGCCTCAAGTTGCATCAGGGAAGGTTTAGACTGGATATTAGGAAGTATTTCTTTTCAGAACGGGTAGTTAGGCGTTGGAATGGGCTGCCCAGGGAGGTGGTGGAGTCCCCATCCCTGGAGGTGTTTAAGGGTAGGGCTGACATGGTGCTTAGGGATATGGTGTAGTTGGGATCTGTCAGTGTTGGGTTAATGGTTGGACTAGATGATCTTCAAGGTCCTTTCCAACCTAGATGATTCTGTGATTCTGTGAAGATATTCAGATCTTTTCCAGTATGTTATTGGTCCTAATAAATCAGAGTTACTAATAGTATTAAAAGTAATACTGCTCTGCCAGAGAGATAAGACTCACAGCATGGTTAAGACTGCTGATATGATACCGATTATGTATATACACATATATATAAAAGATATTTATATATACATACATACATTTATGTATTTATGTTTGATTAAATGTGTCAGAGTTTCCACCAGGTGATTAAGATATAATAGATGATTCTAAGAAAAGTACCTCCATGACATGTCAAACACTGTATACCAAAAAATCATCACGAATACTTAAAGCTTTTTATTCATCCATTAGACATCTAAATTTATCTCCCCATAAAAGGAGAATCCAACACCAGTTTACAATCACATTAATAAACACTTCAGACCTGGGAAGAGCAGTGGAATGGCAATATTGCTATTCTGTAGGTCATGAGTACAGTTAGACTAACACAGTTGTCTATCTCTAGTCAAAATATACTGCTTCAAAGAACAGAAAAAATTTTCTTCAGTACAGAAGACAAGTTGAGAACATGTAAGGGGGACATTTGTCAAAGGTAAATCATTTGGACTATCCATGACAGGATTTATTTGATACAAATATCAATTATATGAATTGCATGTCACACCCACTAAAACATTAAAATAATATGTAGCTATCAGATTTCATTAACTCCTACAAGATTTTGGATTAGTGTACAGAGATCAAACTTCTAGCCATATGCTCTGGGCACAAGATAGAAAGCTAGTGTGAGCACAGGTTGACCTTAAATTATTTTTCTGCTCTTTTACATTCTTGAATTTTTTGAGAGCAGCAAATTAAGCAGTTTAAATATCAAATTATAATTCCAATAAGAAAGTGGTGGCAATGAAATGAAATGGGAGAAAATATTTTTTCTTAGCCATTCATCAAAGTTGCTAGTGTTTGCTCAGGAGCAAGCTTTAGTAAAACATTATTTTATATTTTATTTCTGCTTAAATTGTATTTTCCATAGAAATATTATTTTTCATAAAATGTTGATTGAGAAAGTCCAGAATGAAATTTTGATAAAAATTGTTATAAAATTTCCTTAAACACACAAATAATCCAACAATCAGGACACAGGTGGAAATGTGGCACAGGTTATTCCATATCCTTTTTTTCAAGCATTCCGAATAAGAGGCATGGGATGATCAACTCTTGTCTTTCCTGGCTTAATTTACTAGATTATATAAAGAATTATATATTAAGAAAGGGACAGAAAACCAACTGTTGAATTCCCTAACCATCAAGCTGAGTGATCACATGCCTGCAAGAATAAATAAGACTTTTCTATCTTGGAAAGTACAACAGACATCTATGAAATAACTTGTGATATAGAGAAGTGGTATGGGGAATGATTTTGTAATTTTCTTCAGAATGTAAGCTCTTTCACATGTGTACAAATAATATGGCAACAAAAAGTCTAAGGTCAATCAAAAGAGATTTCATAGCCCTGGGAAGTGTGCTAAAAAATTCAGGAGCACAGGTAGTGTTTTCTTCAATCCTCCCAGTAATGGCGGAAGACTTTGGAAGAAACAGATGAGCCCAGGATATCAATACCTGGCTCCAGGACTGCTCTCTGTGCCAAAACTTTGGGGTTTTAAATCATGGAAGAGCCTTTGAGACACAAGATATGTTGGGGTCTGACAAGATCCACCTGTCCTGATGGGGAGAATGTGTCTTTTTGTGTAAACTGGCAGGGCTGATCAAGAGATCTTTAAAGTCAAATCGATGGAGGAAGAGGATACCAACAGGATTGCAGTATGTAAGCCAAGGGTCGGCATGGCATTGCCAGAGGTTGGCAATCCTAGTGGGAACATTTACACTGCTCATGGGAGCATGGAAGGCTCAGGAGCGTGTCTGAAATGCTTATACACCAATGCACTCAGTCTGAGAAACAAACAGGATGAACCGGAAACGTTGGTCAGTTCCCAGAGCTATGATATTGTTGGTATTATTGAGATTTGGTGGAAGGAGTCCCACAGCTAGAATGCTGGGATGGAGAGCTACAGGCTGTTCAGGAGGGGTAGGCAGGGCAGGTGAGGTGGAGGTATCACACTATATGTTAGGGAGAGGTTTGATTGTACAGTCCTTACAATTAGTAATGATGTGGCTGAGAGTCTCTGGGTGAGGATTAGGGGGATGGAAAACAACGAAGATGTTGTAGTGGGTGTCTACTACCCATCGCCCAGCCAGGATGTAAGCACCAATGAGTTATTCTATAGGCAATTAGGAGAAATTTCAGGATCAGTAGGCCTCGTTCTTATGGGAGATTTCAACTTCCCAGACATCAGCTGGGAATATCATACTGTTGAGACAAGCAGGTCTTGGAAATTCTTGAAGTCTGTAGGAGATAACTTCTTGTCACAGGTACTCAGTGAGCCAACTAGGCAGATGCCCTCCTGGACTTGCTATTTGTGAATAGAGAAGGACTCATGGGGAATGTGATGGTAGGTAACTGTTTTGGCCGCAGTGATCATTAAGTGGTTGAGTTTAAAATTTTCAGTGTAATGAGAAAAAAGGACAGCAAAGTTGATACCCTGGACTTCTGGAAAGCAAACTTTATGCTATTGAGGGAGCTACTTAGCAGAGTACCCTGGGCATCTGCTTTTGAGGGTTTAGGAGTACATGAGTGCTGGTCAGTCTTTAAGAATGACCTTTTAGAAGCACAAGAGCAGGCAATTCCAGTGTGTCCTAAGTCAAGCAAGCGGGGCAGGAGACCAGCTTGGCTGAACAGGGAACAGCTTGTAGAGCTCAAGAGGAAAAGAAATTGCACGATCTCTGGAAACCAGGTCAGTCATTCACAGGAAGATTACAGAGCCGTGGTTTGTATATATAGGGAGACAACACAAAAGACCAAAGCCTAGTTAGAGTTGAAACTGGCCAGTGTTGTGTCCAATAACAAGAAGAGCTTTTTAAAGTATGTTAATAGCAAGAAAACACTGGATCAGTATTTGTTGAATATAGTCAACTGACTGATAGGGATGAAAAAATGCTTTTTTGCCTCTGAGTCGGATGACAATGAGTGTAGGAGCAGTGAATTTCCATTTGTGAGCACTGTAATTGTAAGGGACTGGCTGTATCAGCTGAATGTTTACGAGTACATGGGGTCTGAAGGGACTCATCCCAGAGTACTGAAGGAGCTAGCAGATGTTATGGCAGGACCCCTCTTGATCACCTACTAAATGTCTTGGGAGTTTGAGGAGGTCCCTGTTGACTGGAAGCTAGATAATGTTATTCCAATCTACAAAAAGGGTGTGAGGGAAGACCCAGGAAACTACAGACCTGTTAGTCTAACCTCAGTTCCTGGAAAAATTATGGAGAAATCATACTGGGTATTATTGAAAGGCATTTAAAGAATAATGCAAAAGGAAGGTCCTGTTTAACTAATTTAATACTCTTCTATAAGCTCACCCGCTTAGTGGATGAAGGGAAGGCAGTGAATTTGATATTGTCCCTCACAACATCCTTCTGGACAAGTTCTCCAACTGTGGGATGAGATGCCCCAAGCCTGTCAGTGTTTAAGAGTCATTTGGACAATACCCTTAACAACATGCTTTAACTTGGTCAGACCAGAATTGCTCAGGCAGTTGGACTAGATGATCATTGTAGGTCCCTTCCAACTGAAATTTCTTTTTTCTTTTCTTTTCTTTTCTTTTCTTTTCTTTTCTTTTCTTTTCTTTTCTTTTCTTTTCTTTTCTTTTCTTTTCTTTTCTTTTCTTTTCTTTTCTTTTCTTTTCTTTTCTTTTCTTTTCTTTTCTTTTCTTTTCTTTTCTTTTCTTTTCTTTTCTTTCCTTTCCTTTCTTTTCTTTTCTTTTCTTTTCTTTTCTTTTCTTTTCTTTTCTTTTCTTTTCTTTTCTTTTCTTTTCTTTTCTTTTCTTTTCTTTTCTTTTCTTTTCTTTTCTTTTCTTTTCTTTTCTTTTCTTTTCTTTTCTTTTCTTTTCTTTTTTCTTTTCTTTTCTTTTCTTTTCTTTTCTTTTCTTTTCTTTTCTTTTCTTTTCTTTTCTTTTCTTTTCTTTTCTTTTCTTTTCTTTTCTTTTCTTTTCTTTTCTTTTCTTTTCTTTTCTTTTCTTTTCTTTCCTTTCCTTTTCTTTCCTTTCCTTTTCTTTTCTTTTCTTTCCTTTTCTTTTCTTTTCTTTCCTTTTCTTTCCTTTCCTTTCTTTTCTTTTCTTTTCTTTTCTTTTCTTTTCTTTTCTTTTCTTTTCTTTTCTTTTCTTTTCTTTTCTTTTCTTTTCTTTTCTTTTCTTTTCTTTTCTTTTCTTTTCTTTTCTTTTCTTTTCTTTTCTTTTCTTTTCTTTTCTTTTCTTTTCTTTTCTTTTCTTTTCTTTCCTTTCCTTTCCTTTCCTTTCTTTTCCTTTCCTTTCCTTTCCTTTCTTTTCTTTTCTTTTCTTTTCTTTTCTTTTCTTTTCTTTTCTTTTCTTTTCTTTTCTTTTCTTTTCTTTTCTTTTCTTTTCTTTTCTTTTCTTTTCTTTTCTTTTCTTTTCTTTTCTTTTCTTTTCTTTTCTTTTCTTTTCTTTTCTTTTCTTTTCTTTTCTTTCTATCTCTATTTCTATCTCTATTCTATACTCAATTAAATACTTAAGTAGCAGATTTAAAACAAAGGAAAATAGAACGCATTTTGATACAATTCTTAATGAAACCATGAAGCTATTTTCCAAAAGATCTTTTTGATACCAACAGTATAAATTGATTCAAAAAAGTTTTAGACATACCCAATGAAGAGCATGTCTTGATCACTATGAAGCGTGGTTGTCTGACTGCAATTTTGAGGTCACAAAACTTGGCTAGTGAGCAGACGGTACACCAGGGGAAGTCTTAAGCCACACCTGGCCTTGCTTTTATGCTTGTCTTAAACATATGATACAGATTAAGTCAGACACACAATACTGAGCTAGATGGAGCTTTGTTTTGATTTGTTGTGGAACTTCTGTAACATAAACTATTGAATAATTCTCCCTAAAAGATATAATTTTATGTTCCTAGTCTATTTGCTGCATTTGAATCTATAATGTAAATTACTGAATAACTCCTGAAATTATTGATTATAAGAATAACTGTTTCAGAGGTATGCTATATATGGCCTTAGTATATAGGACTACATAAAGGATAGTTCCTGTCTTTTTCTTTTCTTTTCCTCTACTCTCTCCCAGTAACCCTTCCCCTTGCCTTCCTTGAATAACTTTAATATTAATTGAAGAGAAAGAAATTATTTCAAGTCTCCTCCTCAGTGTAACACAAGATTTTCATAAAAATGCTGCTGACCAAGTGCTACAGGGAGACACAGATTTTAATGAGTTATTAGAGCAGACAGGATTCATAAGATATTTCTCAAAAGTGGATCACCTGCAGACAATGAATAATATATTTGGAAAGACTGCCAAGACTAATAAAAACCAGATGACCAAAATGGAGAAAATCATGGTGAATTATCTTGAAGACTACAAAAAAGTAGGAGTGTTTGATGCCTGCCATGTCGTAAAATAGCGCATGGTATACATAGATACAGGTATATTACAGTAACAGGTCAAAGGAATATGTTCCTGTTCATCGCATATAATAAGGACTTGTTTCCCGGTGCAACTTCAACACTGAAGTTACTTTGCTTCATACAAAAAAAGTGAGGGCAAAGCATCACCAGCCCTGGAATTTGATGTCCTAATTTTTTTTGTATCACATGACAAAACTGGCTGCTCGAGGCTTGGCTGTTCGCACACTTTGCTGGGTAAAAAACTGGCTGGATGGCTGGGCCCAAAGAGTTGTGGTGAACGGAGTTAAATCCAGTTGGCGGCTGGTCACGAGTGGTGTCCCCCAGGGCTCGGTTTTGGGGCCACTCCTGTTTAACATCTTTATTGATGATCTAGATGAGGGGATTGAGTGCACCCTCAGTAAGTTTGCAGATGACACCAAGTTGGGTGGGAGTGTTGATCTGCTCGAGGGTAGGGAGGCTCTGCAGAGAGATCTGGACAGGCTGGAGCGATGGGCTAAGGCCAACTGTAGGAGTTTCAATAAGGCCAAATGTCGGGTGCTGCACTTCAGCCACAACAACCCCCAGCAGTGCTACAGGCTTGGGGAGGAGTGGCTGGAGAGCTGCCAGTCAGAGAGGGACCTGGGGATGTTGATTGACAGCCAGCTGAACATGAGCCAGCAGTGTGCCCAGGTGGCCAAGAAGGCCAATGTTATCCTGGCTTGTATCAGAAATAGTGTGGCCAGCAGGGACAGGGCAGTGATCTTACCCCTGTACTCAGCACTGGTGAGGCCACACCTCGATTCCTGTGTTCAATTTTGGGCCCCTCACTACAAAAAGGACATTGAATTACTCGAGCGTGTCCAGAGAAGGGCAACAAAGCAGGTGAAGGTTCTGGAGCACATGTCATGTGAGGAGCGGCTGAGGGAACTGGGGGTGTTTAGTCTGGAGAAGAGGAGGCTGAGGGGAGACCTCATCACCCTCTACAACTACCTGAAAGGAGGTTGCAGAGAACTGGGGATGAGTCTCTTTAACCAAGTAACAAGTGATAGGACAAGAGGTAATGGCCTCAAGTTGCACCAGGGAAGGTTTAGACTAGATATTAGGAAGTATTTCTTTTCAGAACGGGTTGTTAGGCGTTGGAATGGGCTGCCCAGGGAGGTGGTGGAGTCCCTATCCCTGGAGGTGTTTAAGAGTAGGGCTGACATGGTGCTTAGGGATATGGTGTAGTTGGGATCTGTCAGTGTTAGGTTAATGGTTGGACTAGATGATCTTCAAGGTCCTTTCCAACCTAGATGATTCTGTGATTCTGTGACCATATTAATAACTCACTCAGTGGATCTAATGTCTTTAATATCCCTGATTCTTGAGAAATAAGATCTTCCACTGACACTGACATTTTTTGTAATATTGGAACATCAGTCAGAACTGGAACATCTACTAGTCATCGAAAAGAAAATTGAATTTTTATAAATCAGTAACATTTTATGGCACATAACCAGACACTGAAAGTTATTACTATCATTGTGTCAACATTATAAATAATAATTATACTGCTTGGTCCTTGATGTGTTAAAAATCTAGAGAAATATGATGGTCTTGATTTTTCAAGCAAGGGTCAATTCTCTTGTAGTAAAATATTCCCTGCTACTGGAAAGCTTGTAATAATTGACATCAGTAACACTGACATCAGCAGGGAATTTACCCAAGGATCCCGGGGTTCATCTCCTAGTCACAGTTCAGTGACTTCTTGAAGTGACTAACACAGTTTAAGGACCTTTCACTTTAGAGTTTTTACATTTCAGAAAAGATTTATTTTATTTTTAAAGTGATAGTTTCATTGTTATTGATAAATTGCTTTTCTATAGACTTCAGTAGAACAAATCACATGAAGAAGGTCTTAAAAGTGATGGTGACTTAATTGGAAGTGACTAGTCCCTCAACAGAAAATAGGAACTAATTCCCTGCCCATTGCTATCTTTATTGAATACAAAGTAATAACTTGCACATTAAGTGTTTCTGCACACTATCTGACTTAGTTTGATCATCACTCAACTTTCCTCATGTCCATGTATTTAAAATTTTCCATCATGTAAGAATATACCTGTGCTGCACAATACAGTGGGGACAGATGAGGTATTTCTAAATCATTCATACTGAGTACCAGAAACTGTGTAAACATATTAGCTAGTCAATGCTTTAATAAGTTTTTTTCAAGAATTCAGAATAAGTGAATAAATACACTCTGGTTTATTATTTTTTGGATTATGTGATCAATTAGGTTTTATGAAGTCAAGATTATCTACCATGTATCAATAATTCAAGTACTGCTAAATAAATGAGACAATGAGGTTTGAATATCTGGCCTAAAATGTAATATGAACTAGATATCAAATTTTATTATTTTTGTTGACCAAGAGACCTGGGAAAAAGTCTTCCTTTTTTTTACTAGCCTCCAAAAGCAGATGAAAGAGTTAAAAATAAATTTGTATAAAACAGGCAATTTCTTTGAGATTTGCAAATCCAGTTCTGCACAGCCAACAGATTTAGATATGTAAGATTAAATTTCAATAGGCCTTGTATTTTGGGGTGTTACCCATCCCAAATCAGTCATGCAAGCTTTTCTGATGACAAAGTATTAAACACTTGGTTTAAAATTCACATCATTAGAAACATATGCTGCAATCAGACATTTCCTGTTCATGAAAATACATATAATTAAAGAGAGAAAAATGTATTTGTCAGCTGCCAGATGTGCGATTTGCTTATACAGTACATACTGTAGACAGGGTGAGAAAGATAAGACATGTTATTTTGTCCTTTTACAAACTCATTTTTAAGAGTTTTGAAAACAGTTGTCTTCATAATGATAATCATCTCAGAGCTGCAGGAATATACAGTTCTCTATCCTCTAGTGGCTTACCTTATTATAATTTGAGTGCTATGCAAAATCATTTTGCAGCTATTTTGCAAAGCAGTTGCATGAGGGATTGTAGCCATGAAGGACTGCGGATGGCACAGGCCCTTCACAAAAGAGAAATGTCACTGCAGACTAGATAGGCACAAAGGAAGAGTAGTATATGCAGCAACATCAGAAACAGAGAACTTGTCCGTATTGTCAGAAGCAAAGTGAACTTTTCTTACTAGAAAAGGAGGTCAGATGTGAGATATAACTGGGATCTTTTAAAATGTTACCTCTCACTGGTCCAAAATGCAAAGTGTTTGGGCCCTCCTGATTTTGTTTTGACAGTGACTGTATCTCATAAGCTTTCAGTTTGGAAATCTAAGCTCCTTCATCCTCCTAAATTTCAACCGTTTTCCAAGCTTTGTGGTGTTTTCACAGCACCTTGCTTACCTTCCCGTCTCTGTGTTCATAGGTTTCATATTAATTTTAGGCTTTAAATTCATAATTCCTTGAAGGATACAGTTGCTGCCTCTATGTGTTTTCTTTGCATCTTCGGTAAAGACTTTAGTGAGATAATGTGAGAGACCAACCTCAATTATTAATTTGCAGTCTGAAAGAACTTCATACTGTCTTCCATCTCCTTGTAGTCTTTGATCATCAGGCTGAGTGTAGAAAACCACTATCAGCAGTTAACATAGATGTCCTATTACATCCACATTTAGTCACACGCTACCATTTTCTCCCTACATGGCAGCCCAGAGGTGAAATACATAGTTAAAAAGGAAACACTTCAGTGTTTGGAGACATTCAACCTTCTCAGAACTTGAAACAACTCCCATAAAAGGACATTTGAAGTTTGAATACCCACCTAGATATTTAAATATGCACATCAGTGTCTCAACTGAGCAGAAGCGGGTTTAAGCTTTGTTTCATAAAAGAAGCAGTTCTTTACCCTAGGAATCCAAAAGCTGTGGGGAACATGATTCATTTCATGCTGATGAGGATCAACTATGATAAAACAGAATTTTATCACATTCTAGACACAAAAAAAAACCCAAAAAAACAAGGAAAGGGTTTTTGCCTGCCTTTCTTGAAAAACAAGTTTTCTCTGTTAAAGTTTTTCTTTATAAATAGTTTCTCCACAAAATTATGTGTGTTTAAAAACATGGGCCTATAATGGAAAAGCACATTCAGATGTAATTTCAATGCTAGATTCCTAAATAAGAATTCACACAGGAGAGAGTCCAACTCTTCTGTGGTTCAACCTTTTGGGAAGACAATAACTACAAAAAAATAATCCTAACAAAATGCAATTTCTTGATGACAAGAATTTGTTGAAGACAGCTGGGTGGTGGGGTCAAAACACTAGAGGGAAGGGATGGGCCATCCAAAGGGACCCTGACAGGCTTGAGAGGTGGGCCTGTGCAAACCTCATGAAGTTCAGCAAGACCAAATGCAAGGTCCTGCACATGGGTCAAGGCAATCCCATGCACAAATACAGACTGGGTGGATTGACAGGCTGAGTGGATTGAGAGAAGCCCTGTGGAGAAGGACGTGGGAGTATTAGTGGATGGAAAACTGACTATGAGCCAGCAATTTGCACCTGCAGCCCAGGAAGACAACTGTATCCTGGACTGCATCAAGAGATACATGGCCAACAGGTCAAGGGATGTGATTCTCCCCCTCTGCTCCACTCTCCTGAGACCCCACCTGCAGTATTGTGTCCATCTCTGGGGTGCCCAACATAAGAAGGACATGGATCTGCTCAAGTAGGTCCAGAGGAGGCCACAAAGAAGATCAGGGGGCTGGAGCACCTTTGCTGTGAGGACAGACTGAGAATTGGGCTTGTTCAGCCTAGAGAAGAGAAGGCTCCAGGGAGATCTTATAGTACTCTTCTAGTACTTGAAGGGAGCCCACAAGAAAGAATGGGATGGACTCTTTATCAGGGACTGTAGTGACAGGATGAGGGCTTGTGGTTTTAAACTGAAAGAGGGTAGATTTAGATTACATGTAAGAAAGCAACACTATACTGAGAGGGAGGTGAAACCGTGGAACAGGCTGCCCAGAGAAGTTGTGGCTGCCCCCTCCCTGGCAGTGTTCAAGGCCAGGTTGGACAGGGCTTTGAGCAACCTGGTCTAGTGGAAGGTGTCCCTGCCCATGGCAGGGGGTTGGAACCAGATGATCTCTAAGGTCCATTCCAACCCAAATTGATTCTACAATTCAATGATTTAAATTTGGTGATGGAGAAATAACCTCTTGATGGTCTGTGTTAATTTGGGAGCAACATCTGAAAGCCATTGGAAACCATTTGAACTGCTAAAGAAATGCTCTCTCCCTCCTTCACCCTAATATTATTTTGATTGGAGTAGGCTGTGGATTTGCAGCTGTCTGGGGGTAAAGCCATTGTGTTGTGACTATGTAGTAAATAGATTGGTTTACCTGCAGTGCTTACCTGCAATGTTTACCATCTGTGCTCCAGTGAGATAATTTCCTCATTTGCTAAACTGAGATGATTTTCCACAGAGTTGATACATTGTATACTATAAATTGATTTGTCTCTTGGTGGAAGAAAAAAATTGAAACACTACAAACAACAGGTGGGATTTCCAGAACTTGCCTTAAAGCACAGATCTGTGGTTTTAAAAGAGTCCTAGAAATGAGGAGTGGGATCACAACACTCATTGATTTCCTTAGACAGAAGAGCCAAAAATGTGTTTGACTGACCTTTTTTCTTTCCCAAAAATAAAACCTCTTCCACCCACTCCTCACCCAAATATCATGTTGAACCAAGTAAGACTTTTTGGTTTGAATATATGTATATATAAACTATGAGGATATCTGTGGGGGAAAATATATCATGTGGCATCCATCAGCCCAAGAGAAGCAAGGCCACTGCAGCTCCCTGTCCCCAGATCCAAACAGTAGGGAGGCTGAAGATATTTTCCCAGTAGACACATGCACACAGAGCACACATATACACCACATATATACATATACACATGGCTGGCCACACAGATCACAGGAAGACACTCAGATGACTCACACAAACACAGACAGCACCAGTGGCCTCATTCTGCTCTCCTCTCTGGCTGAGCAGGATGGAGATCCATTAGTGGGAATACATGCATCTATGTATAAAGTGGATGAGCATCTGAACTCACACAGACTGTCATGTGGATGTCCCAGACCTGTTGCTGGCACCTCACATGTGCACACACACAAAGCTCATCCAAACTCCCCCAGTCCCCACAGTCGATGTCCCTGTGCTCTCACCCTTAGCAATACACAGGTACTCTCACACCCTTATGGACTCACTCATCCCCCTGGCTCCAAGGGCCACTTGACTGACTCATTGGCTTCATCTTTGATGGCGATCACACCTGCATTCACTCCAGTTGCTGCACCACAGACACACAGGCCTTCTGGTCCATGGTCTGCCTCCAGTTGCTTCACTCAACTCCCATATACACACAGGCACTCTGAACAGAGAGCCCTCACTCAGGAAAAGGAAAAGGTTAGAGAGGAATTTAATAAGAGGATAGGCACAAGGCATAGCCAGATAAGTGCACTGACCAGCTAACTATTTACATATGGCTGGCCCTTTCTATGTCTTTACCCTTCTATTTCCCATAATTGCTCCTCCTTAAATCACCTAAAATCCCTCCCTTTTCTCACCTTTGGTTCCTCCCCTAAGTTCCCCATAATAAATCCTGTGCAATCTCAAAATGCTCCTCTGCAGCATCCCATCATGTGTACCACCCCCAGGCTCTAAATCCAGTTTAGAGCCAAAGGTGATCTGGAGAGCTGCTCTTAATGACTCATGGCGATGAGTTTCACACCTGGAAAACCATGGTGATGGGTTTCACATCCTGGGGCTTGAGGCCCCCCTGGGGCAGCCTTGGAAGGGGCCCAGACAAGGTGTTTGCTTCTCCAGAGTCCTTAATTTGCATTCCCGCCTTCCATTGTGCCATGTGATGGGCCTGGGAATATCCTAGGACATTTGGGTTTGGGCTACCCCCCAACCTCCATTGTCTCTCTGTGCTCCTTTGTATATGTAGTCAGATGAGCTTTTATCACAAAGTCTAACTGTCTTCCTTTGGCTCAAGTGACCCTGCTTCTTTGCCAGGACAATTGGCCTCCTTTCCTGTCTTTGGGAATTTGAACCTAATTTCTGAATTTTCAAAACTTCTTTTCCAAGTACTGGTATTTTGTTTTGTTTTGTTTTGTTGTGTGAGGGGGTTTTGTTTTTTTGTTTGGTAGATTGGTTTTTTTTCCCCCCTCAGATATTTTGGTGCTAGCAAACTCCGGAACAGTCAGCAATTGTGTTTATTCATTTCCACTACTTTTTTATCTCTCATTGATTTTTCAGCCAAACTAATTTCATAAATTTAACATGAAATCATGAAGATTTTGGGCTGCTCCAGAATTCCCTCTTTCATGGAATCATTTATTCATTGAGAAAACAAACAAATAAATCCTGCCAAGTTTTATTTAGCATTGTAAACCTGTCTAGCTTTTTTGGCAAACTTATGACAGGATTTAAAAAAATTATCTGCACTCTTATGTTCATTGTATATCTAGCTAGCTTTTACAGGAGTTAGACTTTGGGGTTTTGATGAAGGTAAAATTATATTTTTCTTGTTAATCGATGTTATGGAGTGAAACCATAACTAGCCAAAATATTATCATATCATAGTACAAGGTCTGCCAGCCCTATTCCTTCTCTTATTAGTTAAGAAAAATGTTCTTTAATGTTATGAAAAATTTTTGAATGACTCTGAAGTGGAAGATTATGCCCATAATCACTCCAAATTCCAGAAAAGCATTTAATTATATGCAAGACTCCATTTGTTTTCAGAAAGGTTAGCATTAACCTAACTTCATCATAACATTAAGTGCACCATTAAATCATGCACATATTTTACATTAGACATGCTTAAATGTTAAACTGTATAGAAATGAGAAGCTGGAACAAAGTCTTAACTTTGTAGTTTTAATTATCTTATACAGTCAGTGCAGATTTGGGAAGTGGGGTACATAACTTTAAGTAGTTGTGATTTAATTAACCTTTCACATACAGTTTATTTTAATGTGAACAATTCTGCTTAATTAAGATACTGCTTGGTAAATTTCTGCAGGAAGATTTTGCTAGCAATAAGATAGCAATGGCATGCAAATATTTTTAAGTAAATGAAACATCAAGATATGATTCAGTCACATGACAAAAGTGTTAAAATTTAAATATTTAAATTTCTTATTTGCAGAGTTTCAGTATGCTTGTGTGAAGGATTAATGGGTAAAAGAATTTACAACTAGTACTTTAAGATAAACCTAATCAATCTTCACAGATTACGGTAAAATAAAATATTAATCTATATTAAATAACACATGAAAATATTTTGAAATATCTATTTTTTTCTGGTCTCTCCTCATGCATAAATACAAAAATGACAGCATGCAATAAAATAAGTCTATTTTTATTTATGTTTAGTAATTAGGTGGTTACTTATCTTTATTTCAGTTTAAAATATGTTTAAAACAAGTTCAAAACAAATCAATATTTGATCTCATACTGAAGGACATTCTTTGTAATAACTGAAAGAAATTTCACAACATATGAAGGAAGGGGGCATTAAAAAGATCATGTTGTGTGTGTATGGTAAAGAACACATTTATCCTCTTAAAGTCTTACAGTTCTTATGCTTACCCTCATTTCTGGTGAGGAACTCTCATAACTCCCAAGGAATTAACCAAAGAAAACAAAGTTCAGAATACACAGGGTATCAGTGCCCACTTGTTAGTCAGATCTGGAACTAAAGACTAATATTTCAAGTTTACTCTAAAGCTGTGTTTCAGAATTGGACTGGAAATGTATTATAAATTATTTTTAATAGCATAATGTTGTTAAAGTCTCTTTTCAATGTAAAACCAATGAAGGAAAATGTCTTTTGAAATCAGAACATATATAACTGAATTCAAAAACCATTAGAAGGAAAAAGTTGAAAATCTTCTGATATTTGTGGTTTTGCTGGATTGTCTTCTGTTTTTATCCAAGCATAGTGACCTGCATTTATTCTGAGGTGCTACTGTGTGAATTTATCAACTGTGGTTATGGAAAAATATCAAGAAGAGCTATGCAAGAGCACAGGAGGCTGTGATAGCCATGAATCTCAGGATCTACCAGAATGAACAGAATAACACCTGCAAAATAAATTTCTGAGGCCAGCTATGGGGAAATGAATATATGATTTATTTTTATTTTTTTAATTCTGTCCTATCCAACTCCATTTTACCTGCTTTATTCTGTTGAAATAATTGCTTGCTATAGTCAAAAGTGTTAGAATAGAGGTGCTTGGATAAGTCCTGCGTTAGGCATCCAGTTTGATGCACTGACTGTTCTATTCCATTGAAGAAAAAGACACAGTAGTCTTGATGTCTCTGCTTAAATACAAGAAATATCTGTTCTACATTACTGTTATTTCACTAGAACATGTTTCTTTTGTGGGTTGGTTGTTTGGTTGGTTTTTTTTCAATAGTCACTTTGGGGTACTTTTTGGCAAATTAAACAGACCTAAATAAACATAGGTTTGCATGTCTATTTTAATTGTATTTCTCTTGCTACAAAGCTATGCATTACCTGCAGAACTTATTTCTCACATACCCTTATCTTAGTCTTTCACACACAAGTTGACACTTTTCATAACACTTTCACAGCAGAGTTCAGAGAAACCCTTCTCTTACTCTTATAAAAGCCTATTGAACAGCCTTCTGCACTACGGTGGACATGTGTAGGAGTTCTCTCCCACAGGGCTACATGCTACAGGACGGCTGGCTTTGACTTTGTTCTATCATTCAGTTCAGGCAAATAGCTTTAAGTATGTTAACAGAGGTTTATATATTAGATGACCCAAAAAGAATTGAATTGATCCAGCAGTGCTGGTAATTTAAAAATGTATAAAATACACTTCTGTTATAACATGTTACCCAAAAATGTTGTGGTGTAGTCAAGGAATTCTATGTTTTTAAACAGGCTTGCTCATCCATATTGAAAATATTAAATGTAAACTCCTGTGATATTATTAAATTAACTTTTACTAATCCTACTTATAAAGAGATTTACTGCAGAGAGGAGAGATCATAAGGTTAATTTATTGGAGGAACTCTCACTAGCCATTAATAAAATGTATAGGCTAGTGCAATTTCAGACATAAATCATCTTTCTGTATAAGAAACCACATTAGAGTATGCCAGTCCAAACTCTGCTTCCAGGGAAGACCTTTTGAGGTTGGATTATTATGCAGTAGCAAAATATGTTTGACTAGTCTCAATGGACTCAACACATACTACTGTTCTGAGACTGCTAAGAAATCCCTATTTTTTCTAGGATCTAAGCTCTACCTCCCCACCCCATGGATTGCTTATTTAAATAAATCCAAACAAAATGTAAAAATAAATAAACCAAAAGTATATGCCAGGATGCTTGTCTTGAATGATAAAGCTACTTTACATAAACGTATCTATATGATTTAGGAGTCTAATCCTGATGAAAATTAACAGTCTAAAGTTCCTAAAACACTTGTATGCATATGAAAATATTGCCTATAACCACTCAGATCTGAATCTTCTGAGATTATCTGCTTGTCTAGCTTACAATTCTCTACATCAAAAAGCAATTGTATTCAGATGGGCTTTTGTAGGTAAGGACTGTAATTTAGAATTGCAGCAATAATTATTATGAATTCTAACTGACCTCAGGATGTTAACAATATGCAATGTTCATCCATGTCATGCTAGAATATAACTTCTCTTATGTACAAATCTTGGTGCTTTGTCCTTAAAGCATTTAATTAAAAAATGAATAAATGAGATAAGATTTTTTTGTAAACCAAAATAAATCTCATATCTGTATTATCCCAGGAATTGCCTGACAAAGAAGGCTGTTTCTGCAGTATTGAAATAGTCAATGGAAATATAGCATGGCAATAGTGGGTATATTTTAATATGAATCCAGTAATTGTTTCAAATTCCTTAGAACAGCATGAAAATGCTTCACATTAACACAATAAAAATGTTTTTATGTGAGTTGACTTCAGTTGCATTATGGACCTCCTATACTGTCCAAGGCAGAAATCATGGTGACTCAATAATGACTTCTGCAACCAAAATCAGTATTCCCCTGGAATGCTAAACAGCAATGGAAATATGCAACGAAAAGGTGAACTCACTCAAGCACTCAGATCATATCAATAATTAAGAAATTGCTATGGGAATGTGTATATACTAAGTTTTGAAAATATATAAAGAATTTTTTTTTGTCTTCTCTTCTTAGCAGTTGCAGGATGCTGACATTTTTCTTTTGCTAGAAGAAAACAAGAACTGAAATATCAAAATATTCTGCAGTGGACATTTTTAATGCTGTCTGGCTTTACTAATTTTTAAGCACTCTTTAAATTAAGAATTTGTATTCATGGCGCTACCCTACCTGCTTCAATTCAAACAGGAATATCAACTCTCAGAACAATCAGTTTGCTCATATTTCAGCAGTTCTTAGAGGTTTCCTATGAAACTGGGACTTTGTTGGGCTCCACACTACTTGTTCACAAAGAAATAGTCTGTAACCCTAGATATAGCAAATAGAAAAGGGCTAAAAGACAAGCAAATCAAAGATAGAATATATACCCTTTTTATAGAGAAGCACTTGAAGTATAAGTAATAGTATTTTCAAACACTTTAAATGACATATTTCCAAAGGATGCATCTACCTGTGTCTGTGCAGTTAGATCTGGACTCCTCTGCCTTTACGTAGACCTGGGTAACTGTTATGACCGCACCAACATGCATTATAGTTCAGCATATGTCCCTTAGCAGAATATATTTGCATGGACACACAAGCCCACTTTGAAGCTGGCTGTGTTTAGTCAACTCAGAATGTGGATAGAGGAAGCTGGGTCAGTTTGTATCCATCTCTGTAGACACACACATCCAGGCTCCAAGGAACTAAATCCTAATGCGCTATGTCATCATAAATTGTTAGCTTTCTATCTCTGCATATCCATCCACAAATTCAGACTAGCTCCTGGTTAAAATAATCTACTTTCAGTCAAAAACACTTTAAAAAAGGGAATATTCTAGCTGAGCTGCTCAATGTTTCTGAATTCCAACAATTTTTTACCTTGGGTCTCTTTCTCTGCAAGGCTAGTTAAATGGAAGCAAAGTAGACTCTCATACATAGATAAACTCTCACAGATTCATGACATGAAAACATTTGAACAGCTCACCCAACAAAACAACCTTCAGAGATGAGGTTTTCATAAATGTCATCAATTTTGACAGACATGCAGCAATCCATGTCCAAGTGTGAAAACAAATTGCAAAGACTCCAAAAAAAACAGGCAGACTTAAAGGGCAAATTACTAGTCTCTATGCAGCTCTAAGTAGTACGAAAATAAGTAAGTCACAGAATATAAAAGAAAAATGAGAAACACAATTTCTGATGAGATGACTTCTGGTCAGATATCTCCTACACTGCACACACCATCACCTCCTTTCCATCAGTGAGTGACTGCCAGTGGAAAATAATTCTTCTGTACTCTAAAAATCAGTAGTAAAATGAGAAGAATGGGGCCAACATCCTGCGAAAAACAGAAACAGAAAAATAGGTCACCACAAAAATAATTTTCTGGTGTTATTCATATGTTCAAAATATTGAACATATAAATATATAAGCTTACATGAAGCCTTTGACATGACATGCATTTTGAAAAACATCCAATCCATTATGTTCTGAAAAGGAATTCTGCTATTCCATTTGTACAAAACCATATTTGTGCAAGAAAAATTAAAGTAGCTCTCCCAACACTACACTTAAGAAGGCTCTATTTAGTCATTAGATTAGTAATAATGTAATTGGAAAGGGAAAGAACTAGATTATACTTAAAAGAAACGCCACAGTCCCAAAATAATGAGAGAATGACAACAAGTCACAGTGAGGGAAACACAGACCGTATTTACAAATCTGGAAAAAGAGCACAGGAAAAAGACAAAGAACAAGCCAAAAAAAACCCCAAACCCTTTTGCATCATAATACATATAACATTGCAGTATTTGTAGAAATGTGTTCTTCTGTTGGAAAAAAAATCCTCAGTGTAGGCATACAGAGCTGTAATACTTCTCAAAAAAGAAAAAAAAAAAAAAGCAAACTCAAGCAAAATCTGAACCATTCCAAGGACAACATAAATGATGCCTGTTAAAAGAAACTGAACCCAGTGAATCTCAGGACCCCAGGGAGATCTGAAGCTGCCATGGTTCCCTGCTCAAGACTCAGCAAGTTATAAGACTGAATATATTTTCCCAACACTCACATATGTGAGTAGACATGGTTGACCACCAGCAGATAAACATAGGCAGAAGAGCAGTGCCTTCCGGTGAACCAGATACACACAAATAGTACTCATATGACACAAATGTCTTGACCTTCTACAGGCTGGCCCAGACCTGGTCCCTCTAATATCCAGCTCCAAGACCAGCCAGCCAGACTACTCGCCAGCTAGTCTGACTTGAGTTTGCTAGCATGTGGCACACACCCAAAATAGGATGATGATCTTGATAAGGACATAGAGTATCATCAGTAAATTCGCAGATGACAACAAGTTAAGCGGCAGTGTCAATCTGCATGAAGATAGGGAGGCTCTACAGAGAGACTTGGATAGATTGGATCGGTGGGCCAATGTTAACGGGATGAGCTTCAACAAGGACAAGTGCCAGGTCCTGCCCTTGGGCCACAACAACCACATGCATCACTACAGGCTTGGGGAGGAGTGGCTGGAGAGCTGTCTGGAAGAATCTGGAGGTTCTAATTGACAAGCAGCTGAACATGAGCCAGCAGTGTGCCCAGGTGGCCAAGAGAGCCAACAGCACCCTGGCTTGTATTAGAAATAGTGTGACCAGCAGAAGTAGAGAGGTGATAGTCACAGAATCACAGAATTGTCTAGGTTGGAAAAGACCTTGAAGATCATCCAGTCCAACAATTAACCTAACACTGACAGTTCCCAACTACACCATATCCCTAAGCACTATGTCAACTCTAGTCCCTGTGTACTCTGCACTGGTGAGGCCACACCTTGAGTATTGTGTCCAGTTTTGGGCACCTCAAAACAAGAGGGATATCGAGGTGCTGGACCAAGTGCAGAGGAGGACAACGAAGCTGGTGAAGGGCCTGGAGAACAAATCCTATGAGGAGCGATTGAAGGAGCTGGGACTGTTCAGTTTGGGGAGGAGAAGGCTAAGGGGAGACCTCATCACTCTCTACACCTACCTGAAAGGACATTGTAGAGAGGTTGGTGCTGGTCTCTTCTCACAGGTGATTAGTGACAGAACAAGAGGGAATGGCTTTAAACTGCAACAGGGGAGGTTCAGACTGGACATTAGGAAAAAAATTTTCACAGAAAGAGTGGTCAGACAGTGGAATAGGCTGCCCAGGGAGGTGGTGGAGTCACTATTCCTGGATGTGTTTAAGGGTTGTTTAGATGAGATGTTGGGGGATATGGTGTAGGGGAGAACTTTGTAGAGTAGGGCTCGATGATCCGAAGGATCTTTTCCAACCTGAATGATTCTGTGATTCTGTGAGTATTCATACAGTTGTCACTATGGATAGAAACAGGAATTTACCAAGAAAAGAAGACAGACTGTGCCGTGATCATGAACAGGACTCAAACAAGTGTACTGACCTGCAGCTTGTTTACATGAGACTGCCCTCTGTAATTGCCCCTCTTCTCCATTTTTTGCTTCCTTTTCTGACATTTTATCCTTCTCCTAAGCAGTCTGTAATAAGTTTTGCGCATTCCCATATTCCCCTCGAACATCCCATAAGAAATTTTAAACACATGCAATGATCCCCCTTAAATATCCTATAGTAAGTTTGCTCTTTCACATCAGATCCAGGATACTCTTATTTCCCTTCTGACCTATTAGAAAGTTGTGGTTGATTCTGCCCAAGGTTGATTCTGCCTGGTGCCTTTAATAGACCATACAGTAGCTCTGGTCTTTGGTATGGACTTCATTATCTACCACTCCCTTGGGGTTTCTGTACCTGGGTCTTTAGTTTTTTGCTTTTCTTATTTCTTGACTTGAACTTTTAACCAGGTGTTCTTACAAAACAGATGTCCCTCATTGTAACTATCCTTACAGAATTGTGCTTAACATTCAGCCTAACCCCATCCTTCTCCCTTTCCCTCTCATTTTCTCTATGAGTAGATTTAGGTATTTGTAAGGAACTGGAAAGTGAGCAGAAGACAAGAAGGGGAGGGACATATTCTGCAACACACATCTTGCTGCATACCCATGTCCCTTTGCTATTCATCAAATTTATTTTTAAATTTACTGAATCTTTCACAAGAAAGGACCACTTCAAAAAGATGTATTAGAGACACATTAGTTGTCCTCTTTTTAACAATAAACAGCAATGCTGATTATTTTCTGCTGGTGAGTCAGATGATTTAAATATTGAATTCAGCTGCTTACCTTTCACAAAATGACTATGAAGGCTTAAGTTTCACTTAAAAACTAAAGAAATTTTAGACTCTGAAAAAGAGGACTGGCTCTGTATTATATTAACCGTACTGTTTGTGTTACTGCGTCTCTTTCCACATTCATAAAAAAACCCAAAAAATTGCAAGACAGAAATTTTTACAGACCTTTTCTACTAATGTTATAAACTGTGTATCAGCTTTTGCTTCTCCATGAGCTTATTTTCTGCCAAACCCTTTATGGACAAATGAGAAGTTTTCTTATCCAGAAAATATACTTACAAACAAACTACCTGCAAAATTTGCTGAAATCTATCTTCTTATTTAAAATAAAATTTAAAAATCTTTACTATATTGAATCTCTTTCATTAATTGTTCAAAGACCTTGGTTTTACATCAAGCATAAACATTCATTAGCCTAGCTGTCTAAAAGTGATAAAACTCATAAAGATCAAAAAAGCTTGTTTGTATGGTCCCTGTCATGAGTGTCTATGTGCTGCAATGGATTAAAAGGCTAAGACTGACACCTGTAAATTTTCCTTAAGTAGCTCGCCTAAAAATAAATAAAATGTAACAGAGATGCACAGAGACTTTGATCTCAGGCATATTAACATGAAAAATCTCCTGTTAAAAACACCTGATCTTATGTAGATTTCTACACAGAACAAAAAGGACAATAAAACTGTGATTCAGATTGTTTTGCCTGACATCCAATAATTCCAAAAAGCATTCAGTGTTTTCTGATATGCCCAGCTGTTGTCTCAGAAAAAATGTAGTAGGGAACAACTTTACAACTACTGTGTAAAATATTTTCTAGTTTTAAAGTGCATTCAGTGCGACTGTTTGGGTCACCAAATCTTTCCAGGCAGATTCTTAGTTTCTGAAGGTTTCAGTTTCTTTTCTTGTATATTTTTGAAATGTACCAAGTAAGAAGTATCAGACTGCCTTCAATTTCTTTCATGTGTGAATTATTTCTTCAAAGTCTGTTGCAGTATTTAATTTAGAAGTGACTGATAGAAGATTGCTACTGACTTCTACATGCTTTGGATGTCTTAAAATTTGGGCATGTTTACAGTGGGAAATGCACATTTATTTGCTTTGGAGTAAGAATATTAGTATTGCAGAATTCAGAACTAAATGTTTGTAACCAGACTGTTCAGCTGCTGACCTGACAACTATTTCTAAGACAAGTCATCCTTATGCTATGGAATATTTTTCAAAGTGTCATTAAGTGTTTGGTGCTGATATCTAGTACTGTCCCTCTCTCATTTATTAATACAATAAGCACTAAGTGGCACATGCAGGGAAATACAGTTTAAGTGCCCTTCTTTACACACGGTGAACATTTAGTTATGACACATAATAGGTAACAACTTCAGTAGAAGGCAACAAATAATGTCTACTTTGGCATCCCCTCACACATGCTGATTAAATTGTGTGTGCTGTAAAGGGGGACATATGGTTTTGCCTCAGAGAAGAAAATTGAATCCATGTCTCCCACATTCATGCTGCATAGTCATACCACTGAGCTACTGAAACAGCATAAGATGTCCTGCCTTCAAAACATTGCTGGTTATTTATGCATCTATTTCTGAGTTGGAGCATTCTGGGAATGCCAATGATCTTGTAAGCAAGAAAGGTTAAGAAATATTTAGTTCATACTGCCAAAGAAAGGTTAGGCAGTTCCTGCCTAATGGTGTAGTTCCCTCACAGAATCACAGAATCACCTAGGTTGGAACCTCCAAACAGGAACTTGAGGCAAGCAAAGAAAACTTCACCTATGAAAACAAAAGGCTTTGAACTGGTCTGCACTGCACCGAAGAGCCCCAAATTTACCAGATGGACTCTAGAAGCAGTGTAAGTGTACTGCTTCTATCTCACTTCACCTGCAGAGCTGAGGGCCTGCAAAGGTGGCTGCTGCTGCTGCTGGGTTTTAGCAGATTCATGGCACCTGCTCTTGGTCTTTGCACTGCCCAGATCTTCATACCTGAGGATATCCTCTTCACACACATGTGGTTGAAGTGCCTCTGTACCCATGATGTCTTTGATGCATCTTTACAATAATGCTTTGGTGACCTAAATTTTATATACAGAAAGATATGAAAGCATTTTGTATAGACCCAAAGTCTATATGAAGTTTATGTGAGCCATTCCTTTTAGTCAGAATAAATACCAAGCTTGTGGAGAGATCAGAAAAACTAAGTGTTTATTGCATAGTCTGTGCCTGCTTTCTAGACTTCATTTTCCAGAAGTATCACTCTGTATTTCATAGCCATTCTTTTTTTTTTTCAGCAGCATCTACAAAACTGGGTCCACAATAGGGAATGAGGACTCTCAATACACTCACAAGATGAAGAAATAATAAATTAATCCATTAAGGATAATAATAAAATACTTTAAAAACACTATTTAAGTTTCCACTTAATTGAACCACGCATCCCTGTATTGCAAGTCCAAATCAAGGTTCATGCCTCAAACTTTTTGTAATAACTACATAGAGACTTGATAATAAGGTATGTGACATTATGACAAAATGAAGGGAGAAAAATCTGTATGAGAAGCACATGTATAGAAGTGTGATTGTATGAGATTTCCTTTTTATTCAAATATACTTTTATATATCCTATGGAAACCATTTGAAATATTGTTTTCATTTTATTAATACTAATTGTGCACCTGCATGCTCCAGGTAAGATTTTCAAACTCGGAGCTTTTCAGTGGAGAATTCCCATGCATTTTGACAATCCCTGCATAGAAAGCAACAGTGACTGAACGCTACATTCAACTGGGACTACCATGATGTATTTTTTAAAGTCTTACTACTATCCACTTCATTAAATAGACTTCAGCTACTACTGTAGAACTACAAAAGAATAATCAAAACCTTTTTTCCTACAAATATTTTTGCATTTGAGCAATGGTAATTTAGGTTACATATCAGTCCACTTGCATACTTGAGTTGTCACTCAGTATTCTAAAATATATGCCTGCTTATATATTCTCAGTGTTACATCAATCTAAGCAAGAGATGTT
The DNA here is from genome assembly GCF_031877795.1 of Strix aluco. NCBI lineage: Eukaryota > Metazoa > Chordata > Aves > Strigiformes > Strigidae > Strix > Strix aluco. The sequence goes on from NC_133931.1 coordinate 30,688,105, forward strand.
GCTTTTTTAAAATAACAATAAGGATTAATGATGGAGTGAAATAGATGAGCAACTTAATAGATTTTAAGAAATGCTTGATATTCGTAATGAAATTACAAATGGTATACAGAAATATATTAATATTCAAATTGTGTGTTATTATACTTAAATATCATTGAATATTATTTTAGTCAAACTAGGAACAATTCTTTTATTTCTCTGACAATTCCTATTATGGTAATTGTCACTATGTGCAGTCAGACAAATGAATTTCTTGTTGCAACTTCAGAAAGTAACTAAGACATGATGTTAATGACCTTGGAAGGGCAGATTTCAAAACCAGGGAAGTGTTGCTTTCAGTTTCACTGAGCAAAACAGTATCTTTGCATGGAGAGAATCACAAAACACACCAATAAGCTAAGACCATGTAGTGACAAGGTGGTACGATAATAAGGGATTAATGGCAATGCATTTTGGATGATGAGAAATTATTGCCTGGTGAAGCCAGCACTGAATTAAGTAAGTTATTCTAGTTAAAGGCAATAAGTAGAGCTTGATAGAAAATAATGATTTGGTTTCCTGACAAATTCCAGATTTTATTTTATTCTGCTTTGGCATGAAAACAAAGCCTTTAAATGCTACTGCAAAATGCAAGTGTCTAAAATATCTGCTTCATGTTGAAAAGGTCAGCTTTTTGATGGAAGCCTTTCTCTCCTGAGCATTCTCGATCAAAACCTTTACACTGAAATTTTTGTCAAAATAAATGCTCTGGAATGTTTCTGAAAAGTGTTCTGGCTTCAGCAAAGCATCTTGCTTTAATGTGATTTTTCTGTAAGTAACCAAAATAGTGAACCCTGGTGTCTTAGATATTTGTGGTTTCTTGCCTCTAAACTCCCTCTAATTCACCCCACCATACTGAGTGTGACATCCTTACTAAGAGACAGAACACTTCGTTGGTTCATGCTAATTTTCTCTCCTGTATGGAACTGCTCAGGCGACTGGTTAACTTGCTGCTGCCAGAAGAAATGGATAATCCAGAGTTCTCACAAATTTTACTTCCAACAACAAGGAATTGAGTCTCTCTCTTCAGCAACTTATTTAAGGGGTGGGGCAAGGGGACAAGGAAGGACTTATCTTTGAGACTGGTTTCTTTTGGTAGTTGGTTAAGACTGGTGAGAACTTATTGTGGGTGACTGACAGACAGCATGATCACACAAAAAGACAAATTAGGGCAAAAAGGATTTGTGAAGAATATTCTCATTTGATCATTACTAAATCCATTATTATGCCTTAGCATCATGTACTAAGAAAATAGTTTCACTTGATTATTATACCATTTATGCTTAAAGTAATATTGCAAAAGCACTTAAAATGACAACTTCTGGATTTTGTTTGGCAGTAGGCAGGTGTAATAAACATAATTCACAGTAAAGTTATGGGAAAGGTATTTGTATTTTTGTACCACTCAAAGCATTGATATCTTTTTGTATTTTGAGGACAAGATATGGTTCCCTGAAGAAAGCAGTGAAGTGCCATAAGCACAGACATATCTTTATAGCTGGTCCTATCTGATGGGGACTTTCTTATCAGTGGTTGATCATCTCTTTAAAAAGCTGGAACTGAATGGTATCAGAATTATGGCTTAATGTCTCAGTCAAATCTATGCCACACTGGAATGACATATACTGCACATAGACATTGTTTAAATTATGTAAAACCACAAAAGTTTCTGTGACTCTATTTAAATTATAACTGTGGCTAATCAACATTTCTGTAATGCAGTTTTTATTTTTTTACCTAGTCATAAAAGTCACTCTTGCTGTAGAAAAACTTCTATTCAGCTTTTTTTCTTAACTACTCAATAAACTTAGTTTTCAAAACTGGAATGGGAAAAAAAAAGTAAACAAAATATGAGTGGCTTGTGGTCAGGAGAGCCAGTGGGGAAAGATTTTTTTCACAATAAGTACTTGAACCAGGGTGCCTCGTATGTAGTAAGAAGTCCAAAGCAATACTGTGTTGGCTTTTGTGCCATCACGAAAATATTCATCAGGTAAGAGAGACAATGAAAGTCTGCAGTCCAGAAGCTGGAGGGAGATGCAAGACACTCAGGGGATTTGGGAAAACAAAGTTTGTACCCTTGCTTCAATTAAGATGCAGTCATTTTTATGAAATTGAATAGGTCTGAGTGAAGATTAAGGCAATTTTGCTGTGAATGTCTACCTACCATAGGAAGGCTTGGTGGATGGGCAAGGAAGAGATTTGAATACACATCTTTCACATACCAAATTAATGCCCCATAAATCATGCTTTTGGCTATTCTGAGAGAGGAATATCTCTTTCCTCAGACAATAGTTCCAGGCTTGCTCAGGAAATAATTTCAAAATATTTTGTAAGATAGAAAGAAACATTTCACCTAATTCTATATATAAACACACATACTCATGTCACTGGTAACATCTGAAATAGCAACCCGTATGTTCTCTAACTAAACACAGACACGTCTCAGATGTAGCCCCTAACAACAGGGTGATCATATTAAGACTGTCACATCTAGAGCTCTGTGTTTCAGCTATATTTAGCACAACATCACTCCTGTAGGCTTTACATAGAGGAAAGAAATCTGTTTTTCTCTTGCTTATTTTCAACACTGTATGCCACACAGCAGCAAACTAACACTTCATACAGGCATTTTGTTTTATTGGGCCAGATGATGAAACAGCAGCATTCAATATAAATGGAGAAGAATGGTGCATAGCTTAGATCCAGCCCAGAAACAAGCAAATCAGGGAGTGCTCCTTGAGCTCAGCTTCCTATGTGTTCATTTTCAGTAGATCTGTGAGACACTGCAAGCTGACAGGTGAAATCATTTGCCTCATAGATCATGAATGGAACTACAGTAAGATAAATCGCATGCAAAATAGCAGAGAAAAATCAACAATACATGACATATTGAAACAATGAGAATTCTGCAGTAGATTAGGAAACTGACTGAAAAAAAATAAAAATAAAAAATATGGCAGCTGCACTTCAGAATATAACAGAAGGAGATGTGATAAACTAAGCTTAGATGAACATTAAATACATTGAAGCCATGGTAAATGGGATATAATAGAAGATGACTGTTAATTCCAGAAGGTCAGTGATTCCTGAAGGTACTCCTTTTAAGTAATTGTCAGTCTAGCCTGTTGTGATAACATCCGTTCATAGCCATTTTGTCAGATGCTGGAAGCATGTTGAGAAACCTTTACCAGTATCCATCTCCCGTACAGAAGTGAAAGAGATGGAGGAAATATTGTTTTAATCTGAAACACTAACAGAACACTTAAGACTAAAATCCTAAAACCTGATTCAGCAAAGCATCCATATATATTTTGTTTGGCCTCTTATGCAGCCCTCTTCTGTAAGCTGGTATGTTTACTCATAGTTGTACTGAAAGATTGGTTTACTATAGTTTCTGTCAGAATAAAGCATTCATTTACTGAATGTAGTAAATCCAGAAGTAGGACAATCCAGTTTTTCCTGGACTGAGGTATGAGACAGCTCTTTGGAGCTGTATTTAAGAACTGCTGAAGACAGAGAACAGCATTTTTCACCTGTGCATTCTCTGGGAAAACATGCTGCTACTTCTTCTACATGTTCTGATACTATAAAGGTGCTGAGGCTCACACTTCCAGAGAGATTACTGTATGTGCATCCATTGCTCATGTTCAACATGCCATCTGCATGGCTACGGCAATATCATATGCATGCTATTGCTTTTGTTTCAAGCTTGTCTTTTCACAGAATCACAGAATCATTTAGGTTGGAAAGGACCTTGAAGATCATCTAGTCCAACCGGGAACCTATCACTGACAGTTCCCAACTACACCATATCCCTAAGCGCTATGTCAACCCACCTCTTAAACACCTCCAGGGATGGGGACTCCACCACCTCCCTGGGCAGCCCATTCCAACGCCTAACAACCCGTTCTGAAAAGAAATGCTTCCTAATATCTAGTCTAAACCTTCCCTGGTGCAACTTGAGGCCATTACCTCTTGTCTTATCGCTTATTACTTGGTTAAAGAGACTCATCCCCAGCTCTCTGCAACCTCCTTTCAGGTAGTTGTAGAAGGCGATGAGGTCTCCCCTCAGCCTCCTCTTCTCCAGACTAAACAACCCCAGTTCCCTCAGCTGTTCCTTGTACGACATGTGCTCCAGACCCTTCACCACCTTCATTGCCCTTCTCTGGACACGCTCGAGTAATTCAATGTCCTTTTTGTAGTGAGGGGCCCAAAACTGAACACAGTTTTGTATATTTTACATGAGGAAACATTTTTACATGAGAACATTTTATATGAGAAAACTGAGAGCTTAAGTCACTGTGAAAAAAAACAGAGAAACTAGTATCCTTTTTCTACATGAATGAAATGTAACATTGGAAGATGGCTATGTTCCTGTTGGAGTTGGTAGAAGTAGAAGTCCTTTTAAAAGCAGGATCAATGTTGCTCCCCTCTTCCCAGTCCTTCCATGAGTAGGAAATCAGGCAATTAACAAAACACAGCCTGGTCATGTGTCTGAGCACTGTGAACAGAAGCATTGGACTAAATTCTGAACTCTGTCACATTGCCATAGCTTTGTGGACAGGAGTAGCACATTTTAAAACATGCCCCTCCACCAAGCTGGGGGTCACTCTAGCTCAGAGGGGGCAGGAAGGCAGCTGATAGTGTGGGGAAGGAGGACGGTCCTTCAAGGGGGCAACCACAAGCCAGAGAAACCTCCCTGAGGTGGACAGAAGGACACAGGACACCCTACACCACTGTGGGATGAGGCCTTGTGACCATGGGTGCTGGGGCCAGGCTGGAGAAGCAGCTCTGAAGACAAGGCTTTGGAGTGGAAGGGGGAAACAAGGGGTGTTCTTTTCCCCTGGACCCCTGCTCTTACCAGTTAAATCCTCTTTCAGGCCAGAAAGCCACACCAGACAGCCATAGTTGGCCACACATGTTGGTCACTATCTCAGCGGACTCCTGATGTCACCAGCCAGGTGGACAGAATAAGTTTTTTGTAAACAAACAAGATTTCATCTAGAGCAATAGAGTCCTCTTTCATTTGTTCTCTGATAATGCAAACATCCCATAACACCCCAAACACTCTTTAAACCTCTTAGTCAAAATGTTTAGGTATGTTCAGGTAAAAGCAGTACTGGGGGCATAAACTGTGGTATGTGAAAGAATAATAAGCTACTATTATTCTTATATTAACACAACATAGGTTTAAAAGGAGAATGGGAAAGGAGAGGCCCAGTTAGACTTCTTCATTAACATCATTTTAACCAAAGACAGCAAGGTTGCCTTTGAATCTGATAGGAAATATTTCTTACCTGCTGCCTCACTTTCATATCTGTTAATCTGGAATGTCTCTGTGGAAGCTAACAGAAACACACCTTTGTCAAAATCAATCGATGCCAGGTCTGAAATGACAGATCTTTTTCCTTCAAACCCTCATAGTAATTAGGTTCACTCTTAGCATATCTGTTTTAAGTTCTAACAGTGGAAGAAGGTTAGACCCCAATATTTCAGTAATAAAATTTGCACTAGGAGCTTTAAAACCTGTTTGCAAATGAAACAAGTTAGGACAAAACCCTTTAATCCAGAAAGTTTAAGCACAGAGATAAAGGGAGCAGGGAACTGCAGGTGCCTTGCCTTGAAGGCTGTACAATACCTCGTTCAGGCTGCTAAAGTGGATGGTTGATGTCATTATTTTCTGCCCAAAAGTCCTCATGAAATCATTAGTCTGTATTATATTTAAATTGGTTAAACACAGTTCTAAAAGTTAAGTAGTTCAGACTGAAGTCTGAAAAACTTAAAAATAACTCTCTGTTAGGGAGATTTTATGACTGAAATAGATCTGAGTCTAAACTGAAAACTTTAACCTATAAATTGATTGTTTTTTGCAGTTTTATTTATCTGATAATATCACTACTGTAATATAATAGATAACATATAGTGTAATACATACCACATGTGTGTATATATATCAGTACAATACATACCATGTATATGTTATGTATATATATCTATATGCACACACACATAAACATTACGTATGTAATAGAAAAAATCAGTATGTTTGACTCACTAGACAGAAAAACTGACTGTCTTTACTATATTTGTAATTAAGAAACCTTGTCATTACATCCACCTCTGTCATGTCAGACCTTATCTTTGCAACTCTAAATCTTTCTCTGGGCCCACAAGGCAGAAATTTTGCCATTGAAAGATTTTTTCAATGCCCAATAAAGGCATGGAATAGACAGGATGTTACTGTTTGAAATCATTAAGTAATAGCTTATTAGAGTCTTAAGGTCCTGAACTTCTGTGATCTTGATTTATGTGATCGAGTGTAAAAGAGAAACCTGTGACTTGAGGGCAGGCTCGGTGCTAATCGGGGTGTTCAGATGAGAGTGAATACTGCAGAGGTGTGGAACTCCATTTAATTCCAAAGCTTTTACCATGTGAGATTGTCATTATCTATGATGAACTTTGCTTTATAATCACTTCCAGTCACATCCACTAATGTATCTTTTTTTTTAAAATATTCCTTTCTTGCACAATGCTGATGCTACTTTACTAACCATAGCAAGAAACAGCACTAATGAGTACAAGATAGTATTTTAACTGTTGTTACTGTAGACCTCTTCTTAGTGAGAATAAAGAGTTGTTACTGGTACAGGGTGCAGGTAACAAACAAATTTACACTCTGTCATCACTGTTGGGAAGACTGCAGCACAGTGTTCACATCATAGAGTAGAAAAAAAAAAAGTTTTATACATATATATACACACGTACGTATACACACACAAACACATATGTATATAAATGTAGTGACCATTTTTTGGAATAGAGGAAACTGTAACTCCCTATTGCACTTTGATTCTGTACAGTATAGCCTTGGCTATATCAAGGATAATCAACCTCCGTCAGTCTGTCATTAATCTCTATAAATGCTCTGCAACTGAGTAATTACTAAGCAATTAAATGCAACCTTCTACTTTTAAATAACAATAATATTGTGACACAAACCTATAAAAATAGGAAATTAGAAGATAAGGGTTGCAATAGGTCGTTTACTCACATTAATAAGAAGAACCTACAAGCATATGAGTTAAAGAACTATTGACAACTTTAAAGCCATTTTCCTCTAGCTGAAGTGCTTTTTCTTCTTCCATTATTGAGTCTTTTGCTAAGTAGAATATTCTTTCTTTTGAGAATAAAAAGCACATATCACTTGCTCACAGAAAATGGCAAATATGGCCCTTTTACAATTTTTAGTTACTGATGGCCTTCCCCCCATTTTTTTCAGATGACACGGTGATCTCAAAATATAGGGGAAACTATATCGTAGGTTTGTTCTAATTTAAGGGATTTTCCCCTACTTATGTATTTCTTTCATGGACAATAGGGTCTCTGAGACAAAGTAAACTGATATAAACCAAGTCATACTAATTTGTGAAAACTAGATTAGCTGAATGAGCTAATACACCAGGTATGCAAAAGTCTTTATCCAGTGTGCTGGAATAATTTCTGTCTGTACTCTGTGCCTATCTTTGAAATGATGGCAGGCCTTACTGGAGAGGTGATAACTCAGCAATTTTCAGTGAATTTGAGGGGAGGGAGTTAAATGGTAAAGTTTTTAATTTCTAAATAACTTTGAAGCATGCTGTCCATTGCAATCATTCACAAACTCTTTACATGTTTTACAGTTGGTTTAGAGCCTAAAATTGGATATAGGAGCAGTTTGTGCTAGGCATTATACAAACATGTAGGAATGCCTTTTTCAAAAGGTTTACTGTCCAAGTAAATGAATTAAACAATAGATGTCAGAGGAAATGGAAGAATAAACTATTCCTTCTTCTAGAGTTGCACTTTCACTGATGTAAAAAAACTGAAGTCCCCCCTTCCAAAGACTGCTGCTAAGACTCCAGATGAAAAGTTTCCATTTGGCAATTATACTTTAAATGCAATGCAGACCAACTGAACGAGTCAAGACCATAGTGAAAAATTATTTAGGAAAGCTTAAAGTGGTGTTTATCCTCAAGAATGAAGGAAAAAATGAAATTCTATCAGACCTCAAGTGTGTGAAAGACTTTAGCAAAAAAAGGAGGAAACAATCTCTTTTCCATGGCTACTTGAAGCCCTTTTCAGTTCTGTAGCTCTGTGATCATTGTAAACTTCATCATGTCACTCAGGTCTTGCTGGTGCCAGCCCTGCTGAGTGCCAGTCTACCAAGTCACATCACCTTTCTTTTAAAGGCCTTTGTGAAATGACAGATTAACCTCTACTCATCCCATAGAATTTGGATAGTTCAAATCAGATTATTTGGGAATATAGATTCAGAGAAGACATCTAGTGTCAGTTCAGTCCCTTCCTACCTCAAGCACCATAACATACAAAGTCCATTTGGAAAGTTATTTCCAACCTAAAGGAAATATTTAGGACTTTTTTCCTTGGTAATCTCCGTGGGATGTTGCACTCAGAATTTTATTGGTAGTAAAATCTGGCAGTAAGAGAGTAAGATTTAGGAGTGAAACAGCAACAATTTTTTTTTTTTTTTCCAACCTCCGAACTCCTTCATGTCTGTTTTATACCCAATGGTGGCTTTTAGCTGCAATAGCTCTTCACTGTCTGTCATGCCTGCCCTTTGTGTGATGACGATAATCATATCCATTGTTAACCTTTTTATTTCCCCCGTCTAGGCAAGACAATCTCTTTAATTTCCTCTTGTGCTGTAATCTTCCTGTTCTCTTCATTCCCCTCTGCTCTCATTCCACATTTGTCGAGGCAGGTCATCTTCCTGGAGGAAGCCCAGTGCTGGTTGAGCATGGAGAGCCCTGTGCAAGAACAAAGGTTGCCAGCATAGCCGGACTGGTCTTGCTGCTATTGCCACTGCTTTTAAATTTGTGCCAGTGGGTGAGAAGAAATCTTTCTAGTCATAGCTACAAAGAACTGAAAAGAAATAGAATATTGTCGTGAGCAGTTAAATGCCTTAGTAGTTGTGTGCCACTGAAACCTGATGGTCATAAGTGTTTGGTGATTTCAGTGAGTAGCTTGTTTGAATACAAAAATAAATTAATGAACAGAATTACATGAAAAGGAAAACAAAATCCCAAACCCTGCTACACTCACTATTGAATGATAGCTTATTAGAAATATATTTCCTTTATCTGGTTTTCACATAAGAATCAACTTAGGCTGACTTTTTGCTCTCAAAGCTAAGACATAATTTGGACAATAAAATTTTTAGATCATAAATCAAGTTTGGATATTAATTAAGGTATCATAAAAGATGTAACAAATTTACAACACACACTGAGGCCTGAATAGAAGTCCATATATATTTACAATGCGAGATGAAAATATAGAAAAATTATTTTATCCTATTTAGCATGATAGCAAATTTAACATAATGTTGAAGACTGTGACAGAGCTGTATGAGTTAAAATTAATTGTAGTTTAAAAGCTAAAATATAGAAAAAGATAAAATGATGGAAATTAGAGTCATCTTTAAAAATGGGATGTATTGAAATAGAATGATCTGTGATTATGATGAATATTGGGAGAAGCACTTGATTATAATTGGCATTAACATAGAAAAAAGAGTAAAGTAATTTAGAGTTTTAAATGGAAGCAATTTAAATCAAGAAATATCTGCTTGCTATTTTAAAACCTTTAAAAATGTTTTCCTTTTCCACTTGGAAATTGTTTAGAATATTGAAAATAAGTTCCTAGTTAAATAGATTTATTTTAATCTTTAGGTAAATTCATAAATAAGAGGACAAGCTTCACAATTACTGTGAAAGTTAGTTTCTGTGCATTTCACTAGTGATACACTCTGTATTCATCTGTCTGGTTTTAGTCTCATTTATTCTTAGATCAAAATAGTATCTATGCAGCTTCCTTAGTCAATAGCTACTCTGATATCTAAATCTGAATATAGTGAGGAACTGTAAGTTACACATCTGAATATTCACTTGATTTCTGTCTCCAAAAAAACAGTGTTAGGTAAGACAGTATGCAAGTTGTGTCTCAGAAAATATATATGAATAAACCCAACTGATGATGACCTTAAAAATGAAAATTTAGTTCTGATATTGTGGCTGAACAGTCTTTTGAAACATGGCAATATTAGATTTCAGCTGCATTGATTTAAACAACTTAAATCAGAGCAGAGCATGGAATACCATCTCTGTTACATCATATCTCTATGGCTCATACTTTATAGCACCACTTTATGATCCACATCATTTCCTTCCAAGTGGTCTGGGGAGATGACTTTTTAGTGACCTGGCTGTATTGTGTATTCTTTAGAGACGTCTGAGAAGACTGCAAACAAGGAAGCATGGCTATGGATGAAACTGACAACAAAACCTAAAAATCCATCCTTCTTCTTCTTAACTCATATATCAATTTGCTTTTAAGTGTATGTCAGTTCTATTATACATATTTAGTGCTTCTGTGAATTTATGTCTAAAAGAGACAGACAAAGGTAGGGTGGCAAGATTAGAACATTAGTCTAGAGCAAATCTAAGAAATATTCCCAGTGAATATAGATCCAATTCTATATATAAGGATCTATAAGAATCTATAAGATTCCTGCTGCAATAAATGCTAGTCTCTTCACAGTCAATTATATTTTTTAATTGAAAAAAATGTGCAGCATTAAAAACAGATAGCTAAATCTTTGCTTTTAGGCCCTAACCATTAAAAAAATAATAATTTAACTAACATTGTAAATTAACTTTATAGGAAATACATGAAAAACATTAATTTTTTATGTTCTTTTTCTAGCAGTTATCAGTTGATACCATTTAGAAATTATTGTCATTCAAAACTAGATCAAAACAGTAAAAAAAGTGGTTTTTTTCTCATAACCATATTTAGTATTCATACATAATTCAAAATGCATTTATACTTTGTCTAGTCAAGGGAACATTTCTTCTTAAACAGGACCTTGTTTATCTTGTATCGTACATAGAATTCTAGGACCGGGTTATACATAAAAAGTCAGAGACTTATCGGAACTCAGCCATGTGAAGAATTTGTTTCCCATAACAGGGCCTTTAAAATCAGAGTTAGTTGATTAATTTTCATGTTTTATGAATTATTCATAATTTAATCATTAACAACCAAATACAGACAATTCTGAATCTAGACCAATATTACAACATCCATTAACTGGTCCATCAATGCAATACAAATTCAAAGCTGCAAAAAATAAAGTAACATATGTAGTGATTTCCTTGTTTTTTATCCAGTTTTCTGTTTCTGCTGGTGGGTTTGCAGCATCAAAATAAATAGAAAACTTGTTATATTGCTTTGTTTTGTTACAATTACATAGATACATTTTTGAATTCATGTTTCAAACTCCAGCAGGCACATATTGCCTGAACTGATTCAATGATATATTTTAAACATTTTTTGCTTCTATTTTTGCATATCTTTTACCACATTCCTTTCATTTGCTCTTCTTTTGGTTTTTCTTTTTCTTTTTTTTTTTTGACAGAGCAAATGTTATTTAGACAGAAAATATGTCTGTCTGTGAAAAATATTCAGTCCTTTGATAATAGGCTTAAATGGCTTCCAGACAGTGTAGAGATACCCCAGATATCTTGAAGACATATAGCTCTATAAGCAGGGCAATATGGAACTAATTTACTCTGCTCCTTGTCAGGTATACTAACTCACAGCCAGCTCCTCACCACTTCAGGGATACTGCTTATGAGCCCAGGAGCCAGCTAATTCCTGAGGAATTTGCACTGGTATCAGCAAAGGTCAAGCTTTTTTTAGTTAAATTTAAGTATGTGCTCTTTAATTTAACTGTCCATACCGAAGGTTAATATGGGTATTAGGAGAGATTTGACCATCATAGGAGAAAGGTTCTGAAGGGGGCTTTCATTAGCAAGGCAAGAAATCTAAATGATTATAAAATGGAGTTTAATATATTTAGATGTAGCTCCATAATATGGTTGCCTAAGACAGAAAAAGGTGAAGCTTGATAGCCCAGTAAGTAGCATCTGTATTATGTTCCCAGTGACTTTTTCAGCCTCACTCTCTAGCATAGATTATCAAACCAACATTAGAGCTACACCTAAACTGCAGCTTCCCAAAACATCCTCTGTGAGTGATAAAAAACTTGTCTGTGTGTCTGTGTGCATGTATAACAAAAATGCAAAAAATTCTAGATTTTTCTATTGAGAAGTCACTTTTAAAGGTAAGCTTCTCTGCTAGATTCTGTAAAGTGACCTAAGGAATGTTAATTTGAGTAAATGTGTACTTCACATATGTATTTTAAAGTATAACTATAGTACTACTGCCAATTAACATTAGTTTCCTCAACTGAATTAACTGGGTTAGCCACTGAGTCTAGGGTGAATGGTACATTCTCATTTTCTAGGTCCATAACTTCTTTTCCTTTCATAGTTAGAAATATTATTGCTCTTCCTTCCTGAAAAACTAACGTTTGAATATTTGGACAAAACAGTCTGTGTTCTATTAGTACATGTGTTTATTAAATGCACTTCTATCATCAGGATATGATTGTGATGGGCAGCAGTCTATGAATTTGATGTCAAAGCATCAGAGTTTGATTGCCTGGGCTGTACTACCTCCAGATACCACAGCCTGTTTATGACTGCAGAATACCACATACGCTCCTCACTTTCCTCAAACGTGGGATCAGGTTTTAGCTGTAAATGTCAGAAAGAATTTTTTCAGCTGCTTAAATACAGGTTTAAACTCACAGAATCACAGAAAAGTTTGGCTTGGAACTAGAAGTTCCAGAACTAGAAGCCCACTGCCATGGGCAGGAACACCTTCCACTAGACCAGGTTGCTCAAAGCCCCATCCAACCTGGCCTTAAACACTTCCAGGGAGGGGGCAGCCACAACTTCTCTGGGCAACCTGTTCCAGGGTCTCACTACCCTCACAGTAAAGTGTTGCTTCCTCACATCTAATCTACATCTACCCTCTTTCAGTTTCAAACCACGAGCCCTCATCCTGTCACTATATGCCCTGATAAAGAGTCCATCCCATTCTTTCTTGTGGGCTCCCTTTAAGTACTAGAAGAGTACTATAAGATCTCCCTGGAGCCTTCTCTTCTGTAGGCTGAACAAGCCCAACTCTCTCAGACTGTCCTCATAGGAGAGGTGCTCCAGCCCCCTGATCATCTTTGTGGCCCTCTGGACTCACTCAAGCAAGTCCATGTTCGTCTTATGTTGGGCTCCCCGTAGCTGGACACAATACTGCAGGTGGGGTCTCAGGAGAGTGGCGTAGAGGGGCAGTATCACCTCCCTCGACCTGTTGTTCATGTTTCTCTTGATGCATCTGTCAAATCCATGTCTCTCCTATTTAGAGACAAGGATGTTCTGTGGGACAGTGTTAAATGCTTTGCACAATTCCAAGTAGATGACAGTTGCTCTTCCCTTGTCCACCAAAACCACCAAATTTATCAGTCATGATTTGTCCTTAGTGAACCCATGTTGGGTATCACCAATCATCTCCTCATTTTTCATGTGCCTTAGCCTTTTCCAGGGGAATAAGCTCCCTGATCTTGCCAGACACAGAGGTAAGACTGACTGGCCTGTAGTTCCCCAGATCTTCCTTTTTTCCTTTTTTAGAATTGGGGTTGCCAATTGTGTACTCTTATTTGCTTTCTGAAATTTCATACCACAAAGGCTGTCTGGAAACAGGAAGTCTATTTTATAAAAAAATATCAAAGTTTTGAAACTCAGTGTTAGTCTTTATTGGAATGTAAGACCTCTCAATATAACCAGAAGAAAATCCACCCCAGAAATAAAGTAACATTTCTAAATTAAACTAAAATAAATCTGAGAGTTCAGTATTCCCAGATCTGCCTGGAGTTCCTGCTCCACATCATCTAAATCTGACACTTCAGTGTGGTCATTTGATATCACAAAATCATGTTCTAATAACTAAAATGCTGAATTTTCAGTGTCAGAATGCTCCCTTCCACCTCCCTTCTTCCCTGACAGTACTGGTTGAGTGAATAGGTTTGTTTGTTCGAGAAAGATTCCAGTCCTGATTAGCTAATAGTCAAGTGATTTGAAATCACATAGGTCAACACCTCTTCCCAAATTTTTGTCTCTGAACTGATTCTTCTTGGAAACTGCTTTGGTTTTTCTGTCTTGTTTGTTTGTGGGGGTTTTGTTGTTGTTGTTGTTTTTCTCAGTGTTGTCATGTCCCTCTCAGATGAGGGAGACAAGTGACTCAGATTCGCAAATCCCCAATGGAGTGGACAATGGTGAGACAAGTCTCAAAGTCCAAACATTTATTAACTAACCACAATGTACTAATTGAACACACACGATAATTGACTAAGTATGTAACAAGTTGTGGCAAGCAATACAGTATGCCTTGCATTTCTTAATGGTATTGAAGGAAAAAGGGGAAAAAGGAAAGGAGGGAGATAGAGGGAATAGGGGTATAGATAGCACTGGTCTGGATTCCTGCGTCAATCCTGACAGCGAGGGTTCCAGGAGGCATCCATCTTCTTCACTTCACTCTCTGGGCCTCCCTGCCCTGTTCCTCCCCCTCGATTTATGCACACTTTCCTTGGATCTGTCCCCTAGGCTGACCCACAAACCTACGTATCCCATGTATGGGGAGGGGTAAGGTGTTTCATGGGATGATGTAATTAGCATGATCATGTTAGCCCTCATTAGCATATTGAGGGGTGTTAACTTTAATATGCATTTCGTGGATAATGAAGCAAAGGTCATTCACCGGACAGATGACCCTTGAAATTTGGCCAGGTGCACCAGAGCAGAGTTGTCCTGTCTCCACAGGGCTCCCTCCTCCAGCTACATCCTGTGTTACTCTGGCAGCCTTATCAGCTTCGACCTCCACACTGTCCACCCTGTGACTGTACTTTCATCTTGTGAGTGTTTGAGGCATTCCTTAGCTCGGAGGGCCTCAACTTTTATCTCTTTCTCAGGCTGCTTTTCTCCGTCCGTGTTTCTTGCAGGCCTGTTTTTTCATCTCTCACAAATGTGAGGAAAAAAAAAGCTAAATTTCTGTTCAAAAGTTAAGATGATGAAAACTATTATAAAACAATAGTGGAAATTTTTGATTAACATTTTTATCTCCAGTTCTGGGCAAAAAGCCTCCAGATGACTAAAATCAGAAGTCTTTGGTTATCCAAGTTATGGAGTCTTTCGCAGTCAGATGCAGCCCTGCTCCCTTTCTCTTAGTATTCACTGTTCACTCTTGATACCATACAGTAACAGTAAAAAATAACTATAACAATAAAAAAATAACTATAACAATAAAAACAGGTGATGTGACTGGAGTTAACAACTATTAACTTACTGTTGTACAAAGGGGTGACAGCTTTCTTTTGTCTGTTTTGACACAAGAGAGCTTCAGTGACCACCATTTGCTGCCTTCTGTAGCACTGCAGAATTGTTATGCGGCTGGTGTCTTTCAACAGTTATTTGTTTTCTCTTAAAATGAGACCTTTTTACCTTTTCCAGTCTGGTTCCCCATCTTGACTTTCTTTAAAACTTGTGATCTCCAGGTCCCATGATTTCAGTCCTTTCCCACCAAACACAGTCATCTAACCTGTCCTTTTTTTCACCAAAATCTCTAGCAAAGTCATCCTGAAATATATTCAGCCTAGTCTTTGCTAAGGAGGGCCCACTCAGAACACTCACCTTGGCTTTTGGATGGGTCTCTCTCCAATTTCTCCTGCTGCTCTTTTATGTTCATCCTTTCAACTTCATCCTGATACCTCTGTCCATGTCTAGGATTTTTCATGGAGTCCATGTCTACTTCCCCCACAAAAGTTAACTGCAGAATCATCACTCCTTTCAATCCAGTTTATCCCAGAACTGCCACATGCAGGTTTTCTCCAGTTGATTATCTCAAATTCCTCAGAAGAAGAATCATAGTCCTTTCCAGAGTCTCCAAACAGCTTTTTCAGCATATCCTGTCAGTCCACCTTTCTGAGTTGAAGTAGCCTTGTGGATCACTGTTGTGAAATTGAAGTGCCTGGTTCCTGCAGGGGTGTGTCTGATTAATATTTGTAGGTTTGATGGGGATGAATGTTGTTCATATGAAGGATAATTTGGGGCTTCAAGACATTGGAAAGTTTTCTCCTAGATCTTAGAAAGCTGCCAGGAGTAGAAGGAGAGCTGTCAGGGGCAGATGTAGTAACTGTCTAAAAGCAGATCTGAGGAAGTTACTGAGAATTACTGAGCTGTGGATAAAGTTGTGTTTTTCCATGCATTAAAACTGCTTCTTCTATTGCTGCAGCCTACCCCATTGGCAATACTAGAGTACACACTAATATGGGTAGGGTGAATGACTCTTCCCTGTGGCTTTTTGGTAGAAGAGGCAGGGTGAAGGCTAAAGTTAAGGTTAAGATTAGAATTCAGGTTCAGTCACTGTTATGAACAATTTCCTCTAGCATTCTGCCATATTCAATGGAGTTTAGAAAAGTGATGATGATGCAGAGTTGAATGACTTCTCATTAGGTATTTGAGAGGAAATCTGCTTCTTAGTTAAATCTAGGATTAACATTGAGGTTACAGTTAGGGTCTGAAACAGCCTGTAGAGATAGACTAATTGCTAGAATATCTTTTACACTTAAGACACCAATTAGTTTTGGGGGAAAATGAGCTGCCTGAAACCCATTTAAAATTAGGATTAGGATAATACAAAAGTTCAAACCCTTTTAAATTTTTTCTCTTCATGCCAGAACAATGGGGTTGTGTAAGAACAGTAGATCAGAATCATGAGCTAGGACATACATATTCACACAACAATCAACTGTGTATGCCAATGCCAAAGCATCAGTGTTTATATTATCCTTAGTAATAAGCATTCCAGAAATCTCTCCTTGCTTCAGAGCTAATTAGAAAAATGAAAATAATCAACTTATTTTTTTGGTCTGCCAGAATCCAACAGCAGTATTTACTTTAGCTCTTACTGTTTATCCTTAGCCACAACCATAATTACTTTATATCCCCAACTGCTAGACCAACTCAAGATGGCCTCAGAGGATGTCCTGCCTAAAATCAACTTTAATCCATTCATTTTTGCCAACAGTCTACATCCTAGGCTTTAACTTCTAATATTCCTAACTGCACAAAAAACTGTTGTCTGTTCAACGGCTATGGTAAGCTAAACTAAGCTAAGCTAAGCAGTATGATTGTCTTCTACTATTCCTCAGAAATCTATCCTAAAATATTCTTATTCTGGAACAAAAAAATACCCATTTAAAATGTCTTATGTTGGGAATATCCCCCCCTCTTCCCTCCCTTCCCCAAAATATTTAGCAATAACTGAGGTATTCTTGGTGGAAAACAGGTAAAACTTCAGTGGTTATTTCTGTGGGGTATAGAAGAAAATAGATCTTGAAGACTGTTTTTCTTAATCCCCAATAGCACCTCAATTGTTAATGTCTTTACAGCCACTATTTTTTCTATGATTTATTAAAGATTTTGATGGCGTTACAAGATGGAATAGGAAAACTTCTGAAACCTTGACCAGTGTTGTGGGATAATGTAATCATCTTCTGCTTTATCTATTTGAGAAATTGACTTTGTTGGGCATAAGTCTGCTTGCTTTAATTTCTTGACAGCTTTTTCTACAACTCTCTCTGAAAAGGTATTAAAGACATGCAAGTAAAATATCATAATATAGAATATGAAGACAGGGACTAAAATAGTTCTATTTAAAAACTAGAAATGAAACTATTTCACATATTTGTTTTAAATCCTAGTCAGTACAATGATGTGTGTCTGCTTAAAATAAAATAATAACCTTTAATCATCAAATCCAAGTTTTTACAGTAGTTAATAATATAATAATGCAAATGACTTGTTAATTTTTGTAACTCAACACAAATAAGAAATTAGATTATGTTTATTGGTCCACTGTTAATTTTGAGGATTTTGTATTTGAGCAATGATAAATGTTGCACGTGCATGGACACTTTACTTAGATTGCTTTGAATCAATATGTTCAATTAAAATTAAATGCCAGAACCTAATATGCAATTTTGTTTACAAATAAATAAAAAATCATGAAAATGAACATAAAAGCTCTTCCACAAAGTGTATTCTGATGCTTGCATTGCAAAGCATTATCAAGGGACACACAAAAAGCTTTTTTTTTTTTTTTATTTTAACTATGTGGTTTTGTCTACTGTATGTATCTTTAGATTTGCTGAATTCATAAGACTTTCCTCAGGTATTTTTTCCCAATTAAGCAAAATATTCTTGCTTGCGACTATGTGGGATACACTCAAAACCAGAGTTTCACTTCATGGACTCATTAAGAATGATCATTTACAGACTCTGAATACTGAATCATGAGTCTACTGCACTATTCTTATGTTCACAACATGGATCAAGAAGAATCTAACAGTAAATTATGCATTTCAGCACTGTCTCCGCAGTCATAACCCTGCTCCTAACCATAATGATGACATCCCTTTCTGCCCCTGCTAATTAGGAACCATTCAACCAACACTCAGCTGCTGTTAATTGATCCTGCCAAACCAGAAAAGTGTGTATTTTATTTCTTGGTTCCAAACCCTAATCTTAAGGATCATAACCCTTCTTAAGTCTTATCACAACCCTAACTGCAATCACAACAGAGACCCAGACATCAGCTCAATAAACAGCTGAAAGCTCTACACTTCTATATATAGAATATGCATCCTAGCTCTTTGTATCTGGCAGGATCTAGTAATGAATTATGCATATCTGTCCCAAACTTTAATCCTACGCTGAAACAGAACCCTGGCTCTGCAGCCTACCCAGAAACTCATTAGAAGCTATCTATCCCTGTAGAGCTCTTATCCTGGTCCCCAGATATTTACAGTATGGAGCAGTCAACCTAATTCTCCAGCCATTAATCAAGATATGCGAGGGTATAATGGATAGCCTCACTTTTTTGTTATTAATGAAGTAATCTGCTTTTTATCTTTTCAATATTTGTCCATTTCTTCATAGACTGTATCAGCATAACAATCACTTAATTTTTAGCAAGACATAAGGAATACAGTTTCAAGCAATGCTAGTTGCAAGTCTGTGGAGCTACAGTGGAAAACAGGATATTTTGTACAGCATAGATTCTCTACTGTGTAGGACAGTTGTATACCTCATTTTGTTTGCCCAGATATTAAATCAGTTTCTGTGACATTCTTTTGTCAGTGATACTTGGCTAGTAAAGGTGATGAATGGTGCGATAAGCTATCCTGAGCTCTTTCATTCACTTGCTGAAAGTGTCTTGACAAAGTCAGGAGAAACTAGCTGAAACAGCATCTGAACCGTTATGTGGAAGATATACATGGGCCAAACCATGTGAGCTAGTGTTACAGTTGATATTTTTTTTTTAGTTTCTTTTCTTGTGTATCCATCAAATACTGTTGATTTTGAAAAATGAAAAAAAAAAAAAAGAAATAATTATCAGATTAGTGAGAAATATTCTCGCAAGTTTCTTTAAAACAAATAACCTCATGCTTTTCTTCAAATAGAAGAAAAAATAAAAAAGCATTAATACTTAATTTAATGGAAAATTTACTACTTTTTTATGCAGATACACGTGTGAGCGAATGTGCACACATACATATTAGAAGATGATAAAATTTCATCTGAAAACCATCATCATCAAGACTGAATAGCTCTGATTTAAAATATTAATCAGGATCTTTGTCTTGCTAATACTCTAGTTGATTCTTTCCTTAAGTTAACTTACCATACCATGATATGGCTCTTCTAACTGAAGTCACACATAAAACTAATGTTAAACAAACTGATAAACAGCAAAGTTCTGATAAAATCATATTCTGATGAAATGAACAATATATTAAATTCCTATTATGTGGTAGCACAAGGTCAGTTCGCAGGTACATTGCCTTTTCTGGCTCTATGTGCTCTGCATAGATTCTTACAGTAATAACACATGACAATAATGGGGCATCTCTTACACTATATCAGCTGTGAAAAGAGCAGCAAATGTCACAGAGAAGCAGCATGAAGTTGTGGCTCAGAAGCTTCTTTAGAAGCTGAAGGAATGACTACATTAGTAGGGACACAAGATTACCTTTGCAAAATGGTACCTATGCAGCAACTGTGTCCTTATTTACCTCAGGTGCTGGAAATGCAAATTTATGTGAGACTTGCTTTAGCATCTCTCCTGTGTTCTGAGATCTTTCCCCATCATCAGCTTTTTCAAACTATTTCTTTCATAACTGAGAAACACAATATTTTTCATCTTTCAGGGCAGCCACAGCTCTAAGGGTAAAAGATGCCCAGCCTGCACTGCTCCCACACATTTTGTTGGCTCTACTGCACATGCAAGAGAGATGTGTCCCATGTGTATAAAAAATTGTACCCAAAAAGTCTGCTGAATAATCAAGAAGCAAAAGCTTTGCAATAAGCAGCTATATTCTGGGATTTTGGGAGTAGGATGGTATTTTTCTTCAATAATAGAGCTTAGACAATTGGATTTTTTGAGGCACATACCAATTCTTTATGATTTCCGGGATGTGACAGCTTTCTTACACTGTGTTGTTGAGCTTGACTTCAAAGTTTTCACCCCAATTTCTGACTTTTGACATCCTGTATCTGTTGAACTTTTTGAAGGGATAGTTTGTTTTGATGTTTGTGTTGGAAGGCATTATTCACTCAGTCAATATCTCCTTGAAGATCATGCTTGACTGTGAAGGTGATTTATGAGGGATGATGAAGATCTGAGCAGCACAGGAGTAGAGAGCCTAGCTTGGCAACATGAAATTAAAACACAGTTATATTTCCAAATATTATTTACAGTGCCATCTTGTGATGTTGACAAGTAGTGTCTTAAGTGAGCTCCTGAAGCTGTTAGCATTTCTGTAGGGCAGCAGAGTTCAGATTCCAGAAGTTCTGACAGTAATGGAAAAAAGGTTTACTTGTACACCAGGAGACTGCACTGATGACTTCCTTTTTTCTGTTTCCAGAGCCAACGAAATGTAGGCCAGATTTCTTACCCATCTCAGTGTTACCAGCTGATATATGGACAAGTCTGCCGTAACTGAAATGTACCTGTAATTCAGATTTATACTTTTGGTATTGCCATTGGTTACAGAAAAACTGTTGTGAAAAGCACCCTAGCTCATCAATGAATTTTAAGTACGTGTTCTTTTTTACTTTCTTCAGTAAGCGCTTTCTTGAAGGGATTGAGTGTCATGCCTAAACCCTACGGTAATCATCCTAACCCTACATGGTGCCACATGGAGTACAACTAATCTCAAAAGTGGCTGATAAGTTGGATCTAATTAGAATTTTGGCAGTAAGGCTCATCATATTAAAAGTAAAATAGACAGCACTGCATGGCAAATTGTTTCTCAGTTAACACACAACATCAAACAAACTAAATAGCTATGAAGAATATAGGTAATAGTAGTTATTTGAATACACTATTTTTAATCTTAACAGTACTACTTCAGAAATTCAATTTTCACAGAGGTGAACCGGAAATTATTTTCTGTTCATTCCCTGATAATAAATTGTATAGCTGGTCCAAAATCTCACAGCAATTATAAAAAGGATTTAATATTTGATTTGTGAAGTATTCTCTCATTTGTGGCTAATCAACCTTGCTAGTTAGTTGAAGGCCCTCAGGCCCAAATCCACAAAGGGCTTCATATATAGGAAAGATAATTTTGAAACAAATCTAATTATGCTGGATTTTAAGCTGAATTTGGATTTCTAATAGGACCACAGTTGTATTATCTTCCTTTCTGCTCATCTTCATTTGGACTCCAATGGACATCAGTCCAGAAAAAGGTCACTATGCACCAAAACCTTGAAACTAATGAGAGATATCTCCTGGGGAAACAGTCAGTAGCTCTATGAACCTAGGATATCTTATGCAGTGTAGGCTAGTAACGAATATTTATGACACTTATATTAACAAAAGGAAAGTTCATCCAGTTCAGCTATAGTTTGTATTGTCAGGATAATTGCAAGCTGACAGTTTGCAAGACTCCATCCCAGGCGTACTGTGTGTGGGTTATTATTTAGTTGTTACAACACATATTTGTTTAAGAAGATGTTTAAACCAGCACTGGAATTTTTAAGAATATGCAAGATGAGTACTAAAGAAATTATTTTACTCAGAATTACTTGTTTTCTTCTTTGATGTTTCTATGGATTTCTCAGACACTACCCTTTTCTTCTTGTGCATCCCAGATTGTTGAAATTTCTGAGAATTTCATTAAAGTGCTTTAAGCCCAGTCCAGTAACATACTGCTGGATTAGATTTTAATAATAGTTGATGATATTTTGATGTTATTATAGTTCCACAGTGTATTCTTTTTAGGCATAAAGGTTTCAAGTCTGAAGAATAATTTGCAGAGTCTGAAGTCCCAAATGATAGGAGATCTCCATATAAGAACATTTACTAAACTTTAGCTTAATATATTCAACTCATATTAATGGAATATGTAGCAAAAATGCTAACTTACTAAGACATAAATCATGATAACCTCATTCTTCAGGAAACATAATTTTATGAAAAGGGATATGTAACCCAGATAATGAAGCAGGGAACTAATCTTGAGCACTGAAATATTGGTCAGTTATAACAATAAGAGCTAAGGTAGACATTTCTGCCACCAGTTATAACAGTAAGAGCTAAGGTAGAGATTTCTGTCACATAGTTCTGTGATATTTCAAATTAATGTTCTAGGGAATGGTCAGAGCAATGTACATTAGCATTTGTATTTTACAGGCTACTCGTTTGTAATGTAACTTGGACCAGATATACAAAAATTTAGTTGTCATGACTTAAAATCCAGTGTCTAAATAATTTTTAGGGTTTTGAAAATATCTTTCTTTCAATTAGGAAAAAAAAACTCTTGGTTTGAAAGATAACATTGCTATTGACTGAAAATTTTTACGTAAAGAAGACAAGAAGGAAGGACATTCAGTGTTAATTTCTACAATTTCCTGTATACTGCCTTTTCTCATTTTAAAACTCTTGTATAAAACTGTATTCACAACATGTTTTTTCAGTTTGTTTTATGTACTTTGAACTGGAGAATCAAAAGAACATTTAACTTTATCACAATATACCTGCATTTGAAGCCACTGTACATTTGAAATTCAGTATTTGTTTAGAAATTTAGGATGATTACTAAAGATTTAGAAGCTCTTGACTGAAAGCGTGGTCAAGCACTGAAACACACTCCCCAGGGAAGTGACCATGGCCCCAAGCCTGTCAGTGTTCAAGAAGTGTTTGGACAAGACTCTTAGATATATAATTTAACTTTTAGGTCTCCCTGTGTGGAGTCAGGAGCCGGATTCAACGATTCTCGTGGGACCTTTCCAACTCTGGATATTCAATGATTCTATATTTATACAACCACTGAACTATAACATGAAGTAAATGCATCCATTATTAAAAGCAGAATATAGGGGGTAAGTTTAAAGGGGCTGTGATATGGAAATGTAGTGAAACAGGGTTATTAATTATTATTACTGATGATCTGTCAATGCATTGGCATCACACTAAAACAGGACTTCTACAGGTAAAGTAATCTCACTCTCAAAAAAACAATTGTTAAACTATAATTGTTGTACTAAGTTTTTTGTAATTAATTCTTTAACACATGATTTTCTCCTTCAACAAAAAGAAAAATGAAATTTAAATAACTAAAAAGGCAAGTTACCTGTTGTACAGGAAGGATATTTTCACAATGCTCTCTGGTGAACAAAATCTGATAATAGAATCATAGAATGGTTTGGGTTGGAAGGGACCTTCAAAGACCATCTGGTTCCAACCCCCCTGCCATAGGCAGGGGCACCTTCCACTAGACCAGGTTGCTCAAAGCCCTATCCAACCTGGCCTTAAACACTTCCAGGGAGGGGGCAGCCACAACTTCTCTGGGCAGCCTGTTCTAGGGTCTCACCACCCTCACAGTAAAGTGTTGCTTCCTCACATCTAATCTAAATCTACCCTCTTAAAGTTTAAAACCATGACCCCTCATCCTATCACTATATGCCCTGATAAAGAGTCCCTCCTCATCCTTCCTGTAGCCCCCTTTAAGTACTGGAAGGGTGCTATAAGTTCTCCCCAGAGCCTTCTCTTCTGTAGGCTGAACAAGCCCAACTCTCTCAGACTGCCCTCATAGGAGAGGTGCTCCAGCCCCCTGATCATCTTTGTGGCCCTCCTCTGGACTCGCTCAAGCAAGTCCATGTTCGTCTTATGTTGGGGTCCCCATAGCTGGACACAATACTGCAGGTGGGGTCTCAGGAGAGTAGCGTAGAGGGGCAGCATCACCTCTCTCAACCTGTTGGTCATACTTCTCTTGATGCAGCCTAGGATATGGTCGCCTTCTGGGCACATTGCACACATTGCTGGCTCATAGTCAGTTTTCCATCCACTAATATCCCCAAGTCCTTCTCCGCAGGGCTGCTCTCAAGCCACTCATCACCCAGCCTGTATTTGTGCATGGGATTGCCTCAATCCATGTTCAGGACCTTGCACTTAGCTTTGTTGAACTTCATGGGATTTGCATGGGCCCACTTCTCAAGCCTGTCAGGGTCCCTCTGGATGGGATCCCTTACCACCAGCGTGTCAAACACACCACGCAGTTTGGTGTCATCTATGTACTATGGCTGTAGTTACTACTGCCAGTCATATACCTTGTGGGTTTTCCACTCTAAGCAGTAGTCTGTTGTGTTCATTGGGAGGAAGCTGATCACAATGAGCAATAGATCAAACTCTATCAGACTGATGAAGTGTTGAGAAATCCTTTCCCAAATCAGTACATTATAGTGCAGTTGTTACAAAAAATAGAAGACAAAAAGAGATTAAAACCAAAGCAAATCAGAAATTAAATATTTTAGCCTTTACAGTCTGCCAGTGTCATGTTCTGATGTATCAGTACTAACAATGCATACTGTCCATTAGACATTCCTAAATGTATATAAAACGCAAACAGTAGCATTTAATTTTGAGTGAAAAGTTTCACAACTGTTGGTCCTTCAGTTTCCATTTATGAGCACTTTTTTAGTTTATATGCCTTATTTCAAATGTTTTAAAGGTGCTGAATATCTAAATCACTAGTATTTACATATGACAGCATTTCTGAAGCCTGAAATAGACAACTACTTGCACATATATATAACATCTGAACACAACTTTGTAAAATGGTGGTGTATAGAATTCAGATTTTTCTGTTTCTTTGACAAAACTTAATTGTTCCATGGGTTTGGTTTATGCTAAAACAGATAAAATTTGTTTTACTTTTGCTGGTCCTTGACCTCCTGTACTTCACATGTAATGAATCTTTGAAAAGGTATTTTCTTGTTCTGGTTTTACAATTCTAAAAGTTTAAAAGCAAGAGGACCGCGTGAACTAGACTATTCTCAATGAACAATGAAAGTGAGTCCATTTTGTTGGACAAAGGCAGAGAGTTTAGCCTTACGATCTCAAGAAATTTTGTTTACACTTCAGACTAAAGTATAAGTCATGGCCTATTTTATTTACCTGTACATGTGTGTCCTTAAAAACCCTATTGTGTGGACAACATTGGAGGTTTCTGGACTAGAGCAGAGTTAATGATATTCTAATTTTGTGACTAGCTGTATGTCTAAGTACCTTTTATCTTCAATCTCTAAGGATCTTTTATCTCCAGAATAACTTCAATAATCTTTAAACACAATGCATTATTTCTAATAATGCCAACAATAAAACCAAAAGAAATTTGGTTTACCATCTTGTTCATCAGTTGGGAATAAAAAAACCCCCAACAAATCCTTTCATTTAGATCAAATATAGTGAATGCTATATTTTACCATGTTGTTTCTTTTAAGGGGAATTCAAGCCAGAGAACAGACAAAGGAAAAATCTTTTTAAATATCATCTCTGTTTATCTTTCAAAAGGCTGTGTGTTGTGAGAACAAACTGCATGCATACAACATGCATTTTATTTCTTACTTAGGTGATACAATTTATTGTGTATTTCATTCCAAACTATTTTTAAAGGTAAGAGAAACGAGCTGAAATCTGAGAACAAAGAAGGTCCTTTACTTTTGAACACAGGTATGAATTAAGACTTCAGCCTTTATTTATCTGAAAAGACACATCTGGTGTGAAAAAGAGCCAAAAGCACCATCTGCCCCTCACAATGGTGGCTCTCAATTTTCATTTTATAGGTTTTGGACTACACACTAAAAGACTGGAGTCTTCATCTCCATCTATTCTCTTTATGCTCATCTAGTTAGCTTAGGTTCACTCTTATTTTTTCGCATATCCAGTCACTTGCAGGTGATTCTTGCTTTCATAAACTTGCTAGCACAGGTCTGAAATTTTTAACATACATAACTTCAGTAAAACTTAGCTTTAAGTATAGAAGCCTTGACAAGTGCTTGGAGTTATCAATTTGAAATGGAATACATTCAGATACTTTTGATATAGGCTGCAGAAGATCATAATCTACCCTAGGATATTATAACTGTCAGACGTTGAGTGGTCTAACTTTGAAGAGTTAAAGCCAAGGTTCTCTTCTGACTATTTGATAGAAAACTAGGTTTTAATATCCATCCTGTCCCTGCCCCAATCTGTTTAATTTCTATAATGAAAGTAGCAGTAAAAGGGTTGCCCTTTGATGCAATTTCAGAACAACTGATTACAAAAGACATCCTTCAATAAAATAGACACATTACATTTTACATTTTACATGGAAAACTGCTTTCTAATTGTCATCTTAACAGCGCCTCCACAAAGCCCAGTTCATGTGCATTCTACGATTCAGCATGGCTTGGGCCAGGCTGATTAATTTGATGAAGCTAGAAAGCAATAGGAAGTTGAGGAAGTTTAAAATAATAAATTTCCTTGATTAACAGTACTGTATAAATATCTGATTTTATTTGACTTTATGAATAGTTTTCTGAATCCAGGCAAATCAATTCAGTGGTTTGTTCAGTCTTTCAGTTTTTCATATGCTTTTTCTTAGAAAACTGACATGTTAAGAGGAGAAGACACAAGATTCCCCAAATGGTTTGTTTTTAGAGATGGTCAGAAATACAGTCTTAGACTGTTTTGCTTCTTTTCCTTTATTATTTTTATTTCATCATCACTAGAATCAGCTGAGCAAAACTGAGTTGTTTCACAGGATGTGTGAAAATTCTTTCCAGATCTCAAACTATTTTTGCTGCACTATCATGTTTCCTTCTTAGTTTGCCAGTTGATAGCAACCTTGGAGCCCTGAAAACTGACAGGCGGGTCTCCCAAGGTTCCTAGCTCCCAGATGTCTTCATTCAGGAGCTCTGGAAGCCCTGGCACTGCATGCTGAAAACAACCCAGTTTGCATTAACTTTGCAGTTCCTTCATCACTTAATAGATGGAGAAACTTGCTATCAGACAGTAAAATTTTGTTCATATTTTTTTTTTTCCCCTCCAATTTTGAAAATCTTTGCATATAGAAAAACATGACATTGGTAGTCTGTTGTTTAAGCAGTATACAATTGTTTATCTTTATTATTAGTATAATTAGTTGTAGAATGCCTACTAACCTTAACCTAATTAAAGTCTTTACCAAAAAATAGTTGCTTCTTTTAGGAATCTACAATTATCTAACTAAAAGAAAAACAAACTTAGAAGACAGGTTGCACTTTACTCCCCAGCTTAGGCACAGGAAACTGAAGGACAGCAAGCTTAACTGCTGTACTCTGCTCGTACAAGAAAATTCTAACAGAATTGGTATTGGGCCCACATTATATAAATCTCAGTATCATAAGCTGTGAACTTTTTTCCCCATTCTATTCATATCTTCTGCAGATTAACAATGCCCAGTCCACTCAAAATTTCTTGTGAGGACAACCAACGACGGTATGTCCAATAGTTCTATTAATTCTTTTTTTCTAAATCCTCTTCTCTTTCAATTCATAACACACAACTGCTTGTACAGCAATTTCCTACTAACTTTTTGATTTACCACAGTCAAATAGCTTCCATTTTTTTACTAGCCTAGCTTTCCACTGAATTTTCTGTAATTTGGCAAGTCCAGCTTCATACATGAGATTTGAAAAATCCTACAGAATGGAAGAAAGAAAATGCAAAGCTACTTATTCAATTACTGACATTGAATACATGCATGTTTTTCCTAAATTTTAGATTTAGTTCACTTGCAACACATGCTGACAATAAGTAATACTGGTCTCCCTTGAGGATAATATTAGCTTTGTCATGCAGAGAGACCTATTTACCAAATAGCTTAAAATTATCCAATTTTTATTATTATAACGATATTGGGATTTCTGACCTACATTTAAGAAGTCTGATGGCACTGATTTACATTCTCCAAATACCTATATTCTCTTTCCATATTTCTCTGTTTAGCAGTGATGTCTATGTAGGTCATTTTTGCCTGAATCTAGTCTAATATTCACTACTGCCTAGTTAGTGGGGGTATGACATAACTGACAACATATTCAAACATTTTTAATAAGCATGTTAATATAGAAGTCCAAGTCAAAAAACCAAGTATCTTATCATGTACTCAAGTTTGTTGTTTGGAATGACCAATACAGAAATTCAATGGAAAAAATGCACATTCTACTAGAAACTAATTAGAAATTCCTGCCAGCAGACAACCTTATAATACTAGTAAAGCAACATTAAATTGTCTTGTCTTGGGGGGTGGGGGTGGGTTTTTTTGTTTGCTTGGTTGGTTGGGGGTTTTTTCCCCAAAAAAATTTTGAGTGACCCCACTGAACAATGTCTGTTTTGTAAAGTTTGTTCCTTCTGTCTGCCTTCACAGACACTGAAGAGAATCAAACTCTGAGTCTTCAGCATTTTGAATCACAAGGATTCCTCTAAACCAATTGATAGAGTTTTGAAATTAATGAGTTTTCTTTTCCATTTGAAGCTTTGTTTAATCTCAAATAGATGTTCAGGCAAACCCAACAAATTATGATTTTGGGAAAAGTATAAGGAAAAATAATTATCTTAACTAGTCCCAGATGTGATGAATCATTCTAGATTTTAATAGATTTGAGAATTCTGTGTGATTCTAGATCTCTGTTAGCCTTTTAAAAATCTAGTTAAGGTTCTCAAAAGGGATGAGTACATTTTGCATGCTTAAGTTTATAAGAATAGATATATTACAAGACATAAAAAGGGACATGAAGTTCTGAAGTTCATCCTGATACAAAAATACTACTATGAAATTAGACTGTAACTTCTATTAATGTCATTAGGAAAAGAATCAAGCTGAATGTGTAATTAGATATCCTAGAGAGAAACAAGATGTTTAGCACAAAGAGATAGTGAGAAGGAAGTCAATTATTATTTTTGTTAGCACTGTCATGACTAGACTTAGATATGACAGCATAGAAAACTAATATAAACAGAAAGATACAGATCATAATCAGACTTAAAACAGTTAATAAAAAAGAAATAAGTATTATTCCTTAAGAAAATGAGACATTTAGGAAGAGATCATAGAGGAATTATTTTAACTAGGTGGGACTCCTAGAAGGATCAGGAGAAAAAAGAAAAAAATTGAAGTTGTTCTCAACACCTACCGTCATCTCCCTTTTAAGAGGAAATGAATGGAAATACAATAAAAAAGCTCAATATATGACACTTTCATACCCAAGACTTGGCAGACTTACAAGAACTTTGATGTTTAGAAACCTGAATTTAAAAGAGGGAGAGACTGACAGTAAAAGAGAAAGGAAACCATATCCTGGATGGAAAAACAGATCTGCAAGACAGTTCAGCTGGAGCACTTTTTTCCAGGAATGGGAGGGAGAAAAAGAAGGGGAAGGGGGAAAGGCAAGGCAGGGAATCATATGTTATGGAAATACAATATGAAGCAGGCTTTGAGATTTCCAGAAAATACAGGGAGAGAATTAAATACTAGGGAGGAATTTTCACCATAGAAAGAAGATTCCAAAACAAGTATTTTCGTCATTATAGGCTTTGATTTCTTTGATTTTTGTTTTATTTTTTTTTAAAAAACAACCTGTAATAAGAGTAAAAAATTAATCCTACTTATTATTATCTTTAATTTGAGTAAAATGAAAATACATCATCCATCACATAAAAATTTCTTTTTAAGACAACATCTATACTGCCAGTTTTTGTACTATCTCAATGTATGCTATTTAAAATGTGGCAGTGATATGCTAGAAAAAAATCTACTTAGTAGGAAACTAGCTTGGCTTTGGTTCTGTCTTTGGGAGACGTGGTGTAACCATGTTATGTTGATGTATTGGATCTCCACTGGTGATTCTGTCAAAGCAATTTAGACAGTGGAGTCTCCTTAGTATAGATATGGCTTAAGAAATGTTATAAATAAAAATATATATACTTTTAAAAATATTATTCTGAGGAAATCAATATTGAAATAAATAAAAATCATTTGGGTGCTTTTACCCAGATACATTGAGAGAAACTTAAGAGAGAAACTGACACCAAAATGTTTCTCTTCACTCTGGTACCTTTGAACCCTCACCCCTCTTTTGTTGTTTGATTCACAGTTCAGGCTAAAGAAACTTCAGAGATCTTTTAAGATACACCTGCTTGTCTAGGAATTCAGGGGATCATTCAAGATGATGAGGGGACCAGAAAGAATGGGTGGATGTACCACTTTATTAGTGAAGAAAAGAACTGGATGAAAGAAAATGGAAACTGTCAGTCTTTGAACATGTGTATCCAGAGATGTTTTGAAAGAAGTGGCAGTTGTATGAACTATGATGCCAGGGAGAGAAGGAATGTAAAGTTAACCTCAAAAATTTCCCCGAGAAATTCAACAGAAATTGAAATTAATATAGATGGATGATCCTCCAGAAACACGAGTGAGTTCTGCAGGTCTGTTTCATCACCATCTCCCAAACCAATGCATCCGAATAGAAATAACAGATATAATAAGAAATAATTACAATCTAGTGAAGTTTGAAGAATTAGCAGAACATCTAGTAGAAGGGAAAATTGATACATAGTTGAATGAGGCAATAGACTTTCTGAGAATGAGAAAGTCTTGGACCCATCAATTTTTCTTGTGTTAATAGCTTTGAGTTATGTGTAAATAAGACTGCTAGAAGAGAAATATAACTAACATGTTTGCATTACAGCACACTCCCTATTGTGATATGACCTTGCCCAAACATATTTGCATTGTAAACTAGGAAGGAATTCTTCTGAGTACAAAATCATGCAGCAGCTCATAGGAACCCAAAGGACGTTTCCAATTATTCTTCCTGATCAAATAGAGCTTACAAAAGACAGAATAAATGTACAGCATTTACTAGGCATCAAAACTTGATATAAAAAAAATAAGATCACCAACTTCAAGATACAAGATTGAAATAAATTAGTTTTATTCAATAATTCTATTCATTGTCTTAAACTCAAAAACTTTGAAAATAACCTCTAAATATGTGTTACATCAAAATCCCTTATTTAAACTACCATTAAAAATTAATGAACCAGAATTCCTGGAATTTCAAAGAAAATGTGATTACATCTATCATTAATTTTATCTTTAGTTGAGATGTTTATAACTTAGGTCTTTAGTTTATGATAGTGTCTGACATCTAGCTTAATATTTATTCCTTTATTTTTCTTTACAAATGGGTGAGTTTTTGTAGAGCTCAATAAGTATGCAGTTCATGAAATAATCCACAGAATCACAATAATCACAGAATCATCTAGGTTGGAAAAGACCTTGAAGATCACCTAGTCCAACCATTAACCTAACACTGACAGTTCTCACATACACCATATCCTTACGCTCTATGTCAACCCTAGCCTTAAACACCTCCAGGGATGGGGACTCCACCACCTCCCTGGGCAGCCCATTCCAACGCCTAACAACCTGTTCTGTAAAGAAATGCTTCCTAATATGCAGATAAACCTTCCCTGTTGAAACTTGAGGCCATTCCCTCTTGTTCTATCTCTTATTACTTGGTTAAAGAGGCTCATCCCCAGCTCTCTGCAACCTCCTTTCAGGTAGTTGTAGAGGACGATGAGGTCTCCCCTCAGCCTCCTCTTCTCCAGACTAAACAACCCCAGTTCCCTCAGCCGCTCCTCGTACGACATGTGCTCCAGACCCTTCACCACCTTCGTTGCCCTTCTCTGGACACGCTCGAGTAATTCAATGTCCTTTTTGTAGTGAGGGGCCCAAAACTGAACACAGGAATCGAGGTGAGGCCTCACCAGTGCCGAGTACAGGGGTAAGATCACTTCCCTGTCCCTGCTGGCCACGCTATTTCTGATACAAGCCAGGATAACATTGGCCTTCATGGCCACCTGGGCCCACTGCTGGCTCATATTTGTCTGGCTGTCAATCAACACCCCCAGGTCCCTCTCTGACTAGCAGCTCTCCAGCCACTCCCCCCCAAGCCTGTAGCGCTGCTGGGGTTTGTTGTGGCCAAAGTGCTGCACCCGGCATTTGGCCTTATTGAAACTCCTACAGTTGGCCTTAGCCCATCGCTCCAGCCTGTCCAGATCTCTCTGCAGAGCCTCCCTACCCTCGAGCAGATCAACACTCCCACCCAACTTGGTGTCGTCTGCAAACTTACTGAGGGTGCACTCAATCACCTCATCCAGATCATCAATAAAGCTGTTAAACAGGAGTGGCCCCAAAACCACGTCCTGGGGGACACCACTCGTGACCGGCTGCCAACTGGATTTAATTCTGTTCACCACAACTCTTTGGGCCCGGCCATCCAGCTAGTTTTTTACCCAGCAAAGCATGTACCCATCCAATCCACGAGCAGCCAGTTTCGCCAGGAGAATGCTGTGGGAAACGGTGTCAAAGGCCTTACTAAAGTCAAGGTAGATAACATCCACAGCCTTTCCCTCATCCAATAAGCAGGTCGCCCTGTCGTAGATGGAGATCACGTTTGTCAAGCAGGACCTGCCTTTCATAAATGCATGATGACTGGGCCTGATCATCTGGTTGTCCCGCATGTGTTGTGTGATGGTACTCAGGATGAGCTGCTCCATCAATTTCCTGGGCACTGAAGTTAAGCTGACAGCCCTGTAATTTCCCAGATCATCCTTCTGACCCTTCTTATAGATGGGCATCACATTGGCCAATTTCCAATCTGTCGGGACCTCCCCGGTCAGCCAGGACTGCTGGTAGATGATGGAAAGCGGCTTGGCGAGCACCCCAGCCAGCTCCTTCAGCACCTTCGGGTGTATCCCATCTGGTCCCATAGACTTGTGTATGTCTATGTGATGCAGCAAGTCACTATCTCCTCCTGGATTGTGGGGGAGTTGGTCGTTCTCCCAGTCTTTGTCTTCTGGCTGAGGAGGCTGGAT
Organism: Strix aluco; assembly: GCF_031877795.1. Classification (NCBI taxonomy): domain Eukaryota; kingdom Metazoa; phylum Chordata; class Aves; order Strigiformes; family Strigidae; genus Strix; species Strix aluco. The sequence goes on from NC_133931.1 coordinate 30,721,414, forward strand.
TCCCTCAATACAACTAGTCTTGTTATTAAAGACTGAGACAAAGAAGACATTAAGCACCTCAGCCTTTTCCTCATCACTTGTTACCATGTTTCCTCCTGCATCTAGCAGGGGATAGAGGCTCTCCCTGGTCTTTCTTTTGCTGTTGACATACTTATAGAAACATTTCTTGTTGTTCTTGACTGCTGAAGCCAGATTAATTTCTAGATGGGTTTTAGACCTCCTGATTTCTGCCCTGCATAGCCTCACAGCATCTTTGTAATCATTGTGAGTGGCTAGCCCCTTCTTCCAAAAGCCATAAGCTCTCCTTTTCTCCCTGAGTTGCAGCCAAAGCTCCCTGTTTGGCCAGGGTGGTCTTCTCTGTTGCTAGCTTCTCCTATAACACGGGGGGACAGCCTGCTCCTGTGCCACTTCCTTCTTAAAGAGTGTCCAGCCTTCCTGGACCCCTATACCCTTCAGAACTGTTTCCCAACGGATCCTGTGAAGCAGGTGCCCAAAGAAGATGAAGTCAGCTCTTTGGAAGTCCAGGATGTCAGTTCTGCTTAGCCATCTCCTGGCCTCTCTAAGAATAGAAAACTATTATTTCATGATCGCTGTGCCCTCATCGGCCTCCAGCCGCCACATCATCCACCAGTCCTTCTCTGTTCACAAAGAGGAGGTCCAGCAAGTCACCTACTGTGGTCAGTTCACTCACCAGCTGCATCAGGAAGTTATCTGCCACACATTCCAGGAATCTCCAGGACTGGTCCCGCTCTGCTGTGTTGCACTTACAGCAGATGACTGGGACGTTAAAGTCTCCCACAAGAACAAGCGCAAGTGATCATGAGATTTCTCCTCAGTGCCTATAGAATATTTCATCCACCTCTCTGTCCTGGGTTGGTGGCCTGTAGTAGACTCCTACTACAACATCTGCCCTGTTGGCCTTCCCCCTGATTGTAAGGCAAAGACACTCCACCCTGTCTTCACTACACATTTACTCAAAGCAATCATAACAGTCCCTAACATACAGCGCCACCCCACCACCTCTCCTTCCTTGTCTATCCCTCCTAAAGAGCTTGTAGCCATCAATTGGCACACTCCAGTCATGTTTCTGTAATAACCACTACATCATGATTTTCCTGTTTCATCATGGCTTCAAGCTCCTCCTGTTTGTTACCCATGTTGTGTGCATCAGTATACATGCACTTCAGATGGGCTGATGATTTGCCCCCTTCCCCCTTCAAATCTAGTTTAAAGCTCTCTCAGTGAATCCAGCTAACTCCTGCCACAAGATCCTTTTCCCCTCTGGGGCAGGTGCATTCCATCTGATGCCAAAAGTTCTGGTGTCCTATATACTAACCCATGACTGAGAAATCTGAAGCCCTGACCATAACACTAGTCTTGGAGCCACAAGTTCATCTGTTGAGTTCTCCTGTATTCTTCTTCATCCATCCCCCCAACTGAAGGGATGGAGGAGAACCCAATTTGTGCCCCCAACCCCTTAACCAGTTTCCCCAAGGCCCTGAAATCTCTCTTCATTGATTTAGGACTTCTCCTGGTAATATTGTCGTTACCTACCTGAAAAACCAAGAGAGGGATAATAGTCCTTGGGTCTCATTACAGGGGGGAGTTTTGCCACGAGGTCCTTGACCTGGGCCCCAGGAAGTGTCCCGATCCAATGTCAGGGTAGGTTTTGATATGATCTCAAGAGCGAGATTAAGACACAAACGAGGTCAAATGCCGTATACCCAAAACAGGTTTTTTATTATTAAAGAAGTGAAGGGGGGTAGCGATAGGACAGAATGGAAGAAAAAGGCAGAAGTAAAGCAAGGATGCAAGAATAGTCACCACCATGGATCCAGTGGCGTCCCGTTGGTCCTCAGTCTTCAGTTCTTTGGTGGTGGGTGCACACGAATCAAGCTTCAGTGGTAGATGCACACTGAGAAAATTTTCTGCTACCCTTTTAAGTTCATCGTATCCGCTGATTAACATATCTGCCCGCCTTTATTTTTTTTTTCTCTGGTCCAACAGGTTTTGTTGCATCTGGCTTCAGGGCAGGAACCTTTGCCTCTTGTCAGTTCATTAGCAATGCATGTATGAGGTCTGGCCTACACAATAGAGCCACAAATGGCTACAGGATGGGGCAACTCAGCACAGGTCTGCTCCTTTAAGGCTTGTCTAAAGAGTCCGGACAATGCAGCCGCAAAGAAGTGGGGGGTTCATCCTTCAATACACTCCCGCTTCTCTGGGCGACATCCCCCAGACCAATCCAGAGGCCGCAGCAGCTTCTCTTGGAGGTTTGCACAGACACAAGCAAGCTTTGAGGCAGTCATAGGACATTTCAGTGTCTCACAGGGAGGCAGCAGACTTCTCTATGAAGTGGGTCTGGTCTGCATATTGGGCCTTCGACACCCCTCAGAATGGAGTCACCCACTACAATGACTCTTCTGGGGTTGTTTTTAGAACTGGTGTTAATACCTGATCTAGAACAATCTGGCCTTGGTGGACCTTGGTCTTCCTTCTTGTTTGACTCATTTTCTTCATCCTTCTCTACTTCATTCAGAAGTTCCAGGGCCCCGTATCTACTGTGAAGGGACACCATGGAGGGTGAGGGAGGTCAGGAGGGGATTTTCCTTCCTCCCTGAGCAGGGACCTGTTTCCAGACTCCCCCATCTCTTAGGTCCCCTCCTTCGGCCTGGTAGCAAGAGGGTGAGGGATTACCTGCCTCATTTGGAGCCTCCATTTGTTCCTTTTGCTTCAGGGTTGCTAAGGTGCTACTCCACCAACCAATTTCCCTTCGCACTCCCTAATACTTCTTAATCTATCAACCTCTTTGAGTTCTGCCACCAGGCTGAGCAGGTCATCCAGCTGATCGCAGCACACACAGGTGCTGTCACTGCTGCCCTTCAACAGGATTGACAGGCTCAGGCACTCCCTGCACCCCTGGACCTGGACTGCTGCATGTTTGCGTGGCAGCTCCGTCTGGGTCACCATGTTCTTTCTGGTGATGGTTTTGAAGCAAGTGGAGACCATGTTTCAGTCTACTCGTGGAGGACAATAAGATGAAACTAGCTCAGATAAGCTCTAGACCCAGGAGGTGGAGTGTGCCCTGTCCACTCACCCTGCCTGCGCAAACTGCCGCGCCACACCCTTCTGACACTCCACGCCCCATTCACCTGTCCTGGTCACCGCGCTCCTGGTCGCTCGTGCTCCCTGGGGGCTGCTCTTGTACATGAGGGGTGTTGGGCATTGTCACTCCAGTCTCCGCCTGCTCTGAGTCCCTGCTGCCCTCGTTCACAGCAGCTCACTCTTCCCGCTCAAGGGGGGAGTTGGCTTGAGGCTCTCCCTCTTCCCTGGGCTTCTGCCTTCTCAACTTGTGATTTTACTGCGGGTTTTTGATGCTTTCAGAAGGGTCCCTTGCCACTATCTTCCTCTTCGGAGCCCCTCTCCTCAGCAACTCATTTTATACTTACGATGAGACATACCTGAAACCAAAGTACTTTGCAGAAGTAGGGCCTAAATCTAACAATTTTGAGTACGTTTTATTAATTAAATTGATATTATCTGAAACCCTGCTATTATTATTATGTAGATCTTGTTGTTTTGCTTTATCATGTATGTTCTTTACTCTGTAATTTATTGAACAATGGCACAAAATTTTGGCCTACCTTCCTTTTCCAAAGTGAATAATACAGTTCTTGTTAATTCCAAAAGCAATCCATGTGTTCAGCCTTTCTTCCAGTAGTTGAAATAGTTCTAAAGCAGTACTATCCATGCATGTGAAATATATCCATTAACAGTGGGAAAGGTTCTTTAAGGTTCTTATATATACATAATTGGACACATTCACAGTATTACATAAAATATGAATATTGGAAATATAGTAAGGCAAAAATTCCATATAGATAACAGTGACAACTTTTAGGCTTAAAATCAGATATTAAATGAGTAATATTGAAAACACACAGGAAAATTCAACTCTTCAATAAACATTTATTCATAGAAAAATGTTCAGTGATACAAAAATTAAATAGAAACAAATTTCCACCAGTTATGACTACCAACCAATTTTGAACAGAAGCTCTGATTTCCAATTTTGAATAAGTGAAACTTACTTGAAGGAGGATCACTAATATAGATATAAATTTACTGCTGTAGAGAACTTGGCTTATAGTTCTCATTCTGATAACAATTTGAAGAACTGCAACAAAACTTCATTAAGGCATTCTCAGGACTTTTTTTAACCTTTGTGATGTCTACTATCCTCAAAATGTCAAAATATAGTGGAAAGGTAATTTAGAAAAAAAATGAACTTACACTGTAAATGCCAAGATTGTCATCTGCACTATTAAAACATAGCACATGATCTCTATGAAAGACTGGTAACATGCATTAGTATATTTGTAGTCTCTATAGCATGCTAATAAAGCAAAAAGGTGACTGCTGCAAAAAGCTTAGGAGCTATACCTTGTAAAATGTTTACAATGTAAATTTATAACTGCAGCTCAATTGACTTTGTTCCCAACTTGATGTCCATTTGATTTACTCTGCCAATGCTCAACAATTGCTGGGATTAAGAATGTGATCCTGTAGTTTCTAGTAGAGTGCGTTTAAGGGCAAAATATAAACAAGAGTAGCAGAATCAGCCCTCCAAAACCCCTCTTTCTTCATCAAAGATTTTCATAATCAAATAAGTTAATATTCCACATATATTGTATATAGCCAAAAGAAAGGTCCCTTAAGTTTCTTGAAAGCTCAATCATTTGAGATCTTTCTGCAGTAGGTAGCAACCAGAAAATTTCCATATTCTTAAAAAATCTCCAGGGGGGTAAGAATCCAATACTTAAGAGTGTCACGATTGAAGGTTTGCAATGAATCTTAGTTTCATGTAAATGAGAGATAACCCCCCCAAAAATAAAATTCTAAATTATTGCTCAAATAAATTAACATTAGGTACTTTTATGTCTGTTTTTTTCTGGTTTTACACTTCTATGTTGCAGTACTATTTCCAGTTTTATAATCAGAAATTAAAACTTTTTATTGTTTTTAGAATAAAGTATCCTGCTTTCACAAAGGGCTTCTCCATTGTTAAATATCAGATGAAAATGACAATCATGGGAAACAATAAATTTAATGGTATCTGCAGATGAAAATTTTGGAGTATCCACAGCTCATGGGAAGTCTGGGATGTGGTCTCTCAGATTAATTTGTGGGAGCAAGTAATGTTAAATGGCAAAATAAATATAAAAACTTGCCAGGCAACATGATTCAGAGGTTCTGCTAAGAAGTGCACAGGAAAATACCCATATTCTGGAAAAATCCCTATTTCCCCACCCACACTATTCAACAGTTCAAAACACCTTATTTTATGTTGTCTATGTGAAGTATAACATTTATACTACCAAACTGCAGTTTATGAAATGTAAATCACTGAGGAGATTATTTTTGTTGTCTAAGAAGAATCTAAGGTTTGGGTCCTAATGACATCTAAAAGTCTCTGAGTTAAGACTGAAAATATTGTATGTCTCTATTAGCTCTAGATTTTTCCTCCTTATTTGCTTTTAATTTCTTTAATATCTCACTTGGCATATTGACTACATCCTGCAAAATATACCCTTATTCAGTAAATGTTTTTTGACAGGATTCCCCACAAAACCAGAACAAACCACCACTCCGAGCTCTGCTTTATAACCATGTTCAAACAGTAGAGGATGAGTCCACACAAACATTTTTGTGCCCAATGGTAACTGTCATAAATAGACATTGCATTTGGAGATGCAGATGCCTACATACTTCTGTGCATCTGTATCTAAGCTACAGCAGTTTCATTCTGTCTGCTGGAAAGAATCAGCACTGATAATGTGGGCCATGAAAATGCTGTTTGTTTTTTTTTTTTTCTCCTTGAGGCCCCATTACACTAATCTCCCCTATGGTTGTGTTTTTCTTCCATATAGTAATACATAATTATTCATAAACTGAACCAACCTTATTAATAAACTTTTTATAATCAGAGACTTGTTTTCTACTGTCCAATCCATGACTAATTATCTTTAGCCTCCTGCCTGTATTATATCTGGCCTAAGTACTAGAAAGCATCATTTACCAAATAGGAACATTCACAAAGTGTTTTACTAATGAGTTTTGAGGGTAATTCTGCCATCTTTTCCTTTTCATAAAGTCATTTGAGTTTCTTTTCAAGTGATGATCTCCTCAGTTTTCTGCAAGACATAAATATAAATTTAGATATCATTTAGATAGCTGCTATTAATTCCTAGATAAAGTTCCTTATTTCAGTTGCTGCATTGTCTATGCTATGTGTGTGAAGAGATACTGTATAGGTGGAACAAAGAAACTACTGAAGATCTTATCAAAATTTTAACAATAAATTCAAAATGAGACAAAGAAATATTATTATTCTGGTTACAATCATGTTAATGCTTTCAGCCTGAATGATGTAATTACAGATCATTCCTAATAATTATATACTTACAACTAATATATGCTAGTAAAAATATATGCTATAATTCTAGTATCTATTTTCTGCTGCTCAGCAGTCTTCCAGTAATGTCACTGGGTCCTGAGATCAACCATCTCAAGGGGAAAGGTATCAGGGTGAGCCCTCAGTGCTGTGAGTTCTTCAGCGTCTTTTGTTGGAGTTCCTTACTCTTTGGCTGTAGTTCCACTTTTGTGTTTTCAGTCTGTTTGACCCCTCTCTTTTCTTATTGACCCTCAAGTTCAGTTAGGCAATGACCACTTATTATTGTTAAATCTGTATCATATATGATGGAATTTTTATAGAGTAAAATCAGATTATTTCACAAAGCTAAACTTACATGTAAGTCACCTAAATATTGGACAGTTTGCTCCATCAGCTAAAACAAGCTGTGATAAGCTCAAGAACAGTAAAGGCAAATCCAGAAAAGATCTGGATTAGGCAGTGGAATGCATTGCCCAGGGAGGTGGTGGAGTCCCCATCCCTGGAGGTATTTAAGAGTAGGGTCGACATAGCACTGAAAGATATGGTGTAGATGGGAACTGGCAGTGTTAGGTTAATGGTTGGACTAGATGATCTTCAAGGTCCTTTCCAATCTAGTTGATTCTGTGATTCTGTGATTCTGTGATCTGACAAGCCCTCAAACCTTGCATTGTTGAGTTAATGAAAAATCTATGGTCTGTGACCAACAATGGTGGTATCAGACTTATTGGGCTATAATGGAATAAAGAGGAATTCAGAGACCAGTAGGAAAAATAAGGGTAGAATGAAACTATTAGGGAGTGTAGGTTCTAGCTGAATTGTGCATAAGAGGAGAAATTAATCTTTTAATCAAATCTTCTATGTATGTGTATTTTTCGCTTTGCTGTAAAGACAACTCTTTCTTCTGGTGAGATGCAAAAAATCACCAGCTGCAGTATTTAAAGTTATAGTTTTACTATGGATTGAGTAGGGAAAGGATAACTTTTAGCGTTGGTTTGCAATGCACATTAGATCAAGTTTTCTACAGTCACACTCCCATTTGAACATGAAATGAATCAGCCAAACTTTTGAAGTGCATCCCTGCTGGGGTCTCCTACTCTCTTCAATGGGTTTGATGCTTAGTGTGCTTAAATTACTCTCTCCAGATCTAAGCACTGAGATGTGGCTACTAAGACCATCCTCAGGATGAAGCTCTCATATCATTGCCTGACACATATTCAGGATATATGCAGATTTAGGATTTTACTATAAATCCAAAGATTACCGCCACTGGGTTCCATTGGCAGCGATATGTGAGAAAAAGAAGGAAGACATTTCTAAAAGTCTGGTAAATTCAGCCCAGTTTATTGAATTCTCTGTGTTAGCAGTAATAGATTTCTTATTCTCTAGATGAGCATGCTTCATAGGAATAATTCCTGACAAGATAAATGCAAGAAAATGGAAAAAACTAAGCATCTCTTTCTTCTTTACCTTTATCCTTCATAAAGATCACAGCACTTATTTCCTTTGTAAATGTCACAGAGAGATTGGTGCTCAGTTGGAAACTTCCATGGTGATTTTTCATCTCTGCACAATTGTCTTGAGCTGGCTTATAAACATTGGGAAATGGAAAATATTACTGATCATTTTAAACTGTATTGGCACAAACATGGTGCTAGTATAATAGATATTTCCATTTCCTATGACAGCAACTTAGGAAAAATTTTAACTATTCCTTCACTTGCCAAAAGATTAGGGAAGACTTCATTAAGTGCTGGATTTCAGCTCCTCTAGGTATAGAAGGTGTCATCAACTCAGCAATATTTGTGCTGATTCAGCTAAACATGCAGAGCTAAAAGCATTAATTTACTTTTAAAAGTGTGCTTGGAAGCAATTCTGTTTCAGAAATAAGAGCAAAGTCAGCTGAAAAACTGCAGTCAAATTCTATTTTAAAGGAAATAAAAAAAAATCAATTTCTTGTAAATTGTTATTTATGGAGGAAAAGCTAATACTGTAATCATCCTACTTTTTTCATGATAAAACTAATTTAGTGTATTCTTTAGCACTGATGCCTTTCAAGTGAAAATATTTAACAGTTAACCATTTTTTTTAACTTGAACCCTTGGTCTCAATCACCTGTCTCAGAAGATTTGACTGAAATACTCTAAATTCCTGTTTAAATACTATATTTTCCCCTCTAAAACAACTAAAAAAAAAAAAAAAAAAAAAAGAAAAGGAAAAAGGCAAAGAAGTTTGAAAAAAACTACTAAATTGTGTAATTCCCTTTCCTAATAGTGAAAAAAATCACTAATTTATCTGTCAAGCCAATCTTTCACCAAGCTAGAGTACTTCTTTCTATACAATGCTTCCTATCAATGGGTTTGCTGCAAATCATTCCTTTCTCATCTCACAGAATTTGTGAGTGGTTTGGAAAACTCTGCATAGAGAATTCTACATAGGCAAGCATAGGGCTTGTTTCAGGTTCACTGTAATGGAAGACAAGCACAAATGTGGCAGAGAAGCTTTCAAGGATAAAAACATCAGCACTGGTAGTGAAGCATTTCCAAAGCATCATCAAAAAGTAAATTTGCCTGCCCTGTCCAGTCATGTCTGTGAACTTCCAAATTGCAGTTGTGTAGAGAGTGACTCTTTACTGTGATTACAGGTATGAACGTGAAATGCTTCAGCAAACATGAAAGAGAATTGAGTCTGAGACTCTTTAACCATTTCCCAATTCATTAATAAAAAACTACTCCAATAGATGAAGAAAACTATAATTTTGGGACACTGAAATAAAGAAACAGTTTTAATGCCCTTGTTACTCAAGAACTATGTGAATATATATATTATATATATATAATATTATATATTTTTAAATGATGAATGCTATTGTAAAATGATACTTTGGAATGAAGGGAAAGGAAATCTGCTTGTTTTCCAATTCATAACATTTGCACAATTCTATGAACAGTGTCACTTTCCACTCTGTTAGTCATTTTGGAGGAAAGGAGGGTCCGTGTCCAGTATCTTTTTGCTAACAAAGTGCTCAGTGATGCAGAGTTCTGATTCCTGGGTGGACTACTTAAGGCACTGCTACCTAATTTATAGAAATTGAATTCATAGTCTACTAAAATACTGGTGTATGTCCTCCTTCCATGAACCAATTTTCAAGTTGATGCGAATTTTAATGGCACGTAAGTTATGCTTTTCAAATCCTCAAGGATCACACTTTTTTTTTTTAAAAAAAAAGGAGTAAAACATGATATCTCAGTTGTGCCTTCACACCCTCAAGAACTTATTGGAAATATAAAATGCTTTACATTTTTCCAGACCTGGAGCCCTCCCTGCAACCATCATTTGCATCTCAAAGCCACCGTAGAGAGACTGGAAGAGAGTCTATGATATTTTTCATGGGCAGTCAAGTCCTTCATTCTCTGGAAGTTTTCTTTTTTATGAAATGAGTGATGCTAAGGTCAGATATACTGAAATCCTACAATCTAGACCTCTATCATATATAGAAAGCCATCTGCTAATCTGATGTACAATCTATAATCAGGAAACAAAGAGATCTTTATAAAAGTAGCAATCTTCTAATGCTGGCATACTTTACATTTACCAGTCATTTCAGTTTTCCATCATAAAAAAAAGGATCAATTCACTTTCCTCAGTGTATGGGTTGCTCTATTCAAAAGGGAAAACTTACTTTCAGAAGAAGTAACAGAAGCAGTTAGGAAGTGAACTTGTGGACATTACAGATAGATGTCCCCTGTCTACTGTCCTTTGAAATCAAACATTAGGCCTACATGAGGAGAAAAATCTGGAGGAAAATCTGGGTGCTATTATATACAACCTGAGGAAAACTTTTCACTGGGATCTGGAAAAAATTCTAGAGAAAATAAACTTTTATAGGATAGTCAGAAAATGGGATTAAAAAAATCCAACAAAGCACTGTAGTAATGTCTTCAAAATATTTTGCATACTGGAAACCCCAAATAGTCTTCATTTTCAAATGCAGAAATTAAGTTATTTATCAAAGGCCATGTAGAAGTTCAGGGTTGGAATCGTGATAAGAGCTTAAGAGTGAATAACCTTTCTTTTTCTTTCAAGCAAGCAATACAGTTTTCTTTTCAACAGTGTCACAGATTTTAAAAAACAAGATGAATACAGAGCATTTTTCACGTTGCATTTTGTCATATGTGCTACCACACCGACCTTTCTTAAACATCTATTCTTTGGATTGCTTTTCCTGGTGGCAAGAGAGGCCAGGTCTGCTTTAAACATTCATGCAACTTTTCTTTGCTCCAGCATTTCCTCTGCAAATCAACTTTTGGAAAAAAAAAAAAAAAAAAAAGGTCCACTACTTAACATTATTCCATCAGGGCAAGCATTTAAAATGTGATAGCTGTGTTTCTTACTAGGCTGCTATTTTTACCTCCTTGGTTAATGAAACTCTGAAAGAGTCAATCTTAATTTCAGGGCTGTGGAAATACTAAAGTCCATGCTATCTACAACCCATATGAAAATAGTAAGATTTATGCATTGGTGGAAAGGTAGATAGGAAGGAAAATAATGGGAAAACACGTTTAAATAAAATTGTCTTAAGAATGTTATTCCTTAATATATAGATAAACATTTTTCCCAAGAAAAAAAATCTGTATTTTATTTTTAAGCCATTGCTTATGAATTCATTTTGCTTACAAATGCTGTATACATGGATTTTGCATCTTTGTGAAAAGAAAATAAATTTGCTGATATACCACAGATTTTGTTTTTCCCTCAGGATACTGAATGAGATGACACAGTGGCCAATGACCATGTTGTATAGGGAGAAAAATGTTTGGAGTTCTTACAGGAAGTTTATAAACCGTGTTCATCCTTCACTACAATGTTTGTTGAAGATGGGTGGTGGTGGCTAACTACCAAGTTTATCTTGTCCAACTGTCTGCATGACTGTTTCACAGCCAGTTGATTCAGTCCTGCAGTCAACAGGGGACAAAAACATGGATGTTAACATACAGATAGATTTTATAAAGGTTTAACTTGCCTTTCATTATTATTTAATAAATAACTTACTATTTCATCTTAATGCTGAAGTTATGTATAGCTTTATATAGGACTTGATAATAGCAGTCATGATAAATGATGCAACATCAAGTATAAGAACAAAACCCGATACATTCTAAATATCCCAAGTCATTATAAGTCAAGTCTGTTCTGGGTAGCATCGACTTGTTTATTTATTTGGGCCATGACACTCTTAAAAAATATGTATGTGAACTTCTCTAAAATAAATTCTGGAATGTGATCTTTCTTTTTGATATGGTTATCATTTGAAAATTTTGACTTAATTTGGTACAAGAAATAGGGAAAATAAAGCAAGGGACTGATGAGATGAAAAGCACTCTTGAAATAAAGCAATTTTTAAGCATCAGAGATTCTGAAAAGGAGAAGATTCTGGTAAGGGGAAGAGTTGATAAACTAGATGGATACACTGGCTTATGCAGTATGAAGAGGTAAGACGTGACTAGCATCCTATCTGGTGATATTACGACTAAAATAAGAGACATGAGCATTTATAGACTGTCATTTTAAATGCTTTGTTTCCACTGTAAGTATAAATAATAACTGTCTCGTCATGAGATATGACTGTTCCATACATTTCATTCAGGAAAAGGAAGACTTACCCTCAGTTCAGGAGGACCAAGGTAGGAAGCACTTACACAAACTGGCCATAGAGAAGTCATAGAATTATTTAGGTTGAAAAAGATCATCGAATCCAACCATTAACCTAACACTGCCAAGTCCACCACTAAACCATGTCCCTAAGGGCCCCATCTACATGTCTTTTAGATACCTCCAGAGATGGTGACTCAACTGTTTCCCTGGGCAGCCTGTTCCAATGCTTGATAACCCTTTCAGTGAAGAAATCTAAACCTGCCCTGGCACAACAGGAGGTCATTTTCTCTTGTCCTATAGCTTGTTACTTGGGGCAAGACACTGACACCCTCCTCATTACAACTGCCGTGATCTCATTACAAGACCACTCTTGATTATCTTTGAAAGGTTATGGCAACTGGAGGAGGTTCACGAGGAATGAAGAAAGGAAAATGTCACCCCTATCCCAAAGAAGGGCAAGAAAGAAGAGACTAGGGACTACACTGCTGACTAGCCTCACCTCTATCCTTAGGAAGGTAACTAGTCCTGGAAACCATTTCTAAACATATTAACAACAAGAAGGTGATTGAGTAGCCAGCATTAGTTTATCAAAGGCAAATCATGCCTGTCCACCCTGATAGCCTTCTACAGTGAGAGGACTAGCTCAATGGATGAAAGAGAGGAAGTGAATTTTTATCTTTGTTAAGACTTTTAACACTGTCTCTAATAATATCTTCATAAACTGATATTATATGATCTAGATAAATAGACAATGGGATGGACTGAAAATTGGCTGAACTGCTGGACTCTGAGAGTTGTGATCAGTGACACAAAGTCCAGATGGAGACCAGTCGCTGGTGCTGTAACCCCAGCGGTTGATACTGGGGCCAATACTATTTAGTATCTTCATTAATGACATAATTAATTAAAATAAAGGTGATGGAACAGAGTGCATCCTTAACAAGTTTGCAGATGGTACAAAACTGTCAGGATTGGTTGATACCCAAGATGATTGTGCTGCCATTCAGACCTCAATAGGCTGGATAAATAAGCTGATGGGAATTTCATTAAATTAAGCAAAGAGAAATGTTAAGTCCTGCACCTAGGCAGGAATAAACCCATCCTCTAGTAATGGCTGAGATGGCTGAGAAACCATCTGAAAAGAAGGTTTGCAGAAAAGGACCTGGGGGTCCTGGTGGACACCAAACTGAACATGAGACAACAATGTGCCTTTGCAGCAAAGGCGGCCAATGGCTTCCTGGACTACATTAGGAGGAGTGTTGCCAGCAGGTCAAGGGAGGTGATCCTTCCCCTCTACTCAACACTGGTGAGGCCACACCTGGAGTGCTGGGTCCAGTTCTGGCAGTACAAAATATATATGAACAAACTTATTTCCTGTAAATTAATGATCAAGGCATTATTTTTTATTGAGGTATATGAAAGTTTTTAATTTCTTTTTTTGGGGGGATATATGAAAGTTTTTCAGCTTTCTGTACTGATGAAAAGGTTTCAGGCAATTAAAAAAAAAAAAAAAAGTTGTGAAGAAAAGCTTTTTCACAAACAATTCTTTGTTTTCTCTTCCTTGTTCCCAGAAGACTTCAATAATCTCTTTGGATAGTACTTATCCTAGAATGATGTAAAACTGAGAATATTTTTCTCTCAAGGTATGTACTACCTTTAAGTTAAAACAGCAAATATCTATATAGGTCTTTTCTTTTCCTGAAAATGTCCTAAATATTTTTGAATATAGAACCTCTACCCAAAGTACATTGTTTCAGCTTCTTAAGATCAACCTTCCTTTGACACCAGTAAAGTCTTGATTTTGCTGAAAGTCATCAAACCTCAATACATCATTTGATTCAGAATGACAAGGCAGAGTGTGCCAGACATCAGTGGATTAGAATTTTTGTTTGTGGTTTGTTTTTTTTTTTTTCCTCAGAGTTATGGGATGTATCAGCAGGGATTCTCATTGTGTATGTGGCTGTGTGCAGCACAGATTACTACCACGGTAAACTATCAAATTAATTGCTGAGGCTATTGGTTTAAACTTCACTGTAGAGAATAAAGCAAGGATGTTTGTTTCCTTTAAAGTACTCTAATGCCAAAGCCGCCATTTTATTTCTTCTTTGCCCAGTAGAGGAAATCGACATGACAGCAGAAAGTAAAGGAAGACACTGGTCTTGTTTTTAATGCGTCTGAAAGAAAGGAACCTGGAAGGAAGGAACCTGTTTTTGTCTTCAACTGTCTTATTCCTCCTCTCTCTCACTTCCTGGTGTAACAAATGACATAGTAGAGTCTCTGCTGGAAGAGGATAATGGGGGATCATTCACCTGTACTCTTTCTAAAAGGACCTAGTAATTTGCTAATAGTGAAACACATAAATTGTAAATGAATGCAGGGCAAATCCTGAGCCATCTATTCAGTTCATCTCTGAGCCTACACAGGTGAATGAGGTGAATGTCAATTACCTGGCTGCAAACTGGGGCTCCTGAGACTGTGATCCCTTGCACCTCCTCCTGGGAAATGCAACCCTGCCACACTTTGGTAAATGTACATGGAGGCTGGTGAGTGGGCAGCTTGAGAGCATGCATTGCTTCTTGATATCTGGGGAGTCATCCGAGTCTATCTGAGTAATGTATTTCTCAAAATGTACACAAGTGCTTTGTAGCTGACCCTTCTTGTTCACCATAGTAAAAGCAGTGTAAGAGTGTATGTATTAAAACTAAACAAAGCACTTAGGCAGCTTCAACTTTCAGGTTTTGTCCTTTTGGTTTTTGGCCTAATTCATTAACAGATTATGGGCCAGACTCTCAGTTCATGTAAACTGGCCTTACACTTCAATGAAACACCAGTTTATACCTACTAAAATCACATTCCATGATGCATCTCAGATTTAAAATTGAATTAACTGTTTAGCTACTGTCGTAAGTAGTAAAAACCTGGAGAATATACTAATACAGACATGAATGAAGGATAGGGGAAAAGTGAGACAAATGATTTTTGAGATGAAGCTGATATTTTAGAAAAGACTCTGTAATCCAGAAGTGAGTTGTCTACATATACTGTAAAGACTTCTTGTATCATCAAGTCTTGAACTGGTGAAATATTATTTATTAAAACAAAGATGATTGTTATGTTTAAGTTCATATTTAGGAAAAGGGAATTTGTGATTAGTTCAGTATAGCTACAAACAGAAGACATATATATTTCCAGACACTTTCCATGCTCCCCCAAAAAAGAAAAAAACATTCTGTTGTAGCTGATCTCCAGTTACTTCCACAGCTCTGTTTTTATGATAGCAGGAAAAAAAAATGCACTTTAGAATAATGGAATGAAGCTCAATTTGATGCAGATGAACTCTCTAGGTATTAATGAAAAAGGAAAACCCAAGAAGTAGTGAAATAATCTTGTTACAGAAATATTCATTCCTTCTTAAATATGTATTTGTTTTCACAAACTAAAAGGAACAAAACAGAATTAACAGTTTTGCATTCACTTATTTTTACTTATAAAATTCATATTTTTAATATATCAATATAACTTCATATGAGGTTTTTTTTTAAAAAAATCTTATTAATTGCTTTTATAAAGGTTTTTTTTTCCCTGTTTTTTTACTAATAGTTTGAAAAATCTTGGCAGAAATGAAAAAGTCTATTTATCAACATTATTAAACTTATTTATATGTACCTAATATCCTCTCTGTATATATCCTTATGGGTACTACTGGACATATTTTCAGTTTCATTTTTAATACTTTTCAAGAAAACCATCATCTTCATGGGTCTCAGGAACTGACTGTAACTGTAATATCAGCATGATACCTGAGGAAGAAATTGCAATCAGCAGTTAATATTCACTTGTATTCAGTTAACCCAAAAACACTTCTCTCCAGATTGAGGATGCATTCTGGTAGAGAAAGCTTTAAAAACCCCCTGTGTGATCTCTATGCATCAGAGTGTGCATACCTAGAAACCAGTGAATCAGACTGTTCAAACCAGTGTGAAAGAAAAAAAGAAAGAAAACTGAAAGACAAAGGTGTTAATCAGAGATGTATACATACATACAAGAAGTGTTGATGGGTATGTATTGTCTACCCATTCTCCATGGTTACAAGGAATAAAGCTATTCTGTTATATTTTTTCCTAATCTACAAACAGCCTTATGAACAGCATCGAACATCTCTGACAGCAAGACTGCTGCTGATGCAAGATACAGCAGAGTCTGAAACACATATTTTGAGTTCTCTGTAGAGGAATGGCTCATCTGCAGGAAGCCAGAGACCAGATCCCTTCATTCCCTGACCATTAGCATTTCCCCATACAGTGTGAATATCTGTCAAATTTCAGACAGTGAGAGTCAGACTCAGACAACTGGCTCTGCCTCAGACACCACTGCAGCCAGGCCTCTGACTCATACATTTTCAGCAGGGTGCTCTGGCTCTACTCTCTCTCACCATCACTCCATATGTCAGGCATATACATGGTTGGCCAGATATGCAACTGACCAATAATTTCTGTTCACTTAGGATGAGAAGATCATGTAATGGAAAAAAACTGACTCATGCTTGGCTCTACTCTTAAGCTGCAGCCTAATTTTGCCATATAATTTTCCCATTCTCTCCTCACATGGCCCTTCAGTCATAAGACAAAAGGGTCTTAATATATTCATTAACTAGAAGTGGGAAAATGTCATGCAGAAGATGCAATAGTCTGCACAATTCCCATTGCCCAACAACACTTTGATTTCAACTTAACCTTTTCTGGTTTTGCTTCAAGAATTCCTTTAACGTATTTTCTTTTCATCTTATATTAGCAGTTAGGAAAATGATACCTGAGTCTGTTAACATCCTATATATGCCCAGTACCAGTGCCCTGTAACATATACTGAAAAGGAATAGTCTGGAAAGGATCAGTGTGTTTGAGCTACTTCTTATTCAAAACCATGAAAACTACACATTTTCCTCTGTAAATTCAATATTGGAAATATCTGTTGCAGACATATGTGACAGAAAACTTTGCAAAATGTATGTGTCATTCTCTGATCAATGTTGGAAGAACTTTGGGGATTTTAATACCCTGTGTTTATGCATATTAATCATTAGAGAAGAAAACAATTCACCATTGCGTATGAAAATAGTATCAAATATCACTTAATAGAGAGGAGGTACTATATCAGACTGGAACTTCTTTTCTTTAAAGTGACACTGTCTCTCTCTTTAATTTGCCAGATACGACCTTTAGATAATGGAAAACAATGCAATAAATTTTCCATTACTGTTGCAGGCTATAAAATATTTCTTGAGGACAGTAAAAGATGTTTCTCCTTCTCTGACTGTCAGCAGTGTGAAGCAGGGCTGTTCACAGAACTGAAACACTGAGATTTAAAAAACGTAAGGACCCAATACATTATCAGTAATAATTTAAGAACATTCAAAGACCAATAATAGGAAAAAATGAACTTTTAAAAAAAAATCTGTTAAAATACATTTGGTCTTTTTAATTTATGCTTTGTTTTTTCAACTATGATCATACCTGCTGTCCGGTCTTTTGAATTCCTTTCAGTAAGTTGTACATTTCTCATTGTCGTTTCTTTGAATTAAACATTTCTTTGAAATGCCTAAATGCCCCACTAGGCTTTCCTATACTTTGTATTGAATGGGTACCAGAAGAAAAGGGTATTATCTGTTAATCCAGTTTATTTGCAATAGCAATAGAGGCTGTCCATCGTCATTTCATGTGTTGATCATGCCTTCTTTTTTCTTACTTGTTCTGATGAGAATTGGAGAGTTAATACTAAATGTTATCAACTGTGGGCATAAAAGCTACCACATATGGAGATAAATGGGGCATTCATACTTTTTTCCAGAGCCATTATTATTGAAACTATTATCCTAAAAATGTAAGTAAGTCAAATAAATCAGAGCAACATAACAAGAGATTTAGTTTTAAAACAATCAAACAAAAAACCCCACAGCTTTCTCAAGAATTACAGGGCTGGCTGAAAAAAGCTGTGCTGGTTTGAATATAACAGATAATTTATAATCTATGTGGGATGCCACAGGAAGACTGGTGAAGACTTTTAACTCTTTATGATTTATAGCATGTCTTTGCAACTACCGAGTGATCCGATCCTCAGAAAGTCCTGCATATAATTTCTCCATATCTGTACAGACATATATGCCATTTGCATAAAATTCTGTATGAGAGTGGTTAAATCCTGGAACAAGTTGCTCAGAGAGGTTGCACAATCTTCAAATTTCAGCTGGAGTTGAGTTAAACTTGAGCAATCTGATCTGACTTTGGAGAAGGAGGTCCTCACCTTCAGAGGTTCTTGCCAGCCTAAATTGCTTTGTGATTCTAAGTCAGTAATAAAATTACTATGGTTTGCTAAAAGTGGTTAGCTAGCACAGTTATTGCTAAGAAGAGAATCAGCTAATGTAACAAGGAGCTCTTGGAAGCTGTTCCATATATTCACCTGGGATGTAAATTTTCTTTCTCTGAATGTAGTGGGATCACAAAACACAAAATTATTTTCTTACTACATTTAATGTTTTTGGTTTTGTTTTTGTTTGGGTTTTGTTTGGGTTTTTTTTGTTTGGTTGTTTGTTGTTTTTTTTGTTTGTTTGTTTCTGGGAAGAATTTATCCCAAGAAGTTTTATCTTTTTATTTTCTTCTAGGATGCAATATCATTGTTTCCTTGGCAACTTTTGATTTACTGCAGCTTTTTGTCTACCTCTCTGTAATTCTTTCTGCTACTCTTTTTACATACACATTCTACTGAACAATAGCCAGCCCTTGAATTTATGAGTCACCCTCCCTGAAACACTTCCACTGCCAAAGTTAGATTGTTTAGTGAGTCTTCCATGGTTTTGGTAATTGCCGCTATTTCTTTTGATCCATAAAGAAAATTAACTGTTGGAGTTTTTTTTGTTTGCTTGTTTCCTAAATGCAGAACATTCTTCCACGTCCTATTTAAGGGTTGTGTAGTGTAAGAACCAAAAAAAAAAGACTGAACGTCAGGAACAAGAGACTAAGGCAGAAGCAGCAACAAAGCAGCATCACAAGATGAGATTTATAGAAGTCTTATGAAGGACACAAAGTATACCCATTAACTGTCTGGTTTCAGAACTCTTACTTTGAGGGAACTTCCCTTGTCAAAGCCAATTAATCTAGATCATTTAATTATAATCTCCAAGTTCTTGGCTGCTACTTTATGCTTCCAGTTAGAAGTAAATTGCAAACCCTGTTTCTGCAAGGATAGTTTGTCCTCTGGGTTGTTTTACTAGAGATTTTCCTATTAGGACAAAAGGTATTATAGTACCTCTAGATATACCATTTGTGTGACTAATACTCAAATGCCATCCACAAGTTCCAGCTCCATTTTTTCCTGGAGAACAATAATGTGCTGAATACTGTAAAAAGGAAAAGACACCAGAATACTCTAAAATATTCATTTATTCAGAAAGATTGAAGGCTTTCCATCTATTAAGTTTAACAAAATGAATATTACCAGGTTATTTGCTTCTAGTCTATACTGATGCAGAGTACAGAAGCTTGATTTAAAAAAAAAAAACAAAAAAAAAACAACACAAAAACCCCCCAAAAAATAGCCCCACTTTTTTCCTCATTTCACTTTTGATAAAAACAAAAACTTAGAATTTGTTCTTCTACAAATTTAGAGTAAAAGATACAATAAGGTGCGTTTATTGACCACTGCCATGACTTACTAAGCTTCCATTGAACTGTCTAGCCATGACAATTCCTAAAAATAATTGGTTGGTTTTCTAGAAAACAGAACTGAAAGAGTAGTTCCAAAAGAAGTTGTATCAAGACAAGTTTATATTAGATGAAATAACATAGTTAGTGGCAAACACTGATATGCAATGATTACACACTTCTAAGCAGAGAAATTTCTCGATGTATAGCTTGATTAATCAGAAAGGTGAATATGTGTACTTAATAATATACCACTCCTGAGTTGCCATATAAAGAAAAACTGCTCACTTCTGACAGGTTCTAACCCTCATGAAGGAAGGAAACAAAAAAGAAAAAAGTATATTTTAAAATTTGGATACAATTCATAAATATTTGTTACTTAATTGTTTTTCATTAGAATAATTATGTCCAGAACCAAGTTATGATTTTAAAACAGGAAATAGTGTCACAGAATGGAGAATTCTTTTAGCACCTTTTAATGCAACGTTTAAAGACAATAAACATTCACATAGGTGTCTGAAAGTAAAGCTAGAAAACAAGTCTATCCTTAGTTTGAGTAAATTCATAATTATACATGAATTGTTCACATAGCTCTTATTTTTACTATTATGAAATCCAAAAATATATGTTATTCATTACGCAGTTTCATTTTTTATAGACAGGAATTAACCCCTACTTGCTTCAGGCAGACTAGGTAAAATTGAATTTGCCTTGAAAACAGCAACATAATGAATAGGAGAAATATACCAGATTTGTCAGTTTCACATGTTAGGGTGTGGGTTTATATGCTGTAATCATCTACTCCAGCATGTAATTAGGAAACATTTTGTTCATATATTAGAATTTACAGAGTGTTCTAGGGCTTACTGACAAACAAGCTTTAAAAGGTTTAGAAACTCCTTTGAGATAAGCACTATACCTTCAGTCTAGTAAGGTCAGAGTAGAAAACTCTTGCAAGAAATGACGGGTATAAAAATAATGAAGGATACTTCAGGAAGTATGTAGGAGGTAAAAAACCCTCTTTGTACAACTTAGCTTTCTTGATTCTGTTTTTGCAAGGTGAATAATTTCCAACAGTAATATTACAGTGATAGAAGATAGAAAAATTTGTACAAATCCTTGAAGCTAAAATAAGCTGCCATCCTTGAAATGATGACTTTTCAGGAAGTATGAGAAATACATAAATTATGTATTTTATTTATTTAATTATTTTATGTTTTGAAGTCTTGTGGTTTAATATCATGCAGGACATTTCATGGAGTCATACTGTAGAAAAATGTCTCACAGATAAAAAACAATAGCAAAGATTATTTTCTGGGAAAAATAAAAGAATTTTTAAAAAACACATTAGTGTCCAAAATTTACCAAAATTCACTGAACGTCTAAGAATTTTCAAATTCCCTCAGAAAGTTTGCAGACAAAACCAGTAACTGTTGTTTTCCTTTTGCTTTTAATAGGTAGTTTGTCATTATAGCCTCTATCGTTAAAATGCTTGACCATATGTCTTAAAGTGCCTTAACAGATAACTTGGCATGGAAAAATGCTGTAGAAGTGCAAAGGATTGATTTCACTGGTTATCTCCTACCTCACTTCTGACATGATGGACTATGTTGATTAAAGCTGTCAGTTACCCATCCCAATCATCTGTCATCTCTATTTCCAGCCTGGTAGATATAGTACGTATAAAATCTATTGATCTATTTGAGATAACCATTTGTATGTCTGAGACAAACATACACATCCTGAGCTGCAGTTGAAGCCTTTCTGTAAATTGCTGCTGGTAATTCCCCTTTCTTTTCTGGTAATCAGATCTTTTAAAACAATATGGTAACTGAATTTCCCAGAATTACCCAGTTGTACCATTCTTCTAACAAGTACCTCAGGAGCTGAATAACAGGCAGAAGAAACTAATAATTGTGCACTGTCCCCTCTATTTTTGTTGCACTACTGGTACTCTGGTGCAGCAGAGGAATGACCAGCTACTACAAATAAATGCTGTAGTCAATGGAGTTACATCCCTCGAAGCCAGTGACTCAAACTGTGTTTTCATTAGAGAAATTCTATCTCCTCCTTTAAGTTTTTGCTTTAAAAGCATTTATCAACTCTGAGATAAAGAATATGTAACTACCTTCTGACAATCTTAATGCATATTCTAACAAGGCCTGCTGCTTTAGAAGCTATCAGGTTGGTGACCTGTGTCATGTAATATGAACCCCCCCAAACATTATTTTGCATAGTTGCCATCGGTACCAGTGATAGTCTTTTTCATTCATTACTTCTGTTTGTTACTGAAAGCATTTTAAAGAAGATAGTCAGCACCGACTTCAATCATTCTTGTAGTCCTGGAGATGATTTTCATTCACCTCAAGTTGTCTTCTCCCATCTTCATTGCAGAAAGAAATAGTCTTAATTCTGAACTCTAGCTTGGAAGATTTTTACATATTTGTGTAAAAGAAATTGTGTAGTTCAAGTGTAATCCTGTACACAGGACCCATGTGCTATTTTGCTTACTGTAAATGTGACCGATCAATTGACTGAGATTCCTCACAACCGGATCATCAATAATCAAGACAGCTGATTTTCGTTCTTTATGCTCAGGACTACAACCATCTCTGTTTTGAACTTTTGTTTGTCTGCATTTGGCCTGTTCTTAAGGGAAAAACTATAGGACCTTTAAGTTAACAAGAAAGTTCATATAGATGAAAATTGAGAGTGTTTTGTTTATTGATTGGTTCAGGTGGTTTTTTTAATATTGTTAGATATTCTGAGGTTCTCTTCAGTGACCAAATGAGATAAAAAATGCCTTGGCAACCAATGCAGTAAGGTCTTTGTGAGACATGACTTGTAAAAACAGGCCTGCAAGAAAACCAGCCTGAGAAAGAGGTAAAAGTTAGCAGGGAGAGTGGAGGCCCTCTGAGCTAAGGAATGTCTCAAACACTCGCAAGTAATGAAAGTATAGTCATGGGGTAGATAGTGTGGAAGTCGAAGCTGATAAGGCTGCCAGAGTAACACAGGATGCAGCTGGAGGGGAGAGCCCTGTGGAGACAGGATGGCTCTGCTCTGGTGCACCTGGTCAAATTTCAAGGGTCATCTGTCCAGTGAATGACCTTTGCTTCATTATCCACAAAATGCATATTAAAGTTAACACCCCTCAATATGCTAATGAAGACTAACATGATCATGCTAATTACATTATCCCATGAAACACCTTACCCCTCCCCATACATGGGATACGTAGGTCTGTGGGTCAATCTAGGGGACGGACCCAAGGAAAGCGTGTATAGATTGAGGGGAAGGAAGGAGGGGGGCGGCCCAGAGAGTGAAGTGAAGCGAAAAAGATGGATGCCTCCTGGAACCCAGACCAGTGATCTCTATTCCTCTATTCCCTCTGTCTCCCTCCTTTCCTTTTTCCCTACCATTAAGAAATGCAAGGCATACTGTATTGCTTGCCACAACTCGTTATATACTTAGCCAATTATCATGTATCCAATTAGTACATTGTAGGAAGTTAATAAATGTTTGGACTTTGAGACTTGTCTCATCGTTGTCTGCTCCGCTGGGGATTTACAAATATGTGTCATTTGTCTCACTCATTGAGCAGGACGTGACAGTCTTCTCTAAATTTTGCTCCTAGCTTCTTCAGGTACTGTGATGAAACACCTTGTATTCTTATAGACAGATATGCTCAGACCTAAAGAGTAAGGGAGAAGACTGGGAGAAATCTTTATCAATTCACTGTAGTATTCTTTTCACAATGATTGGATCATATCATTTAAAGGAAATATGATAGTGCAGGCCTCATCCTTTATGGATACTTTAAAAAATTATAGCACTTATTTGTTTTCAAGGAGCGCAATGAAATCATTGCTTTTGTTACTATATCTTACTAACTATACTATGGTCATTTAATGAAGTATGCAGATATATACTGTGTTATATAAACTGTGTTTTATAGAGCTTCTCTGGGGGAACATAATCGGGCAAATACAATTTAGGTGTCATTTGTGTTTATTAAGAATAATGAAAAGGGAACAAGCTATCTCAGCAGTCAGTTACCCTTCTTCAGCATTTATACTGTAACTCTTATAATTGAGTCTCAAAGCATATAAACAGAAGAAAGAATATATTGTGAATTTTCAATTTTTTTGATTTGCATAACCTTGTATATGTTTTCATAAGTACAGATGTGAAAAAACGTTGCCTTTTTATATATATATATACACACACATATACATGTATGTTTATATACAGATATATATGCCTGCACATGTATATAAATACATAAATGCTGTATTTAACACTTTGGTTCATGGCTGCAAGATCTGTCAAAGATTTTTACACAGTAGAATACTGCATTTTAAGAAAATAATTTTAAAAATTAGAGATAGCATTATTCCAGGTAGATGTCTACACTGATAAATTAGAAATAAAACTGTTAAAGTATAAAAAACCAAAAAAATTATATAGTTTAATGTTATGGCTAAGACTTGCAATCCACTGTCATTGCAGAGAGGATACTCATGAACAAATAAGAAACCCAAGGGTTACCCAACTATCCAAATAATGTTATTTCTACACTGGATATCTCTTTGTAAATAAGGTACCTTCTTTGTTATAATCAATTAATTAATATAATAATGTCAAAACAATATGACTATTACTATAATTTAAAAAATATAATGCTATATATAATCTCAATAATTTATATATAAAGTATTGTCATATCATAAAGAAATACATTTATAATAGCTTTTTTTACAGAAAAGATGTTTTAAAAATTCT
Source organism: Strix aluco (assembly GCF_031877795.1). NCBI lineage: Eukaryota > Metazoa > Chordata > Aves > Strigiformes > Strigidae > Strix > Strix aluco. The sequence continues at coordinate 30,745,996 of NC_133931.1, forward strand.
TTATAAGTATAGATTTTGTATGAATCATTTTGTAGACTTCACCACCTTAGATAAGAACTCCTTTGATGCCAGTCCAGAAAAGTGTTAAAATCCATTCTTCAATCTTGTTAGATTGAATTAGAAGCCTTTCATCAAACAGAAAAAATGGGGAAAAAATTATTTCAAAACCAGAAAAAGCTGTGCAGAACATTGATTTATTTACCTTTGTAGTAATCATATTTCTATTAGTATGCAAGCAGTGTACTGTCCAACAATCGCTGCAAATTGTAGGTGGATATTTTATCCACATCTCTTGATTGTTATTTATCACAGCTGCAAGATCTGTCAAAGATTTTTACAAAGTGAAATATTAAGCAAATCTGACTATGCAGTTAATGAAGAAATACTTCTGAAGAGTAAGAAAGGGTGTTCATAGAGGGGATTTTGCAGGACAACAGCATAGCTCACAGTATTTGGTATTCAAAGCATCTTCCTTTCAGTTGCATGACATTTGTCCTGCACAGATTTGTTTTTATTTTTAGTCCATTCTGTCTTGCAGAAACACTAAGCCATCTATCTTGAACAATATGGTTCCTATTATCAGCACCCACTGGTACTTAAAACTATTCTTGCTGAAGTGAAATTAACCTTAAATACCATAAGAAGTATTAGGGACTAGATGCCAATTGGGAACTAGGATAAAATTGATCAGTAAACACTTAAAATACATACAATTTTCTCAGGCTAGACTGCATTATTGCTTCAGAGACTTTGAGCCTTATGAGTTGTGGCAGAGCACTTTGTGGTGTGTAGCTTTCACTAGAACTATAGAAAGGTTTCTTCTTTGCCCTTGAAAGATAAAAAAAAGTCAAACCAAAATCATGTCTAAGCATTAAATTCTTTCCATTTACTCTTTGAAATTCTTGGTTACATGCATCAGACTGCCAAAAATAGTGTCTAAAGTTACTTATGTATATTTATTTCACTGGCATGGATTTGTATGAACAACTTTACAGAAAACATTAAGCCACTGACTGTGTAAACATGGGCTTTGGTCTTCAAGCCACTGCAAGTAATGGCCATGAAAGATTCCCTTCAATTTCACTGGATTTCTGAATTAATCTGATTTAACTCTACTAAAGTACAATCACTGAGAACTCTGCAAAGTGTTACTTGCATGTCAGCTTCAGGCTGTTTGAACGCTGTGGTCCTTACTAAATTTTGTGAAGCTAAACCACAAATGAACTCCATTATGTCACATTAGCATTCACAGTCTGGATTTCTTTCAGTTTTGTGGGGTTTTGTATCAGCTATGAGAGAAAAGCAAACTCAGAACTAAGGATAGTTGCCATGAGTTAATATTGAACTGTTGTGCCAAATGTGAAACACAACTCCATCTCACAGATACAATGTTTCAGCAAGACTGATGGGTGGTGCTGTTGGCCTATGTGTATGTGTACAAAGGAAGGATCGAAATAGACCTTGGTGAGACAAATATATGTTGTTTAACTTGATTGAAGAATGATGTATCAGCACATGGATTGATACTTTGTGTATCCAGTAGAAGATCGCTGACCAAACAGATGTCTTTCAACTGAAGAAGACTAACTGCATGAAAAGATCTTGAAAGAAAACCTGAAGTACCAGGGTATCCCATAAGATATTTGAGGCCACCATCACCATGAAAGCCACACATATCTGTGTCTATTTCTCCTATAAAACTCAGAAGTAAAAGGACTGACTGAATGACTTCACTGTCTTGCTGAAGGTGTGGCCCTGTTTTGAAAGAGCACTTTGGAAAATGTAAAGGCTTAGTGTGATGTGAGAGTACAGGGGGGAGAAAAGGGTCTTGCAAGGAGAAGATACAAAGACCAGAAAAAAAGTCTGCCTTAATAATTTTATGTAATTTCCCAGTCTTAGGAGAAAAGATATGTTTTATTTCACATTTAATTATTTTTCTATGGGTGACATACTTAAAGCACACAAGCTGATTCCAATAATTTCTCACCTTATTTCTTTTAAGAAATTAACATTCTATTTGACAGAGACAATTATTTTGCTGTGATAGTGTTGTAAATGACGTTGTAAGGTCACCTTAAAAAAAACCCCTACACTATTATTTTTCATTATGAAAATGAAATGAAACAAACACCACCTTGAACAAAAAGTCATTCATATTTATTTGCAAAAGTTTCTTTTTATTGGGGAGGAATAATACTCTACAAAACTTTTTATTCATTGGCTTGAAAAGACATAATCAATCAAAACCAAGGTATCATTGCTTCACGACGCTAAAAAGACATTACTTCGAAAAGCCAAACATTGTGAAGGTAAGAAATGCTAAAATTTAACCATTTTATAAATAAATATCAGAATTTTTATTTCATGATTGCATTTTTTCTATTGAATTTCTGAAATATTCAAAGTATTTCATTTATTTTTAGATCTTCCATATTCAGAGCATATTTCCATTCCTTACTATGTATTCCACTCCTCAATAATGTGAATATGGCAACTAAAGAAACACAGAATAACAGAATCACAGAGTCACAGAATCATTCAGGTTAGAAAAGGCTCTTGAGATCATCGAGTCCAACCATCAGCCCTACTCTACAAAGTTCTCCCCTACACCATATCCCGCAACACCACATCCAAACGACCAGTGGTTGAGAATGGTTGAGCTTGGAAGGGACCACAGTCCAAATACTCCAAAGTCATCTAGTCCAACTCCCCTGCTTAAAGGAGCATCAGCTACTGCAGGCTACTCCAGACCATGTCCAGTCAGATGTTAGATATATCCACAGATGGAGACTTCAAAACCTGTCTGGGCAACTTGTTCCAGTGTTTGACCACCCTCATAGTTAAAAATTGCTTCCTGTGTTCAAATCAAATTTTCTGTGTTTTAATTTGTGCCCACTGCATCTTGCTCGTCCTGTTAGTGGACACGACTGAAAAGAGTCTGCCTCTGTCTTCTTCATTCCCTTCCATAAGGTGTGTATACACACTGATAAGATCACACCTGAGCTTTCTTTTCTCTCAGCCTCTCCTCATATGGATGAAGCTCCAGTCCCTTGATTATCTTCACAGCTCTTTGCTGGACTTTCTCCAGTAAGTCGGTATCCCCTACTGGATGCAGAGGGAAACATGGTAACTAAGGATGAGGAAAAGGCTGAGGTGCTCAATGCCTACTTTGCCTCAGTCTTTAACAGTGGAACTGTCTGTTCCCTGGACACCCAGCCTCATGAGCTGGGAGATGGGGAGGGGAAGCAGAATGAGGTCAGCACAGTTGAAGAGGAGGTGGTCAGAGACCTGCTACACCGCTTGGATGCACACAAGTCTGTGGGACCGGATGGGTTACACCCAAGGGTGCTGAAGGAGTTGGCAGATGTGCTTGCCAAACCACTGTCCATGATTTACCTGAAATCATGGCTAACTGGGGAGGTCCCATTGGACTGGAGGGTGGCAAATGTGACACCCATCTACAAGAAAGGCAGGAAGGAGGATCCAGGAAACTATAGACCTGTCAGTGTGACCTCAGTGCCAGGGAAGGTCATGGAGCAGTTCATCTTGAGTGCCATTAAAAGTCATATAATGGACAACCAGATGATCAGGCCCAGTCAGCATGGGTTTATGAAAGACAGGTCCTGCTTGACAAACCTGATCTCCATCTACGACAGGGCGACCTGCTTATTGGATGAGGGAAAGGCTGTGGATGTTGTCTACCTTGACTTTAGTAAGGCCTTTGACACTGTTTCCCACAGTATTCTCCTGGTGAAACTGACTACTCATGGCTTGGATGGGCACACGCTTCGCCGGGTAAAAAACTGGCTGGCTGGCTGGGCCCCAAGAGTTGTGGTGAATGGAGTTAAATCCGGTTGGCGGCCGGTCACAAGTGGTGCTCCCCAGGGCTTGGTTTTGGGGCCACTCCTGTTTAATATCTTTATTGATGATCTGGATGAGGGGATTGAGTGCACCCTCAGTAAGTTTGCAGACAACACCAGGTTGGGTGGGAGTGTTGGTCTGCTCGAGGGTAGGGAGGCTCTGCAGAGGGATCTGGACAGGCTGGAGCAATGGGATAAGGCCAACTGTAGGAGTTTCAATAAGGCCAAGTGCCGGGTGCTGCACTTGGGCCACAACAACCCCCAACAGCGCTACAGGCTTGCGGGGGAGTGGCTGGAGAGCTGCCAGTCAGAGAGGGACCTGGGGATGTTGATTGACAGCCGGCTGAACATGAGCCAGCAGTGTGCCCAGGTGGCCAAGAAGGCCAATGGTATCCTGGCTTGTATCAGAAATAGTGTGACCAGCATGGACAGGGCAGTAATCTTACCCCTGTACTCGGCACTGGTGAGGCCTCACCTTGATTCCTCTGTTCAGTTTTGGGCCCCTCACTACAAAAAGGACGTTGAATTACTCGAGCGTGTCCAAAGAAGGGCAACGAAGCTGGTGAAGGGCCTGGAGCACATGTCGTACGAGGAGCGGCTGAGGGAACTGGGATTGTTTAGTTTGGAGAAGAGGAGGCTGAGGGGAGACCTCATTGCCCTCTACAGCTACCTGAAAGGAGGTTGCAGAGAGCTGGGGATGAGTCTCTTTAACCAAGTAACAAGTGATAGGACAAGAGGGAATGGCCTCAAATTGCACCAGGGAAGGTTTAGACTGGATATTAGGAAGCATTTCTTTACAGAACGGGTTGTTAGGCGTTGGAATAGGCTGCCCAGGGAGGTGGTGGAGTCCCCATCCCTGGAGGTGTTTAAGAGTCAGGTTGACATAACGCTTAGGGATATGATGTATTTGGGAACTGTCAGTGTTAGGTTAATGGTTGGACTGGATGATCTTCAAGGTCTTTTCCAACCTAGACAATTCTGTGATTCTGTGATCTTTTTTGTACTGGGGATCCCAGAACTGGACACAATACTCTGTATGTGTCCCACTATTCCTGAGTAGAGGAGAAGCATTACTTGCCTTGACCTATTGACAAGGGTCCTCCTAATGCTACCCAGTATGTTGTCAGCCTTCTTTGCCTCAAGGGAACATTTATACCTTATGTTCAATTTCAGGTCCACCAAGATCCCCAGGGCCTTTTCTACAAAGCTGCTTTTCAGGTGGTTGGCCTCCAGCATGTATTGCTGTTTGGGGTTATTCCTCCACAGGGGCAGGACTTAGCTTTATGAGATACCTGCCAGTCTGTTTCTCTAGCCTGTCAAAGTCCCTCTGAATGGCAGCATGACCCTCTGGTGTATCAGTCACTCCTCCCAGGTTTGAGTTGACTGCAAACTTGCTGAGGGTGGACTCTGTCCCATCAATCAAGTTGTTAAAGAAGTTGAACAGGATTAGCCCCTGGGGTACACCACTAGTGACTGGCCTCCAGATGGATTTTGTGTTACTGACCACAACCCTCCAGGCCCAGCTGTTTCACCAGTTTTCAATCCACCTTACTCTGCACTTGTCTAATCCATACTTTGTCAGCTTGTCTATGGGGAAGTTATGCAAAATAGTGTCAGAAGTCCTGTGAAAGCCAAGGTAAACAACAGCAACTGCTTTCCCCTTAGCTGGGCAATATCCCCTCTGCCTAACTTAGTCCACCGCTTTGTCAAAACTGTAGATGTCTAAGGAAATAAGTGCCCAAGTTCCTTATACAATTTAAGTAAAGAAAGGGAGGACTGAAGGCCTTTAAGAGGCGATCCTGCTGTCTAAAGTTAGTCACTTGAACCTGTCCAAAGAAGGCAGGAACTTCCTACAGAATCTTTCACTGGGTACTGAAAATGAAGGTGCATGACAGGTACCCAAGACAAATGGACTAAAGAACACCCAACATTAACAATTTTCTCATGTATAGTTTCAGTAATGTCATTGCTGAAACACACCAAAGTCTCAGAAATTAATAATATCATCTAATCCTCAAAGTGAGGACATTAAGAATTTAGACCTCTCCCAATTTTCAAGGAAGAACATCATCTAATATATTTCTAATTTTGTTTGTTTTGAAGAATTAAACTCCTAATGTTTCTTAGTATGAGATGTATAGATATGTTTTAATATGGACAAATAAAATGTATTATTTCCTGCTTTCAAACAGAAGTATTTGTAAAGTTTTAAATCATCTAAGTGATATGAGTGATCCTCAGCCTATAGCAAGTACCTGGCATAAAAATTTCAGCTCAAAATACTTGTTATAAGTAACTTCTAATGGAGGTTGTTGGCAATTTTAAATATTGTCAATGCAGTGCAGATTGTAATGGGAACTCTTTGTTTATATAACCTGTGGCAGAAAAGTTGGCACTTCAGCAGTAACAATGCTGTGGTAATGGAAAACTTGAGGAAGCAAAAAGCTCTCTCAAAAAACTTGGGGAAAGAGTATATATAATTTTAGAAGCCTTAATAAATGTAGCAATCACTGTATAAATATAAAGGCTACTTTGTAGAGAATTAATAAATCAATTAAAACACCACACTCACTAGCAGTCAATTCAAGCACACACTGATACCCATGAGTACCTATTGACCAGTTTAAGTGTTTGCGAGGCTGCAGCCTTTATAAGAAACTGAAATTTTTAAAAAGCACTGCTATAAAACAATAGCAAAATTATTCCTGTGTGCAAATTAGTTTAAAAGCCTCTGAAATGTTATCTACTTTAATTATACATCTGTTCAACTCACTAGTTCATGTATGTCTTCACCTTCAGAAGTGTTCATATGATTGAAAGTTAAGGGAACCCTATCCTACCTCTGTCTACACATGTAATATCAATGAGAAATCAAGACTACAAAAAGATTCACATGATCTTAAATGATGTACAGCCTATATTGACTTTCATTAGAAACATTAACTATTTATTTTTCTGACAGTCAGAACAACAGTTATATCAATGAGCTCAAATGCACAAGGCTTCATGTATTTTAGACCTAACCCTTTCTTTTTACACTACCAACTGGTTTTACAAAGAGCGTGATCCAGGAAAAAATGTGCATCACCATCAGCCACATATGCATTTTTTTAAAAGCTATTTGTAATTAAAAAATTAAAACTGCCACTACATCTTGCATAACATTCACAAGGGATGCTGTCCTGCAGACAAGTTGTGTAAGGCCTGATCCTGAAAGGTTGGAGTAGAAAATCCTCCACCTTCTTTTCCCATCCAGCTGATAAAACAAGAAAACTGGAGGCTTAGGAAGATTAAAGGCTCCCTTTTACCTTGAAAGCATGATGCAAAATTTATGGATGAACATTTGTAAAACACTGAACACTACTGTGTATAACTAACAGCAGGAATTTCAGCCAGGAAAAAGAGATCGGTGAGTCCTAAGTATATACTAGAGGGAAATAATTAGTGAAGATACAGTAAACTCTGTAACGAAGATTTCAGGGGACCTGTGGGCCCCATTCCTTGTAAGTCCTAGAAAGGAAAGTGCAGGTTAGAATCCATCCAACATCACATTAAGTGGTAGTGACTCTGCACTTCAAGTACTCTGCGTCATCATAGTGACTCTGTGGCTTTTATTGCTGAGAGGGAAGATCAATTGTTTTTGAACTCTGTTTTCATATTCAGGGATCAAAAAAGTTAAAAAAAAATAATGAGAAGATAAAAAGAAAACAAACCCACAATAAACTAATAGACAAAGAGTGTAAAAAGGAATTTGATTTCTCAGATCTGGAACAATATATTAAGGACTGCACTATGCCATATTTCTCTTTTTAACATTTGATCAAATTCCATCCTGAATATTAGAATATTTGAACAGGTAAGTCTAATAAATCATTATGGTTTTGCAAGTACTACTTGAATGAATCAACACTTTTCAGTGCTTTGAATATTTAGTATATCTCTAATTGCCACCATATTTATAAAAGTTAATTCTTTTATATAAGACATTTTGTTCTCTGTGACCCTAACTTTTTCTTACATGGTAAAATCAATTTCAACTTGTGATTTATTACCATTTGTGGAGAGAAAGATCAATGTACGAATTATTTTCAAAACAACAAGAAAACACTCCTAAATACTTCATCTTCAGTTACACATTTCACTGTCTTTAGTGTAGGTTCTTGCATATATTTGGTTATTTAAAAGACTGTCATGTAATTAAAATAAATAAAAGAAATAATCACAGAGAACATGAAGTGCATTTCCTGATTATCAATGAGGATTAACATTATTTATGATATCTATGTGCATGTGTGTGGGGATGGAATCTAGAGTCGTTACATTCTCTGTCCTGCTCAGAAATTGAAAGACCACACAGCACACTGAGAGGATTCATTTCACTTCACTTTAGTTGCCTACATTAACGCAGGTGTGAGTTGTCTGAGTGACCACTGTAGATGGTGGAGATATAATCGATATAGTAAATGGTACAAAAGGTGCTATTTAACTGAACCAAAGTAAAGAGTATCTATGTGGGGCTGAGATGATTCACTCTCAAAACTCTGGTAACTCTATTGATTAACTCTCCACTAAATATAATAACAGCACAGTGTATCTCTGCTTAGACATATCAGAACAGGGGCAGATGTGGTTGCCCTCATTCTAGAGGAAAACTGTTCCAAATGGATATATGAATATTTTTCATGTAAACAAACTCTAAATGAGTAGATTTTGAAACAAAAAATTGACTCAACAGTCAGAATCCAATATAAATGTTAAGCAGGTATTCTTTATCAGCAGTGCTGGGGTTGCCCTGGGGATTCTCCACCATAAGGGCTCCCCCACACTAGCAAGGGACATCAGTTTACATACACACAAATTATACATATTAATTAGATTTCCTGGAAAAGGGTGTCTTATGATAATGAGTTCTCAGAATTCATTTACATAGTCTGAGCATGCATAGTAAAAATAGAGTGAGGGTCTTTGGTGGTTGAGGGAAGATTCCGTCTTCTTTACGGTGTCCACTCTTTCCAGAGCATGCGCTGTGAGGTAAGGTCCAGGTGTCTTCTTCCTAAATCGGCAAGATCATCCTCCCTAGATTGTATCTCTGTGTCCTTTTGTTCAAGTTCCCCTTATCTTAGTTTGCCCAAGTGCCCATTGAAGGCTTTGAGTCTGCTATCAGAGAGTTATATAGGCAGTGTTTTATTTTTGTCTAGACAGACAAAGAGGCCTAGGAAAAACAATTGAGGAGTCCTTGGGAAACAAACACAAGAAAGACGTTCATGTATCACAGTTTAGTCTTAATCAGAAATTCACTGGTTCGAGCCGTTTCGGTTTCATATTGGAACTTGTACATATCCATTTTGGCCACTATGAATTTGTTTGTATGTAGATATACACATGCATACAGATTTTTATATATAAAAAATCTATACTGGTTTGGGCTGGGATAAAGTTAATTTTCTTCATAGTAGCTAGTATGGGGCTATGTTTTGGATTTATGATGAAAACAGTGTTGCTAACACAGGGATGTTTTCGTTATTGTTGAGCAGGGCTTCACACGGAGTCAAGGCCTTTTCTGCTTCTCACCCCAACCCACCAGTGAGTAGGCTGGGGGTGCACAAAGCGTTGGGAGGAAACACAGCTGGGACAGTGTGAGAAACTGAAATGTCAAATGATGGTCTTAAAGCCTGCTTGTGTGTGTACTTTGAGTCACTGGGTGGTGTCAGTGGTGATGCCTTGACCATTCATCAAGGACCAGCTGTGGCCTTTGTAATTAATCTAAGGAATGTCACCCAAGGAAGCAGAAGTGTATCGAAGGATGCACCCTCCCACTCCCTTGCAGTTGTATTGACAAACTCCTTGGATAAGTCTCAAAGAAGGGGAAACATGGACTGAGTAAAGCCAGGTGTTTCTCTTCAAGCAGAAGGACCACTGATCACTGGCCATTGTATAAGCCCAATACTATGTGGCTCTATTGTGTACACCAGACACCATGCATGCATTGCTAACGACTTCACACCTTCGCCATTCAACTGATAAGAGGTGAGTGTTTCTGCCCCAGAAGCCAGATGATTGCTCAAGAAGCATGAAGTCAGCAAAAACCTGTGGGAACAGAGGAAAAACTAAAGGTGGGCAGATATGCTAATCAGCTGATAAAATGAATCTAAAAGGTAACAAAGAACTTTGTTGTGCATGCATCCACCATCTGTTGCGTTTAAGGTAAGGCTAAATTTGGTAAGACATGAATCCCCTTGCGTTCTAGCTGATCCTCAGAGATTAGAGGAGTAGCGGCGGCTGGACTTATCTCTTAATAGGTATGCCAATTGGGGCTGTGACTACAGGTCTGATACCAGATGAACAAACAGCCCGTATGCTGTAGGTCTGGTTGCATTCAAGAGAAGCAGTCAGGTTCACGAATAGTATGGTTTATTTTTTATGCAACATTTACAGATTCTTTAAAATTGTCTGCAATAAATGCACAAACTGCAGGTTGGTTATATAACACTACACACAAAAAGAAAAACGATTGCAATCGCACACAAAGTTCCTGGGTAATCACTCAGTGTAGCCAAGGGAATCTTACCAAAAGGTGTCCCTTCTGGATGGGGGCAGGAGCACAAACCTGTTGATCTGTCCCTCCGATTTGGTGTCAGATTATCATCCTCCCAAGTTAGGTACAAACTTGGGGTAGTATTTATCATAACATGTATGTGTGAGTGGGTGGGACTGTGGTCAAGCCATTATCTCTTGAATAATGACACAGCACATTCCTTGGTGCGAGGGGTGTGCTGTTTTTTATGGGAGAAGAGGAAGGGTGAGAGACAAGGTGGCAGACTACAGCAAAACAGTCCTTGAGAGGAGATAAGTGAAAGAATGGGACCGTGTGGCCTCCACCTCATTTCACATTCCTCCTTGGTGCCACAGCAAACACAAATCACTGGATCTTCATTCCATCCTGTGTTTGTTCTGGGCACCATGTGTCAAGGAAATGTGTGTTTTGCAAATTTTTCATTGTTTTGCTTTTCCCACACTTCCAATACTTAACACCACCGAAGCTAGATCCATGTGCACCCACCACCGAAAAGGACCAATGGGACACTGCTAGATCCAGGTGCACCCACCATGGATCCATGGTGGTCACTATTCTTGTGACTCTATTCCTGATGCTTCCTTGATTTCTGTCTTTTCCTTCCATTCTGTCCTATTGCTATCACTCTTCACTTTTAATAATAAAAACTATTTTGGGTGTACGGCATTTGACTTCGTTCGTGTCTTAATCTCGCTCTTGGGATCATATTGAAACCTCCCTCGACATTGGATCGGGACAGTCACCCCAACTGACCAAAGGGACTTCCAGCAGTAAAAGCTGGAGGAACAAGGAGCAAGGGAGCAGGTCCGGAGTTATAGCATTTGACTTCAAAATAACTGTTAGGTGTGATGGAGCCCTGCTTTCCTGGAGGTGGCTGAGCACCTGTCTGCTGATGGGAAGTAGTGAATGAATTCCTGATTTTGCTTTGCTTGCACAAGTGGTTTTTGCTTTAGCTATTAAACTATCTTTATCTTAACCCATGAGTTTTCTCACTTTTGTCCTTCTGACTCTCTGCCCCATCCCTCTGAGGGAGAGTGAATGAGGAGCTGGGTGCTGTTTAGCTGTCTACTGGGGTTAACCCACAACACATATACACTATACATGCACATACATATACATGTATGATATATATATTACATACATATGTAAAAACATATATTTCTGAGTATATGTGCACATACATATATGTATATTTTTGTATATTTACCCTGACAGAAAAACAGAAAATCCATGAACACGCACCAGGTCAAAAACTTAACTTTTAAAAAGCTGTATTAAAACAATAGAGAAAATTACTATGACAAAGGAGTTAAACATTTGTAAGTACAGGTTAAACTTCAATCTAGTTTTAGATACATATTTTCTTTCATAAAAAAAACTGAAGCAAAAGACATTTGCTTTGATATCTGCATAATTAACTTCCTGTCCTCTGACGAGTCATGCTGTTATAGGCACATCAGAATCAAAAATAGGTGCAAGAGACTACCCTGATTTTCATTCCCCTCTTTTAAGATGAACATATTTTAAACATGTGTTTAAATGTCTAGTTGAGTAGGTAGTTAATGATGATCTGGGATCAAAATCTTTTTTCCTCGTTTTTGTACTAGAGAAAGCAAGTCAACAGTCATGAGATAACTGCAGTAAATAATCTTATTTCATTATGAACTCACATTGATCCTTCATCCACTTTGACAAGACGTGATGATTTTTGAATATAGTCAAGGGTTAGAGTATCAGTTTCTGTGGATGAAAAGAAGGGCTTAGCCTTTTGTAACCTTTGTGGTTATGGTGTCAGCCTAGCCTGGTAAATACTAGGAGAAATTCAAGCTCTACTGGTACATGGTCATGAAGAAGAGGGAGGAAGAGTTACTCCTACAATCTGATTTTCTACTCATTTTTTCTGTCATTATGTGCCTGGGACTTAATCTACAATTTTTATCTAAAATCTAATAAATACCACACTGACAATATTTTAATTGTTTATTCATTTTGACAAGAGAAAAAAATTCAAAAAGTTGCAGTTTCTTTCATGTAACGTAGAGATGTTGTCATGTCCTCAACTTTCACAACAGTCCAGGTCATTCAGTTACCCTGATATGAAACTGAACGGGTTGAACTTGAACCATAGTGCTCATGGTCTGCACTTAGCTACTAGCCTGCACTTGAGTACACTTAACATATTGTCTTCTTGGCAATATAGAGAGATATGATGCCATAAATGAATATAGTGTTCACATTTCAGAATTACTCATTAGAAATCTCTTTCTGATGTTAACTGAGAAACATCAATAACGAGAGGAAAGATTCCCTAGTGTTGGGTTTAAGACAGCACCATTGGATTATACTTATATTACAAGCTAATTTTTAAATTTCTTTGGACACTAAAAATTCTTCTCTCCAAATTGCATAAGTATGATTCTAAAATTATGGTAACTTTTATATGCGAAAATCATCTGGATTTGTCTCCAGAAGGTATCATCTGCTCTCTAGAACGAGACCATAATTTTTCTCCTACATCAACCAAGTTACACAATAATGTGTCCTTTACAGCACAAAATGCAAGGATCTCATATGACTATGTGGATACATTTCAACATATATTCAGAAGAACTGAATCTAAGCATTATATGTTATAAATCAGTAAAAAACCTGTATGCTTTGAGGCAAAACAAAAGTAGAAATAATATGGAAACTTAGCACTAAAAGGATATTATGAAGAATGTTGCTGTTAGTTTAAATACATGTGAGCTTGCTTCACAAAAGAAAGAATGTACAAGAGAATGTCCAGAGACTCTAGAAATAGCTGAAAGTCTGGAAATAACTATGAACTTGCTCACCTTTTACAGATGTGAGCTACATAGGAAGTTCATCATATTGTAGTTCAATAAGCAGAAACAAAATGCTGCAAGAGCACAAATTTAGAGGTAAGGTAAGATACAGAGATAATTTTGAGTGGCAATTCTTGTATGATTGTAGTTCTTGACTCCCACATGAAACTTCAGAATTCAGCAATTGCTTCATTGTGAAAAACACAATGAGCAGAAACATTAATGGAAATAAACTTGTTATAATTACAGACTTCATTATCATCCAGGCATCATAAAATATAGGAAAAGAAATCCAGGAAATTTACAACATCCTCAATGTGTAAGTCTTATTAGTGCCTACTGTTCAATTATTTTACATGATCTGAAGTGCCTCAGGCACAGTTCACAATCATGGCAATGAAGTTGTCACACAGGAACAATTCAAATTGCCGACTATCAGAAGCAGACTTCATCACAGGCCTTAGGACAAGACTATTATTATTCCTTAAGCCCTCATGTAGCCAATACAGGCTGGAAAAAGAAACAATGCTACTAATGAATTGAGATGGTTCAGTATTGTACCCAATCTGCTCATCAGAGCTAGTGAGATGGAAATAAATGCTTTTCTAGATGTAGGAGTCATACTGTATCACTTCTGAAGGAATAATAAAGCAACTAGGCATCACATATATATATATATATATATATATAACTGAGCCAATTCTTACTGTTTCGCAATTCCAGGATGTTACTAATCTTACTGGAATATTAAGCAGCAGGTTATTTTGCGTTCAACAGTCCAGTAGCACAAGGTTCCTTAATAAGCATCTTGATAGTATTTAGGAATTCTGACAAGGATGGTACGATGTTTACAGAAAAACAATAGGATTTATCAATCAGGAATCCTGGTTTGTATTCTGCTTCATGCTGAGATTTCTTCTAAGGATCAGCAATCTGACAATCACCCCTACTAGCTATCATTACAAATATCTCACTTTCTGTCTAATACTAATTACTGTCATAAAATTATGTGTCAGTAATTCAGTCTCATAGATCTGTTCACTGAAGGTTTTAGGAACAGCTATTCAAAGGCATCAATGTGACTTAAAGTCAAATTCCTGGTAACTGCACAACACTGAAGTATTTATTTATTTAAATTTTAGACCACTTAATATACTATGATATAAACAATGTACTCATAATTTTGTTACTTTTGTCGTCATCAAAAACAAGTTATTTGAAAAACTGACAAAAGTCTGACAAATTGTAGTACAAAAAGGAAATTGAACACAGGTTTTCAGAAACCACTAAAAACTTAGAAAACACTAAGGAGTCTTGATTAATGTCCAGCCACCTCCTGAGAGTCAATTCAGTTAGTCTGCTGGGCAAGTAATATCTTGCTGTTGCAATACATTAAAAGAAAACAAACAAGGCTTTCTTATTCCACAGTTCAAAATGGAATTGTCTTCTATTAGGAGCAGAAAGTCTCCTCCTTTGTCTCCCTCCATAGTACAAGGTCATTCACAGAAGTTTTTATTTTTTCTGTTAAAAAAATTCATCTCAGGTAGCATTAGAAATAGAATAGAATAGAATAGAATTCAGCTATATTCTACAGATTGTACATCTATAGTATTTTCAACTGGGATTAATTAATAGGTGAAAAAGATTAAGTTGTTTGCAAAGGAAAAAGTATTAAACCTATCTGACTGTTTTCTGGCAGGTTGTATGTCATTGTATCGGGAGTATAATGTTTAAAATACCTCTGCCGCTAAGTTATCAAGTAATGATAGTATATTATATCAGAGTTGCATTTGTTTATTGCAGTGTAGCCAACAATACTTTGATGTACCTAAGTGAGAGAGTGTTCTGGTAATAGGAAGCATATTAAGAGAGACTGTTGTTTTGAGTATTGCAAGAAAACCAACATCTGGTGAGTAGGAGTGTTTCTCTTGGCAGGAGTAACTATGACGCTCTTAAGACAGGATCGTTGTAACTAGCTGGGCTCAGTTGCACAGGTCATACGTCCACGTGGTCCTGGTGGATGCCCTCTGGGGTAACCAAACTGGCCTCTGCCCCAGTGTGATTGAGTTATGGCTGCTTCCTCCCTATCAAGCGACTTCACCGACCACTTGATAGTATTTCAGGTGACCCAAATTTTCGGCATCAATTCTCTACTGATTGCCCAAGGCCTTTGCCCACGGGCTAAGTTGGGGGAAGCCTGACAACTCTTGAGGGTCTTGAGGGGGGGCTGTCAGCCTGTGAGCACCCTTGCAACCAGACTGTGATGAGACATGCATCTTTTACCACAGTCAGGGCAAGACTGGATTGACCTCTGTTAGCTGCCACCAAGGCGCTGCTGTTGGTTGCAACCCAGTAGGCATTGAGGGGTGGAGACATAATTCATACCAGACCTTGATGCAGCATGAAGTGCAGGCCAAATAGTTGATGGTTGCTAACGACCGGCTATGACAATGCAGTGGGAATTTCTTCATCCAACCAAGGATGACGCATCATAATATCAGTAAAAGACCACCAATTACCGACTCTGGCGATCAATTCCTGATCTGGCCACAGGTGGATGGGCCACCTTCACTTAACCCAGGAAAGAGACATATGCATTCATCATATGTCTTTGATAAATAACACCTATTTCTTTGTTGAATTAAATATACCTGAGTAAAACATAAACATTCAAGAGGGTAAGTATGCTTTAAAAACCTGCTTTTCTTCTTTTTTTTAATTATGCATTTCTGACTGAACAGCTTTAAAACATGATGTTAATGACATTTTCGTCTTCCTGTTTAAAATCCTTAACCCATATATTTGACACAGTTTTTGCAGTTGAAGTGTAGAACTGTTCATTCAAGGCTTCCATCAAAAAGCTGCTTATTTCCCAAATGATGCATGAACTTTAAAATGTCCCATTTTTAGATCAGATGTGTGTTCAGAAAATGTGAATGAAATTCTGTGATGATTAGTTGACTTTAAACTTCATAGAGCAGAGGAAAGGAAATACTGTGAGGTAATATTTCTTATTAATAAAACATCAATGCCTTGAAAAATATGAGAGGGGAAATATAAATCACAATTCAACTACTTCTGATGCAATTCAAGGCCATGCTAAAGACTGGTTCTGTCCAATCTTTCTGTCCAGGGAGTCTGAGATCTCAGAATATAGCTCAACTCAAAGATGTCCTTTCAGCATTAATTTCTTTACTAACAATCACAGAAGACTTTGGAAATATGAAATAAGTTGTGCAGAATGAAAATAACTGTTCATAATGTATTATTCAATGATTGCTATTCTCTGTTCAGAATATGTACAGTATCTGTACTGTGTCTGGCTGAGCTGGAATTGGTTTTCCCCTATAGCAGCCCTCATGGTGCTGTGGTTTATGTTGGGAGCTGGCAGGGTGTTGATAGCACACTGGTGTTGTGGCTACTGCTGAGTAGTGCTTACACAGCACCAAGGCTCTTTCTGACATTTCCCCCTGTAGTGGGACGGGGTGGGCAAGATCTTGGGAAGGGACACAACCAGGACAGATGACCCGAACTGACCAAAGGGATATTCCATACCATATGACGTCTGCTCAAGTATAAAGCTGGGAAAAGGAGGAAGGGGGTGGGGTCACGCGTGGTCCTCCGAGGCAACCACTATGTGTATTGGAGCCCTGCTTCCTGAGAAGGCCCGACATCACCTGTTAATGGGAAGTAGAGAATAAATCTGTTTTCTTTTTTTGCTTCTGTGCGTGGACCTTTGCTTCACTTTGCTTATATTAAAACTGCTTTTGTTTTACTCACAAAGGTTGTTTTTTTTTTTTTTCCTATCTTATTTTCTTTCCCCTCTTTGCCCTGTTGAGAAAAAAGGGGGAAGGGGGGGAAGTGATAGAGTGACTTGGTGGGTACCTGGCATTTAGCCAAGGTCAAACCACCACAGTATCTTAGCGGATAGTAATGGCAAAATTGAAAATATTCAGACACATACCTAAAATTTAAGTTCAAGTCTGAAAGCCAGATCATTGGTCTTGTTAATATCTACCTACGATTGTCTAGTAAATCAAAGAAGTTGAGGTCTTGGTCCAACTGATCATTTTGTAATGATTTGATTAATAAGATATCTTTGACCTTTAAGAATATGGTTTTTAAGTTTCTGTCTGATCAAATGAAGTAGCAAAGCAAGACACCTTGTTACTTGGGTATGGCAGACTTTGATTGTGGTGACTAGTTTATACAATATCTCTGTAGATGAAGTCTGCGCTGAGGTCAACAAGCAAGAAGGACACATTTAATTTAAGACCCAAATTCTCTCTAACTTCTACTGTTCCTTAACAGAATTCTTCTGATGGGTTAGTAGAAATAGCAGTAAATGACCGTGGCCAGTTTTGACAGGACTAAACACAATGGCAGACCAGGAATGTATATCAACTGTCATTAGCTTGTTTATGCATGGAGTTTATTGTTCCCCACTGGCTTCAGATTAGGAAAAGTAGAATGGTAATGTAATAATGTGCTTTCATTCTTTCTAAATCACCCATCTGCTGGCACTGATAATTTACAATGTGCATATCATAGCAGGAAATCTGAGATTCATCCATAGTGTTTCTAGTTGTGCCAAAGAGAGATTAGCCTTTCTGTTCCTGCAAGAATTCATAAACCTGTACTAGAAAAGCTTGTTTTGGTTATGACTGAAATTTGTATTTCCCTCATATTTCTCTATCTTTTTCTTTCCCTCTCCAGAAAACATGCTTTACCATTTTTTCAGACATGAAAACTTTCCTGAAAAATTATAACTCAGTTTCAACATGCATTATTCAAAGACAACCTTGATTTGAACCATAATATATGATGATCTTTCTGCTCAGCCACAAGGTTTGCGTTAAGGACTGACGCATGGAGAAGAATGTGAGTTTTCTTAATATGACTTAAAGAGCTAGAGCCTTTAGACTTCAGATTCATATCCACTGTGCAGTTAAGTGCAGCAGAAATGAGCACATGGGCAGTATTAAGCAGGGGTGGGAAACAGACGTCTAACAATTTCTTCTCTGGCAACACAGACACAGAACTGATAATAGAAATTATTTACTGAATCATTTCAGCAAATGGATACTTGAACATAACTTGAAGGAAAAATGACACCACAAAGAGTAACTCTCACAAAACAAAACAACAGATAAACCTCCCATTTATCATCAGATATCATTATTTCCCATTGGAAAATGGGAATACAATCTCAAATGAAGATATACTACATTTTAAATTATGCCTATTGTATCTCCTGTAGCTTGAGTTATAATGAACAGACAGGATTTTATAAGTAGTTATACATTAATTTTAACATTTGAGGCCATAAGAGGAATTTAAAAATGTAAAATCACAGAAAGTCATGGTGCCCTCTGTGTTGAATAGCCAATGCAGCAATTTGATCCAAGCAAGTTGGATGATCCAGAACTGCTACACTCCCAAGAAATTTTTAATCCTTGCTTAAATTCCCTTGTGCAAAGGTTCTGATCTTTTAACACTTTTTATCAGAAACATAATGCCTATACTAAAGACTTCACACCTCTGTAGTTTAAGGGTATTGATCTAATTTCCATGAAAAACCATTTATTGCATTTTAAATAATGAACACACTTATTTCATTTCTCCCCCGTCTTGTAATTTCTGGGCTAAACAACTTTTTCCAATCTCCTCATAAATCATGTTTTCTAGACTCTGGTCACTCCTCTTTTTCTTTTTTTCTGACTCTTTCCAGTAGGTCCATGCCTTTTTTGAAACAGGGTAGTAAGAACTGGGCACAAAACTTCAGCTGAGACCTCATTATGGGTACTTCACATTTCTCGTATGCAACCTTCCTGTTCATTCATCCCAGTAAAATCTTGGGTTTTTCACAGCTCTGGGGGCTAGGTGACAGATGACACAGATAGTTGACTGGGGATTATTATACCTTCTTGATCTAAAGCGTATGTATGTGTTAGCTCTATTACTACTTTAAGAACTCAAAAAATGATTGCTTTTAGCTTTCTGCACACATATACATGATGATAACATGTGCAATGATTGTGGAAGTTGTATCATAAAACCAAAGTATATAACCACACAAAGTATATAACCACACAAAAAATAAAGTGATAGCATTGCCTAGCTGGCAGGAAAATACAGGCACTATTCATTTCTTATCTGGAAGAGGAAGAAGGACAGAATCAACACTATGGTGAACTGCTGTTCGAACCCACTAGCAGCAACATCATGTACGTGAAGCAACATGTGTCCTGAAAAGGAAAAGAAATAGTAATAGGTTTTCAAATTGCATATATATTTTTTTCTTTTTAATTAAGGAAACAAATATCTATTACTCACTTTAAAAGCTGTATATACTGATTTGTATGATCAAAGATAGTGTGTGATTCATTGTAAGCTGTATATTTTGTTAACAACAGTGAACAGCTAGAGCATTTTCTTTTCACCTGAGAAGTCAAGCCGACACTCTTTAAAATTATCATAAGAAAATATTAAAAAATGGCCATAACAACATCTGTTTAGATCAGTCCATAAAAACTGCTAAAAGAGATTCCTTCAAACATTTATTCGTGGTTTTAAAATTCATAATGGTGTTATTTCAGAAATTTCAGAAATGAAAAAGTGAGAAAAGCTATATGGAAAAATTCACAGGGCAAAGACAGCAACTGAATTATTTATGTTTGTATGAGCAAAGCATTCTAAATATATTTAAACTTTTGGTGTGTTTTTTTTTTCTTTCCC
Organism: Strix aluco; assembly: GCF_031877795.1. Taxonomy (NCBI): domain Eukaryota; kingdom Metazoa; phylum Chordata; class Aves; order Strigiformes; family Strigidae; genus Strix; species Strix aluco. Next base: position 30,765,996 of record NC_133931.1, read on the forward strand.
TAGTTCATATATTTTTAGACCTGAATGTAAATCTGAAAGAATTAGTATTACTATAGCAACCAAGATCCAGCCCTGCATATATACTCCACAGAGAATAGTAATTTTTATCTTAGTGAGTAAAAATCAACAATACCTAACCCAGATTTAAGGTAGAATACAGGACACAGGAAATGTGTTTTGTTTTTTTTCTAAATAAGTGCAGACATCTGAATTAGTTATCAAAACACCCTTTATGATCGTAAGGGATAAGTAGCCATTTCTAGAGTCTGATTCAGCATATACTAAACGTACCTCAGATAGATCAGCTGAGCTGTGTTCTAAAATTTTTTTTTTCCTTTTTTTTTTTTTCTTTCTGTTATTGTAAAGAGAAGTGATGGTGGCTAGATGTGGAGAGATCTACATTATCAGCAGCCCACCTGAGGTAAAATGAATCCCTCCCAAAGCTGTTCCCACAGAGAGAGTGGTTAAGTAACTGCTTTATTGGGTTTTCTAAAGCTGCACTTGTGAACTATGTGGGTTCTACCTAAAGATGGGTTTTCATCCAGACAGAGGAAGTAATGTCAGTGGTGGTTCAGACATCTTCACATGTGGCCTGAGGGTGCTTGAGTGCTCACTGGCACTGTACCGTGCAGGACAGATGGACTGTGGATGGACACTCATTTCTGTGAAGTGCTTTTGCTTTTGTATAGAATTTGTACCAGACAGATAACATAAGTTTATGTGCATTATATTCCCCTTGAAGATCTGTAAATATAGGCTTTTATGTCACCAGATTTGAATTCCGTTCTTTCATATGCCAAGGTGTCAAAAAGCAACTAATAATGGGGTGATGAGTGACTACCAGCCAGAAATCTCTGTTCCTAGTGCACAAAAGTCATGAGGGAAAATGAAAAATATATTGTAAATAATTGAAATAAAATTATAGGTTAGAATTTTAAGTTGAGAAAATATAATTACCTAAGGTAATATTTTGGCCAGAAAATTGTTACATCATTTTTCATTTTGAAATTAATAAGCCTTGAGAATACCTTTACAAGAAATGAAGTAATTGCACAAATTTGAAATGTAAGAAAGCTCCTTTATTTCTTCCAAGAAAATTAGTCAGGGCAACTCCCAACAGATTTTAACATGTCTTTTCCTTGCTATCATTGTATAATATTTGAATAGAATTCTCTATATTATATAAAGTGTTAAAAAACAGATGAAAAAATAAAAATCCATGTAGTCTGAATCTTACCTGTACTGTGAAAGAACCAGCCTCTCACAAGTGAGGAATGATCCACAGCTGAATGGACCTTTATTTATAAAAATCTCTGTTTAGAAGGAGTTAATTGTAGTCTCACTGATCATACTAGAGCACTGCTCCCATCAGTAGATTGATCAAAAGAATAATGAGACTCCTGCCAATGGACTTGATTTGAAGTTCAGAAGCCAGGAAAAATAGTCTCAGTTGTCCACTGGGAAATCTTATGGGGAGTATTAGACCTTACTTTTATTAGAATTTAAAATACTGCACAACACACTATAAAATTTATGAGGCAAATGTTTATATATCTTCTTTGGGTAATCACATAGTTCTTGTTCTCAACACAGCTAGAATCTTTTTTACATCCATATTATTATTCATTGTACAGAAATATGCTTGCTTCTTGGTTCTCAAAATAATATAGACGATGTCATATTACATACTATAATAAAACTATTTGAAAGCCATTTATGGTATGAAAAGGCTTATATTTGAATATGATTTAGCTATAGACCTCTTCTAGCAGCTGTTTTAAATAATACACTGTCAATTATAAAAAATAAGAATTTTAGAAATCATAAATATGCAGAAATATCCAGAAAGAATGCTTAACTTGCCACACAGTGTACATTTCTGAAACATGTCCATAGGCATCTGACAATCCATCTGCACTATGAGGATACTTATTTATTCAAAGAATTACTTACATTTATTTAGAAACTTAAAGCTCTTATAATATTCTGGTTCTTTAAAATTATTTGAAAACACTTCTTCTTGTGTGGAAGGAGGGATTGAGAACCCTGATTCATACAGAAAAAAACAGGATTTTTTAAAAATTTGCAATCATCAATGAATTGAAAATAATTTCCAGTTGAGGGAGCAGAGTTTGAGATTGAATTGCTTTTACAAATCCATTGTGATTCACCAATCTTTGAAATCTATTATTTTTTTATTTAAATAATATTTTGCATGTTGTTATACTAAGTTATTCTCGTTAGCAAGCTATTTTAGCACTTTAAAATAATTAAAAAAGAATCTGAGATGTTCAGTGACACTTTGAGCCATAAATTCACTGAAAGACAAGGACCTTGAAGACAAAAACTTTTTTATATGATGACCAAAATGAAATCCCCACAAATTTCATGAACCCTTAAAATTTGTTCTCACTTTACTTCATATGGTACAAACAGGGCGGGGGGGGGGGGGGGGGGGGGGGGGGGGGGGGGGCGGGGGGGGCAAGGAGGGGAGGGGGGAAAACAGCAAAAAAACATACCTTTTTAAAAACACATTTTATTTAATTATTAATGAGTGTAATATAGGATATCCTACCAGGTATTAGGTAGCAACTATACATTCTCTGGATTGCTTGGAAGAACATAGATACCTATCTCATGGTTAATGCATTTCTGACAAACGTATGAAACCATAGTAGAAGTTAGGTACAACATTCAGGATCATGACTAATTCCTTAAAATACTACTTTTGGAATGACTATTAGACAGAATGACTTCAAGAAATGCTCACAACCACACTATTTTGTATGATATAACGGGATGATTGCCTTCCCTAACAAAGAGTCTCTCTCCAAGTAACACATTAAACAAGACTTTTTAGTTATTCATTATGTCATAGTGATGTAATCATGAATGTGTCTTAGTGGACTGAAATATAAGAGTATTCATAGAATCCCAGCCCCTAAATTAAGAAAATGTGTAGAGTATTAGCCTGAACTATATATTACAGTAGATTGACTGCAACCTCGTGAAGAGGTCTTGCTGAAAGAACTGATGTGATCCTTGGCCATATACATAAAGATATGCTGAATTTTCTGTATCATAGACTCATAGAATGGTTTGGGTTGAAATGGACCTTAGAGATCATCTGGTTCCACCCCCCCTGCCATGGGCAGGGACACCTTCCACTGGACCAGATTGCTCAAAGCCCCGTCCAACCTGGCCTTGAACACTTCCAGGGAGGGGACAGCCACAACTTCTCTGGACAATCTGTTCCAGTGTCTTACCTCCTTCACAGTAAAGAATTTTCTCCTTATATCTAATCTAAATCTACCCTCTTTCAGTTTAAAGCCATTACCTCTCATCCTATCACTACACTCCCTGATAAAGAATCCCTTGCCATCTTTCCTGTAGGCCCCCTTTAAATACTGGCAAGCCACTAGAAGGTCTCCCTGGAGCCTTCTCTTGTCTAGGCTGAACAAGACCAACTCTCTCAGCGTGTCCTCGTAAGTGAGATGTTACAGCCCCTGATCGTATTTGTGGCCTCTTCTGGACCTGCTCGAGCAGGTCCTTGTCCTTCCTATGCTGGGGACCCCAGAGCTGGACACCATACTGCAGGTGGGGTCTCACAAGAGCAGAGTAGAGGAGGCAGGATCACCTCCCTCGACCTGCTGGTCATGTTTTTCTTGATGCAGCCCAGGATACGGTTGCCTTCTGGGCACATTGCACACATTGCTGGCTCATAGTCAGTTTTCCATCCACTAATACACCCAAGTCCTTCTCTACAGGTCTGCTCTCAATCCACTCATTGTCCAGACTGCATTTGTGCATGGGATTGCCTTGACCCATGTGCAGGACTTTGCATTTGTCCTTGTTGAACTTCATGAGGTTTCCATGGGCCCACCTCTCAAGCCCGTCAAGGTCCCTCTGGATGTCTTCCCTTATCTCCAGTGTGTCAAACACACCACACAGCTTGGTGTCGTGATCAAACTTGCTGAGGGTGCACTCAATTCCACTGTCCATGTCTCCAAAAAAGATGTTAAATAGCTCTGGTCCCAGCACCAACCCCTGAGGAACACCACTTGTCACTGCTCTTCACTTGTACATCAAACCATTGACAGAAACTCTTTGAATATGACCAGCCAGCCAGTTCCTTATCCACCAAGTGGTCCATCCATCAAATCCATGTCTCACCAACTTAGAGACAAGGATATTGTGCAGGAGAGTGTCAAAAACAGGGTACATAACATTAGCTTCAGTGAAGAACTATGTTTGTTTCTGATGCCAGAAAGCTATCAAAAATTGGAAAGGCTTGTTTGTCATTGCTAAAGCAACATAACTTATCACAGAATCACAGAATCATCCAGGTTGGAAAAGACCTTGAAGATCATCTAGTCCAAACTTTAACCTAGCACTGACAGATCCCAACTACACCATATCCCTAAGCGCTATGTCAACCCAACTCTTGAACACCTCCAGGGATGGGGACTCCACCACCTCCCTGGGCAGCCCATTCCAATGCCCAACAACCCGTTCTGTAAAGAAATGCTTCCTAATATCCAGTCTAAACCTTCCCTGGTGCAACTTGAGGCCATTCCCTCTTGTCCTATCGCTTGTTACTTGGTTAAAGAGACTCACCCCCCCTCTCTGCAACCTCCTTTCAGGTAGTTGTAGAGGGCGATGAGGTCTCCCCTCAACCTCCTCTTCTCCAAACTAAACAACCCCAGTTCCCTCAGCCGCTCCTCGTACGACATGTGCTCCAGACCCTTCACTTCATTGCCCTTCTCTGGACACGCTTGAGTAATTCAATGTCCTTTTTGTAGTGAGGGGCCCAAAACTGAACACAGGAATCAAGGTGAGGCCTCACCAGTGCCGAGTACAGGGGTAAGATCACTCCCTGTCCCTGCTGACCACGCTGTTTCTGATACAAGCCAGGATACCATTGGCCTTCTTGGCCACCTGGGCACACTGCTGGCTCATATTTAGCCAGCTGTCAATCAACACCCCCAGGACTCTCTCTGACTGGCAGCTTTCCAACCACTCCCCCCCAAGTCTCTAGCACTGCTGGGGATTGTTGTGGCCAAGGTGCTGCACCCGGCACTTGGCCTTATTGAAACTCCTACAGTTGGCCTTAACCCATCGCTCCAGCCTGTCCAGATCTCTCTGCAGAGCCTCCCTACCCTCGAGCAGATCAACGCTCCCACCCACCTTGGTGTCGCCTGCAAACTTACTGAGGGTGCACTCGATCCCCTCGTCTAGATCATCAATAAAGATGTTAAATAGGAGTGGCCCCAAAACCGAACCCTCAGAAATATGCAGATGCAGATGCAGATAATGCATTTGCACATAGGAGCTAGAAATAACATAAGTACCTTGTGTATATACAAGCAATAGCTTTGTGTACGTACTTTTACTATTTGTGTGATTGGTTCATGCACGTCCATTAACTCTCATAATTTGATATGTAACTAACATAATTGTGAAAAGACAGGGAAAAAAGATATTCCTAATTATGTGCCTTCACAACAGTGCTGAGAATATGAGCTTTAAATTAATGTTGTTCCTTCTTAAATTGGGAAAAAATATATGCTCCAAACTTCACAGTAAAACAGCTAAGCCTCAGAATTTTTTTCCATGAGGGAATTCCATTTCAGAAATAATATTTAACATTCTCTACAGATAACATTATTTTATTATTTTCATTCTTCTCTAAAAAATATGGACTATCAAAGTTACCTTTTAACATGTAAATGCCTCATTACGATAAATGTCAGGGCTTTTGTCGTATCCACTGCATCTCAAAGCAATACCTCATTCTTTTCCTCTCCCCTCCCGTTTTTCCTTATTTTCCAGCTACTGATTGTCTTAAGGACAGAGAAGACTAACTTAGTATGACTTAGGATCACAGCTAAATTTTGTTGCCTAATGATCAAGCTTTGCTACTTATCTTCCTGATCTCTTTCCGTGCCAAGTACAAGACTCTAAAATCTATCTTAAAATTCTTCTGCCTCTTCTGAGCATTATTTCCCTTTTATCCTGAACTTTCTTAGGTTACCCTGAGGAAGAATTTGAGTGGTCCTAAAACAGAATTATGATTATTGTAACAAATATACTCAGTTTTAATAAAAAGTGAACTATTATATTTAGTATTTAATGAGTGTGTATGTATTTCCTAATGTTCATTTGCAAATATCAGAATTTCCATTCCTAATTTTAAAGCAAGAAGTTTAACATATAACAAGCTTTCTTTTTACAGATTTGTAAGTATAAAAATGGATAGTAGGTGTAAACCTTTAAGCAGTTAAGCAGCATTTTCTATGAAAAAAAGATGAAATTAAAGAACAGAAAACTGTTTGAACCAATTTTTTATGCCCTATCATTAATTATTGTTAGGGAAAGAATAGTACATGTTAAATGAGTCTTATATACTAAATAGAGTGCTTTGAACTATTGAATGAGTATTTTAGATCTGGATAAATTAATTCTTGTATTAGTTCTCTAAACTGCTTTAAGATCTACAAAAGCTAGAAAACTAACAAATATTTCCTTTTTTTACAGTAGTAGTTCTATGCAATATTGAAGAATGTCACAGCTGAAAATAAGATTATTATATGACTTCTACATCTGTATTGACATGAAAATCTTTAAAAGCATCTCTGTCAGAGAACATCAAACAATTTTGATGCATGTACAAAAAATCTTATTAATTTGAACATGAAGGGAATGACAGCAAGGTAATAGTGCATTATTTAAAATCCATGGGTGTTTCAAAGGAAGAATGTAAAACAGTGCAATAAAAGTACAATCTGTGCATAGTAAAGATTCTAAAATCTCTTTTATATTCCAGGGAGGAAAAAGATGTAAAAAGGTGTTGAGGCAATACAGGACACATAATGCATACAAGTTTGGTTCAATTTCAGGGAGGGGAGGAAAGCAGGGGAAGGGTTTTTATTGTTTAAAGAAATGTTTATGAATAAGAATATTAACAAATATCAGGGAAACGTTGCACTGAAGTTATGGTTTATTTCCATCCCAAAAGTACAGTGCCATGGTGCAGGTTGGTGCTGCACTTTCATCCCAGCCTTCCTTCACTAGGACAGACAACAGTGGGAGTACGCAATGGCTCAGAGACTGGTGCCGCTGTCGGAATTTTGGGTTCTTTGATCATGGTGAGGTTTATAAGGCACCTGGTCTGCTGGTGACAAATGAGACAGGTGGGATGCAGCTGTCCCAGAGTGGGAAAAGGATTCTGGGGCAGGAGTTAGCAGGGCTTATTGACAGGGCTTTAAACTAGATATGAGGGGGCAGAGGGTGATAACTGGGCTTGTTAGGAATAAGCTCAAGGGAAGCATGCTAAAGCTTGCAGGATGGTGGACTGGTGAGGGCTCTCCATCTGCCATTTCACTTGAGAGAAGGGAAAGATGTTTAGAAACTGTAGAAGCACCTGAGAAGGGTCTGGTAGGAAATGGGGCCCACGCTCACAAAAAGGTGTTGGATTCATTAGCTCATCTCAAGTGCATCTATACCAATGCACGCAGTATGAGCAACAAACAGGGGGAGCTTGAAGCCATGATGCAGCACGAAACTATGACATAGTAGCTATAACAGAAACAGAGTGGGATGCCTCACATGACTGGAGTGCTGCAATCCATGGCTACAAGCTCTTTGGGAGGGATAGACAGGGAAGGAGAGGCGGTGGAGTGGCCCTGTATGTTAAAGAATGTTATGAGAGCTCAGAAATCAAGTATAGCAATGAAGGGGTTGAGAGTGTTTGGATTAAGTTAAGGGCCAATAAAGCAGATCTTGCTGTGGGAGTCTGCTATAGACCTCCCAACCAAAGCAGTGAGGTGGATGAAGCTTTCTATAAACAGTTGGGAGAAATCTCGTGGTCACTTGCCGTTGTTCTTGTGGGGGACTTTAACCTCCCGGGTATCTGCTGGGATCACAACACAGCAGAGAGGGAACGATCCAGGAGGTTCCTGGAATATGTGGAGGATAACTTCCTCACACAGCTGGTGAGTGAGCCGACCAGGGAAGGTGCCCTCCTGGACCTGCTTCTTGTGAACAGGGAAGACCTTGTGGGGGAAGTAAAGATCAGAGGCCATCTAGGGTGCAATGATCATGAGATGTTTGAGTTTTCGATCCTTGGAGAAACAAAGAGAGGGGTTAATAAAACTGCCATCTTAGACTTCCAGAGGGCTAACTTTGACTTGTTCAAAAGACTGATTGACAAAATCCTTTGGGAGGCTGCCTTGAAGGATATGGGAGTCCAGGAAGGCTGGACATACTTAAGGAGAGAAGTCATAAAGGTACAGGAGCAGGCTGTTCCCGTGTGCTGAAAAACAAGCAGGTGGGGAAGGAGACCAGCCTGGCTAAACAGGGACCTTTGGCTGGATCTCAAGAACAAAAGGAGAATCTATGACCTGTGGAAGAGGGGCCAGGTGTCTCATGAAGACTATAAAGATGTAGTGAAGCTATGCAGGGAGAACATCAGGAGAGCCAAAGCGTAGCTAGAGCTCAACTTGGCTACAGCTGTTAAGGATAACAAAAAATGTTTCTATAAATTTGTTAACAGCAAAAGGAGGATTAGGGAAAATCTCCCTCCTTTATCGGATGCACAGGGAAACATGGTAAATAAGGATGAGGAAAAGGCTGAGGTGCTCAACGCCTACTTTGCCTCAGTCTTTAACAGTGCAACAGGCTGTTCCTTGGACACCCAGCCTCATGAGCTGGGAGATGGGGAGGGGAAGCAGAATGAGGTCAGCACAGTTGAAGAGGAGGTGGTCAGAGACCTGCTACACCGCTTGGATGCACACAAGTCTGTGGGACCGGATGGGTTACACCCAAGGGTGCTGAAGGAGTTGGCAGATGTGCTTGCCAAACCACTGTCCATGATTTACCTGAAATCATGGCTAACTGGGGAGGTCCCATTGGACTGGAGGGTGGCAAATGTGACACCCATCTACAAGAAAGGCAGGAAGGAGGATCCAGGAAACTATAGACCTGTCAGCGTGACCTGGGTGCCAGGGAAGGTCATGGAGCAGTTCATCTTGAGTGCCATTAAAAGTCATATAATGGACAACCAGGGGATCACGCTTAGTCAGCATGGGTTTATGAAAGGCAGGTCTGCCTGACAAACCTGATCTCCTTCTATGACAAAAAGACCCGACTATTGGACGAGGGAAAGGCTGTGGATATTATCTACCTGGATTTTCGAAAAGCATTCACAGAATCACAGAATCATCTACATTGGAAAGGACCTTGAAGATCATCTAGTCCAACCGTTAACCTAACACTGACAGATCCCAACTATACAGTATCCCTAAGTGCTATGTCGACCCTACTCTTAAACACCTCCAGGGATGGGGACTCCACCACCTCCCTGGGCAGCCCATTCCAATGCCTAACAACCCATTCTGTAAAGAAATGCTTCCTAATATCCAGTCTAAACCTTCCCTGGTGCAATTTGAGGCCATTACCTCTTGTCCTATCGCTTGTTACTTGGTTAAAGAGACTCATCCCCAGTTCTCTGCAACCTCCTTTCAGGTAGTTGTAGAGGGCGATGAGGTCTCCCCTCAGCCTCCTCTTCTCCAGACTAAACAACCCCAGTTCCCTCAGCCGCTCCTCGTACGACATGTGCTCCAGACCCTTCACCAGCTTCGTTGTCCTTCTCTGGACATGCTCAAGTAATTCCATGTCCTTTTTGTAGTGAGGGGCCCAAAACTGAACACAGGAATCAAGGTGCGGCCTCACCAGTGCCGAGTACAGGGGTAAGATCACTTCCCTGTCCCTGATGGCCACGCTGTTTCTGATACAAGCCAGGATGTCATTGGCCTTCATGGCCACCCAGGCCCACTGCTGGCTTATGTTTATCCGGCTGTCAATCAACATCCCCAGGTCCCTCTCTGACTGGCAAACGACACAGTTCCCCATAATATTCTCATAGAAAAACTGGCTGCCCATGTCCTGGATGAGTGAACGGTCTGCTGGGTCAAGCACTGGTTGGATGGACAGTCCCAGAGAGTGGTGGTCAATGAAGCTAAGTCCAGTTGGAGGCCGGTCACAAATGGTATTCCTCCGGGCTTGGAGTTGGGACCATTTCTGTTCAACATCTTTATTGATGATCTTGCTAAGGACATAGAGTGTATCATCAGTAAGTTCACAGATAACACCAAGTTAAGCAGCAGTGTCAGTCTGCATGAAGATAGGGAGGCTCTACAAAGAGACTTGGATAGATTGGATCGATGGGCCAACATTAATGGGATGAGCTTCAACAAGGACAAGTGCCAGGTCCTGCACTTGGGCCACAACAACCCCATGCATCGCTACAGGCTTGGGGAGGTGTGGCTGGAGAGCTGTCTGGAAGATGAAGGATCTGGGGTTCTAATTGACAAGCAGCTGAACATGAGCCAGCAGTGTACCCAGGTGGCCAAGAAAGCCAACAGCATCCTGGCTTGTATTAGGAATAGTGTGACCAGCAGAAGTAGGGAGGTGATAGTCCCCCTGTACTCTGCACTGGTGAGGCCACACCTTGAGTATTGTCTCCAGTTTTGGGCACCTCAATACAAGAGGGATATCGAGGTGCTGGAGCGAGTGCAGGGGAGGGCAATGAAGCTGGTGAAAGGCCTGGAGTATAAACCCTATGAAGAGCGATTGAAGGAGCTGGGACTGTTCGGTTTGAGGAAGAGAAGGCTAAGGGGAGACCTCATCACTCTCTACAGCTACCTGAAAGGACATTGTAGAGAGGTTGGTGCTGGTCTCTTCTCACAGGTAATTAGCAATAGAACAAGAGGGAATGGCTTTAAACTGCAACTGGGGAGGTTCAGACTGGACATTAGAAAAAAATTTTTCACAGAAAGAGTGGTCAGACAATGGAATAGGCTGCCTAGGGAGGTGGTGGAGTCACCATCCCTGGATGTGTTTAAGGGTTGTTTAGATGAGATATTGGAGGATATGGTGTAGGGGAGAACTTTGTAGAGTAGGGCTGATGGTTGGAGTCAATGATCCCAAGGGTCTTTTCCAACCTGAATGATTCTGTGTGATTCTGTGAATTTATGAATATGGGCACTAGCATCTGACACAGCTAAGAGAGGGCTAGTATATACAAGCATTTTTGTATATATATATATGCAAACATTTATATATACATATATGCATATACACATATATATTCCAAAGACACATATATACACATACTAATATATACCTATATATTCATGAGTTTTTTGGAGAGAGCAGATTATAGTAGGTATTTTTACTGTGTTGTTTCAAGCTCCACTACAAAATAAGTCTATAAAATATTTAATAATTATAATATCATATAATTAGGCAGTGGACAGGCTTGCAGAATGCCTTGAACCCTAACTTGATTATTATGTTAAAATTCAAATCCTTGAAATTCGTTTGTGCCAGCTTAGCTTGCTTACTATGGAATAATTTTAGTCTATTACCATGTTGACTCTCTGTTACAGAGCAATAGAATATAAATATAAATGCAAATGAAAGTATTTAACTCACAAAAAAAAATCATTGATTTCAAAGAAAATCAATGGTATGCCAATGCTTTTGTTTATTTGTTCATTTAGAACAATTTAAAGCATAGTCTTGATTAAGCATACCATGATATGCAGGAGAGAAAGTAAAAGTTTGCCAAAGAAAAAAAATATGTATGTATACTTATAATTTCCATTAAAAAAACCCCAACCAAACTTTAAATGAAGAAGAAAAGACGTATGTAGTAAAATGTTGTGTTCCGCAGATGGATATATCTTCAGGTATGTACTTGTCATATCTATTTATAGCATTAAGATGCGTCTCATCTCATTGTGTACACTAATCTTCTTGTAGTATTAATATCATACATAACTCAGAAAAATAAAGTGTCTTTTAACAGTTTGTGTTATCATGTATTACAGAACTAGTTGTGCTTTGATTTTGCTTGCTTATGAATTTAATCTTCAGACCTAGTGTATCTCCTTGGCTTTATAAGAATGATTACATGTACTCCTTTCAAAAAATCAGGACAAATCTTCAGCCAGAGCAAATTGCTATAGTTCTATAATTAAATGGCTATTGCAACAAATGGAGGCAGATGTCATGACTTTATTACCTGAAGTAGATTTTAGTTGCACCTTGTGGAACAGCATAGCATATAGTTGATAATAAATACAGCACATACACATCTTTCCATGTGGAAATACTACTGTGGATAAACACAAATGTAAGAATACTGTAGCAGTGCAGGAATGAAACTACAACATATTTTCAATTCTGTGAGGTAATTCACTTGGGAACTTGTAAATATTGTAGACCCCACACAAAGATCATCAGTGAGAAAACTGATTACACAAAGAGCATTAAATGTCATCCTCCTACCTCAGGGCTGGCCTGCTGGTGTGATGTCTCAGTGTTATTCTTTATAGGTGTATGTGAAAGATATTGCCACTGAGTGTTGACTGGCTGTTGATCTAGCTATTTATGACAGTTTTCTCATCCCCTGCTGTTTTCTGTTTGCATAATGCAGGACTTAAAGACTTTTTAATAGGTATTGCTATAATCAAGCCAAGAAATATTTACTGAAGACACTGGTAAACTCTTTTAGTTGATGAAAATTTCCCATCTATTCCTACAACTGCTGGAAGAGGATTCTGTGATCTTAAGCAGTGGTAGAAATTAAATAGAGCCTGCAGTCTTTCTTTTCCAAGTATACATGTATACTTAACGTGTGCAGAAAGGACATTACACTGATAACTAAGCTTTATGGGAAATCTGATATATTGCCTTCTACTTTACTGTATCAACCCAATAATCTTCAGTTCTTTTGCTTTTTAACATCACACTCTGAAGCATACTTGAATAGATTGTCTAATGGTAGAGAAACGTATGAAAAAAAAAGAAATTATTACTTGCTAAAGAAAATAACATACAGTAAATTAAGTCTGGTCTACATGCTGTTACAGCACTGTTTGAACTACATTACTTGATTTTTTTAATCAAATGCTTTATGATTTTATTATATGTGAGGGTATGATTATGAAAAAGATGTGCTCACATATTGTGCTTTATTAATCCAGTATATATTGTTGTGCATATATGAAATACACTGCAGATGTGGAAAGACAATTTTTTATTCCCTACCAAAAGAAAAAATAGATAATTTTTTATGTAATGTCCAGTAGTGTCTGGCAACCATATTGTCTCCATGGTGTGATGTTTTTCTTGATATCTGAATTCACAGTTGTTTTCTTACCCATATTTGTTGTTCTGCTAATAGAAGTAAAACTATAGACATAGTTTTATTTTTATTAATAATGCTCAAATAATTATATCTGGTTAGAAATATTGTAAGTAATATCCTGATGTCTTTTAAGTTTCAATTATCATTCAGTTGGAAGATCTAAGACCGTCTATTGTCAACTCCTTAAAGATTTGTACCTAACACGCCAGGGCAGATTTTTCTGTGCCACTAAATTTGCAGTATTTCAGAAGTTTAAATTAGCTGAAGAAATATTATCCTGAGGCCATCTGTATCCTTTAGCTAAGAAGGATCAGTTAATGAAATTACTTATCTCACACATTCAGAAAAAAAATGAGACAGATAGATAGAGACATCAATTTCCAAATTATTTCCGTTAAAAAAAAAAATAAGATGAGATTGCATAAAAGGATTTTCCTTAGGACAAATTGTTGAGAGATGTATTTTTGATTAGTGAGAAACCCAGGCAAAAACCTCTCTATGTGTTAGCTGTCAGGTCCATAGATACTTCAGTACAGTATGTCCAACAGGACAGCATGTATATGCCACAGCTTTTGGAGGCTGATAAAATTTTTTGAGAACTTCTCAGTCTCAGTAGCTTGAAGCCATCCAGGAAACATTAATTTCTATTAACATATGGTTCAGCACTTTACTTTAACAATATTCTCATTTTCTGAGAGAGGTAGCAGACGATAGCTGCTGTATCACCATGAAAACCCTACCACCCGTGTTCTGAGGAGGTGTTCAACATCTATTTGCATTATATTAAAACTGCCTGAAACATCTGTTTAAAACATCTGACCTATTTCATCCATTTGATAATAGCACTCCTTCCAGCTAAGTTACACCACAATTTAATATGATCTCTCTGCTAATGATGATTTTTAGTTGGGTACAGATAAAAAATATTTTTTTTTAAACTTGAAAATTGTAGTTGCCCAGGAATTTTGCGATGAAATGTATTTTTCTTAAAAACAAAGGAAACCCAAACCAAAAAGAAGTTGGTCAATTTAAAATAATATATTATATGTGAATATGTCGGTCTGGGAAAAAAAGAAACAAAAGAATAAAATAAAAAAAGAAAATTCTCACTAAAAAAAGCCTTAAACACATTAATAGGAAATAGTTTTCCTTGATTCAGTTCCATGGTCTTAGTGCGTCTTTTTGTAATAAAATGCAACAAAACTTTGAAAGGTCTCAGCTTCACCCCATACAGAGTGCGACTCTGAAATCTTACATTTTGCCAAACAGAAAACCTCTCCGTATCTGAGTTCTAGCAAACTCTCTATGCAGTTGAAAAGCGTGGTGATTTACAAAAGATGAACTGATGAAAAAAAGGATTGTAACCTCTCTGCATTCCTGAATCATTGCTGTTGTCCAAAGTAGCCAATTGTTTTATCTCTTCACAGTGAACTTCCTATGATAAACCAGACTCTGACTATAAAGGTCAAAACTCCATACACAGAGATTACACAGGCTCAACTGGTCACAGAATCACAGAATCATAAAGGTTGGAAAAGACCTTGAAGATCACCTAGTCCAACCATTAACCTAACATTGACAGTTCCCAGCTACACCATATCCTTAAGCGCTCAACCACTCTTTGTAGTTTCCCATCATTTGGCTAAAATAGGTGGATAGATAGAAGTTGTTTTGGACTTAGAAGGAAGGAAACAATCTGGGTAAGAAGAAAACATACAGACATCGATAAAGGAGAGGAAATGAAGATGAAGCAAAAGTATACAGCAGGAAGGAACACAAGCACAATTATTTGAGAGAAACAGTACATCTATTTTGAAGATGATGATCTTAGCACCTCCAGAAAAGTTACAGAGAGTAATGAATAAAGTTACAAAGGATAAAAAATAAAAGGCATGGAAGTGCAGCTTTCAAAACTGCATTGTCCTCTTTCGTGAATGCCAAATCGCTTGCCAGGTCCTTTCCATGGTTAAAGCTCAAAATTGGCTCTAACTGAGGGGGGGCATCACTTTAGGAGAGGCCAATAGTACATGAAGATAGTGATCAGGATGCATCCCAGCAAAACTGCATTAAAATAAAATAACTATATTTACCTTCATTGCTGTTATTGTTTTTCAAAATAACTCAGCAAAATATATCTCAGTTCTGTCAATTTTATTAGGGCATAATACAAGTCCTTCATCTGTTCATCTTTAATGCACAAATGTTTGTTAGCTACAGTGAACTACAAACCTCCACATATAAATACAAGGAACAGGGCTAGAGGTAATTTTTGTAGTTTTGTGATGACATAGGCTTAATTTTATCTGTCAGATCTTCTCAAACACCTGTTTTGAAGAGCAGGAGAATATAACACGTTAATGTTGTGTGCTAGGCAAATAAAAATTTGTCTTATTAAAGCAGGAGAGAGAATCTGATCTTATGTGACCAAAGTTAAGTGTATTTGATCACACTCTACTGTGAGTGGAACTACATATTCAAAACTGCAAAAGACATTTTGAGATAAATTCACCTGTAATCTGCAATCCATATAAGAAAGCAAATTATGTATGATCCATCACCTTTTAATTGAGTTGTACAATAAAACACCTCCCCTTCAGGATAATTAAATAAAGGTGGTCTGCACAATTATCTAAATGTGTGATTTCCTTTATAGTGATGATAAATGTTGAATAATTAATTCTAATGTAAAGTATTAAAAAAATAGTTCTTAACCCAGAAGGAACAAATTAAAATGTAGGTGCTAATCTCTATTTTATTACAGTCTGTAATGATTTGAGGAGGTTTCTATGTTTAGATGCAGTGTAACTCTCCAGGGTTGATTAAGACTATTCTTTCTGTATCGTGGTGGTAAATTTCTCATTTGGGTATTATCTTTGCTATTGACATTTTTAACCAAGCTCTCCTTCCAGGCTGGAGGGTGGAATATTGAAGAGGAAGACAAATCATGAAAGCAAGAAAGTCCATGTGCAAGACAAAATTGACACCAAACGATTTATCCAGAGAAATATAGACAGTAACTGGATTTGAAAGCTAGAAGCTGGCCAGTCACACATTTGGTTAGATCCTGTTTTTCCTGACTTGACCACGTTTTTAACATTATTCTGTGGACAGATGACTTAATAGACAAACTGAGAAGCAGCAATAAGAAGTTTCCTTGTGGAATTGATTCTGGAACACTTGATTACTGCAAAGTATCTCCCACAGGCACTGACTAAACAAGGATTCTGGTCATCAGAAGTTCCTTGTCAGCAGGAAAGATGGCAGAAACAAGGTCCAGGTTTGACAAGTAAGTAAGAATTTCTGAGGTTGAACAGTTGAGCTACTGAAAATTTCAAAGACCAGTATGAGGACACTAATTTTCTCTGAAATATAAGTCAGTCAACTAATATATACAGATAGAAACATATCCAAAATCCCTTGAAATCAATGGATATCACTATAGAGCTTCAAAGGATCTGTGTATCATAGATCTTCACGTGATCTGAGACTTTGATCACATGCCACTAACAGATTAAAGCAACAAGATCTATGTAGATTGATTTTTTTTGTGTGAATATGTTTAAGAGAAATTGCTGTTCCAAAGTAACCAAATGTCTGTATGTTTTCTTCTTGAAAAAGAATCACATATTCAAAAGTAACATTTAAAAATGTAACCAAATATATATGTAACCATATATAAAGAACAGATCCAACTCAGGTAATAAGTTATTAAAGTATTAGCATTGAGTAGGCATATTAGTACTTATCATTAATGGTAAGTCACTTGATGATATCTCTTGCCTAGTAAACTTACTGAAATTTTAATCAAAGTGTATGTCCGTCCTTGTGTGTTGCTGCTTTCTGTCACTGATGTCAGGATGTTGCATGAGTCTTATAGATCAGAGTGAGGCAAACAAAGTAGCAAATGAGGTTGCTTAACACTAGAAGCAAATATAAATATAAGCATCTTTATTAGAGTATAAACTAACTGCAGACCACAAGGTGCTTATGTGGGAATGACAGAACTGTTACAGACACATGGAACTGCCAAAAAAAAGCTTTCATGCAATATCCACATCTCTCACAAAAATGCTTTTTCCTAATAAAGTAAAAAGCAGTGCTCAGAATATCTGAATCAGAAGTAGCAAATTAGGGTAGATGAATGCAGCAACTGGAATGAGTTTGCTTGTAACAGCCCATTGTGGTAAGCAGAGAAGGTTAAATATGTTTTCTGCTTTTCATTATGAGGCAGCTCACCTCAAATACCAGACTGCAGACACTTAAATGTAAGCAGATACACTTAAGGTAGATGTTTAGGCTCCCTGTGAGCAGCCAGTGAACCTGTACGTCCTTTGGTATAAGGAAGGGTTCCACTGATTCACCAACACCAGATACGTGCAATATGTGACACCTGTGGTTTCATTTATTTGCTTAAACATAGGTGCATAGTACTATTTCACATGCACTGATTGTCCAGAACATCTGGATGGAGTTTGCAAGATATGACAGAAAACTTACAAGAGTCTTTCATATCTGGAAAGGCAGCTTAGGAGCCAGAGGGGATCTCAGATGACACTAGTCAGCTTCTATCCATCATTTAAATATTTTAGGTTTCTTCACTTCAGAGCTCAATTTCACTGTCCTTGTTTAAAAGTGAGGCTCTATAGCATACCTAGGAAGGTTAGACAAAACATCAGATGAAAGCAATCCAACAAGGAGCCAGACCTTCAGAGAAGGCTGTAACTGTGTAGCCCAGTAGTGCCATTGCTAGTAGCAGGCCATAAGATTTGTATTGAATTTGCAAGGCCTCAGGACTTGCCTTGTCAAGCTTGTTCTGTTAGAACTTTTCATCACCTGCCTGCAGCTTTTTTTTGGCCATTTTCTCTGTGACAGTAAGGTTTATAATTGACCATGTGACAAAGGCTATTTTGTTTTTCTTGTGTTCAACTTTGTGTAGCACCAGCATAGTTTTATATAAATACCAATAATAAGAACTTTTTCTAGACAGAGAGATTTATGGATCTAATACAATAATGTAGTGTAGGGCAATACAGTACAATGCAATACTGGTACAATACCAGTAAAACAGCAGAGGTCTTGAGAAATAATATCACAGAACACAATGTAAAGGAATGAAGGCATGGGATGATAAGAGATGGGGCAGAATCTTGGCACTGGAGAGCCCATGGCAATAAACATCTCATCAGTTGTCAATTAAAAGAAATGCAAACTAGGAGCAAGACAGAACTAGTTTTAGGGGTAACAAAGAGACGAATGAAGTAGTATGTAACATAAGCAAAAAGCACCATATATAGTAAATTTGTATGCAATATGGAGCTGCAGACCAATGAAGAAAGCAAAACCTGTGGATTCTACAGTGAGGAAGAAGAAACCATCAACATGAACATCATATTTTCCCGAGGAAGAATTCCAGAGGCTTATGACTTGCTGTAATGCCCACCCCAGGAGCCTGAAGCTACCCACCTTAAAAGTGGAAGAGTGAGAGTAACATCAAGAAAAAGGGTAGAAAACAAGAAGTGTGTGTATTACAATTTTAATTGAATTATTAGTATTATTTAGGGTTTTTTCTGCACAGAAGTTATTTTTTTAATAATTAGATCCAGAAAAATAATTATTCTTGGCTTAGAATGTTTTCAATTATATTAACAATAAATTCTTGGCTTTATATATATTTTTCCCCTTTGCTAATAAGCAAGATTTAGGGCATAACAAGGCTAAATTATCATGTAGTGTTTATTAATAAATAGAACACCTAGAGGAAAGGGGATTAATTTAGCAATATGTATTGGAAGCCTTCTTTCCCCAGCTTTAATTTAAACACCTATTGGCAATGAAGGCAAAAATCTTGATTCAGTCTGTACTAATGAATCACTCTTGAGTAATATTTAAAATTTTAGGATGCAGCCACCCCTGCTATTATAAAAGGAAGTGGCAGTTCTGCTCTCATTTGTGAATAGTAATTGTTGGCACTATATTGCATCAGTGAAAGCAAGGAAACAAAAGATGAAATAAATAAGCAAGTAACCAACAAAAAAAAAAGAAAACAAATAATTAGACTGATGCTATCACTCCTGTCACTAAGTGATATATGTATGATATTTTGAAAAGTAAAATATTTCTTTAGACTTGGGTCTAGAAGTGGAAATATGAATATAAGAGTGAATATTTATATAACTCAATTTTTGAAAGTGTAGTTTTAAAACTTTTATAATTAAACCTGGACACACTCTGAATAACTCTGGAAACGTTACAGATGTTGCAGGTACTGTGGGGTTTTTTTGTTTTGGTTAGTGGTTTTTTGGGTTTTTAGGGGTTTTTTTTAAATTTTTTCTTTTTAAACACTTGATATTTCAATGAAGAAGCAGTAAAATCTTGTAGGGAGATATGTCATAAGCTACTGCAGTGTATCAAAGAATATTTATAATTTCTAGTGAGGGATTCACTGTAAAAGGTTATATGGCTAAATAAGATACCAAACATCCTATTCACTATAATGCCTGTCATGCATATTACATTTGATTAGAACTAAAATGGCATAGACAGAACAAGGTATTTTTTCCTAGAGTGTTAACACACTTGACTGAAATTATTAAAATCATGAATATGATATTTATTTCAAAAGTAGGCCAGGAATCTTAGTCATGGATCAGTATCATCCTGTGCTGCATAAGAGTACTGGCAGCAAAATTTGTTTATGCCACAACAGGTTTCTTTCCATTTACATTGAGTTCATCTTTCTGACCTAAAAGGGGGATTGTCTTCTTGTGAAAAATCTTCACTGTAATTCAGCAAAGGAGAGAAACAGATGAGAGGAAAAAGCACAGAGATGCATCAACCTACGTGACAGGAAGTATTCCATGGCACATTTTTAGTGGAATAGAAATTTTTTTAAAATATTTTTGAGAAGCTTTATTAAAGGGAGGAGGCACACAGGCAACTGTTTGAAAAAACATTCTCTTTTTCTCACTCAGTTGGTAGTTTAGTAGACACAGATGTGATAAACATTGACAAGGACTTGCCTCCCACAGCATTTTGACAGAAGGTGATTGTTCTTCCTGTGCTGTTCACATGCAAAACCCAAACAGCGGCTTAAAGTAGCTCAGGGGATTATGCTGTCCTGTATATACTAAAAAGGAAAACGTATCTGGTTCTTTGAAGATATCTTTTTATTCTGATTTCACTATAAACAAGACCAAGGTTTTTAACAATGACAAAAGAACCTTTTTTTGTATTGATCCACTGAAAATAAGATCTGAAGACGCCATCAACCCAGCAAACACAGTTATGTTGGACACTCATTTTCCTCTGGTAACAAACCAGCTAAAGGAAATGTGCTTGAACTGCTTTGGATTCTCCTGCCACCTTCTGCTTACACTGAAGCTTTTTAGGTTTTTATATTGAAGGTCTTCAATCTGTTTATGGAGGTGTTTTGTGTAATTATTCCTTAGCATCCTTCTATGCTTACATTACATGACTGCCTATGGGGATAGGATTCAAAGAATGAAGAGGTTTCTTCCAGGCTTGTGTAAGCCATTACCCACTGGGAGAATATAAAACCATGTTTTCAGTGGCATGGAAACATCATTCCGAAAGAAAGCATTCTTTCTAAATTCCCATAAGACTACCTAACCCACATCTCTCACTGCACGCTGCACTACTTACAAAGCTACCAGTGTGCAAGGAAATCTCCTTTCATGTTTCTCAAACATCTATTCCTTATTCAGTCTACGAACTGAACATCTCTTTAGGATTTTCAGCCTTTGGAAAAATAACCATTTGAGACTGGTAGGAGCTGTTGCACTCCAAATATTGCAGTGGGCAAAAGGGAACATACCATACAGACAGAGCCAAAAATTTCTTACTCCAATTAGTATCTTAGCAGTATAGTAGTCTAAACTATTTAATTAAGACCCATAAGCCTCATTAATAACATTGTTAAAATTGTTACACAAAGGCCCCTGAGTTTCTATACCTTGGGTGTAGCATTTGGCCCACCCTACATGTGTTCCCAGTGTCCTACAGCTGATAGTTTCAGTCTTCCTTTAGCAAAATCAGAGGGAGGGAGCCAGTTCCCAGATGTCACCAGCACACTGAGGCCTTCGCTGGCAGAGGATCATGTTCCTGGTGGGGATTTATCTTTCCTCATTCTTGAGGTCAGGTTGGGCTACTTTTATATGTCTTCCTAACACAGCTACTTCCCTCTCACTGACTCCCAGTCAAAGTTTGGAAGTTGTGTAGTAGCCTTCCTCAGCTTCAGTTGACCTAAAGGACTGTTTCTTGAACAGGAACTGACTAGGTATGCAACACTTACACCATGAAGGGGATGCACAGAGCTTAAGCTAATGCAGGTTAGGTAATAGTCACTTGACTAACAGACAGTTGTTTAAACAAATAAAACCAGTTTGGGCCCAGGCAATCCCAGACAGGACCATGCACTGCCAGTTCAGTACAGAGCCTATGGCCTTTTACTAGAAATGCCAGAAATAATATTTACTTGTGTACAGAGCTCATCAGTGCTGTTTGCCATTAACAATTCTTGATTTCCTTGAATCCTAAACCTTAATTTTACCAAATAGATTGACGTAAGACCACAGAGGAATCTAAGTAGACTCACGCTAGTAGTATTAGTGGCCAGTCTTGTGACTGGTCTTGATGCATTAACCTACAAAATTATCATAAGGACAATGTAACATTCAGTGCTTATAAATTCATCATTCTTGACAATACTTACAAGCTCGATCATTTTATTCACTTGATAGCAGAGGATGAAATAGTGTCTTTATTGCACACAATGAATCCTCTGTATTTAAGAGTTATGGGTATAAATCAGGGAAGGATTTGAACATGGTAAGATTGATGTAAGGTTTCCAGCCAAGCTGCTCCTAATTCTGATGTGCCTAAATGTATGTAAATACATTTACATCAGCACACTGCTAACTGGGGAGAAGATCTTTGTGTCTAAAAAGAGTCATCTCCATCAAAGGGCATGAAGGTATGCCAGGTTCCACCAGCAGCAATTTTTGGACCCATAATTACTGGATGTCTATTATACATCAGAAGACAATTAATATCTTTGGGGCGTCTATTAAAATATCCCCCCAAAGGCTACATGGTTTCTAGGCATACATTCTCAGTATTGAATTAACATTGTCTTTGTTCTGGTGCATGACAAATGAGAGCAATCTTGAGCAAATCTCTGATTAGAGGAAGATAAAATTAACAGTTTAATCTATTACAGCCACAATTAGCAATATGGCAGTAGACCTCTTCTCTTTGTAGCTTCCGTGCCTTTTAACTTAATAAAATAAAATTTGGACTTCTTATCTGTTATTGGGGCATTTCAGTTATAGTAGTCCATGAATAAAGCACTAATGTGCTGCCTAGGTGAAATGGCTGCTTTTTCAAACACCAATCAATAATAGAACATCATAACATATAGTTAAAGCTAATTATTTCAGCCAACTTCCAATAGGAACAGCTACAAATGTACATGAATAGACATGAAGTTAATTTTATATAAGTGATATGAATATTTCAATTGTTAAGTCCACTATATTTATAAAAGCTAGAGAGGATGGGGATAAATGAGTCACCAAATTCTGAGTTACTGTATAAAACGCCAACATCAAGGGGCTAATATTTCAGATATACACGGATTATAAACTTAACATTATTGTATCATACATCACTATGTGATCATGCTACATACTGGCAGTATTTCCTGATGTAATTCACTGTAATTTATTCACTAAACCTGTGATAACTTATGACAGCAATAAGGAGTGAATATACCTATTGTGTTACCCACACTCTAGAGAAGCAGTATGTCTTAAAGTGCCACTGTCATTTTTTTAATAATTCATTCTTTCCCTATTTTTTCCCAAATTAATTATGATATGGTTGGCTGCTAGCTTGGACACATGAAAGACAGTCAAGATCCAATGAATGGGACCAGACTGAAGTAGATACAGTAGATAAACTATCATTAATTTATCAGTGGAATTCATCTACAAGCTTTCAATAATTATTCATGATTCTTTACAATTTCTACTTGGTACATGAATCATTTATGTGTATCTCTTCATATTTAGGGCTGCAGAAGTACTGGTTTTCTGCAGTATTTTTGGGGAGACTGGCTTCCTCTGAAACTAGTTTCAATTCCCAGACTTGTCTATGCCTTAAATCTGTTTAATTATGACCTAGGAAATCTCAGTGTGGTGCTTCTAAACCATGCAAATATTCATGTGTAATGACCTTTCTTTTTAAAACAAAAACCAAAAAACCCAAAATCAAGACCAAACAAAATGCAAAACCAAACCCCATAAATCCTAAAGTTTCTCCCTCTTTCATGCTCAGCTGTCTCATCACATGCTCTTGTGAGGTGAAGGTTGGAAAATCTTAATCAGCAACTTCCTTCATTGGTAGCTAAATTCCTAATCCTTGACTCTGTAGTAGAGCAAAGTATCTTTCACTCCATATGCTGGTTTCGTCTTGTTCTTATTCCCACTCTATGAGATCCTCAGGCAGCCCCTACATTGCCAAAAGTTGGTTCTCCTTTGGTGGCACGTGAAAAATGTTCAGACAGAATAGGAAAGTAAGTCTTCACCACTTCCACATACTGCCATGTTGTCTACCTTTCTTCCCTCTTCAAGGCAAACAAAAGAAAGAAAAAACACATTTACCAGACAAGAGAGCTGAAATGACCACAGGTCTATCACTTCTCACTGACAGAGCCTAACACCACCCATGCCCTTAGTATTGTGACAAAGAGGAGCCTTCTGTACTTTTGTCCCTCTCTGTCTCTTTCTTCATGCCTCTGCTCTAACCCTTAGGCTGTATAACAATGTTCTCACCAGTACTTAATGGTTATGTTAAGTGTGTCTTTCCTGATTTGACAAATGGGTCTGAATTCATGTTTGAGTTTCCCAAAGCAAGTAGTTCAAGTGACCTGAGAACTCCATTGACCTTGCCCTGTTTATGATGTACTTCAAAGTCATCAGTGTCCTTTGGCAGGAATGAACTCAGAGCTGTAAATTCTCCTGAATAATTTTATATTCCATCATGACATTTGCAGGTACCCATGTAAGGGTAGACAGCCTTTACATGTACTTGCTAGACTGCTATGGACTCCTAAGGGTCCAGCTGAGAGAGGAGAGAGAGAGAAAGATGTTTTGCTGAGAGACCCATGATTTGGTACAAGATTTTATGCCCAAGATTTTATAAAATTCTTCAAAGAAAGGGCATTGGTACTCACAGGTCCAAACAGATGGGCTTGATTATGAACCTCTGGTGCATCTCTGTTCTGGCATTTATAGATTAGACATCATGCTTTTAAATTTTGCAAGCAGGGAAGCTGTTGATGCAGCTATGCTCTTACTCAGATTTTAACATCAGCTATGTTTTCTCTGGTGCCCTAAGCAGTTTCTCTGTCAGCACCAGCTTTGATGTTGGGAAAGAGAGGTCTTCTGAGCCTTGCGCCACTTGGCTTTTGTAGTGTGACACTGGTCACAATATAGGGCATGAAGGCAGAGTAATATGTGTGAGACACCGTGGACTAACGAGTGTGAGTGCTATGGATGGGTAAGGCAGATTAAGACAATTAATTACTGGTTTAGCCCATTCTGTTCATAAGAGCAGAATAGAGGTGGAAAACATTCTCAGCCAGTACTGTCTTCTGAGCCCACACACCTCCCCTAACCTAAAAGTCAATTCTTCAGAGTTGAACTGGACTGTGAACGTACCTACTTAACAGTATGGATGATCATGCATGGCTAGTGTGCAAACAGAATATAATTAATTAAAACAATATTTATGTGTCTCCAGGATTTTCAGTGTCAAAATTTCAGACATAACTGTGTCAAGATATTTCTGCATTGTCCTTTCTATTTTTCTTTTGAGTTTGTAGGCGCTGCATTTCATTTTCTCTTCAACATCTAATTTTACTGTTGTCCTTCTTAAAGATTTCAGGAACCTCTGAAAATCATATACCCATCGAATAAGCATGAGAGCCCCACACTTATTTCATTATGTTTGGCTTAAACTCTCTAACACTGAGGATCTGTGAGACTAAAAGAGCTGTTATGTTTGTAATTGGTATATTAATATAATTAATTTATATAATTAATATAATATTTAGCTTCAAACTTCACCAGCATTAAAACACATCAGCAAAAGGCAAAAGAACACAGCCAACGAGTCTGGTTTTATGAAAATTATCAATAGCTAATCTGTGAAACACCCCCCACCCTCAAATGAAAAACTGTTTAGAAAAAGCAATTCTAAAGTGAAATCAGGTTACTTTGTAGTATGCTGAGTACAACAAAGCAGTTTCTACCACCACATCCTAAACTGTCAGAATGAAATACAGAACTAAGGTAGGTTTGAACCCTGCTGTAATACATCTTTCCCAAGCACATTACTCCCTAGAACTATCACCAGTGGCTATCAAATTTCTTGTAATCATAAATAAGTTATGTTTATATCGATAAGTTCTAAAAACTTCTGTACATTTGAGCCTTGCTTTCAGTGTCAAGTGAATTTA
Source organism: Strix aluco (assembly GCF_031877795.1). Classification (NCBI taxonomy): domain Eukaryota; kingdom Metazoa; phylum Chordata; class Aves; order Strigiformes; family Strigidae; genus Strix; species Strix aluco. The sequence goes on from NC_133931.1 coordinate 30,791,753, forward strand.
AGAAACTATGTGAAAGCTATGATCGCCTTATACTCTGAAACCCGTGTTTGCTAGTCTGTAATACTATCATGAGTCCAGTTTCAGAGAACAGGTATTACTCTCCCACTTCCTCAAACAGAATTTGCTTCCTAGTTTGGCCAAGATGTATTCACTTATGTTGAAAAGAAGATGAACGATCCAGTAAAAGTCTGAGCCTGGTAGCTGTTACTTTATTTTTGACACTGTATGGTAGTTTTATGAAACAACTTCAGGGACATTTTTTTTCATACTGTCTTAGTTTAACCAGTATAAGGTTAAGTTTCCCCAGCAGTGGGGGAGGAAGCTCTAGCCGGGTTATTCATATGCCATGCTGACGTCAAGTCCAGGCATCAAGTCCGGGCACCAGAGCGCGGGAAGAATCGGTGATCACGTGGGGTTCGTGCCGCCGGGTTTTCTCTCACTGCTATATTGGTAGATATTTTGCCCTGTTCATTGTTATTACTATTATTCTTAGTGTTATTGTTGTTGTTTGTTGTGTTGCTATTGCACTGCTGTATTAAACCTGTCCTTATCTCAGATCGGGGCTTTGTATTTCACTCCCTTTGTGGGGGAGGGGCAGCGGCCGTGTGGTCTCAGACCCCGGCAGGGGCTAAACCACTACAATACTGATGCCAGAACTAAGTTAAAACAAGTGTAAATAGGTTTAATATAATTTTATAGTATATGGATTACCATACAAAAAATTAATAGTTATGTTCATTTGAGCAGAAACGCCGACTGGAAGTCGAACTTATATAGCAACGTTCATACTGAAGATTTCTCAGAGCACTTTACAACCTAAGTTTTATATTGGTAAGGCACTGATTAGGAAAGTAACTACGTGTTCAGTAATAGCTCACATATATCTCTATAGAAATTTTTGTTGAGGGAAAGATACTGGACTTTTATTCATTTTCAAACATGCCAAAATTGAGCAACACGAACAATCGCTAAAGATATAGAAAAGCTCATTAATCAAATTACCTACAAAGACAGATATTGCCAGGTTTTAAACTTCCAGGCATTTAACAAACTAAGACATTACAGAACTACTGTAAGTAGTCACTGACCTGCAGATATTTTACTGGATTAACATGGTTTTATACAGACAGTCCTTTGGGAGCTGACCTTTCTCCTAACAGTAGTCTTACTGTGTTCATGGAATGATCCATATCCTAGTGGTGCTTCTGTAAGGCTTGAAAGCTTGGAATTCATATATCATATTTTTCTAAGAAACAGCTGCTCCTTAGGAAAAAAGTAAATTTTGACAAGTTTTGCACAGCTCTAAGGATTTTTATTCCTCCCCATCTTGGCTTTTTAGCCACTATTTCTAAACTATTTTCTGTTTCTTCCATGTATTCATATTTTGTCTCTGCTTTCAAAGACTGCCCATTTCTCTTTCGTATTCTTTCCCAGGCAGCAGTTAATAGTATTGCTAGACTAGGGGTTAGAACTCTTAGAAGAATGCTCATAAAAATTCCAACCTGTAAGACAATATCAGCATGCTTCTGAGAACTATTTAGAACTTCAGATATTCACAATCTGCCTTGAAGACATTATTTTTATACGACACTTGTAAAGTTTTCAAGTCTTACAACAAGTGAGGATATGAACCAGTAAAATTCAAAGTGTTCCTAAAGGCCTGTCCTGTAATGTCACCTCCCTTTTCCTAATGCTACAGCAGAAATTCCAGCAGTTCTTTTGCACACACAGATCCCAGGATGGAATTAAGGGGGGGCAAACAGAAGCTGAGGTGTTGGTCTCTGCTTTCTCATAATTTTGCTGTTAGACCTCAGGACAGCCCATCTTTCTTCACAACCCCTTCTTTTACTGTCTATATGCCAGATTTTGATTTCATGCATGTCTTGAACTCACAGAATCACAGAATCATCTACGTTGGAAAGGACCTTGAAGATCATCTAGTCCAAACTTTAACCTAGCATTGGCAGTTTCCAACTACACCATATCCCTCAGCTCTATGTCAACCCTACTCTTAAACACCTCCAGGGATGGGGACTCCACCACCTCCCTGGGCAGCCCATTCCAACGCCTAACAACCCATTCTGTAAAGAAATACTTCCTAATATCCAGTCTAAACCTTCCCTGGTGCAACTTGAGGCCATTCCCTCTTGTCCTATCGCTTGTTACTTGGTTAAAGAGGCTCATCCCCAGCTCTCTGCAACCTCCTTTCAGGTAGTTGTAGAGAGTGATGAGGTCTCCCCTCAGCCTCCTCTTCTCCAGACTAAACAACCCCAGTTCCCTCAGCCGCTCCTCGTATGACATGTGCTCCAGAACCTTCACCAGCTTCGTTGCCCTTCTTTGGACACGCTCGAGTAATTCAATGTCCTTTTTGTAGTGAGGGGCCCAAAACTGAACACAGGAATCAAGGTGCGGCCTCACCAGTGCCGAGTACAGGGGCAAGATCACTTCCTTGTCCCTGCTGGCCACGCTGTTTCTGATACAAGCCAGGATGCCATTGGCCTTCATGGCCACCTGGGCCCACTGCTGGCTCATTTTCAGCTGGCTGTCAATCAACATCCCCAGGTCCCTCTCTGACTGGCAGCTCTCCAGACATTCCTCCCCAAGCCTGTAGCACTGCTGGGGGTTGTTGTGGCCCAAGTGCAGCACCTGACATTTGGCCTTATTGAAACTCCTACAGTTGGCCTTAGCCCATCTCTCCAGCCTGTCCAGATCTCTCTGCAGACCCTCCCTACCCTCGAGCAGATCAACACTCCCACCCATCTTGGTGTCATCTGCAAACTTACTGAGGGTGCACTCGATCCCCTCGTCTAGATCATCAATAAAGATGTTAAATAGGAGTGGCCCCAAAACCGAGCCCTGGGGAACACCACTTGTGACCAGCTGCCAATCGGATTTAACTCCGTTCACCACAACTCTTTGGGCCCGGACATCCAGCCACTTCTTTACCCAGCGAAGCGTGCGATCATCCAAGCCTTGAGCAGCCAGTTTTGCCAGGAGAATGCTGTGGGAAAGGCCTTATTGAAGTCGAGGTAAACTACATCCACAGCCTTTCCCTCATCCAATAAACAGGTCACCCTGTCGTAGAAGAAGATCAGGTTTGTCAAGCAGGACCTGCCTTTCATAAACCCATGCTGACTGGGCCTGATCATCTGGTTGTCCCGCATGTGTTGTGTGATGGTAGTCAGGATGAGCTGCTCCATCAGCTTCCCAGGCACCGACGTCAAGCTGACAGCCCTGTAATTTCCCGGATCATCCTTCCGACCCTTCTTATAGATGGGCGTCACATTGGCCAGTTTCCAATCTGTCGGGACCTCCCCGGTCAGCCAGGACTGCTGGTAAATGATGGAAAGTGGCTTGGCGAGCACCCCAGCCAGATCCTTCAGCACCCTCGGATGTATCCCATCAGGTCCCATAGACTTGTGTGTGTCTACGTGATGCAGTAGGTCACTGACTATCTCCTCCTGAATTGCAGGGGGGTTGTTCTCCCAGTCTCTGTCCTCTGGCTGAGGAGGCTGGATTCCCTCAATACAACTAGTCTTGTTATTAAAGACTGAGGCAAAGAAGGCATTAAGGACTTCAGCCTTCTCCTCAACACTTGTTACCATGTTTCCTCCCACATCCAGCAGGGGATGGATACTCTCCCTGGTCTTTCTTTGGTGTTGATATACTTATAGAAACATTTCTTGTTATCCTTGATTGCTGAAGACAGGGTAATTTCCAGCTGAGCTTTAGACCTCCTGATTTCTGCCCTGCATAGCCTCACAGCCTCTTTGTAATCACTGTGAGTGGCTAGTCCCTTCTTCCAAAGGCTGTAAACTTTCCTTTTCTTCCTGAGTTGCAACCAAAGCTTCCTGTTCAGCCAGGGGGGGGTCTTCTCTGTCGCCGGCTTCTCTTACAGCACCTGGGGACTGCCTGTTCCTGAGCCATTAAGACTTCCTTCTTAAAGAGTGCCCAGCCTTCCTGGACCCCTATACCCTTCAGGATCGTCTCCCAAGGTATCTTTTCAAGCAGGTGCCTAAACAAGACAAAGTCAGCCCTTTTGAAGTCCAGGATGTCAGTTCTGCTTAGCCCTCTCCTGGCCTCTCTAAGAATAGAGAACTCTATTATTTCACGATCGCTGTGCCCTAGTCGTCCTCCGACCGCCACATCATCCACCAGTCCTTCTCTGTTCACAAAGAGGAGATCCAGCAGGGCACCTTCTCTGGTCAGTTCTCTCACCAGCTGCGTCAGGAAGTTGTCTCCCACACATTCCAGGAATCTCTGGGACTGGTCTCGCTCTGCTGTGTTGTATTTCCAGCAGATGTCTGGGAAGTTAAAGTCTCCCACAAGAACAAGGGCAAGCGATCGTGAAATTTCTCCTAAATACCTATAGAATATTTCATCCACCTCTCTGTCCTGGGTGGGTGGCCTATAGTAGACTCCTACTACAACATCTGCCCTGTTGGCCTTCCCCCTGATTCTAACGCAAAGACACTCCACCCTGTCTTCGCTACACTTGTGCTCAAGGCAATCATAACAGTCCCTAACATACAGCGCCACCCCACCACCTCTCCTACCTTGTCTGTCCCTTCTAAAGAGCTTGTAGCCCTCAACAGGCACACTCCAGTCATGGGAGACATCCCACCATGTTTCTGTAATAGCCACAATATCATAATTTTCCTGTTTCATGGTTTCAAGCTCCTCCTGTTTGTTACCCATGCTGTGTGCATTGGTATACATGCACTTCAGATGGGCTGATGTTTTCCCCCCTTCCCCCTTCAAAACTAGTTTAAAGCTCTCTCAATGAGCCCCGCTAACTCCTGCCCCAAGATCCTCTTCCCCCTCTGGGGCAGGTGCCTTCCATCTAATGCCAAAAGGTCTGGTGTCCTGTATACTAACCCATGATTGAAAAATCCAAAGCCCTGCTGGTAACACCAGTCTTGGAGCCACAAGTTCCTCTGTTGAGTTCTCCTGTATTCTTTTTCATCCATCCCCCCAACTGAAGAGATGGAGGAGAACAGAATTTGTGCCCCCGACCCCTTAATCACTTTCCCCAAGGACCTGAAATCTCTCTTCATTACTTTAGGACTTCTCCTAGTAATGTTGTCACTACCTACTTGAAAAACCAGGAGAGGGTAGTAGTCCTTAGGTCTCACTAGAGCGGGGAGTTTTGCCTTGAGGTCCTTGACGCGGGCCCCAGGGAGGCAGCAGACTTCCCTATGAAGCGGGTGCGGTCTGCATAACTCAGTCAGTATTCATCAAACAGCAGAACAAAGTAGCCTTTCCTTCCCTTTCCTTTTCCTTTTCCTTTTCCTTTTCCTTTTCCTTTTCCTTTTCCTTTTCCTTTTCCTTTTCCTTTTCCTTTTCCTTTTCCTTTTCCTTTTCCTTTTCCTTTTCCTTTTCCTTTTCCCTTTCCTTTCCTTTCCTTTCCTTTCCTTTCCTTTCCTTTCCTTTCCTTTCCTTTCCTTTCCTTTCCTTTCCTTTCCTTTCCTTTCCTTTCCTTTCCTTTCCTTTCCTTTCCTTTCCTTTCCTTTCCTTTCCTTTCCTTTCCTTTCCTTTCCTTTCCTTTCCTTTCCTTTCCTTTCCTTTCCTTTCCTTTCCTTTCCTTTCCTTTCCATCTCTATTGCCTCCTGACAAGATGTTCTTTGTGAAAAATCTCCCAGCTGTCCAATGGCACCAGTTCTCACTAGACCTATGTCCCAACAGATGTGTTCCTGTTGTTGAACTGGCAATTTTTTTATCTTGACAGTGAGCATTGTCAAGACAGCAAGTACAAGTATACAGAGTCTCAGCCCCAGATGGCTTTTGCATACTGCGTAATTCCAAATCCATAAGGCTCAAATTGTAATTACACATTTCACATTCTTTCCTGCTTCTCTCCAGTTACAGTGTTTTTACAGAATTCTGGTATAGCAATATATTTATGAGGTATGGTAAAGCCTTCCACATAACTGAAATCCCCATTTTCTGGTCCAGAAAAAATAATGTCATCCCCATGAAGTATCTTGGCCATTTGTTTACAAATTTTAGCTAGTAAATTAGTTTGGGGGCTTTAGTGTGAAATTATATTCTATATCGTTAATATATATGTGTTGCACTTGACGAGAATTCTCCTCAAAAATTTGAAAAATACCACTGAGACAGAATTGGGCAAAAGAGAGCATCATTTCCTCAGAAAAATTTTCTTGAAAACTCACTATAATATGTATCCACTTATTTAAAAAAATACTTTATATTACTGACTTGGTAACTGAGATTTACTATTCACAGCAAAGTATAATCTCTTCCAAGTTAGCACGATATCATAGAATCATAGAATAATTTAGGTTGGAAAAGACCTTTGAGATCATCAAGTCCAACCGTTAACGTAACACTGTCCACCACTAAACCATGTCCCTAAGCACCATATCTACATGTCTTTTAAATACTTCCAGGGATGGTGACTCAAACACTTTCTGTGTAGCCTGTTCCAATGCTTGACAACCTTTTTGGTGAAGACATTTTTCCTAATATCCAGTCTAAACCTTCTCTGGTGTAACTTGAGGCCATTTCGTCTTGTTCTATCACTTGTTACTTGGGAGAAGAGACCCAAACCCACCTTGCTACAACCTCCTTTGAGACAGTTGTAGAGATTGATAAAATCTCCCCTGACCCTCCATTTCTCCAGGCTAAACAACCCCAGTTCCCTCAGCCGCTCCTCATAAGACTTGTGCTCTAGACCTTTTACCAGCTTCACCGACCTTTGGTCGTGCTCCAGCACCTCATTGTCTTTCCTGTAGTGAGGGGCCCAAAATTGAACACAGTATTCGAGGTGCGGCCTCACCAATGTTAAGTACAGGGGGACAATCACTTCCCTAGTCCTGATGGCCACACTATGTCTGATACAAGCCAGGATGTTTTTGGCCTTCTTGGCCACCTGGGCACACTGCTGGCTCATATTCAGCTGGCTGTCAACCAACACCCCTAGGTCCTTTTCTGTCAAGCAGCTTTCCAGCCACTCCTCCCCAAGCCTGTAGAATAACATGGGGTTGTAACCGACGTGCAGGACCCGCCACTCAGCCTTGTTGAACCTCATACAATTGGCCCCTGCCCATCGATCCAGCCTGTCCAGATCTCTCTGTAGACCCTTGCTACCCCGAAGCAGATTAACACTCCCAGCCAACTTGGTGTCATCTACAAATTTACTGAGGATGTACTCAATCCCTTCATCCAGATCATTGATAAAGATATTAAACAGGCCTGGCAACAATACTGAGCCCTGGGGAACACCATTTGTGACCAGTCACTAACTGGATTTAACTTCACCACCACTCTTTAGGCCCGGCCATCCAGCCAGTTTTTTACCCAGCGAAGCTTGTGCCCATTCAAGCCACGAACAGCCAATTTCTCCAGGAGAATTCTGTGGGAAATTGTGTCAAAGGCTTTACTAAAGTCTAGGCAGAAATCATCCACAGCCTCTCCCTCATCCACTATACAGGTCACCTTGTCATAGAAGGAGATGATGTTAATCAAGCAATCAATTCAGATTGTACTTTCATGCATATATTTGACACACACCTCTTTTAGTCACAAGAAACAGCTATTTTAAACATGGACAATCCAGTGATAAAGATTATTGTAAATGTACGTTCATGGCAGTCTCCTTCAAAATTTGCAGCTAGACCCCATCTCAGATTATGTAATTGACTATTCCCCTTCTTGTATTAACTCAGCTGACAGAAAATATCCTGTTGCATATCCAAGTTGTGATTTTAATTAGCTGTGAAGGAATGATAACTTAAATATATTTCTATGCTAAATAATGGATAAGTACATAACATGGACACTAATTAAAATTTTAACATTTTGGTTAAGACTATAGCCCTTCTGCTGATCAGGCAGATCTGGCAAAGGGGGATTAGGGATGGCAGTAGCCAGCTCATCTCACCAGCATGCACACAAAATGAAGAATTTATTTACAAAAATAGGTTGATTACTTCCAAGACATTTTATAGATAAATATTTATTATTTGTTCTGTCTAGAAGTTAGAGGAATGTTATTGCCAATAACATCAATGTAATATCAGTAATGCAGGCCTCACATCTAAACATGTTTATAAATAATAATAAAAAGCATACTAATTTTTGTTATTGTTATTGCACTTCAAAATTAAAAAGCACCCGCATCAATACACTGCTCTGGATACTTATCATGTTCATTAAAAATAACTCTGCAATGAAATTTTTATAATACATCTGTCTCTAAACACATCCTCCTGAAAAACCTTCAAAAGATTATCAATGAAATTAGTTTGCTACATGCCATGTTGGAGAAAAAAGATTCAAAACCAAAGTTCAAATTGCTCCCACAAAATTCTCTTGATAGCAGTTTTGCAACTGAGAACTCCACTCAAATATGCCAGCTATTTCAGTTATTGTATAACTGGAAACAAAAATCCTCTAATTCAAGCAGGTGTTAGACTACATAGAAATGTACATAATAAAACAAATAAATTCAAACCCTCTGTTACAGAATTACCAACCTAGTGAAACATGCTTGTAATTAAATGTTTATTTTTAACTCATATTTATACATTTTTACAACATATTTCTACATATGCATTCTGGCTTTTATATATATTTATATCTATAGAGGAAAGATACTAAATGTCAGAGAAAAAAACCTTAAAATAAGGAAATCTCCATCTTCAAAATAATAACTCTGCATCTAAGAGAAAATGTAGATGTAGTGAATTCTGAATTGCTGTGGACTGAAATAGTGTACTGAAATAATTCAATATTTCTTAGAAGAAGAGCTGGTTTAAGAAAAAAATTGTTTCTCTCAGAGTTCCCTATAATATATGAGGAAAAATGCTAATGGATGAATAATAAATTCAGTTTGCCTAAAAATCTTTTTTGACCAGTTTAATCTTTTGTGGCACTGAACAATTGCCATGGAAACTTTGGTTTTCTTTTCAGTATTTAGTAGTGTTCACACTAGCATGATTTCAGCAATTAGGAGATTGGAACAAATGCTTTTCCTAGTATAAGACCAATTAATTTAAAGGAAAAATGTATCACTATATAAAATAATGATGTTCTAGTGGTCTAAAGTGTCTTGTATCAAGAATGTGAAATCTTTACTGGATTTACTCTGGCTGAATGTTAAAGACTGTAAGTGCAACGAAGAAAACACACTCTGCACCGAAGTGTAAATATTTTAAATATCTGTTCCTTGAAATTTGGTATTTCTTTTAAAAGAAAATAAATTTAATTAGTTATAAAATTGTTGTCATTCAAAAGTGTCAATGAATTGATAAATAATTACTTCAATATGGATTTCTTCATTATTGCCTCAGCCAGAAACCTCTCAAAATCTATTTTTCATATAGAAATAGCAACAGACCTAGTATGATGGAAAGTAAATAGTTACACTATGATATTCCAAATAATTCTACCAGATAGAGTCTTATAGAATCATCATGGTTTAACCCCAGCCAGCAGCTAAGCATCACAGAGGTGCTCACTCACTCCCCTGCCCTGTTGGGATGGAGGAGAGAATCGGAAAAGTGAGAAAACTTGTGAGTTGAGATAAAGACAGTTTAATACGTAAAGCAAAAGCCGTGCACACAAGCAAAGCAAAACAATGAATTCATTCACTTCTTCCCCTCAGCAGGCAGGTGTTCAGCCATCTCCAGGAAAGCAGGGCTTTATCATGCATAACGATTACTTGGGAAAATAAACGCCATCACTCCAAACGACCCCATTTCTTACTTCTTCCCCCTAGTTTTATATTGCTGAGCATGACATCATATGTTATGGAATATTCATTGGTCAGATGGGATCAGCTGTCCTAGCTATGTCCCCTCGCAAATTCTTGTGCAACCCCAGCCTACTCACTGTCAGGGCAGCATGAGAAGCAGAAAAGGCCTTGACTCTGTGTAAGTAGTGCTCAGCAATAAAGAAAACATCCCTGTGTTACCAACACTGTTTTCATCACAAATCCAAAACATAGCCCCGTACTAGCTATTATGAAGAAAATTAACTCTAACTTAGCAAAAAAACCACAAGAATACAATAAGTAATTTAGCATTAAGGGCACTTTGCCAAAGCTTTCTACATAGCTGGGTTATACATATACCTGTAATGGAATCTGTTTAATTTTATTTAATTTACCATATAAAAAGCAGCTCGGTAAGAACCTTGTAGTTATGTCTTTTTAACATTACGGTGAAAAGAGAATCTTGGGTTCTTGAAGAACTAGAGGTGGAGACTGCATTGGGTCTGGCTGGGATGGAGATAACTTTCCTCATAACAGTCCTCATAGTACTATGATTTGTATTTGTAGCTAGAAAGGGAATGATAACACACCAGTGTTTTGGCTGTTGCTGAACAGTGTTCCCACAGCACCAAGGCTGTCTCTCCAACATCCCCCTCACCCCCAAAGGCCAGTAGGCTGGGGGTGGACAAAAAGTAGGAAGGGGACATAGCCAAGAGAGCAGACCCAAACTGACCAAAGAGATATTGCATACCATATGACGTTGTGCTTAACAATAAAAGCTAAGAGAAAGGAGAGGTAAGGGGGACATTCGTCACTGAAGTGTTTGTCTTCTGGAGCAACCACTACATGTACCCAGGCAGTGGCTGGACATCGCTTGCTGATGGGAAGTAGAGAATAAATCTTTTCATTTGTTTTCCTTTGCTTCTGCCCACAGCCTTTGCTTTTTCTTTATTAAACTGCCTTTATCTCAACCCACACATTTTTCATCTTACTTTCTCCACTTCTCCTGCTTAGGAGGGGGATGAGTGGCTGGGTGGGTTCCTGGCAGCCAGCCAAGGTCAACCCACTACACTGAAGTTATAATACAAACTGGAATGATTTCTTAATCTTGTACATATTTTCATACTTTGAAAAGTAGTCAAATGAAGTATGTGTGACACTCCATCTTGCTTCAAAGTAATGGAATATGATTGAAACAGTTATATATTATACATTATTTAGAAAAATACTTGGAGATAATACTGCCTTTCTTAGAAATGGGGGAGAAGGAAAATTAAAGTGATTTTCAGTACTGAATTTTGTGTTTTATGATTTGTCTGCTTAGACTTTTCATACAAAAGTCCAAATAATCAAGGCACTAAGTGACATATTTATCATGCATGCTATTTCAAAGTCTAATTGAGTTGGTGGTGTGGGGCACCAAGAGAGCTTCAGAATTCCATTTCACTTTAAATATTTTTTTAAATTTTTGATTTTTGCTGATCTTCTCATGAAGATTTGCAAAGTTATATTAAAGACATACATTTTAGTATGTTTTGCAGTGATAGATTTTAAAATAATAACACATATGCACTGCTCTTGAATGTACCATTGTGGATGCATTTAAAATATCTCATTATTTTTCAGTCTGAGCACAAGAGAAGAGTCTTTGTGTACTTCACATCCTATGTAAGCATTATTGTTCTACCTGTGTCATAGATACTGAGATGATGAAAGCAAATAATTCAAAAATCTAAAAAAATTTAATTATTATTTTAAAGTCCACTGTAGACAATGGGAAGGCTGCCTCCAGATTTCCCTGTGGCTTGAAGTCTTGAATTTCAAAGTTATTTAGACATTTAGTGAATAGATTTTTGAAGTGAAAAAGCTTTTTATTTGAGAGAGACTTTTGGGTGATTCAGAGGATTAAATTATGTTCTTTTTCTAAGAGTATTTACAGGGAACCATCTCCACTGACCAAAGTTAGACACCTAAACTTAGACCTTGTCTAAATTTGCCCTCTGAAGTCCTGTATGCACAGTCATTTAACTGGCGATTAAATTCTTAAATGGTTTTTAAGATCTGGGCCAAAGTGTTACAGGTTTTCAGATATTTTTAACCTGCTGTAATACAAAGCCAAACTAAGTTTGCAATAATTTTATCTCCCTTAGCCCATCATTGGCATTCACCTGATGCAATCTCAGTCTGAAGGTCAAACTGACATATGCTACCCTTTTTTGTAAACTGAGTTTTTTGCTGGGTAAATACCCTGCAGGGGTTAATCTCACTGTGGCATTAGGTAGAAATCAGGATCATCACAATGATGACTTGTAGACAAGTATAAGTGGGATGATGGCAATGCTGACCTAAATTGGCATAACCTGGCACTGAACAGCATTAACAGAGCCTTGATTTCATAGCATATTTATACATTTGGTTACTTTTACTGTGGATTTGGGCCTCTGTGCTTTTGCTATACATAAAATGTGTATGTATAAGTTATATCAGAAGTTAGAGGAGTTTGAGATACCAAAGGCAAGTTGGTGAAATAATTTGAAATCCATAGATTCACTAGAACTAAGACTTCAGTTGAGTAAAATGAAGAACAAAGAAACAATGCATGTTAAACTTAATATTTAGGAACTAAAATTGAACATGAAATTATTGAACACACTGTTTGTGGTAGAAAACTTTTCTCTTAATGGAGAAGCAATACTGATATTTTTTTGGTATATAATATTATTTTTTCCTAGAAAATAACATTCAACAAATTCCATCATGAAAAAAAATGGTAAAACTCATTCTTATTAGCTGTCATATTTATTTATCTAAATGAAGTACAGTGGAACGTGGTTGCCATAGCTACAGCAGATCTCTGGAATAATTTTGTTTATTCTTAATTGTTGCATATTTGTGTACAAACAGCTGAAGAACATCTTACATTTTTAGTCTAAGACCTTAAAGACAAGAAAAACTTTGAATCTGAATCTCCTGCTGAAGAAGGGTACTCTATAAAGTGAAACATGGTGAATGAAAACTTGTCACTATAGAAAGTTGTCTATAGCTGTCTGCATAAAAACAACATTTTTTTTCTTTATAATATACCGATCAAGAATCTTGCACTATATTTACCTCTGTAATATTTATAATCATATAAGACTTTGCAAAGTTGAGGCGCCTGTAGATTTTTTTTCCAGGATAATCACATCAAGTCTTACATTCTCAAAATTTCAGTGAATCAGATGAGTAGAAAGAGCAACTCGTCTTCAAAGCTTCCTGTTACATATGGCATCTGATTTTTGCCTAGTTAGTTATCATTGTCCATTTCTTTAACAGAATAATGCTACTAGCAATGTACTTTCAACCTGTTCAGTGACATATTTATTCTTACAATTGAATGCAGACATGAAAATAAGCTCATCATGAAAAGGGAGAAGACAGTATTGAATTTTAACAAATTACTTTATATCACATTTTGCGCTAATATTATTCTTATGCACATCAAGCAGCCAAGGAGATCAGTACAGCTATGCTCACCCACAGAGCAGTGAACTCACACATATTGATGTTAAGGCCGGTATTCTCATATCTGAGGAGCAAAGCTAACTTCATAACCAGGCATTGCATTGAAACAATTTCCTGGGGTTTTAGATGTTTTCAAGTGGGTCTACAGTCTGAAGACTAGTCAGAGGTAGGTATGAGTAGAATACAAATATACAACTCTTTCTTCTGATTCACTGTGGGTAATAATATGTAATATAAATGTGCTGAGGACTTCTACCCTTTTTTCACCCCTTTTTAGTTGAAAGAATCAGGGAACATAAGAACATATCAACTGCATTCCAGTTTAATGGAGGCTCATTAACCTTTTTTTCTTTTTTTTTTTCTGAACATCAACAGAAGACCCCTTCTAATCATGCAGGTTACATGACTGAATCAATAGAAGGTCTCTATCATGGATTATCAGAAGATTCTGGTATTTTTCCCTCATCTATGTATAACATATCTTTAATTTGAATAATAATCTATTTTACTTCTTCACATTCTCAGTTGACTGAAGTCTATTTAAGACTTCTTTGCATATCAAAATTTAATCCCATCTCTACCCTGGGAGTTCAAGTTCATTGTTCCCACTGTTTTCCAGTGCCTACAATATCTACCCATGGATGCTCTGTTTCTGCCACAATCCACCACAGAATTTTCACATTTTTCAATTTACTGAATACTTTTCCAGAGTAACAATTTCAGGATTTGGTCCATATTGATCTATGTGAACTGAAAACTGCTGGTGAAACACAATCACATTTCAGTATTTCTATTTCATAAAGTAAGCTGGCAAAACTGAAATCTGGCTCTGGTTTTATGCAGTCACACAAACACAAGCTTAAATGAGACCCTGCTTTCTAGAGTTTAAAATATCCAATTATAGCAATTATAATCAATTTGGAAATTGGCAGACTTCCAGAAGTTGTTTGTTGTTATATCAAACAGAACAAAACTTTTTCTTCTCTGTATTCAAGAAGAGACTTATTTAGTAGTGACAGCAAACTACTGATTCTCTCTTCTTTCTGGCTCACAGAACATCCAAACTCTACCAAAAATAGCATATGACTCTCAAGGATTTTATAATCTAATTCTGTACAGATTTTTGACATCTACTACACTACATTAAAATACAGGTTTCACTGTAATTGGAATTTTACATGTACGTACTACCAAGGTATAAAATTTGTATTAAAAGGAGTAATAGTCTTCATTTCATACCTACTGATTTTGATCTTACTTAGAAAAATTCACTCATTATTTTATTTGCTCATGGATTTAATCATTCATTTACTGGCAGTGCAGTTTAAACAAATTGAAATAAGATATTCAAACACATCTGTCTCAGATGATAATTTATAGTATTTCAGAATGTGGATGATTTGCTCTTTAATAGCTCTTTTCATGAATTCTATATTTATGACACAAAATCTGATTTCATACAACTCAAGAATAATGAGGTTAATAAGAAATAATTTTTAAAGGTAGATAACTTCTTACATTTTAGCAATGTTTGAGTTAATCTTATGGGTTTCATATGGTTATGAAAGTAAATGCTAAAGTAATTATATCAAAGAACACAAAACTGACTATGTAAACTCAGAGCTGCGCTAATAGGTCTATGTAGACCTGTTTATCTATTACAAGAGTACTGTGTATCCCAAGAGTTGGTTGTTCAGCACCTTACAAAACTAAATTTACAGCAAATAATCTTTTCCTTCTTCTTAGGATGTGAAGTTGAATTTATGAGTGCTGTATTCTTCTATTTCCAGCCAAGACATCTCTACATTATATATTTTCTTCAACCTTTCTAGCCTTATTGTGTCATGTTGATTAAGTCCTTTTCTGACTTGCATTACAGCAATGACAGAAGTTTCAGTCAAGAAAAAAGTTTCATTATTCTGTCTTCTGTAGAATCAGAACCAAAACATCTTCCCTCCAAAGCAACGTTTCACCATTTCTACTGGCAATTATTTGTCTCTTGCACTCTGTGGTTGCATTCTGCTTGTTCATGGCTGTATGTCTTTTGTGATTCATTATATTTTTCACTGTATTTTCATTGTATTTCTCCCCCTCTTTTGCTTCTGAGGGATTAGATCACAGCTCCATTCTGAATTCTCATTATTAATCTCAAACATATAACCTTGAACTTTACACCTTTACAATACACCTCATCCCTGTTGTTCTGGTTTCCAATATATCTTTTCTCATCTTGCTATCATTTTGTGCAGATGATTCAAAGTTGTGTCGTCAATACCCTTCATTGTACTTTTATACTTTGACCATCATTGAAACTATTTTTCAAAACATTTCCAGAATTGATTCTTTAGGACACCACTTGTAAACATCCAGGCCATAAGTTCTCCTTTTCAAGACCAGAAATGACTTCCAGTGTCCAGTAGGCTTTTTAATTATCCTACAGTTCCTGTATTAAATTACATTTTCAGTACCTTCACACACACACAGAAGTCATGTGGCCTAATTATTTTATTAACATTCCGGTAGATGTTGTCTGATATATTTCTTGTCAAGGAATGTAAATATTTTAGAAAAAGAAATTAATACTGTGGTCTGACATATATACTCTGAATGAGACCAAGTTGCATATCTCAGTGTCTTATATACTTTTGAACATAATTTCTTAGTATCAGTAGTCTGTCTTGCTTGTTGAATATGTCTTTTGCCTAAAATCATTGTGTTTGGGTTTTTTTTCCCCTGTAAGGAACTGAAAGAAGTAGTGCCTCAAACATTCATTGACACTGCAAACCTCAAGGACAAGCTGTGGCCTTTGGATTAGTCTAAGGAATGTCACATAAGGAAGCAGGAGTGTATTGAAGAATGCATCCCCCACTCCCTTGCAGGAGCATTGACAAACTGCTCAGTCCATGTCTCCCCCTCTGAGGCTTATCTAAGTGAAACCAGGTTGTTTCCCCTCAAGCACAAGTACCACTAAACCCCATACTTTATGGCTCTATTGTGCAAGCCAGACACCATGCTTGCCTTGCTAATAATGCCTTCGCACCTTCGCCATTAAAGTGGTAACAAGAACTGACAAGAGGTGATCATTTCTGGGATGACTGGTAAGATCTCTGGGAACAGAGGAAAAACCACCAACTCAACTGGAATCCATGCTCCCCCTTTTTCTTCGTCTCTCATAGAAACAAATTTGTGGAATACTTGTCCCTTCTTGTCTAGTATGCTAATCAGCTACTAAATGAACTTAAAAGGCAACAGAAACTTTACTGCGTCTGCAACCACCACCCAGGATTACCAGACCTGAGACAATGCTGGATCCAGGGGTGGTGATCTATATTTCTTTGACTCTCTTTCTCACCTTTCTTTATCTTTCCTTTCTTTTCTTTCAGATTTATAAGAGACCACATTGCTTATTATCCTTTTCCAGGTTTAAATTGTTCTCTATTGCAAGTAAAACATTTTAACCAGTCGTTTGGTGTTGTTCCACCTTAATTTAACCCAAGGGGATCACAGAACCATTGTGATTCTCTGGGCTTCCTGTCCAGGTTGTTACATCCCCTTTGTTCCTACTAAGGCTCAGATTCCACATCAAATGTCATGAGCATATTAACATATTACCGTGAATCAGATAAGCTATTAAAACTGAATACCTGTATACAATGTAACTTCAATTTTTGTTAAGAAAATGTAGATAAAGAAAGTCAGTTCTATTTAATTTTCCATGACATTTAACCAGATGCAACTGGTGAGTTCCACTAGATTTTTTTTAATAAGGCGTTCCTATGGACTGAATGAGTTAAGTGTTTAGAAACCATTCCTGGGGTATTTTAGCAGCACTTTTCCATGCACTACAATGTATGAATTCAAAATAATCAGGGTTTATGTGATTTCTTGAAGCTTTACACAGCCAGCAGCATTATTTCTGGTCATGACATACTAGTACTGTAATGAAACTTTGACTCTTTAGTCCTTTCTGATAGAGTATCTCTTCTCAGCACAACTATTAACATAGAAATATATTAGTCATCTGTACTTCATTGTATTGCTTCCTTATAGCCCACTCATTGAGGACCATATGAGGGGTTAATTCACACTTCCTTATGTTTGAAAATAACTTCTCAAGGCACTCTGCTTTTCTAATTGAAATTATTGCTTAACATGCTTTATTATTGTTTGCTGCTTCTGTTTCAGAGAAAGACCACTGTAATGATTTCTTGGAAGAATTAAGCACCTTAATTTAAGTAATGTTTCAGGAAAACATACATTTAGTGACCAAATAGAGCAGCATAATTCAGAATTAAATGGATGGTTAATAAACCATTCAATTTAACTCTCAACAAATTTTAATTATATTTCCAAGTTAACCTTCATAAAAGTTGTCACAGACCTTACTTGCACATTAAAAACAGACAGAACATTTTAATATGAAACAGTATATTCATGAAAGATTATTAAAAATTATAGTACTTGAGCGGTTCAAAAGATTCGCAGTATGTTAGGAAAAAAGAAAATATGAATTATTAAACTACATAAAGCTTATTATTAGTTCTAATTTTAATAAATTATACTAAGGCCACTAACAAATATAAACACATTAGATAATACATAAATACATACATGCAGAGAAAAGACCCCCTACTTGATTACTTTTTCAACTGTAGCATTGGCATCAGGAAGACCAGAGAGAAAAATAAGTAAGTCATAGTTCACTTGAGATCAAATTAACAAACCTCTGGACAGAGATATGCTGGATATCATCTACATTATGTAATTTGGCTAAGACACATAAACTTTAGAATGTGGAAAAGAGCATGACTCTGCCCCCACTGAAATCAGTGCAGACTCCTATTGACTTCAGTGGGATTAAAAGAAAGCAATGGCTTTATCAGCTTTATTAGAGTTTTGTCAGAAACCACTTGGACAAGAGGCAAAGAGTGTTCAGTAATGAATGCTAAAAATAATTACATAAATTCAACCATCCTTTAAAAGTTAAGCTTTAAAATGAAAAAACTCACTGGCAATAGCTGACACTAATCTGTCAAAACATTTGTTTTATTTTGCTTTTAGTCCAATTTCCCTCATCACCTTTGGTGGCATTGCTAAGAAAAGAGTTCTATTTTAAAAGAGAAGAAAGAACTGGTAGAGAAGGTCCACTTAGAAGACTGAATGAACACCTCAGAAAAAGCAAAAAATATTAATGAGGGAAAAAAAAATATTTATAAGTTGGAATTTTCCTTATTCTTATTTTCAGAGTTTTCTTTACTTTGCTGTGAAGTGGTGGAGAAAAAATGAATAAAGATAAGGAAAACCAAGTGGAGTGCTCTCCTTACACAAACACCTATTTTTCATACAAAAATAATATAAAAATTCCTAACTATTCCATGCATGATAGTATAGATGTAGCAACCTTTTATACTAGTAGCAGAAGAAATTTTCACCCTTTGGACCTCATAACTGGATTCTCAAAGAGGTCTTCAAAGTGTTTGCATATATCTGAAACTATTGTAAAGTCATAGAATAGTAGACTCATAGAACAGTTTGAGTTGGAAGGGACCTTAAGGATCATCTGGTTCCAACCCTCCTGCCACAGGTAGGAACACCTTCCACTAGACCAGGTTGCCCAAAGCCCCATCCAACCTGGCCTTGAACACTTCCAGGGAGGGGGCAGCCACAACCTCTCTGGGAAACCTGTTCCAGTGTCTCACCTCCCTCACAGTAAAGTGTGGGAGTCAGGCAAGTCGACATCAGCCTGTCAGCTCTGCGCAGCCCCTGAGAAGCAGCAAGGCTTTGATGAGAAACAGGCCTTGGGAGAAAGATAAGAAACTGCTAATATGTGCCAAGGTGGCAGGGAAAAACAACGGACAGCTGCAACACTGAACTGTGAAAAGTTACCACTGCGTGAACAGTGCATAAACGAGAAGTTGACTGTCTACTCAGCATGTGTTAGAGTAGTCTTATGCTGATAGGAGAAAAGGTAGATAGCTATCTAAGTGCTGATTTGCTAATTATGAAGTAAGAGCTTTAACCATAGCATAAATATGTACTATTGTAATAATAAAGGGTCCTTCCTTCTGCACTTCAATGCAGAGTCCGTGCCTCAATTGCCACAGTAAAGAAATTCTTCTGCATATCTAATCTGAATCTTCCCTCTTTCACTTTAAACCATGACCCCTCGTCCTATCACTACACTTCCTGATAAAGAGTCCCTCCCCGTCTTTCCTGTAGCCCCCTTTAAGTACTGGAAAGCTGCTATAAGGTCTCCCCAGAGCATTCTCTTCTCTAGGCTTAACAACCCCAATTCTCTCAGCCTGTCCTCATAAAGGAGGTGCTCCAGCCCCCTGATCATCTTTGTGGCCTCCTCTGGACCCGCTTGAGCAGGTCTATGTCTTTCATAACCTGGACGCCCCAGAGCTGAACACAGTACTCCAGGTGGGGTCTCACAGGAGTGGAGTAGAGGGGGAGAGTCACCTCCCTCAACCTGCTGGCTACACTTCTCTTGATGCAGCCCAGGATATGTTTGGCTTTCTGGACTGAGTTCACATTGTTGGCTCATAGTCAGTTTTCCATCTACCAACACCCCCAAGTCCTTCTCCTCAGGGCTGCTTCCAATCCACTCATTGCCCAGCCTGTATCTGTGCTTGGGATTGCCTCGACCCATGTACAGGATCTTGCACTTGGCCTTGTTGAATTTAATAAGGTTCACAAGGGCCCAGCTCTCAAGACTGTCAAGGTCCCTCTGGATGGCCCATCCCTTCCCTCGAGCGTGTCAACTGCATCACACAGCTTGGTGTCACCGGCAAACTTCGTGAGGGTGCACTCAATTCCATTGTACACGTCACTGACAAAGATGTTAAACAGCACTGGTCCCAATACCAACCCCTGAGGAACGTCACTCATTGCCACTCTCGACTTGGACATCAAGCTGTTGACTGCAACTCTTTGAGTGTGACTATCTAGCCAATTCCTTATCCACCGAGTGGCTCATTTATCAAATCCATGTCTCTCCTATTTAGAGCCAAGGATGTCAACTCAGACAGCATCAAACCTACAAGTCCAGGTAGATGATATCAGTTGCTCTTCCCTTGTTCACCGGTAGCACTGTAACCCTGTCGTAGAAGGCTACCAAATTTGTCAGGCATGATATCCCCTTAGGGAAGCCGTGTTGGCTGTCACCAATCACCTCATTATTTCCCATGTGCCCTAGCACCGTTTCCAGGAGAATCCACTCCATGATCTTGCCAGGCACAGAGGGGAGACTGACTGGCTTATCGTTCCCTAGGTCTTCATTCCCCTTTTTTAAAATGGGGTTTATGTTTCCCCTTTTACAGTCAGCATTTACATCAAGTCATTTACATCTACATTACCCAAGAATCATTCTGTGATGTCCTATGAGAAATCATGAATAATAATGGTATGCAAACTATACTGGAAACAAAGGACACTAATATACTCAGAATTCTCTGTGTATTTAGGAGTAATATTAAACAAGTATGAAATATACCGTTATACAGGAAAAAAGTATGTCGTGCATGAAGTCTTGGACTGTGCTGTATGACTGCTTGAAGAACAAACTTTAAAAATTTGCATGTTTTCCTCTTTGAGGACCAGCAGCTGAATATCACAATTCTTCCCTCACCACTTGTAATAAGGCTTTGAATATAAAATACATTTTTAAGCATCTATATCTTCGATCAGTCACACAATTTCAATATGGGAAAGCATCAGAAAGTTCCAACCACACAAACTCTTACCAGAAGAAATGATGAAGCACTTAGGTACAGAGCAGAGATTAAATCCAGTTCTTAAACTATTCAGAAGGCTGACCATAAACAAGCACCTCAATGTCCACTTGGTGCCAGATGGGTCTTTTGTGTTAATGTTTGTTTGGATGAGGGAGTTATAATTAATTTGCTGTTGTAAGAGCATATACTAAGGTTGTGTTTATCACCAATTGCTCATAAAAAAGCCTACATATATTCTCCATTAACTCAGTAACGTCTCTTCTTTTTACAAAAAAAAAAAAAAAAAACAAAACCAACACACAAAACAAACCTAACTTAAAAATTAAGATTATCCATGCTAGAACAAAGATCAAAGTCAAGTCCATTCATTCTAATATTTTAACTCCTGTGGTAGTCATCAGTGGATGACTAAAGAATATAACAGGGTAAATAGAGAGGGGTACTTTCTATTACTTTCTCCCAGCTTCCAGAGGCCATTAGAGTTGTTTAAGCAGTTTTCCTCTTGTTCGAATCAAGGTTGAAGTCAGTCATTAGAATCCAAATTCTGTGTTTTGTTTGCCATGTTGCAAAGTGCCTCCCTTGTAGCTTAGCTTCTAAACCATATCTAGGATTCAGTTAGCAAAAACAAAGAACATCTACAGAAAAATTTGCACATTGTGTGCATGCATTATATGTGCACCTATCTAGGACAAGCAACTGCAGTGAACTTCATTGCTGGCAATCATCTGGTATGGGCATGCAATACAAGAACTGTAATGGATTATGCTAAGTGAAACTCAAGTCCCTTCTTCGTGCTTAAACAGTCACTAAGGCGTATACACATTTTTGCATTCAGTAGCCTTCAGTGATTATTTTTTCCCCCTCTTGATTTGTGTTATGGAGACTCTCAAATAAACAAACAGCCACCAAAGATTAGAATTTTTTTGTCAACACAATTAACTAGCCCTCTGCAAATTACAGGTTTGAATGTCTGTGAGAGGAGAACAGAACAACTTCCTAGGGTTTAACAACAACCCAAAATGCATAACAAAAACAACTTCCTAAGGTTTAATGACAACCCAAAATGCAGAACAAAGCACAACTCCCTAGGGTTTAATGACAACACAAAACGCTTTATCACTCACCTAACAAGTGAGAGCTCTCAACCTCAAGGATCTTCTCATGGCAGCACCCCAACCCAAGTTACCTCAAGGAGTTTCCTTGGGTGGCGTCCCAACCCAAGGAGCAAGTGCTCAACTGCAGCATGCTGCTTCAGAGAACAAGCTCAAAATGGCTCCTCAGGGGACTCCATTTATACCCAAACTGAATCTGATCTGGGGTCAATAGCGGCTCCCATTGGCCAAAGGCCCCAACTACTGTGAAGCCCCGAAAGCAAAGGCAATCAGGAGCTGCTACACTTCAGCAGCCAAGGAGCTCTGTTTTCATTGGGTGGGTGCATCTGTCACAGTTTGTTCCATGTAAACTTTGGGATTTACAACATCTCACGGCAATGAGTTCCACAGCACTGTGGGTCACTTCAGTTTGTTTGGAGCAAGTTACCTGATAAATGATTGTACTAAAATAAATAAGCATTAATATCCATTTTTAAAATTAGTGACAGAATTTGACCAGCAAGCCCAACTAAACAAACATCATGCATGGATAAGAAGGTAAAAATCAATGTCTTCAAAAGTATGTATTTGTGATCTAATAAATAAATAATTTTATATTTACAAAAGTGTTGGAGATTCATATTTAATTTCCAAAATTAAAAGAAAAAAAGGAGAACATATAATCAGATTTCTGTGTACTGACTTGAAGTGAATATTGTTCAATTTTTCTTAAGAGAAAGACAGAAGCAGGAAGGAGAATCAGCAACATTTTTGTAAAATTATCTGGAATTAATAACATACAATATATAGACTATCCAAGACAAATCATCAAGAACAAAATATATGAGTTATACACTATAAAGAGTGTCACAGAATAGAGATTAATCAGGAAACCAACTTTAAAATAAATCCATAAAACAAATCCTAAACAAACAAGAAACCACACTTTCCTTTTCCAGATAAAAATATTCATGGATACACTATCATAGAAGAGTCATTTGCAAATCAATTCTATCTTCATTTCACTCTTCTGTAAAAGGATTGCCTTTGTTAATGCAGAGATGGATTAGTCTCATTGACACCTTAGGCAATATTAGTAAAACTATATTTTCCAGCAAATTATTCCTTTTTCTAATTGACCTCACTATTGCAACTTTTTGTATTAATATGTAAATTATTATTTCCTGTTTGGGTTTCAGATTATTACTCTTGCTTTTATCACCTTTAATAATTTTAAATAATTCCTTCCTATCTTCTTTGTTCCCACCTATTCAGTTTTTATATGCATTTATAATCTACTAATACATCCATCCTCTTCAACTTTTTTCTCACATTCTTTTTCCCTGTCTCTGTAATCTCTCTGTAATTCATACTAATGTTTTTGTCATATTAATATCTTAATGTTCTAGTATGAAATTAGCTAATTTTTTAAAAGGAAATACAAAAGCAAAGAACACTTCAATGACATTACAATCACACTGCGCAGAATAACCATAGATAGGAATTACTGCTTTGAATGGATAAGTTTTTTAAAGAATGTTAGTAACGGTTGAAACCAAACCTTGCTAACTATTGCACCCTCGCAGGATGGGTTCATCCGTTTACTGTCAGGGAACAGCATCTTCCCTGCTCCAGCAGGGAGCTGACAGTCACCCAATCCCAGGGAAGGGCAGTGTCCCCTCCTGCAAGGCACAATGGGCCCAAATAAGGTGAGCAGAGAAGGGCTGGTGACAGGAACAAGTCCTGTTCCACAACCCAATGGTCATCATACAAAAGTAAGGTGACAAAAAAGACCTGAGGTCAAGCCAGCAAGTCCAGCCAACAAGGCAGAAATGCCAGGGGACAAGCTGGACAGAGGTCCACTTGCAATATGGCACAAGTGAATACTGAGAGAAGGAGACTAAGCTGAAATGGAGTCCCCAGGCCCGTGGGCAGGGGTGTGGGTACAGGTCCAAGTGAGGCTGTTCAGGGTCATTAGGGCCTGTCACTGCTCTTAGGGCCCTGATATTTTTTGTAGTTTAAAATATCTGGTAGTTTTTAAAAAAATTCTTTTTCTCATCTTACATGCATTTTCCTCATTTTTTTTCTTGTGCTTATGTTTTTGTGCTTTATTTTGTTATGATTTCTTATTTAGTCATTAAACATAAACATCCACATTTTTCCTGTTATATCAAAATCCTTATATATTGGAATATATTGTTTAGTGCCTCATAAACAGTCAGACGGAAAAAAATGCTACTGCAAAGACGACTTCAAATTTAAATGTATGACCTCAAAGACTAAGACAGTAAGTTAAGGATTTGTTTTATTCATATTAAAGAATGAAAATGAAGATTAATTCCATTACTTCTGATTTTTGTATTAGCTAGCATTTTCATGTAGATCGATAAATTTTCTTCTTGTTGCCAGAGCATGTGGTTATCCTGACAGATCAGTAGCTAAGCCATGAATCAGCTGACAGCAGTTAACTCTTACTCCATTGTGCCATTTGTATCTGTCTGAAGAGCCTACAAATACCTAAGCTTCAGGGTGCTACAGAGAGAAAGGCAATGGTGTGATGATCTATTGGAGAAGAAAACAGCACACTGTCATATTCTGAAATTCTTTTCAAGCTACAGCTCAGGGACGGGAAGGGCTTGTAATATTTGAATATGTAGCTAAACCTTATGAAACTTTTGTTTTGAAATATGGATTTATTAAATAACATATATCTGTGTGATAAGCAACCTGTTAGAAAGCACAGTTTATAACCTTACTAGACACTGGGAAAGTGGTCCTTCTATGTGTGTCTATATTTAATGCCTATTTTCTACTTTTATGAACTTATTGCTTGCATATTGGTGGACTTTTACAAATGTGTTTTACAGATTTTCTTCATAACCTTTGTCATTCAAGTTCCCTAAGATTAATCTCTAATGTTTTCAAGGCTAGTTAATGCTGGTTTTGTTTTTGCAATGTATATCATAAATAAGACTTCACTTTCCTAACACTGTTCATTGACCTTTAATCTAAAGCTGAAGCTTCTTATTAACTTCACTTAAATAATGATAGTAGAGAATAAGCACTATAGCTGACATTCCATTAAGATTAATGGATGCAATTCACAGCACTACTATTGCGTCATTTTTTTTTAATAGAAACTCAAAATATACAGGATTTTCAAATATCCATTCTGAGTTTAGAAGTTAACTGTTCAGAGAAAAATAATAATATGAAGTTCTTCATGGAATAACTAGAATTAGGATGATTACTCAAGTAATTGTTTGGTCTGGGACCACTGTTGTAGGGACAGCTTCAGCAGATCTTGGCTTCTGCTCAGAATAATGGAACTATTCTACATCAGCTCCTTTTTTCTAACCTGTGCTAGTGCTACAGCTTTTCCAGCTGAAAATTATTCTTTTCTACAGTTCCTGCTATGAACCATGCTCATCTCTTCTTCTCTTCCACACAAACTTCTGTGAGCTGGTCAAGCAAAACAAAAACTAGTTTCTTTGTTTGCATTTGGGGATCTCCATGCTTGACTTCCTTGCACTGCAGTTTGAAGCACCAGGTGAATAATATTTATTAGAACATCTTGTTAACAGCTGCCTCCGTTTCCTGCTTATGTAGACATTCTCCATCCACAAAGACTGGATTTTCTACTCAAAACCACAAGTATTCCACCAGGCAATTTTTTCATGCATTGACAGAAATAGTTAGAATTCATAGGCTGTACTCAGGTAGATATTCCAAATCATCACTGCTGACTTGAGCATTTTTGATGTGGAAAGCTGTTACTATGTCAGTCTAAACTTTTTTCCCACCTCTACTAGAAATACCAATTATGAAAACTCACATTAAAGAATAATATTTACAGTGATAAATATAGAAAGACTTTATATTTATTGAATGTACACAGTCATAAGTTCCTCATCAGTTTTGCATAAATTTGATTACTTGGGAAAGATGATATGAATTTGATCAACTGTTTATACTGTAATTATTTATTCCTATTATGTTTTGATAATACAACATTTTTCACAGTATCATAGAATATCTTGACCACAACAATTTAGTGTTTAATCATAGTTTTTTTTTTTTTTTCCATTTTCCATTAGATGTATTTAGAGAATAAAATGAACCCCATTTGCACGAATTAGTTTGATATTGGTTAGCTATTGCATAGCTATATCCAGTTATCTATTGGGTAAGATAACTGATCATTCCTGAAGATCAGGATGGCTAAGACTGCTTGCATAAAGTTTCCTTCCATAAACTTTTCCCACGTTTGTATCACTCTGGGTACCACTGTCACCCTGTTTAGCATTCATAAACTGAGTATGTATTTGACCCCATGTATTGGGTTTACACGGCAAGGTTTTTGTAGCAGGGTCTACAGGGGTGGCTTCTGTGAGAAGCTGCCAGAAGCTTCCTCTGTGTCTGACAAAGCCAATGCCAGCTGGCTCCAAGATGGACCCTCCGCTGGCCAAGGCCGAGCCCATCAGTGACAATGGTAACATCTCTGTGATAACATATTTAAGGGGAAAAAAATACTGCACAACAGCAGCCAGAAGAGAGGAGTGAGAATATGTGAGAGAAACAGCTCTGCAGACACCAAGGTCAGTGAAGAAGGAGGGGCAGGAGGTGCTCCAGGAGCCAGAGCAGGGATTCCCCTGCAGCCCGTGGTGCAGCCCATGGTAAGGCAGGCTGTGCCCCTGCAGCCCAGGGAAGTTAATGGTGGAGCAGATCTCCACCTGAAGTCCATGGAGGACCCCACGCTGGAGCAGGTGGACATGCCTAAAGAAGGCTGTGACCCCAGGGGAAGCCCACACCGGAGCAGGTTTTTTGGCAGGACTTGTGACCCCGTGGGTGACCCACACTGGAGCAGTCTGTTCCTGAAGGACTGCACCCCGTGGAAGGGACACACGCTGGAGCAGTTAGCGAAGAACTGTAGCCTGTGGGAAGGACCCATTTTGGAGGACTTTGTGGAGGACTGTGTCCTGTACGAGGGACGCCACACTGGAACAGGTGAAGAGAGCAAGGAGGAAGGAGCAGCAGAGACAAAATGTGATAAACTGACAACAACCTCCATTCCCCATCCTCCTGTGCCACTCAGGGGGAGGAGGTAGAAAAATCAGGAGTAAAGATGAGCCCAGGAAGGTGTTGTGGATTAAAGTATTAACACAGCGATGGTTTAGCAGGAAATCTAGATTTA
Source organism: Strix aluco (assembly GCF_031877795.1). NCBI lineage: Eukaryota > Metazoa > Chordata > Aves > Strigiformes > Strigidae > Strix > Strix aluco. Next base: position 30,819,017 of record NC_133931.1, read on the forward strand.
TTAATAACTAACAGCAATTTATCATTACAAAATAATTCAGAAATGTTGAAAGAAAGAAAAGCAACTTATTTACAGATTCTAAAATGACAAGATTCACACTAACTTACTTAATGGTACCTTAATTTATACATATACACATGAGCATACAGAAAACATACAAACACACACACAGAAACAAAAGTATCTGGATCCAGTAGAATGAAGTACGTACCCACACACCAATAAACAGAGAAAGAACGGGTGAAAGAGAAGCTTGCTCAAAGGAAAATTTCCCTCTCGAGTTTAGAGTAAATACTCACAATGCCTTGGCATTCCTCAATGGGCGATAATTGAGACTCGAGCAGGTGGACTTCGCCCTGGCCTTCCGTCAGCTGTGGCAGCAGATGACACCTTAAGGGTTTTGGTACCTGAGAGGCGTCCCAGATCAGGGGAGGTGCTAGTCACAGGCCCGCTGCGATCCAGGAGAGCTCAAAGAGTCTCACTTGTGGTCACAATTTATAGGGTCCAAGATAATTGACTCTTTCAGATACCTTTTGCTCACGCCCAGCTCGAACAACAAAGTATTCTGGTGCCTTCCAGTAGTTGCACAAGAACTTGATGAATGTGCAACTCTGTTATTGTTCCTATTTGACCACATCCTAGGCACAGGTGTGCCAGGCCATTAGAAGATGATGGGCCGTTATAACCGTTTCTGAGCAATAGGGAGGGGCAGGAGCCAGGCGTTAGCAGTCCTTATCTCCACAGATTGGTGTATAGCTCAGTGGATGTGGGTGGAATCACACCTAGCACCAAGCAGCCCAACAAGGAGGGGCGGGGAGGGGTAAGAATTGCACCACCACAGAAGGGAGAGGTGGGGGGAAGTGTTTTATGATTTGGTCTTGTTTCTCATTACCCTACTCTGACTTTTGGCAAAAATTAAATTTATTTTTCTAAATTGAGCCTGGTTTGCCTGTGATGGTAACTGGTGAGTGATATCCCTGTCCTTATCTTGACTCACAAGCCTTTTGTCGTGTTTTTTCTCCCCCCATCCGGTTGAGGAGGGGGAGTGAGAGAGCGGTGTGGTGGGCACCTTGGGTAAGCCAAGGTCAACCTACCACAGCCTATTCTCTCTGTAGACCTACAAGTTTGACACAGTCTCATCAACCTTTCTTCCACCCCACTGTCAAGGCAGAGTTTGATCAGCCTGTGAATAGGTTAGCAGGAGACTCAATTTGCAATTAAATCCTTACTGCACAGAGTATCTCAAAGATCCTCTACACAGCACTTACTCATACCCAGAAATGCTCACAGTTCAGTAACCTGCTCTCAACACACATCAGTCTGGGTCTGAAAGTGATGGGTGCAGTTGGCTCTGCACTGCTATCTGCAAGGTTAGCACAGCCCAGGACAGCTTTGGTTTGTCTACACTGTAAAGAAATGCCACTTTTTCCACTAAGTCTTTTCAAATTGTTCAGGAGAGGGTGGGCTCAAAGGAGGGTGCTGCTTCTTCACCAGTGCCAGCCTTGCTGTTATATTTGGGACTGAGGCTGGTAAGTCAGTGATGGCACCCTTTGCACAACACATACTATGGCATGTCTTGATTTCAGTGTTTGCTAAGCTTACTGAAGAGATTGCCTTTCCTCAGGAAGACAGGCTGTTATTAACTGGCTTATTTATCTTTTTCATAATTGATAAATAACTTTTTGCCTCCCTGCTTCCTGCCTGCCTTCCATACACACATTGTGCCATCTAAATTCACTGCCTGTGTCATGGCTTCATTTGTGCTTTCAAATTGATACTAGGAACACCTGCTTAAGTACATAACGCTATTCTCTATTTCCTAGTCCAAAATTTCTTGAAGCCAATTGATTTTTATTCCATTTACTTCACTGGGCGCTGGATAGGTTACATATTTCCAAAATCCATCTAGCTATGATAAGCAAGTTATGTGAGAGGTAATTAAAAAAGTGAATAAAAAGGAACCATGTTATCTAATATAGCTGTCAGTATGCGTGTGTCTGTGTCTCATCCTACAATAGGCATTTTATCACATTAAGCAAGGGCTCTACTATAGATGACAAAGCCAGGCATTTGAGAAGAGGTGATGAGCACCTCTGAAGTAATTCTTCATGCAGGGGAGAACACTAAAAATGGGAACAAGAGAGAAAGATTGACCTCAGTGACTCAGATACGAAGGACAAACTCTGCAATTGTAAAAGTATTTCAGAGAATTTTTAAAAAGATGGGTGACAGCATTTAGTAGAGTCTCTTTCAATATGCAATGATATTTTGATAATTTATGATAAAACATGGCAATTTATAGTCTAGGGGTTATTAATTGTGCTGATAATTGATAATTATTATTAATTGTTCTGATAATATTTTAATGTCTTTTTGGTACAAGGTTTTTCAATCTGAAAGTTTAAAAAAAAACCTCTGCAATGTCAGAATGCAAATCTCACTTGTAGGTTGCTAGAATTTCTCCTTTGAGAAATGTACTTCCTGATTTTGTCTTAATTACTTGTACAAGGACAAAAGAAACAGATGTTTGTGTTTACACCTTGCAATAATAATTTCTTGATTCCAGTAGAGACCAATGCCTGATGTAAAAAAGATTTTTCATTTTCTTAGAGAGTAGATCTATGCTGGAAAACTAATAAACTAAAAGCTAAAAGCCAAGTACTGAAAACAATAAATATGTAATTTGGGATGTTGTAATCTTTAAACGTCATAGAATAGTCTCTTCTAGTATGCATGGAAAGATTAAATTTTAGAACTCAGAAATTTTTGTTAAAATATTTTCAGTAAAGGCCTTATATCTTTCTTGACTGTTCATTGCTTGTAATTTTTGAAGTAATGAATCTCTTCTTGACCTATATGTCCAATAATAAATAACAGAGATGACAAATGAACTGATCATGCATTAGTTATGAGGATAATAAGAGGTTAATTTCCCTTCTTGACTGTAAAAATAATAGATTCAAAGACATAAAAAAGATGCTGTTTATAAATAAAATTTAAACACTATTTAGTATATTTCTTCTTTATAAATATTTTTAAAATCAATTAGTATATGAACTTTGGTATAACATAAATATTCCTTAACAGTGAATTTTATTGTTTTTAAATGAAATTACTAAAAAAATTCTGTTCAGACTGAAAAAAGTACAGAAAAGGTTTAGATTGACTGTGACTAAGTTATTGCTGGTTTTACTTCATCATGAGGATACTGATATATTATTTCTATAGCCTTTAGAGCATCACTATGTTCTCTGTGTTGTTTTTGCCTAAAGCATATAACTTTCCTGCTTATTTGAGCTGAAAGCATGATTTTATTTATCTTCTGAATATTCAGCATCATCAAAATTGTACTTTTTTTCTCCATGCATAGTTTGTGATACAAAATGTTATTCATGTAATTTGGCTTTCACAATCATTATATAACCAGATTAAGGATACAGCCTTTTAATGTAAATGAATTAGCAAGTGAAATATGAATCATAAAATATATCATGAGAACCTAATTTTTGCTTGATTTCATCTCCTATTAGAAAATATTTCTTATGAATCTAGTCTTCAGCTCTCTTCAGTTCTTTCCTGAAGAGTGTAGTGATGAGAGTCATGAGACTCCAAAAGTCATGTTGAAAACCTTGGTCCTGGCTGAGGCGTCCCCATAGTCTCTCTAAAAGGAAAGCCTCATGTATGGAGATAGCCTTCATGGAAGCATGAGAACGAGAGTTGTTTTATTTCTCTCTTAACTTCCCATTTCCCTCCTTCCTATGCTCTGAGGAAAAGTACAAAGAATGAAGCTGCAGGGATTGTGCACTGGTGGAGTTCACAGTCCTGAGGGATATGGGTCAGGCGAAGAGTAAAGTCAGTACCCTGAATTTTAGGAAAACAAACTTGCAGCTGTTCAAGCAATTAGTTAATAGAACCCCCTGGGAAACTGCTCTTAGGGATAAGGGAGCAGAACAGAGCTGGCAGATCTTTAAGGATGCTTTTCATAGACCGCAAGAGGTATTGATTCTTCAGGAAAGTAAGGCAAGAGACCAGCACGGATGAGTCAAGACCTGCTCGTCAAACTGAAAGGCAAGAAGGAAATGCACAGGCAGCAGAAACAGGGACAGGTATCCTGGGAAGAGTATAGGAATGCTGTACGGTTGTGTAGGATGGGTCAGGAAGGCCAAGGCACAGCGGGAACTGAACTTGGCAAGGGTCACAAAGAATAATAAGGGCTTCTATAGCTATGTCAGACAGAAAAGGAAGGTCAGAGAATGTGTCCCCCACCAATGAACATGACTGACAAACTGGTAACAACAGGCGAGGAGAAGACTAAGGTAATCAACAATATTTTTGTATCAGTCTTCACTGACACTCTCTCTTCCCACAAGCCTCAAATAGATGGATTACAAGACAGAGACTGGAGGAGCAAAGTCCCTCCCACTGTAAGAGATCAGGTTCATGACCACCTGAGGGATCTGAACATACATAGGTCTATGGGACCTGATGAGATGCATCTCAGAGTCCTGACGGAATTGGCTGATGTAGTTGCCAAGCCACTCTCCATGAGATTTGAAAAGTCATGGAAGTCAGGTGAAGTCCCCAGTGAATGGAAAAAGGGAAATATTACACCCATATTTAAAAAGGGTAGAAAGAAGGACCCTGGGAACTACTGACGTGTCAGCCTCACCTCTGTGCCTGGGAATATCATGGAACTGATACTGCTAGAAGGTATACTATGGCACATGGAGGACAGGGAGGTGATTCAAGACAGCCAGCATGGCTTCACCAAGGGAGAGTCCTGCCTGACCAACCTAGTGGTCTTCTATGATGGAATGACTACATCAGTGGACAAGGGAAGAACCACAGATTTCATCTATCTAGACTTCTGTAAGGCCTTTGACACAGTCCCCCACAATACCCTTCTCTCTAAATTGTAGAGATATGAATTTGAATGGTGGACTATTTGGTTGATAAGGGATTGGCTGGATGGTAGTAGTCAACATCTCAATGTCCAGATGGAGATCACTGACAAGTGGTGTCCCTCACTGGTCCATACTGGGACCAGTACTGTTAATATCTTGATCAATGACATGGATAGTGGGATTGAATGCACCCTTAGCAAGTTTGTGAACAACACCAAACTGAGTGATGTGGCTGATGTGCCTGAGGGACAGGATGCCATCCAGAGAGACCTGGACAAGCTTGAGAAATGGGCCTATGTGAACATCATGGGTTGGGGTAACATCCAGTATCAATACAGGCTGGGGAATGAAGGGATTGAGAGCAGCCCTGTGGAGAAGGACTCGGGGGTACTGGTAGATGAAAAGCCGGACCTGAAGTGGCAATGTGTGCTCACAGCCCAGAAAGCCAACTTCATCCTGGGCTGCATCAAAAGAAGTGTGGTCAGCAGGTCAAGGAAGGTGATTCATTATGCCCCTCTACTCCACTCTGGTGAGACCCCACCTAGTGTACTGCATTCAGCTCTGGAGTCCTGTGGCAGGTGCATCCACCCAATGAAAACAGAGCTTCTTGGCTGCTGAAGGGTAGCGGCTCCTGATTGCCTTTTTTCTCAGGGCTTCACAGTAATTGGGGCCTTTGGCCAATGGGAGTCGCTATTGACTACAGGTCAGATTCGGCCTGGGTATAAATGGAGTCCCCTGGGGGAGCCATTTGGAGCTCATCTCCTGGAGCAGCACGCTGTGGTCGAGGACTCTCCCCTTGGGTCAGGACGCTGCCCAAGGAAACTCCTTGAGGGGTCTTGGGTCAGGACGCTGCCCTGAGCAGGTCCTCGAGGTTGAGAGTCCTCGAGGACTCACTCACCTCGAGGCGAGTGATAGAGCGTTTTGGGTTGCTGTTAAACCCTACGGAGTGGTGCTTTATTCTGCGTTTCAGGTTGCTGTTAAACCCTATAGAGTTCTTTGTTATGAGTTTTGGGTTGCCGTTAAACCCTAGAAAGTTGTTCTGTTCTCCTCTCACAGACATTCAAACCTGTAATTTATGGAGAGCTAGTTAATTGTGTTAATAACATTTTTTTATTTTTGGTGGTTGGTTGTTTATTTGAGAGCCTCCGTAACAAGTCCTCAGTACAGGAAAGATGTGGATCTGCTGGAGCAGGTCCAGAGAAGGGTCACAAAAATGATCAGAGGGATGGAAAACCTCTCCTAGAGGAAAGGTTGAGAAGGAGAAGGCCCCAGGGAAACCTTATTGAGGCCTTTCAATACTTAAAGGGGGCTTATATGAAAGATGGGAACAGACTTTTTAGTAGGGTCTGTGGTGATAGCACAAGGGATAATGGTATTAAACTGAAAGACAGTAGATTTACATTGGACATAAGGAAGACATTTTTTTACAATGAGGGTGGTCGAAAACTGCAACAGGTTTCCAAGACAGATGGTAGATGCCCCATCCCTGGAAACATTCAGGGTCAGGTTGGACAGGACTCAGCAACCTGATCTGTTTGAAGATGTCCCTGCTCATTGCATGGGGGGGTTGGACTAGATGACCTTTAAAGTTCCCATCCAACCCAAACCATTCTATTATTCTAGACACCATTCCTGGGAGCCAGTAGTTGAGATTTGACATTCACTTTCTTTCACTACAAAAGGAACAAACATGTTTTATATATGAAGAAAGAGATTATCTCTGTTTAAAAATATGTAATCCAAAAAATTTGCCTTACACTCAACATTCAGTGAATAACACATGCTATACAATTATTTAATTACTTAAATTTCTCTCATATTATTCTGATGTGTATTGAAATCCTCCAATCATCAAGGTCATATTCATCCCCATATGCTAGAAACTGGGAATTAACTTTTTCATCTGTCAGTTGGACATTTCTTTTGAAAAAATAATTTATAGAAAAATACTTTTCCACAAAATGTTCTGATAAGATGGGAGAAGTCAAGAAAAATATATGTCAAGCAATTCTGAAAATCACTAGGGGACATTACTTCTAGTCATTTTATATTTATATCAAAGTCGCTGTTCAAGCTGAGAACTAAAATTCCCTCTCTAGTAAGCTGTTTCAACTCAGTAGAAAAACACAAGTAGTCTTTTCTGATAAACAGTTTATTTGCTAATATTTAAAGCTTTTTTTTTACTATCTTCAACATCTTTTTTCCTGTATAAACCCTAAAGATGTCTCACCAACAACAGATGTTACTAAGTAGAAGGCTGTATGCAAAGTTTAAGGTCAGAGAAAACCTATCTGTTCTGATCTAGAAGGAAAAAAAAACCTAAGAAATTTTAAATATGCAATGGTTTAAAAAATTGCATTCAGAATAAAATTATTGAAAAAAATGTTTTTTAATATACTTTAAAACTAACACTCTTTAAAGAAAAAGGTCAAATATTTCTTAGCCCAAAATTTCAATGTCGTTGAGTATCTTTTCCTCCTGTGCATACTCTACTGTTTTCTTATCTCCTCTATGTAAAATACACAAATGACGATCAAAGCAGTGCATGCTTTATTTTTTCTGGTTAACAGAACTATATTCAAGATTGTCTTGTTTTCTGAAACCATTCTATGTAGTAACTCTTTAAGTTAACAGAAACTAACTTAAAGATGTGTTTTCAGCTCTTGATGAGAGACAGCTAATTCCCAGTACTTGTATACCTTACCATAGAGAAAAAGAAAGCCTACTGAGAGTTTATTTGCTTTGTTTATTTAACACTCACACACTTACTAAACAGAGTCTTCAGATCTCCAGAATTTCCAAGAAAAAAAACCTGGAAAACTACTTCTCTAAAGTACTCAACTATACTTACTGAAAAACTGGTAATCTGGTTTGGGCAATAGTACTTATTTGGCAGCACAAGACTAAGCAAAGAAAAGCACATCTAAAACACTTCCCCAGAGGCACTATTCTTACATTCAGGATTCAAGCAGATCCTGCAATAGTAGTAGGCAGTAGTATTCCTATCACACAGCTGGAAAAAATAAAATCCCAGGCATGTATGCATGTCTCGGCTTTCAGAAGTGAAATTTCTCATGAGCAAATTGGTTTTACTGCATTTCAGTCTGTAGTGTTATGCCATATAGTGAATGAAACAGTTGTAGAAGAAACATTACCAAAAAATTCCAGATTTATAATGGGTCAAAATGAATGAGTCTGGAAAGCTTTTTTATTGGATTTTATTTTTATATTTCTTTTACGAACAGAAAAAAGACTAAGATTCTCAAAGGAATTAATAATATATCCAGGCTCTGTTTTTCAAAATGTATTTTGAGAATTTTAAAGAGTCCAGATATTGAAATTAATTCTGTTTTGATCCACCTCATGTTGTGTGCCACTAGTCATTGCTGACAGGCTGGGTACTGGCACTGGGCTTAGAATTTTAGAAAATAAGACGTTGTTCAGATTAAGGTCCCAGTGTGACAGATATGAATGTTGTCAAACATTCTTGAAAATTTAGGTGCTCTGCAGCCATGTTAGTTATTAAGGTAGAATGACCATTTCCACTGGAATGAGAAATGTTTCCTCAATATAATTACATTCTCCTGCACACTAAAACTGTTTGAAAAAAATTGTGAATTAGAGTATCAAAAAATTGAATCATCCTGTGGATTGTGCAAAATGAAGAAATTAACTCTGAAACAAGGCACTGTTCCTGGAAACCTCTGAGTGTACCCCCAGAAGTACTGAGTGTCTTTAAATGAGGTTCATTTCAATAGAAGTTGCTAGTTTCTTGGGAGGTGCTCTGCACCTTGAAGGATGTGGTGGTTTAGCCCCTGCCGGGGTCTGAGACCACGTGGCCGCTGCCCCTCCCCCACAAAGGGAGTGAAATACAAAGCCCCGAGACTGAAATAAGGAAAGGTTTAATACAACAATGCAATAGCAACACAACAAACAACAACAATAACAATAACAGTAATAGTGATAGCAATGAACAGAGCAAAATAGCTACCAAATACAGCAGTGAGAAGCACGATGTACAAAACCACGAGTGCACCGCGCTCCTGCGCCAGGAAAATGTGACCTGCCAGGATGTGACATCCGCATGGTATCTGAATAACCCGGCTAGAGCTCCCCCTCCACTGCTGGGGAAACTTAACCCTATCCTGGTTAAACCAGGACAAAGGATCAGGCTTTTGAGAGATGCTTTAGAGGTAAATTATGCTTTTCAACCAATATTTTCCCAGCCCACACTTCTTTGCACCTCATCACCAAGTGACCTTTCATGGTAATGACTGCTGAACTGAGTAGACATCTGCAATTTCAGAAAGTAATCACAGCTTCTGCTTTAGTGCCTTCCTGCTGCTTTCAACAATTTATGAACAATAGATGATTATGGCTAAATAATTAATTCAGCTGAAAGAAAAAAAAATCTCTGAATAGATTTCATATTGTTAGGAAAGGAAAAATATCAGAAAAAGTAAAGAAGAAGGAAGGGAAGTCATCCTGTTCTATTTAAATACCATAGCTTTCCACTTCTGTGTAAAAGATGACAGAAAGACATTGGAAAATCATGTCTTACCTTCTTTCAGCAGATATAGTAAGGGTTATTTCCACTTCTTGATCCCTTCTCCCTGAGTCAAAATTACATCTATGTCTATTTTGGCCTAAGTATTATTCTGAATTAACTCCTGTTAGTTTTTGGGTTTTACTTCAATGTTTTATTGTTAATTCTTTTTCTTGATGTTTATTTAGGACAACACAACTGTGTTTAAGAAAAGTTTGGCTGTGAGTGTTTATCTACTAAAGTAATCTAAATTACCTTCAAATCTAAAAAAGAGCAGCATAGATGTGACTTTACTGTAATTTAAGGTACTTGCAAAATTCCTATTTATTTCGACTGAAATAATTTTAAGTGACCCATTGAAAGAAACACAGAGTCATCTTTCTCCTTTCACTCATGTAGTAGCTGAATAGCACATTCTACTCCTTGGACTGCTGCGATGTCAATGAGAAAGTAAAAAAGAAAAAATAAAGGCCTAATTCAGCAGAGTTGGTAACAGCTGCTACATACAAGAGATTTGGGCCCAGAAGACACTGTAAAGAAATGTGAAATTACATTTGTGTCACTGGGCAATATACCCTGATTTTCATTAACACTAGGACCATTTCATGACAGGTAGACAATATAGAAGAAAGTGCAAATGAAAATTGCTCCCTTTTAAAAGGCTTTTTTTTCTATGAAAAAGCAGCTGTATAATATCTATTGTCCTGCCCTAAATATAATTTCCTTTGTCACTCTGAGAGACAGAATATTGGGCTAGGTGGGCCAGCAGTCTGACTTAGAAGGACATTTCTTATGGACTACAATGGAGTATAATCCATACTCTTCAGCATATTGTCCAAAGGACATTATGAGAGGACTTACATATTTGCTGGAAGAGAGATGGTAAATAAATCTCAGAGTAGAGAAATGCAGTGTTTTAATTCACACCGTTAGGAAAATATTAGAAGTACATAAATGTTAAAAATGGGAAAAATTAACTATGAATTGTTTTTATGAATTGTGAAAGGGACCAGATCCTATAAGTGAAAATTTGTTAGTGTTGGTCCATCTAATATAATGTACAAACTCAGATATGCTGAATTAAAATCAACTTGAAATTATCAACATGTAAATATATATTTCTTTTGCAATGATCAAATATCTGAAAAAAACCCTTACAAAGGAAGTTATTCATCCATATTTTAAATATAATTAGAATGATTCATTAAGTGTTTTAGAAAAATATGAATGAGAATAAATGGCCTGAAAAATATCTCTATTTAAATTATGCTCAAATCTTTCCTGAAAATCTTGTTGCCCTTTTCTCTTCGCAGATTTCATTGCCATGTAAAAGGCATTATTTCTAGAAAAAAAAATGAAGGAAAGTTATATACTGATCTTCAGCACCTCCAGGGTTTGCACTTTTTCTCTCACTATAAATCTTTTACTCACTTCTTCCTACCCTTCGATGTTTAATATTTCTTTCAAGTAATAACTACTACCATGTTACTTACTACTCCCCCTCTCTCCCAGTTAAGAGCCTTTTCTTGTTTCTCCAAGCTCACATAACTTTGCCTATCACATAAAAAGACACAGGTGAGATACCAAGAACATAGGGAGTAGAGGAAAATAATTTCCTAGAATTAGGATTTTAAAAATTGTACCATCCTCTACTAGTGAAAATAAAGTACCGTTACCTTCCAAATTAAGCCCTTAGTAGATTTCCTAGAACAGATTCTATAGGTTTCATAGCTATTCTCTTCCTCTTAGTAAATGTTACTTTTCAAAAATTGGCAGAGTTGCATTTTCTTTTCATCTAGTTTAATGATAGCAAAAAAAATAATTTGTTATGCAGAAAAGTGCATGGAAATGATGGTGTGCCTCCAGCATATTCACCAGAGAAAAAATTTTTGCCACCCACTTTGCTGTAGAAATATGACAACACATCCATAATTCTTTTTTTCTGGTTACACTAAGGAGAACTGACATTTCTCTGACATCTGGAACTAATGCTCAGATTTCCCAGAATTCAAATCCTCTGTGGTTACAGGTACCAACTATCCACAACGAAGATGTCTACTTAGTATCTAATCAACTTTCTGTAAGAGTAGCAGCAAAACTATGTTTTTTCATCAGTGTTGATAACTGGTTCTTCTAGTTATACATGTAAACAACCACTCACTACCAAAATACCTGTTTGATGTGCATGTTTGCAGTGACACTCTGCCCAGAGGCTTACTTATGAAGAAAAAAATGTAAAATTTGTTTCCACTGAAAATAGGAACAGATACCCGCTGAAATATCTGAATTCAAGAAAAGTTATTTTAAAAGCTAAATTAACTCTAAAACCTGTATTTGCCCTCTAAATCTCAAAGTCACTAGGGATATCCTAGAGTGACACTATGCCTATTCTGCTTTGAAAAATAAATTCTCTTCCATCACTTCCCCCCAGCTATGCAGCACATTCACCCCCTCTCCATTTATACTTTCTTCCTTCATGGTTTTGTAGCATACTTTGTTATCTTTTTCAATATATTTGTTATCAGTGCTAGTTGCCCTCAGATACATAATGTTCTTTTCACCTGTGTAAATTCAATGTCAGCTTGAGGTCAAGTTGACACATACACACAAATATGTGTCAGAAGTGTAACTGAACTCTGGATCTACATTTAAAATTTCTCCTGACTTCTGGGACAGAGCCTGACAAATCACATTTAAAAGAAGATAGCTCCAAGCTCAGCAGTTGGTTCATCAATTTAGATTCAGTTTTCAAGGTAGACAGGACACTATTCTTGAAATACCTATGAGGAAACTAGACCTGGATAGCTATTTTGAGTTAATCTGGTTCAACGATTGCCTCTTCAAGATGTCACTTAAAGTATCTGCCCATTCATCCAAAGTCTGCTTAATGCAGAAAACAAAATAAAAGGGACTTAGACAAATATTTTGAAACTCAGCCTAACGTCAGGCCTATATTTAGATTCTTAACCATGTGGGACAAATTTTTAAAAAAACTAATCATTCAGATTCTCAGGGAAATTAACGTGACTTGCAGATAATCAACTGTCTAAAATACTCAGGCCAATTTTTAAGTATCTTCAGTATTTTATCAGTTTTGTATGTTGCATTGTTAGTAAAGAGAAAATTTTATCAAAGGTATGAAAATTCTGATTTAACTTTTTTTTCCCACATTAACTCTTTGCAAAATACTTTAACTCTTTATGTTAATTTGGGAATTTCTTTTGTATTTGTTGTCTTTCTCTTTTTATTGTCTGTGAATATGTATTAAGAGATTAAAGAAAATGACTAAAACACTTTCTCACACCCTGTCTCTTCCTATCTAGCCACTGACTTCCAAAATGCCAGGGTTTCATCGTGGAAGCCTAGCACTTCAGTTGGAAAATATAACCTGCTGCCAACTGCAATTTCATCTGGGAGTAAAGCATCTCACTTCCCTTGGCAGAGGTCTGAGCAAATATTTCAAAAGAGTATTTGCTGATCTTGGCATAACTACTCTACTTTCTTTATATTTAAGGCTCTTAACAGAGTACAAACTCTTACCTCTCATCAACAGATTGATTCTTATCTCTGTTTGCCTTCATTTATTTGTTTGTTTATTTTTAAAGGTGCCTATTTTTTTTATCCAGAATGCATCTTCAATTCTGGAGGATTTAACTTACTGTTCTCTTTCAGATTGCTCTTGAAACTGTTTATTTACACAACCCATTAAGAAGTAGAACAATATAATGTTGAGAATGTTAAGGTTATTTCTACATCACATTATTTTCTTATTGCTCCCTTGTACCCTCACACCAGTCCATCTAGACCCATCTTTTACTTTTGAGTTGAAGGGAAACTTGTTTTTTAAGCTATTGGTAGTTCACATAATAAAAGAGTCCTAAAACACATTAATTGTTCTAAATGCTATGATCATCTGAAAAATAAAATATTACTGGTAGTCATAATGAATACAGAAGTTCTCTAACTTATGGTGAAATCCTACTATTAGAAACAAAAAAACCTGATAGTTTTCATCTCAAGTCACAGACTGAAGTGCTAAATTGCAAGACTCACCTTTAAACTGTCTTGTTATATAGAAGAAAAATGAAAATTGCCCTTTTTGTTTGTTTTGGTTTTTGTTAGAAAGGACATGACCAATAACTTCTATGAACTCATGGAACCTGTTCAGTTTTGCTGGCCTTCAACATAATCTATAGAAAGATTCAGTGACATTTCATTCACATAAGAAAAGACTGAAATGACCACTAGCATGGTGTAGTGTATACTCTAGGAAAATTTCCATTCCTTGTGATTTTAATTTTCTGATGATTAGCACATGACACTTATCCTTTTTGTTTTGTCTTAAAAGAAAACCAGCACATTTCTTTGATTTCCTTAAATAATATTCAGCATTTATTTTTTAACATTTCTTCAAATCAAGATTAATATTAGGCTCAACAAATAAATGAGCAAATGGAGGATTGAATCAATCTTTACATTTTAGATATTAGAATTGAAGTAATCCCTCTGAAGAATTTGATTTTCATTTTCATGACTATAAGCATTATTACAAGGAGCTGCTAGAACAATACAAGTTTTTAGGGTTTTTTTATCTTCATAGTTCCTATAGTATAAATTTCATACTAAAAAATTTCAAGTTAACGAATATTTTAAACAAATTTTTATGTGAGTGAAAAAGTACATGAATAAGTATCATGCAGGATTTTAATCAATGGACTGACGGCATTACTTATGAACAAACTACAAAAATTCCCTAACTGCTTAAAAAAAAAATTACATATCTAGGAGTAAGCCACATTATGTATGGATAGAGTCATCTGAAAACAAGCAATTTGAATGCACTGGAAATATTTTTCATAATTGTTTCAGTATCTAAGAAACAAGACTCCCCAGTCAATCAATTAGTAAACAGTCCTCAGAAACGTGGATTGAAAATCTGACTAACCACAAGAGTCACACTAACAATCTTTCAAAGTTAGTAAGTGTAATTACATGTAACTCAAAGAATGTGAAGAAATGCATTGTGGTTCCTCTTAGGCTTTTCAGCAATAACTGTTCTCAATCACAAATAGAGTATTAGGTATAGAGGTGCACCAGAAAAATCAGAAACAGTGCTTTTTACCAGGGTATATGCATTTTACAAAGTATTGGTATCTCCACTTTACAGAGGAAAGCAACCAGTAACAGCAGGCCTGCAAATAGTGACACAGAAATGAGTCCCTTCTATAGTAAAAATTAAAATACTATACTAGTCAGAGATTTCTCTTCTGAGTATAACATCTTGCCATCTCCGAGTTATACATTTTGGAATATATATTGGAAGATCCCAGGTTCAGAACAGCTAACTTAGCCTTATCATTCTGTTTATTAGTTCTTGGAATTAAATTAGGAGACATTAAATATATCTTGTAGCTCACTTGCATAGTCTTATGACAATCAAGAGAAATTTCTAATTATGTAATTAGGACTGCACTAGCAAAATCTTTGCTTAGTGGGAAAACACTTGGCCAGTTCTGTGGCATCTTTAAGGGTTAAATATGTGACAGTAAATTTCGTTAAGAACAGAATCTTTTGTATTTATATTTCATCATATTAGTGTTTCAGATTTGAACAAAGATCTTAAGGGATCATGACCTATTTCTTATGTTCACCAAGAAGTAATGTTTCCATAATATCAAATTATACTTTTAGTCCTTAAAACTTGATTTCTTTATAAAAATTTCAAATAAGAAAAAAATCAATAAACTTCATCAAACTTTAGAAGTTGATAAATTTTAGTGAACCACTATCACAGATTCACGATCTCGGTATAAAATATTTCCTCTGTTAAGAGCTAATAGTATAACAAAATTAGAAGGTTACATCCATTGAGATTAAAGATTTGCTAAAATATTGTAGCATGAAGAAACTGAGGAATGACAACTTTGTTCTTCCAACACTCTTAATTTTAAGTGCTAGAAACTTTTTTTATATTATTGCTTTCGTCAGTCAAATGTAACATACCAGATTGCTGAAAAAGAGTTGGCCTTTTTCTGCCAAGCAATACAAACAAATAATCAAAGCAAGGGTAATTTTTTGAAAAGTATTTGCAAGATGCTTGCATGTATTCCTTGATTTTTATTATTAATTGAATTTTAAAATATAGCCTAAGATGAAATATTTCAAGGATAAATTCATAGGAAGACACGTTCTAGAAAATGCAAGGGATGTAGAGGACCTTACAAGCTGGGTATTATAAACAAGGAAAGAAGCAAACAAAAAGCAGAACAGAGGAGCAGATGGCCAGCATGAAATTCTGGAGAGGACTTTTGGTTTTCATTTTTTTACCAACTAATCTGTCTGAGAACATCTCTAATCCACAGGCTGCCAGAAAGTGGTGGATTGTGTTCAAACTCTGACTGCAGAAGAAGGAGTATTTTTCAAAAAGGTTTATTTTGTAATCTTTGCAATGTAAGGAACATCTGTGTGTGATAGAAAAGATTATTTTAAAACCATCATGTGATCTATCCATTTTGAATTAGACGATCCTTTCCCTATAATTAAGATTAACTTGCAATTATATGTCATGCCAAATTAATACAAATTAAAGTTCAAACACCAAAAGAGACCAAGATAGGTGGAACATACACATTACTGACCAGAAGAGACAAATATTGACTAATATAGTCAATACCACAAAAATTAACAAATCATTGCCATGCTAATAGGATGAAATTAATCCCTGATCACAGTCATCAGTACATTTATTTGCATTTATAAATTGAATCATATGTTTACATAAATAATAGTATTATCATATCAGTTCTGTGATGATATGTCACAAGCAAAAGTATAGTTGTAGGAAATGGAGAAAAAAAAAAAAAAAGGAAAACATTCTTATCTGTCTCAGAAATTCCCACAGCTAAAGCTACAAAGGGAGCTTGGTGTCCTGCTGCCCCATGAAACTCATTAGAGTTTAGACTTTTTATGCAACTCACAGAGCTATTCTTCTAAAAACTCCACAGATACAGAAAGATGAGCAAGTTAGTTACGATTTAGAACTCTGAGCAAATTCAATAGTGTCAGCTACCTGGAAAAATTGCTTATGGCCAGTGGTACAAATTACAGGTCAGGTGATAGTTGAGCAGTGTTTGGCGGAGCTCATCAATGCCTAAATATCGGATGCAAACATCATAGTCACACTGGGAACATATTTGCATTAATTAATGCAAACAGATATAATTGGTGTGAGAAATTCTGAGGTTTTCTGAACTACCTACAGTCTTGGGGATACTTTCTTTGAAAATAATGTGTTCTCAGCTATTTTTTTACCTTATTAGAGGGTATGTTGCAAAGAGGGCTGACATGGCCATATGATAAAATACTTGGCGATGAACTGAGCAGCATGTTAAACTGGGAATTCCAGAATGCATAGTTGCATTAGAGCAGTATGGCATCAAGAAGAATGAGCTTTACATCTCCACAAAGATAATTAGCCTAAGCAGAGAGCAAGCATGATATGGCTGTATTGGTTCAGTCACAGAACTACACACATTATGATTAACTCTTGTGTCACTGTGCTCTTTAAAACACTGTGAATATCCCTTAAACAACCTTGAAAAATCCCACCTTACAATGCAGTTTTTTAAAAGCAAAAGAAGAAAGATCTGAATAGATCTATCCTCCACCCGTCTAACCTGACAAACCTTCTCAGAAGTTTAAACAATATTTTATAATGTGTCATTATCTAGGCAACCATTAATTAGATGAAAATCCTTAGGCTTAAATCCATATAATTAGCTTTATAATTATTTTAAAGGCTTGCTTGGAAGCTGTAACCTTTTAGTACAATTAGTATAAGTACTAGCAATCATAATTACAATACAATTTGTCAAATCTCAAGTCTGTGTTGGAACTTAGAAGACTGGATTTGCTTTCATCATGTGGCTCTGCTTAGATGGAAAATTGTGAAAAGATAAACACAGTTCACAACCAAATTTGTACAGGTAGAGTCCAAGAGATAGGGTAATGATTGTCATCTAGTAGTGGATGTTAGAAAATGCTCTTAGGAGAGCATTAGGAAGAAAGATACAATTGCACTATTATTTCTTTCTTTGAAAGGTGATCTGGAATCATAAATTTTTTAACCTTCAACTGAGAAATGTAATATAAATCTGAGTGTTTAGAACTGAAAATTGAATCTTTTTTATACATAGGTCTAGGCCACTTTTATCTGACAGGTAAATTCTCAGACAGATGTAAGAATTTTTCCTAATAGATGCATTGTGAGATTCCAGGTGCATTCACATCCTGAAACCCTGATCAGCGCCATCTCTGGAAAAATTAAAAGTCTTTGGGAAGATAAAGAAGGCTCAGGGAATTGGGGAAAGAAAAAGAGAGTGAGAAAATGAGAAAAAGAGAGAGGGGATGTCACTCTGATGGTATTAGTGGCAGTAGTCTGTGTAGCTTTGCTTTAATTTTGTCTGTCATTTATAAACAGTGATGACCTTTTTGAAAATTCTTATTGGTTTGAATTTCTATTTTACTTTAACCAACTGTGAATTGTGTGATTTCAATTAATAGGATAACTAGGTATTCCTCGGCCATGACTTGGTTATCAATAAATCAGGGCACTAAGAAACCTAACATGCATCTGACTGCTCTCTCATACCTTTCAAGGTCACTGAAATGTAACTACACTGGGCCTTTGTTTCCACACACCCATGGCCAGATGTGACTGGCACCACTGGAATCAGGGTGGTGTCAGGGAAGCAGTGCCAGCTACAGAGGGGATCTGGCATAGGTGAGAAACCAGGGAATGAAGGAGGGCAGAACACACAACTCTAATGCTGTCAAAGGACAGCAACTGCAATGCTGTTAAAGACTCAAGGCCAGGCTGAGGCACTCCCAGTCAATGCTCACAGGACTGGTGCTGATGACAGTATATACAAGGTATTGGCTCATGATGCATCTTTGCAGACTCTTTGTAGAACCACTTATGGTGGTAGGATTCTTTCCAATGCATTATTTTATCTTTTTTAGATATATATTTGAGCACAAATGCATTCAGTTCTCCTCAAAAGGTACAATAAAAATTCCAAAACAATACATCAGTTACTTGCTTCTGTAGATCTAATCCTATGCCACTGCACCATTTGCAAATCTAAGTAGAAATAGCTTTAGACCTTCAGTGGTTAAATAAGTCACAACTAATTGGTCAGTTCTATCCAGTCAGCCATGAAAATAACCAAAAATCACATAATGGATGTGGTTACAAAGGAAAGAATCAATTCAGCATAAAGACTAGGAGACTGTGTGGGTAAACAACTACAGTCCCATTAAGCAGCAGGAACAAGCTTCAGACTAACTGGGGTCTTTGAATCAAACCAGTTAAAGCTTGAAATGAGGAGAAAGAAAGAAAAAAAAAAAAAGGAAAAAAAAAAAAACATACAAAAACTACAGATAGAAAGCTAGTCCCTTGAAAATGAGGACACACAGCACAAAACTGAGAATAAAAGGCAGGATAAGCAACAACAGGAGGTAAACTAAGAGAGACCTGAGTTAGAGCAGGTACAGATGAAGAACTAGTCTAAAACATGAGTGGAACTAGGATCCAGAACACAAATTCTGTGTGAAATAGGGAAGAAGAAAAACTGCAGTTACATTTGGACCTGTTTTTTCATTTGTGATTGTAACTGCAGAACTATGGCTGTTAGGTGTGAAGAAACCTACAGTCAAACAGAAGGAATGAAGAGCTGAAAGCAGAGAACAGCCAGAAGTCTCACTCTTTAAATGTGAATTGACTTTTGGGGATTGTAATGAAAAAATGGAGGCAGTCTTTGAAGCACAATAGTGTAAAGGTAATGAATCAGACAGGATACCACTTTATACCAGAAAACAGAGCAAAACAGGGGGGAGGTAATATATGAATCACTCATTCAAAATTTGTCAATATCCAGGCTGATAGATTACCTCATATATATATCAGTCCTGGGTTACTGTGATGAGTCATCTCCATTTTGCTCACTATTTTATTGCATGACAATTAGAGACCATGTTTATTATTCCAGGCATCCCAATGCATGCAGTTACTGATCTGTTGATGAATCTGTATTAAACCCTTTTTAAAACACTTCTTTACAAAATACTTTTTCTCATAATTTAAACATGGCTTCCCTTTCCTCTTTGGTACATTGGATTTAGCCATTTTAAAATAAGTTTGAATAAGCCTCACTTCCCAAGAGATGCAGGTCATTATGTGAAAGAGACCTGGCTTTATTTATCCCGAAAAAAACCCACAATGTCTACTGGTAATTACCTTTTGTTTGTACTCAATGGGTTTTGTGTTGGGAAAGTCTATCACCTATGTGTGTGTAAGTGCATGGGCTAGAAATGTACATATTCAGCTGTGAGTTTAAAAACTCATATCCACTGAAGTGAAAACCAGAATATAAAAAGAAATAAAACTTCTACCTTTGCTTTCCTGCCTCACCCAAAGAGGCCAATTTTTTTTCAGCTACTTTGTAAAGTCTTGGACTTGACAGGAAAGAAAAACTGAAATGCATGTTTTGGCCTTATTATCAGCTTGTATAAATGAGCACTATTATGTAAACTTTAATGGAGAGACTCTGTCACATGCCAGTTGAAGATGTGTCCTGCTTACAGTAATTTCAAGCATTTGTCAGGCTGTCGAAAACAGAGGTGATTACAGCCCTGATGTCTTGTCTGCTTGTATCACGTCACTGAGAACTGCAGAAGGGAAAAGCACGTGTTACTCAGCTTGCTCCAGCACCACCAATTCTCTTTGGCTCCCTGCATCTGATCTCAGAATTCAAAAGTCAGAACAAAACTACGCTGCTGTGACAGTTTTATGTTTAGAAACAGGAGTCAAAAAGTGCCCTCCTCTCTCATAAATCCAGAGCTGATTATAAGAACACTTGCAGCGGAAAACCAATGTGACCATGCTATTTAAGTGACAAATTTGCTGAAAAGAGGAGCTGATGTTAGAAATTGAATACGGTTTAATATTTTCAAAGGCCTGAACACACACACACACATATCTCCTATGCATTTGTGAGCAAGTGTTTTTCTCACTGCAGTACTCCATGTCTAGAAAGAAAGAAAAAAAAAAAAAAAAAAAAAAAAAAGATGGAGAAAGGAAGAATTGGGTCCACAGGGTAATTCCTCAGAGGGATATCCAAGGTTCTGGTTTTGGTGTTCAGGTTCCCTGCACAGAAAGGAGGGCAGACACTTAAGAAATTCAGTAATCTATAAATGAATGTGGCAGAATAAGCAAGGACTGCAGAGATGCAGTTCCTGCTCCCAGAATTGTGTGGTGTTCTCATTAAAGAAGCATTTTTCTAAAAAAAAAAAAAACAAACCCAAACAATAATAATAATAATATTTATATATGAACATAGGAACTAAAATCTGTATGCCTGTTAAGGTCTGACTGTCCAAGCTGACAGGTTACAAAGTCACCAAGCTGCTTATTGCTTTTCCTGTAGTGCAGCTTCATTACAATCACACACTTATGGTACTGTATTATCACCCAACTCAGCAGAAAGGTGCAACATCCCTTCTACCTCATAAAGTCCATATTGATGTATTGAAGACATAGTCCTGGAAAACAACAGATGAAACACTGAATCTTTCAAGTTAAAAAGGAAATTAATGACAAGTAATATTGAGGAATATTATTGCATGAGTTTTCCTTGAAAAGCTTTTTTTCAACCACGTTAATTTTATTTAATTAGTCATATATTTTATATTTTATGGTGAATCAGAGGCAAGACTACAAGTACAGAGACAAATTTCAGCTCAAAATCAAAAGGGTCATACAACTGCTAAACAAAGTTTCATCAGTTTGAAATTTTGGACTGAAACAGTCCAAAGCCATGTTGTGAACCTACGCGTGTGTAGTTGAACCAACACACTAGGTACAACTGCATTACTGAAGTATTCAGTAAAACAAAGCAATGACTGAGGTTTTATTTACTGTAACCTCTCATGGTTTCAGGACAAGTCCACAGAGCAACTTTTCTGGCAAGAAAGTTCACACCAGTTGCTTGTCCTAGGTGTTCACTGTGCATGCGTGGAAATCTAAATCCTAAAGGACTTTGCATGCACTGTGCATACAGGTGTATATCTATGCATTTAGTGAATGATATTAATTTCCGGTTACACATTAAATAGAGCCATGGAATTGGATGTAGAATGGGTAACTTGTCAGGCATGTAATGAGAAGTGAGCCTCCAAAATACATGAAAGAACATTGCTGGTTTTGTGGACTGTGAGGTTAGTGGAAGCCCAAAGTAGCACCTGTGCAGAAGATAGTAGATGTCAAAAGCCTAGAATATGACAATACTGTTTTTTTCCTAATTATTCCTTACTTCACCCTATCAACATCCTAGCTAAAGCATGGAGGTACAAGAGGTGTCTTTGCTGATTTTAACCACTATGAAATAGATCCCTGAATTTAAATTTAAAAGTCTTGGTTCCATTTAAAATTTCCTTTGCACTTACTTTTTGGGTATCTTCAAAATAAACAATGTCAATTTATGTATCATCACAAAATATTACTATTGCTGTCTACAAGAGGGAACTGATTTCATATGGTTCTTTTGCTTTTGAGATTCTCTCTCTCCCCAGCAAACAGGCATAAAACTTTTACTTTTGTAAAGCATCTGTGTATCCAGGAACTCTGTGTTTGAACTCTATTTCAAGCCAAACAATACAGTCTTAAAAAAAAAATTTTAAAAAAAATCAAAAGTTAAAAGAAAGGAGCGAGAAATATTTCTAACTCAGAGAAAAACTATTATAGTTTGAATGACCTCATAGTAGATTTTGGTTTCTTTATTAAGCTTCAAAATATTGTGCTGCATAGTTTGATACCCTGAATTTCCTTCTTTTTCCTTTTTGGAAACTACATCAAAAACATCAAAGGGGACTGTTGTGTTCAGAGACTGAGAGTGTGGGGAGCACAAAAGCAGATTGCCAGAAAGATAGAAAAATAATCAGAAGTCCCTACTCTTTAGACACTAGGATTAAGGTTCAGCCAGTCTAATAAGTGAATATTGGATTTAGAAAACCTGGTAACCCTTGTGTAAAAGAAAATAACCTGAATCTGCACCATACTGGGGAAAATATTCAGAAAATCAAACCTGCTAGTTGCTAATTCTTTATTAAACAAGTTGTACTGGAATATGGCTAACCTTTCGAAAAAAGCATTGCTTTCAGATACTGCTTTATCATTTTCACCTAGGAAAGATTTTCTGGCTCTTGGGAAGGGGAATTCACTATAATCTTTTATTTGTAGAGGCATTGTGAAGTAGAACTACAGACTGGGCACCAGAGGGTATTCGCAAGCTGTCCTAAAATATATATTTTTTATTGTTATTTATTTAGTTTTAAGAATTATTATACACTGAGGTAACTTCCTTTTAGTGTAACCTCCCCATATGCAATTTGTAACACATCAGATGAGGAACGTTAGAAATATCTAGACCTCTCCCTCCTATTAAGAAACATAAGTTCGGCTTCCCAAACCTACATGGAAGTGACTAGATGACCCAATTTGCAGGACGGTCCTACTACTAGTTAGTCTTTACAGGAAAGTTAGAGCTTGAACAGGACATTTAGGTAGTAGAATTGCACACTGCAGTTCCAATTCACTCCATTTCAAAAATCATCAGTTATAAATGTCTGTTATTCCTAGCCTATTTCCTTGAGCAAAGTATGGTGTGCAAAGCTTGGTAACGGTATTCATTAGTCATGACACTTCTTCAGGTCTGTTGGCAAGTGCCTCATATGCGATTCAGCGATCTAACAATTCCATGATATCAACAAAAAATCCCAACCCTTACACTGACATTTCCTAAGCTGCCACCAATTCCTTGCAGTATTACCACAACATTTCGGAAAAACCATGGAGGGGGAAACAAGTGGCAAAGCATTCCTACCAGACCCTTGACTAGATGTTGAAAGAAGGATTTACTGCTAAGGACCAATCTGTTTATATTAATTAGTTGCTTGCCCAGGGGAGATCAATTCTTCATTTTCATGATCATTGAAGTTTACCAAATGAAAAATGGGAAAAGAAATCATTAGTGCAAATCACTAAAGTTTGTCATCATGAACAATTTATCATCTTTTGTCTTTTTCATAAAACTGTAAAAATCATTATTTTCTGGAGTGGCTTACTTTGTAAGCCCCTGTTCTCTGACATTGCAAATATTTTTTTTTTTTTTAACATGTAAATAGTAAAAGCATCATTAATAATCATGATGCTACTCTACTTGGTTTATTTTGGCAAAAGTGTGTATTAAAATGTCCTAGTTTATACTGTATTTACCCTGGGGGGATGGGGTGAATAATTGTGTTTACACACAGTTACAGAACTTCAAAGCCCTTTTTAGACTAAACTGAAACACAGTGATTGACAATTTAGATTGTGAACTGCACTAGTTTTCAGTTTGTCTTACCCTGCTAAGAGTGTATTCATCTTGGGGCTAGAACAGTGGATTGCCTGAATAGTGCCTCACTAAATCCAAATGGGGCTATCCCCTCCAACTGGCTGAATTGCAGTGTGGTAAATTCAGCTCTTAGATATCACCAGGATTTGCAACATTTGTTTGTGTTGCTCAGCGTGCTCAGATCCATTATCTAACAGTTTTATGGTAGTCTGTGCCTTTAAACACGTTTCACTGAAGAGCTCTCAATAAACATATAATTGACTTTTGGGATCTTGGCTTGATTTAGGAATAATAAAACTAATTCATTTTGAGCAGCTGAGAGCAACTCAGTTCAGGGAAGAGAGAATCAGTTGTCTGTCTTGCTATTATCAGGATGAACACTTTGGCTACAGTATTTCTCACCAATTTAGCTTTTTTTTCAGGGTGTAAGTAGTTCTTTGTCTTACACATGTAATTTCCACAGACTATAGGCTGTGCTGTTCAGACAGTACACATTGCCTTTAAATTATAACATCATGGGGCAATTAAAGAGAAAACAGCTTATATGCTGTTAATCTATTTCCCAATTTTTGTTTTGTGATTGAAACTGTGAACAGTGTGTTAAAGAGTAGACAAGAAATGAACAGAAGGCAATAGGAATAAATGCCTTCATTAAACATTCTGAACACCTCCGTAATTCTTGAATTTGTCACAATGTTAGATTGCATTATAATAATAAATATACTACAAAAAAACAAGTCTGAGATGTGTGAGAATTCTGACATTGATGACCTTACTGTAGGGTTTGTTGTTTGTGGTTGGTTTTTGAGCATTGTTTTGTATATAATGTTTATGGTCTAACAAATAATGTCAGACAGAATTCATGCCATATATACAGTGGAGGAAGCATGGAAAGTGAAGCTGTTAGATAATTTAGGGTATGGGGAAGTGTTCTATTCCTCTTTGAAAGATTTGCAGGTGTGTAGGATCACCACAGATTTCTAGTCTGAATCTCTCTGGCTCTAACTCTGCCTTTGTTCTTTTTGCATTTAGATGATTAGATGTCAACTTGCCTAAATTCTCATCATTTGTTGCTCTTAAACTTGGGCAGTTTATGTAGGCTAAAGTAATACACCTTATACAGAAATACAAGAATTTATTGCTAGTCTAATTGAAAGAGTCTAATCAAGGAATTCTTTTTGGCCCAGATTTAAATATTTCAGAAAAAGGAAGAAAATATTACTACTAAACAAAAAGTCCCAATATTATCATAGTTAAAATTATTATACATGCTTTCTGGGCCTTTCCACTGCTCCACTGGGTCCCAGCGTTGATGGCCTCAGTCCAGGGGAAGGTTGTATTGAGTCATCAGCATCCTAAATCATTTCTGGAAGGAGCATGGTGTTGATGGTGAAGATTTCTTCTTCTTCACTCTGGGATATTCTTGGGATTATTTTCCTACATTTTCTACCATGCCTTACACTTCACTCTTTCTTGATTGCTCTCGAATTCTATGATCCAAATCCAAATTTGGTATATATGATATTTTGCATACAATAGCTACGTGTTCATTATTATTCCTTAAATTGTTTTACGCAACTCCCAAAGATGCAGTTATTTAATAATGGATATTTAATCACTGGTAGATTGTTTATAGCTTTAAGGAGTCTGGTAACATTTTGTGCCCACGCTTTCAAGGCCTTTGCTATAATCCCCTGTACTCCTCTACACTACATTTTTATTCTAGGATCATTAATAGTGCATTCTACACAGCATAGCTGCTTGTCATAGCTATCCATTGTTTACAAGTACATGCAACAATAGATGTTATACCATGCAATTGAACAAAGCTAAGGAAAAGCTAAAGCAAATGAGAGAAGAGTCACCTTGTTAGACAGCAGTTACAGCTAAACAAGCTTCAAGAAAATTCCATGTAGTCCAAGTCTAGCTAAAGCCTGACAAACCCTGAGGTCTATGTTGTTAGCTTAGCACAAAGCCTGTGGGCTGTTTTTGTAAAGGTTACACCATATTCACGGAGCTACAAGTCTACAGTCTCTTTTTCTGTTAGATATTACCATTCATCACAGATACGATACCAGGAAACGTCTGCACTCTAGGCAGCACTTAGGCCCTTGTCTAAATCTTACAATTAAGATTTCAAATATGACATACAAAAGCAGCATCATAAGGAATGCAGAGCATTTCAAGTCTGAAATAACAAAATCATGTAGTTTAGCTTTAGACACAACTTGCTCATTCTGATTTCTTTTCATACTGGTTTGAGTTTGTGCCATAAATCAAACATAGGTAAACTGCACAGAAATTCTGCAAACTTCCCTGTGTCACTATAGGGTCTGATATGGAAATCATTGCATAAGAGTGCTATCGCCATGCGAGATTACAGTAATGGTCCCTTTTCATATTCAAATCAATGAATAACAGAAACATTGATATAAGAATATTTTCACCTTACTACTTAATCATCAGCCAAATGTAAGTATATATGCCAGATCAGAAGCATTTGCTCACAGGTTTCAAACACATCATACAAATGTTTCACTACACAACTCAGCAAGCAGAAATTCCCCTCAGAGGACCCCACGATGCTTTGTAAATCTTCATGCCTTTATAAGCAATGGGAATATGGCGTAAAAGTGGCTAAAATCAGAGATTTATCAGTAAAATATCATTTCATCACATCTTTTTTAACATAAAATGAAGTCCTCTCTTTTATGATAGAAATTCATCACTAAACTGACACATTCAGTCTAATCCACATTGAATGGATGCCCACCTGACATGGACACTTATTTTCACTCTGTTTTCATCTGTATTGTTAGAACAAGAATTTAAGAGGAGTAGTTTAAAAACTCAAACTAACCATATCTGTAACAGGCATTTCCTCTAAAAACTGTTGGAGTAACACACAAGTTCTCACAATCATGAATTACTAGTTGTCCTGTGAAAAGAAGAGGATTTGCTCCAGGGACATCAATCAAGGTCTTTCCCTAAGCATTGGCATTTAGATTTTTATTTTTCTCCTTTTTTCAGACATTTAGTATATGATAGCCACCAACAGTATGTTTTCTAAAAACAGCATTATAGTTGGATGCTGCATATATGTTCACATTCAATAAATGTGTAGCTTAATTCAGAAGACTTCAATGTCAGCAGGAACAGATGGCTTTACAGGCATTTATAAATATTCTATGAAGCATTTCCTGTCTGAATTTTCATTTCTTTATTTTTTTTCTTTGAGCAAATAACATTTTCTAGTGAAGATCAGTCCTTTTACTGTATGGAATAGCACAGTCTGCACACGTTTCTGGGTAAGAGCGTTTCACCTCTATAATGAGTCTGCACAATATGTGCACCAGTGACTCCTGTAAAGAGACAAATGATGAAATATGCTAAAATTAAATTCTCAGTAAAGGATTGTAACTACAACTTCAGCTATTGAGGTCCTGCAAATGAAAAATGTGAAAAAGGACAACATGTAAACCTTCCTTACTAATTTAAGTAAATTTCAGTCACAGACTTAATTTAGTAAATTTGCAATTACTGGTTTTGCCATATAATAAATCTGAAAATTAACACTGTCATTTGTAACAGCATATTATCACTGGAGAATCTTCAGAAGTTCCGGTTTCATGTAGCTGTTGAGAAGCTGTGAACACCTACCTTAGTTTGGAGTTTTTCACATTGTCTGCAGGGTGTATCTTTGAACCACTGCCTCAGCAAAAGCTGCATTCTGCAAAATTTAACATTAAGCTATACAGGTCTTTTTCTGATGTGGTATCAATCTATGTACACAGTGCAAATGCAGGAAAAGAGGTGAAAACACCTCATAGGTGCACTGGGATTGCAGGTATAGAGGTTGCATGGGGTGTTGGTGTCCAGGTGCTGGCAGTGGGGGCTGCAGGGCCTCTGTGAAGAGAGGCCAGGGCTGCCCCATGCTGGACACAGCCGTTCCAGCCAGTTCTAGCCAGCTCTAATGGACCCACCGCAGGGCACAGCTGAGCCCCTCAGCCAAGCCAGTGGAGCCTCTGTGATAGTGTGTTTTAGAAAGGCTGAAATCCTGAGCAGGCAGAGTGGAGTGAGAAAAAGAAGTGAGAGAAACTAGGCCTGTGGACACCAAGGTGAGAGAAGGAGGAGGGGGAGGAGGTGCTCCAGGTGCTGGAGCAGAGATTCCCCTGCAGCCCATGGAGGGCACCATCGGAGCAGATGATATTCCTGAAGGAACTGCTGCCTGTGGAGAGCCCACATCAGAGCAGAGGAAGAGTGTGAGGAGGAAGGAGCAGCAGAGAAACCACCACATACTGACTATCACCCTCCACCCTCTATCTCCCCTGTACTGCTAACAGAGGGGTAGAGGAGTGGAGTTGAGTCTGGGAAAAGGGGAAGGAAAGGCATTGTCTTAATGTCCTTTTGATTCCCACTACCCACATTAGTCATTTTATTTTAACTGGCAATAAATTAAGTAAATTTTCTCCAGGTCGAGTCTGTTTTGCCCATGACAGTGCTATAATTGGTAAGGGATCTACCTATCTTTATGTCAGTCAACCCATAAGCTTGTCCTTATTTTCTCCCCGGTCCTGCTGAGGGGGAAAGTAAGCAAACAGTTTGGCGGGATTTTGGATGTTAACCACAACTAACCCACAACAGACGGGGAAAAATTAACACATTATATCCAATATCAGATTAATAAACATGAAAAAAGTAATACTGTAATGAAATAGATAACAGTAGTAACAAAATAATGACATAGTTTTGTGATGGTAGCATATATATAAAGATTGTTCAAAACAGTCTAGCAAAGACTTAAGGTGCATAAGCAGAGGGGCTAGTTATGTTTTAAGACATTCAATGGCTCAATTACACAACTTATCAGAAGCCCAGGTCTGGCACATTATTGGAACCTTGGACAGAAACTTTTGGTGGGGGCAGGTGGGTTACAGAGTTTATCTGGGGATTAAGAGTCCTATTAGAAAAGGCTTCAAGGGCTGAATATGCTCACTCTTTTCAAGGATGAAAAAAGTCTAGGTTACAGTGTATAAATGTTTAAAAGGGTCACACATGAAGACCCTGAGAAAAGCCTGTTCTGATTCCAGGGGATTATTAAAGCAAGAAGTCATTGCTCTGAAGCTAGTAAATAATCCTTCAGAATCAACAGTATACTGGATTGACATATATGTGGATTTGAAAATAATCTAGAGTGGGTTTCAGGAAAATCTGCAGTTATCAATTATTGTAATGAGTTTGTAAGGAATTGTAAACATCATAGCTGAAGTTTTAAAATTTATAGTTAGCTGATGAACATTAGGGTAGAACCTAATGAATAGATTATGCTGCTTATATTTTCCTCAGTGATCTGAACACCTTACATCTGCCCCTGAAACTTTTAATAGCAGCTGACAAAATATTGAATAAGACTGATTATGGTCTGAGCAGGGCAGCAGACACAGGTATGACAACTCCTTTGAGAAATCCAAAGTGGTGAAAGAAACTCCTCACATTAGTGACAAGAATATTCACCTCATTGTAAGATCAAAGGAAATGGGTAAATATGTTTATGAACATATGTTGTTGACCTCAAAACTTTTTTTTGCACTACTAGAGTTATGAATGTCTATCTATTTTGCTTCTCTATTTTCAATAACAAACTTACAGTCTAATTTATATTTGTGCAAGACAAAAAAATGACAAAAATTTAGAGATAATGGAGACCACCATGCATTTTGGGTTTTTTTCTCCAGAAAATTTTTCCAGATGCTTATGAAAAATATTAGTAATTGCTTAGAATTTTCCAAGGTTGGATATTAGCCCACATGATCTGCTGAAGACCTAGGCATGTTCACAGCAATTTTTCAGGTCAATCTGGTAGTGCTGAAAATACTAGGAGTACATGACAGTTGCTGTAGACCTACAGAGTCAGCTCAGCACTCCTGGAAGATGCATTTTACTCTTTGTCTGATGATCGGTAGATTAATGCATGTGTTCTTCCCACAGACTAAGATCATAACTGCAAAGAAACGGGTATCGAAACTGGTCACTTGAAAAGCACATACTCCAGAAGTGACCTTTACTCTTGAAAGTTCTTCAAAAAGTGTAGTTTCACTGAAACCATCAGTGAAAACAGGTATCACAAAGATGTAAGAAGCCCAAGCTCCTTTTTTTTTCTTTTTTTTCTCTTGATGTAATTTAGTGAAAATAATAAAATGTAACAAAAAAGACATATCCAACCCTTTCTTGTTTTGTTGTTCAGAGTGCATTGATGCCATAAATATAATTTCAGCACCCTATAGAAATCAAATTTACCAAGAGAAAATCATGCCAGACTAATCTGATCACATTCTGTAACAAAATAACATCTTCTCTTGACATGGGGAGAGCAATGGATGATGTTTACCTGCACTTTAGCGAAGCATTCAACACTGTTTCTCATAGCCTTCTCTTGGACAAACTGGCAAGATACAGATTGAATGGGTGGTCTGCGGGATGGGTAGGGAATTGGCTGACAGGCCATACTCTATCAAGAGTTTTTTCTCAGGCCGGCAGCCCATCACAAGTTGGGTCCCCCAGATACTGGGTATCACGCTGTTCAACATTTTCATAAATGACCTAGATGATGAGATTGAAAATACTCTCACCAGGTTTGCTGATGACACCAAACTCACCACCCCATGAGGTGAACATGTCAGAAGGGAGAGCCATCTTACAGAGAGACCTGGACAAGCTGGAAGAGTGGGCAAGCAACAGTATGAAGTTTAACAAAGACAAGTGCTAAGTCCTGCACCTAGGACAGAATAACCAAAGAGCCCAGTACATGCTAGGATCTGTGTGACTGGGGAACAGCCTTGCTGGAAGGGACCTGGGGGGCCTGGAGGACAACAAACTGAACATGTGTCAGCAGTGTGTTGCTGCAGCAACAAAGACAAATTGCATCCTGGGCTGCATCTGCAGAGGAGTTACTAGCAGAGATAGAGATGTGATCATCCCACTCTACTCAGCACTGGTTAGGCAGCACCTGGAGTATTGTGTCCAGTTCTGGTCTCCACAACTCAAGAAAGATGTGGACAGACTGGAGAAGGTCCAAAGGAGGACCACAAATGTGATCAAAGAGCAGGACAACCTGCCCTATGAGGAAAGGTTCACAGTATTCCAGTACTTAAAGAACAGCTACAAAGAGAATGGAGGTAGTCTCTTCGCAAGAAGCCATATGGAGAAGACAAGGGGCAACAGGTACAAGTTGCACTGGGGCAGGTTTCATATCAACATAAGAAAGTTTTTTACAGTTGGAACAATCATTCACTGGAACAACCTCTCCCAGGATGTGGTAGAGTCCCCATCACCAGAGGTTTTCAAGACATGAGTGGACAGAGTGTAGATAATCTCACCTAGGGTCCCATTCCCAGCAAAAGTTGGACCAGATCTTTCAAGGTCTCTTCCAGCCTGGGCTATTCTATGAATTTAAAATAATTTGTAGCTAATGTTACCTATACTCTGTATTGTTCTAACACATGTGCGGGTGCGTGAATTATGAGTAGGTCTTTATTGGATGTTATAAAAGTACAATCAAAATAATCCTTAGACTCTTATTGTTCATTCCGGTAGGTATGTTTAGTTGAATATTTCTTACATTCTATGCTGTTAGACTTCTATATTCAGTTCAGTAAGGGAAAGGTTTCCTGGCCACTCTGCCCCTATGTTCTGAAGTAATTTAAGGATAGGTTTGTGACTGGTTATTTTAACACAAATACAATAGATTTATGTCAGGGTTACAAATAAAAACTAATTACAAAATGTTTTAGTTTAAGATACTATATTGTAGACTGAATGGAAAAATGTGCACTAAAAATAATGCAACAATATAGTTGTCAACAGTTAACTTGCACTGCATTCTTAAATATGATCTATAATGTTTTACTCTTACATTCATTGTGCCATATGTAATAACATACACATCATCAAAAAAGCACAGCATCTTCCTTTCATGTTCTGAATGTTTCTTACTATTACAAAAATTGTTTTCAGAATGACTTTAATATTCGCATTGGAATGGAGCATCTGCCATAGCAGATGGAGAATATGACATCAAGTTCAGCTGGTATAATAACCCTTTAGAATCCTTGCAGTTCACAGAAATAATGTGTAATTCCTTTTGGCTATACTAAAATTGAAAGTGCTATACATTCAAGACAGGATATGCTGATCACAGCTAACTATTTGCTGGGAATAATAAACTAGCCATCATACCACTTCACACTTACACAGAGGACAGAAATACAGGGGAAAGAATTCTTCATTTAGACTAAAAACAAATAATTACTTTCGCTATAAACACTGGTTAGATTGACCTGAACAGCAATTTTTAAAAACATTGAAATGTCCAGAAAAAAAGATAATTCAAAACTATAAATATAAAAGGAATTTTTAAGACTAAACTTTATATAACATTATGTTACTTCTGCAAAATCATTTTAATTTATCCAAAATGTTGCCTTTATATATATATATATATAAATAAAAATACTTTTTAATTTATTACAATATATTAATTGAAGTTCAAATGAGATATTTTGTTTGGTACTAAATTATAATTTTTTATGTTTTCAATTTTCCAATGAAAAATCCATTATTCGATCAGGTCTGCTTACAAGACAGATAATTAAAGAATGTTCGATGATATTTAGATTGCATTTTTTGTTAAGGCCTCTTGAATATTTGATAACAGCAAGATTAAATTTCTTGGTAAGGCACTTTGTGCTGATGAGCTCAGGCAGAGATCTACCCTTTTCAGCAAGAAGAGATTTCAGTTCCATTAAAAGACTTAATCCATTCTGATTCAGGGAGGGATTATTTTTCAGATAACTCTTTTATTGGTTTTGTCAGTGATATCTTTTTAGGGAAAAGCTCCAAATTGGAAATTATCAGCCCTGAAAATTTTTGTTAGGTCTTTGTTGTTTTCAATGTAAAATTTTAATTTGTCCTAAGAATTTTGTATGACAGGGAAAAATAAATAAAACTCAAATTCTTATTATTTTCTGTAGTAAGATAGGTAGCTTTTACAAAAAGTTCACCCAACCCTATTACCTCTTTATTTCTGTGTTCATTTTAGTGATGCCATGGATCTCCTTGAGGTTCATGTTCTGTCCACCTCACATTGCTGAATTCACTTGATCACAAGAAAAAAAGACAGTATAATGTAGCCTCTTGGTATTCAGCTTTAGCATGTATTAGAGCATGTAGAATTTTTTTATGACTGCCTTAAATCCAGTTTTTGTCTGTTTATTAGAAAGATCAAGGCATTTCAGAGCTATTCCTTTTCTGATTGCTGCTGACCACTACTGCAGTTTTACATTTTCAGTCTTTCAGTTAGGAGGCTGTAGCAATCTACCCAGCTGCCCGTCAGGGACTTTCTTCCAAAATCTTTAAAAGGGATGAGGCAAGGCCAGGAGTAGATACAGATAAGTTTATATAAATATACTATATAGATATATACATATATATACACAAATGAGTGCACAGATATACACATTCATATGTAGATGCAGACATATATATATGCATGTATGCTTGCATACACACTCATGCACACACAAAGGCTATTTGACATAATGATTTTACTGCTTGCACTGACAAAAAAGATCACAGGCATGTGGAAGATGGTGTCCCTCACTGAAAGTAATTTTGAAAGTAAAGATCCTAGTTTATAAAAAGTCCATGGTGCTTCCAAATCACTTCATTAACAATTGTAAAGTGATGGCTCAGACCAGCCAGCAGGTGTCCAAAAACAGGATATCTGCAATTTTCCTAAAGCTTAAATAGAGTAATATTCATTACTTTCTCTTGTGAAATCTGTGATTAGAATCCCAGATACCCTGGTGGTGATGCAGTATTTTTGATAAGAGCATTGCAGGAGCCAGAAGGATCATCTATCATTGACACCATTTTTAGATTCAACTGATTTTTATAGGTTTCATTTGAAACTACTGGGACTGAACACATACTTAAATAGTTGGGTTAATAAATTATAACTTTTGATTTTTCAAACAGAAAAACAAAACTAATGTTTTTATACCGTCATCCTTTCTGCTTTAATTAAAATACCACTGGATCGACTGTACCCTCCTAAGATCTATTTCTAGGAAAATAATACCTTTATAGTCCCAAACCGCAGCAGCTGCCTATAGTTCCAGGTCCAGAGCTTCATGGTCTCCTTCACAAAGAGCTTATGTTTTTCTGTTCTGAATGTGAGCTCAAAACAATTCCAGATTTCAGTCATAAATAATTTTTTACATGCAGACAAGGAAGACTATCAAGAAAATTTGGGGTTTTTTTTCCTGTTTTATGATGATTTCATTTACTGTCTTTGCAGTATAACTCCAGTAATATAGTCATGCACTGTCTTTGTTTTCCTCTGAATTAAGAAGGTCTCAAACAGTGTTATAAAGATTTCCCCATTCCATTTCCAATGTAATGACATTACAAAGATGTTAAATGTAAAAGCTCCACTGCTCTTGGTACTCTAGATTCAACAAACTACACACACTATAATTTAATCTCAATAAAGTCTTCCTATGGGAATGTTACTCTTTCTTATGGCAATCTTAAATTTATTATATGTAATTAATATTAGGAATTACTTAGTACACAGACTTTGGGAGTGTGAAAATAATAATTTTTATGTTATTTTTAAAGTAACTTAAAAATGTATTTTGTAAACACTCATAACAAAGCTCTCACTGACATAGAGAAATCAATATAATAAATACGGTAACAATGTAGACGCATGTAAAGTGTATAGGTTTAATTAGTTTATTAATTTAATTGTAAAGCCTTTAATTCATTAGTCAGTATGATGTAGGAATGTATTTTATATGTTCAGCAAATACAGAAGATAAACAATTCCCCATGATTCAATTTCTGCAATTCAGTTCTCTTGAAGACAACAAAAGAGAACAGGAACAACAGTCAATACGTACATCCACGATGAATCTGTCACATCTGATGTATGAGTTACTACAGTGAGTTCATTTCTTCTCTCAAACTTGGAATTTAAGAACAGATCCCTCTTTAGAAATATTCATAAAATTAACAGGCATTTACCCTTGATAAAATTCGGAATTTCTATGACAACCAAGGAATCTTTGGCGAGGGAGGCCTCATTTTTTTTTCTGACAGTTGGGAACACAAGGAGCAAAGGATGATAATGTGACACCATCTTCCAGTTTTGCATGGCCTCCAACTGAAATGAAGAAAGCACAATTACTTAGCAACCTGCCTGCTTTAGTTTCATATTGCTGTTTTTAAACAAAGCATCAGTGTTGAGATCTTCAAAAGCCCTTACCATCTTCAAGGTCAGATTTAATCCTAGAGTCCTGAAATTCAGAGCAATATTGCATAATTGTTCTGAACTGAATCTATGTACTGACAAATTACATAAATTCTATGCTGCAGCACTGGAACTGGTATTTGCTTAGCTTCTCTAATAAGCATTTTCATTGTCTTACAAAAATGGCAAGGTTTTCACTACTATTGTATGCAAGCATGTCCTACATCAGCTTCAACCCAGTATTCTGTACACTTCTTAGGCTTAGTCTTTGCCATCCATTTTAATTTACAGGCACTTAAACATTCTGCTTTCAGAGTAGTCTTATCCAATTAATACTTACTATATTCTTGAAATTGTATGTGTGATACCTTAAGTTCTTCAGTGTTATATTTCATTTGCCATATGTGAAATTAATTATACAGTTAAGTTTTATCTACCTGAACTCCTTTGATGCATTCAGTCTTCATTAACTACTTGTTCAAAGTTCTGTATCATCAGAAAACTCAACAATTTGTTAACTGGGTTTTCTGCCAGGAAATTTATACGTAATTAGGGGGTTTGAGCAGTGATTTTCTATCATGTGTTTTGTGTATTTTTTCCATCTATGTAGCACTACCTGTTTTGATTGTAGGTAGTGAGCAGTACAACTTCCCACTGATATAAAAAATGTCTTTATATGATATTTTTAAAATCAGCTTTTTATCCCTTGACCTCTTTCACTCTGACTGCCAAAACAAAACAAGTATGTTCCTATAATTTACCAAAGGATTAAGAAAATCCCAGTAAATGCCCTCATTTCTGCTACCATTGTCATAATATCTTATCTCTTTCAAAAAGGTAAAAAGGTTAGTTAGGCAATATGTTCCTTTTCCATATTCATTTGGGAAATCTTGTGTTATCTCATTACTGCACAGGTGTTCTTTTATGCTATTGCTCAATATACTCTATTAGTTTGCTTACTCTAGAGAAAAAATGCCCTAGTTTAAAAAATTGGTGGAGGTTAACATGTTTGAAAAATGAAATGAAAAGTGTACGATATAGTAAAGAAATTAGTTTCTGCAAAACCCTCAGTCAATTTGTCCCTGCCTTGCAATGATATGATCTTTTTGAGATGTGAGCCCGTGCAAACCTTATGAACCCTCGTGCAAACACCTGGGGGCTTGAGAGGTGGGCCTATGAAATTCAATAAGGCCAAGTGCAAGGTCCTGCACATGGCTCGAGGCAATCCAAAGCACAAATACAGGCTGGATAATGGGTGGGTTGACAGCAGCCCTGCAGAGAAGGAATTGGGGTATTAGTGGATGGAAAACTTACTATGAGCCAGCAATGTGTGCTCACAGCCCAGAAAACCAAACATATCCTGGGCTGTATCAAGAGAAGTGTGGCCAGCAGGTCAAGGTAGGTGATTCTCCCTCTCTACTCTCGTGAGACCCCACCTGGAGTACTGTGTCCAGCTCTGGGACACCCAGCATAAGAAGGACATGGACCTGCTTGAACAGGTCCAGAGGAGGGACAGGGACATGATCAGGGGGCTGGAGCACCACCCCTATGAGGACAGGCTGAGAGACTTGGGGTTGTTCAGCCTGGAGAAGAGAAGGCTCCAGGAAGATCTTCTAGCAGCCTTCCAGTACTTAAAGGGGGCTACAGGAGAGATGGGAAGGGACTCTTTATCAGGGAATGTAGTGATAGGATGAGGGGGAATGGTTTTAAACTGAAAGATGGTAGATTTAGATTAGATATAAAGAATAAATTCTTTACTGTGAGGGTGGTGAGACACTGGAACAGGTTGTCCAGAGTAGTTGTGGATGCCCCTCCCTGGAAGTGTTCAAGGCCAGGTTGGACGGGGCTTTGAGCAACCTGGTCTAGTGGAAGGTGTTCATGTCCCTGGCAGGGGAGTTGGAGATAGATGGTCTCTAAGATCCCTTCCAGCCCAAACCATTCTATGATTGTTTTTTTTTGTTTGTTTGTTTGGTTTTTTTGTCCCCTCTAAGAAGCTAGCAGGAGGACTAATCAAATGGTAAGCGAAAGTTATAGCCAGTGAAGTCAGATGACTCACACTGGACAAAAAGCTAATTTTAGACACATATTTTGTTTCCAAACTCTAACTTGTACTCTTTAGTGTATAAAGTAAAGAGAATGATTTGTGGGCCAAATTCTGAATCTGCTTCCACTCTTTTAAAGCCTGTGTGATTCTACTGATTTAAACCTACAGACTTAAGCTTCAGTTTACAGTTTATTGCTAACTGAAACGGAAGGAGACACATCTGTGCTGTGAAAATTGCCCACAACTTCCACTGTAAAGACTCACTCTTAATAGAAGTTTTTATCCCAAGGAGTTTGACTATGCAGTTCAGAGTTCTTCTTAAATGAAGGCCGCTTAATCAAGGACCATGTGAAGAATTTAACTGCAATACATATAATTATGTTTACAAAAATATCATGTGAAGAGGGGAGACTGGTTTTTTAAAAAATAGAGAAAAAACCTAAAAACACTACAGAAAGTGAGTTGAACCTGTGATTATCTTCCCATATAGATCAACAAATACATGATCAAACCATTACTGTCAAAGGAGTTCAATAATCCCTGAGAAGCTGGTTCAGCCACCCCTAAACCTCTCTTGAGTTTGGTATGCCACTCTTTCCTTCTCTTTTGATCTATTTTCTTCTTTCTTATTACTTACAATATATTTGATGATTGCATTACATATTTTGGTACATTTTGCACAAACATAGAATCTTGGTTTGAAGGGATATTGCACAGATAACATATCATAAAGGTCATTACACCATGGTTGTACTGGAACTGGCTTTCTGACATTTTCTGATGTGTATATTTCCAGTCGTATAAATACAGAGCTTTTAGACCAGCAAGGCTTACTTCTAATGCATACTGTATGTTACTCACCATAAGAACAGCAGTGAAAGGTGGCTATGGCTGTTACGTTACACAAGCTAAGGATTAAGTAGGAAGGCAATAACATTTTACTGAATTGTTGCTTTTCAAAAGAAGTGTTTGCAACTCTGAAACTCAAAAAGATGACAGTCACTGAGAGGGGAGGTTCCCAGTAAACAAGATTAAGGGCTTTTTTTGTGAAAAAGTAGTGTGAAAGTTATTAATATGATTTAAAGAGGGGTAGGGAGAAAAATGTAAAAGGCAGCAAAAGGCTACCATATCTTTTCTCAAGTTTTCTAAGAAAGTGGAAAGAGAACTTTGTTTAATGACCTAAAGGACATCATTATCATGCTGTCAAGATCTCATCCAGGGAATTAAGTTGAGGGAAACCTGTGTCTAGAAACACATCAGGTGCTGAGGATATGTCTGTTGACTTTTCCCACTTGGATTTATGAAACAGATTTGGAAGATGAGATCTTAATTGAGAAAACATTAAAAGCAAAAGCAAGTAATAACTTTAGAAGTAGAAATCATGTCAGGTCTATAAAAAAAAAAAATCAGGGCCTGGAAAGTTTACTATATGACTTTTCTAATATTTTTATATATTTGTGTCCTTTCATACATCTCTTTTCTTAATGGCATAATCTAATATAATTTTAATATAAATTCCATACTCTTAATCATTTATTCTACAGTCTCATAAGACTTCTGTATTTCCTCTAGAACTTGTTTGAGATAGAGGGACCAATGTCAGCCAAAATTTCAGAAAACAGCAAAAGGTTTATTCAAAGGTTATTTTATGAAACATCAGTCATCATTTAGACCAATGGATAAACAGCAAAGATAGAGAGGAGTCATTTTTATCTCATTCTAAGGACTAAAGAAAAAGAGGACATGTGTGAAAATTATTGTTCGTGGAATGGAAACAGAGAAGGGTGGGAAAAGAAACAGTGAAAATATGGCAGACCATTGAGTCATATTTAATAATCAAGTTTACCTCCCAAAGAATGTTAGAAAAAGTGTAAAATTGTAGGAAATGTTTTCAAAATACATGTTTCTTATTAAACCTAGAAGAGACCTCCTGCCAGACAAAAACATCTATAGAAGTCACTTCTCTCCATACTGAAGCACATT
This sequence comes from Strix aluco, assembly GCF_031877795.1. Lineage (NCBI taxonomy): Eukaryota > Metazoa > Chordata > Aves > Strigiformes > Strigidae > Strix > Strix aluco. Next base: position 30,858,261 of record NC_133931.1, read on the forward strand.
TTCATTCACAGATAAACAGGGGAATTACTTTATTTTTTAAATATGAAAAACTTAGAGCCCAAAGGCAAAATATTCTCTGTTTTGTATACCAGGATTCAACTTCAATATTCACTCAAAAGCTAATTTTATAGTTACAATCCATGCAACCTGTTCATTACTGCTTCACTAATATATTAACAAAAACTTAGAAAACAAGTTACCTCAACTTGCAGTATAAGAAAATGCATTTTGATGTATTAAACACTTAATATTCCTGTAGCAAAATCACATACAGACAAATGAAATATATTTAGTTTGACTGTGTTTAAAATATCAGGAATATACCAGTCTGGTAGAATCACATAAAATGAACAAAGAAGTCTGTTCTAACTTCAGCTTCCTGACTTTTGACTTCACTGAACCTCATTTTCAACCTTTACAGGTTGCTGTAGCAACATATAGCATCCAGCTACCGTATGAGTCTCCATCCATGTTAGATTTCACATTTGCGATAATGGTACTGTAAGTGAATTCCTGACCTTTATCTCAAGCAAAATAGGTTCTGTTAAATATTAATTCTTGTAGTACCTTGAGATATCCTTGATCCGTTTCATTTGGTTAGGGGGGCAATTCTGGGTTCTAGTAGCACATGCTCTTTTCTGTATGAGTATATTCTCATGTTGGCTAAAACACAGTGGTTTGTGGCTTTATTTGCTTCATTTTGTTTGTGGTGAGGTTTTTCTTATAATAATTCTGCACCACTGTAAAGCAGGAGGCCCAAAGAGGCTTGGTGTTACCACTTTCACATAACACTTTCACATACCTTTGGAGAAATACTGTTTTCTGTGCTTTCTTCTCTGTTATATCATTCTGAGCTCTACTATATGTTCATAAAGCACCTTTACTTAAGAGCATTCAGCTTTACGAACTTTATAGTCCTCAAATAACCAAAGAGGAAAGTGAGGCACAGAACAGCGAAGATCAGTTTTTCAAGATGGTCTCTTTGGAGCTGATGGAAAGACTCCAATGCCATCTAAAGAAAAGAGCATTATTTCTGTGAGCAGTTGTGCATTTTTTAGACTGGTGAGGGACTGAATAGCTCGGCAATAAGGGAAGCTTATGTCTAGTTGAAAAGACAACCAACTAAATTGAGCTCTGCTGCTGCTCCCCAAAGAGCACCCTGCCCTCATCTGATCCTGAAACATTACTGAGTTCTCAGTGATGAGGTGCCTCTACTCACAAAACACGTGCTTTTAAAGCCAGGAATGAAAGTTATATTTAGGAATTATTTGCTTTACATCAGATCAGACTTCAGGTTGTAACTTCTACTCCCAATGACTTAGTTCTGAAATAACTCATTTTCCTTTACAGTTTCTAGTACTTTCTCTCACTGTCTTTCAGCTAGATGTCTCATACTCCCCAGAGCCCTCATTGAGGCAGAAATGTTTATTTCTTACAGTGCCACTGCTGCCAGCATAAGGAAAAGCAGGGTTGTGGATGATAAGGAACTCTCTTTAGGAAGGAAAAATATTTGCTTCTCAAATAAATTTTTGATTTGTAGTTATAGCTATTCAGACTCCTCCCTGTTGCGGATTGCTGATGTGTGGTGACAATTCTTATTGTTAGGATTAGCAAAGCAAATATACCTGGACTCCAGGGAGCTCATGTTTTATTGACTAGAGAAACTAGATGGGTACTACTATTTTTCGTCTGTACCTCCTAAATCGGTGTCATAGATACCAATTCATTCTCACTTTCCTGAACTGCATCTGCATGCTAAGAAGTCTGAATCATATTTATTTCACAGATTCTATAGTAGCCACTTATTTTGAAAATTATGTTCAGTTTCTCTCTGAAACAGCATTCTATTTAAAGTTCTCCATTCATTACTGTGTCCTTTTAATATGCTTAATTGTATTCCACACAGACATAATACACACAGCCTTTAAATTAGGTCAGTGTCATAATAACTATGGAATAGTATTCACCTCTGTAACATTTAGTATATACAGTTATTTATAGACATGCTTCTCTGACATTGCCAAGAATTTATGTTTCTACCCACTATCTTAATGCAAGAGAGGAGAAGAGAGAAGCTAATCAATTTTCAGAATAGAGTACAACATACTGAGATTTTTTTTTAGACATTTTCCAGTATGAATCAGATAATAACTTTCATTAATATGAAAAATAATAATCTTTAAAATAAAGCAAAATTTAGTATTGAATATTTCTAGCTTTATTTGTAAAACTGTAAATGTGTATATTAAATATCCTTGATTTTAAATTGCAGTGATGTAATATTTTATTCTTAGTAACAGATTTCCTTTTTTTGTATCAGGACAGTATTTCATGCTTAAAAATCTAAAGCATAGGAAACAGCTGAATTTCTCATCCTCTAGGAAAAACAAGTAAAACACCTCAATTAGAAAAGAGTGGTTTTCTGCTTTCTTCAGTTTTAACGGTTATTTCCCAGGCAATAATAGGGGAAAGCAGTTAAGTTAGAAACCATAAGATTATGGCACCCTGAGTCTGATAAAGGTGAGATACCGAAGTGTTAACAGAGAGAAAAGGAGAGAAAGAGAGCAATTTTATTGTTTAGTCCAAGTCACATGACTTAAATAAGCTATACAAAATTTATTGCTCTTTGAATGATAAAAATTAATATGCTCTTACTTTGATGCCAACTCTTTGCATGGGAGATATTCTAAATTATATTTTTTCATCTCAAAATAAAAATTGCTTGTTGATAGGGTGATTGGGGTTTTTTATTATTATTACAACATCAACAAAGTCTAAGAAAGTGAACAGATTTCAGATTTTTGGAGTTAAATATTGGCTATGCAGCAATGCCTGTAGACTATATGGAGAGGTGGACATTTCTTTTTGAAATGCTTGTTCTTCCAACAAATTATTCTCTTTGGCACTACTTGCTAATTTCTATATTCTTTCAAATGTGTTTTATTACACAGATTTTAAATTGAATAGAGTGATAACAGTAGATTTTTATATAAATTATAAACTCAATATAAAATGTGAAAAAAATAGAAAATGTTCCTGAATAGAAAGCAGTGCATTTTGTTATGAGCAGATTTAAATGTACATAAATGTCATTTTTTGTTAATATGTGTTTCATTGACTGATTGATGCTGGAAATAAATGTGATATTTTCAGTGTTACATTTGAGTGCTCTAATCTCCACTAAATCATTTTCCCCAGGTGTCATCTCCAAGACAATGATTAATGATGTACTAATAAAGTTCACTTTGGCAGTCTAAAACTAAAATGTCATTTCTATTGGGTATGAATAATCTTCAGCTAAATAGAGCCTTGAATCAGCACCATGATGTTCTTTGTTCAAGGACTTTATTTTTTAAATATTTTAATACAGATGAAAGTGAAAAAAAAAAAAAAAAAAGAAGTGGATGTGAGTTATCTACATGATGAAGTGATGTTTTTGTTGGCTGATTCTTCTTTTAGTCCTGGCACTGCGATCTGTGAAATAAATTAACCATTATCAATCACTGGGTATAATCAGGTTTACAAATCACTCTACAGTGCTATTAGCCAATCGTAAATGAGAACTCTAATTCCTGTCCTCATACTAATACATATATTGTCTTGTCTAGATGGTATGCCTTGCATGAAAATAGCAACTGGACCTCAGACTCTAATGTTACACCTTAATTGTAAAGCATTACCAACTGCACAGATTGAGCAATGGCAATCTGTACCCCAAAGAACCTAAAATCTTAAAGACAAACAGGGATGTCAGGAGGACACACTGAAGTCTAGGGAAGAAACGCAGTGGACAGTTTTAAAGCTAATATTAGTATTCTTCTGCATATTGCAACTGGAGTGACTTTTTTAGAAAGGACTTAATAGTGAAAGTGTTTCCTAACAGATACTGTGTATTTAGGCACAAAAAGCAAAGGAAAAAGTGGAAAAAGGGCAGGAGAGCCACCTGCACTGAGATCATGTGAAAAAAAATGAAAGTGAAAGGAAGGAGATGTTACAAGATTCAAGTTCTTGTGAAGGTGTACAGAATGCTAAAGGGGAAAACACAGTTAAGGGGAAGGGGGAGTCTGACAGGAATTTAAGAAAGGCTTGGTTTGATCATCTGTACAGGCACTGTGATTATTAGAAAAAATGTGGGATTCTCAAAATCACCCCTATGTAACGATGAACAAATCACATTGATTTTTGTTCATATTCAAGCTTTTATATTTGATGTTACCAAAATGTGGTATATATCATACCAGTGAAGATACATCAGTGTACTACTGAACCATATATATTGGGCATGCTGGCACAATGGCAGAACTAATTCTGCAAATACTGCAGTCACGTTGTCCTCAGCCTTTAAATAATTACTTCTACGTTGTTCTATTACAGAACTTTCTGGAGTTTGCTATTCCTTTCCTTTACTTACATTTTCATGTGCTTGGTGACTTCTCACAGCGTCACAGAATGGTCAAGGTTGGAAGGGACCTCTGGATGTCATCTTGTCCAACGCCCCTACTCAAATAGGGCCACCTAAAGCTGGTTACACAGGACCAAGTCCAGACAGCTCTTGAATATCTCCAGGGGTGGAGACTCTACAATGTTCTGGGAAACCTGCCCAGTGCTCAGTCACCCTCACAGTGAAAAAGTGTTTCATGATATTCATAGGGAACCTCCCAAGTTTCAGTGTGTGTCCACTGTCTCTGGTCTTGTCACTGGGCACCACTGAAAAGAGCCTGGCTCCATCTCTTTGCAAACTCCTTTGGATATTTAAACACTTCTAAGATCCCCCCTGAGACTTCACATCTCCAAGCTAAACAGTCGCATCTCTCTCAGCCTTTCCTCATAGGAGAGCTGCTCCTGTCCCTTAATCAGCCTGGTGGTCCTTTGTTCGACTCTCTCTGGTATGTTCACGTCTCTCTTGTACTGAGGGGCCCAGAAGTGGACTCCAGCACTCCAGGTGTGGCCTCATCAGTGCTGAGCAGAGGGGAAGGATCACGTTCCTCCACCTGTTGGCAATACTTTGTCCAGTGTAGCCCAGGAGAGCATTCCCTTTCTTTGTTGCAAGGGCACAGTGCTGGCTCATGGTCAATTTAGTGTTCACCAGGAGCCCTGGGTCCTTTTCTTCAAGTCTGTTTTCCAGTCATGCACTAGTGCATAGGGTTGTTCCTCCCCAAGTGTAGGATTTTGCACTTCTCTTTGTTGAACTTCATGAGGTTCCTGTTGGCTCATTTCTCCAGTCTGTTGAGATCCCTCTGGATGGCAGCACAACCCTCTGGCCTATGAGCCACACATCTTTTTAATTGTTTTCTTTCAGTCATTCTTTGCATTTTTCTACACATTTAATGTCATTTAGTTGCTTTACTTTTCTAAACATGCTTTCTTTCCTTTTTTTCCTTTCCTTGTCCCCTTGCCCACAAATTGTACTGTTTGCATATTTCATGGCTGATTTCTCATGTTAGCAAGATAACATGCTTCAAATGACATATGTTTCAGGAACTCATAAAAATAACCAATTCTGTTCAGTAGAGTTGGATAAGATCTGGACCTGAAAGCAGGAAGAAAATAGTATGCCTGCTGTTGTACAGCATATCCTTTAATTTCCATATGTTCCTATTATTGCTATTGCTTCAAGACTATGTTTTATTCCCTGTAAAATTTTCATGTTTTCTTCCTCAATCATAGTCACTTGTGGATATAACTTTACTACGTTTTGCAAAGGGCAGATAATAAAATAACCCATTGTCAGTATCATAAAAATGGCAGAAGCTGGTGAATAACCTGATGTAGAACATTATTCATAAAGATAATTTTTTACATTAAAAGGTGCATAATTTAAATAATAGAGTAAGAAGGCACAGGAGATATTTGTTTCATTATTGACATAAAGCAGGTAATTTTCTCTAGATATTTTCACAATAGAATAAAGAATCTGTCTTTTTTTCAAGGTCAATGTGAATAACTAAAAATTTTGCTTACCTGAAGCAAAACTTACTTTTCCTACAAAGAAGGCTGCATTTTGCTTCCCCAAGCCAACATGTTTAACATTCCATTTTGGAGTGAAGCATTAGGACATTACCTCTCGCTCCTAGACTATTACTAAAAAGGCCACAAGTAGTTCAGAAACAATTTGAAGTGCCCTTCAAAGAATAGTCTTTAAATGACTTTCAAATATGTGATTAAGAACTATTAATTTTTAACTTGACTTCTATAAATAACAAAAGAACAAAACCATATAGAGACTGTATTTAGTTTTTACATCCTTCTACATAATTCTAGAAAATAATGAGAAAATGAATCAAAAAATCCAAAGTCTTTCCATATCAGATTCTGATGAAGTTCTATGAACATCTCCAGAAAGCCTCCTGATATTTGTTCCTAATCTCTTCTTCTGGTCCAATTACCTTTCCATCTAAACTGTTACTTATTTTCCCTTTCACTTTGATATTACCTACTCAGTGATATATAAAGTACAACTTCATTCTCTTATTATGAGTTTGATTAAGCTTGCTTAAGATGTAAAGAAAGTTTAAATTATTGTAGTTTATTCAAAGTCTGGAGATTTTTCATTTGCTCTGGAGAGGTGAGAAGAGTTTTTAGTATAATTTTTTTTGTAGCTGTGCTAGAAATACTAGTATTGCAGTCTTATAAACTGCTCAAACCTCAAAATGTAGATTACAAAAAGAAACCATGGTGAGCTGTCATGGTTTGAACTCGGCTGGTAGCCAATCACCACATGGCCAGCCATTTACTTCCCCCCCACCCCTCCCTGGTGAAATAGGGGAGGGACAAAAAAAGAAATTTGTAGGTTGAATAAAAAAAAAATTTAGTAATAGTAGCAAAACCAACAATAGTAAGTCCAAATGGGTAAAATACAATTCAGCTGCTCACCGACTGGTGACCTATATGCAGCCCGCCCCCAGCAGTGATCCTGACTGCACCAAAAATCACACCACACCGACAGGAAAATGGAAACAGAAATGAGAAAGCATGAGTCCCCTTATATACTGAGCATGACATCACATGATATGAAATACTCCAATGTCCAATCCAGGCCTGGGCCTCTAACTGTGCTCCCTCTCAGCCCATGGAAAGTTAACTCTATCCTCGCTGAAACCAAGACATGAGCTGACTCTGGTCAGCACCTAAGCCCCTATCCAGTCACTCACTCAGTCCTCCCAGCAGGACTGGGGAGAGAATTTAAAGAGCAAAAGTGAGAAAACTCATGAGACAAAGACAGTTTAACAGGTGAAACAAAGCAGGGGAGAGAATTGAAAGAGCAAAAGCAAGGAAATTTATGAGTCAAGGTAAACACAGTTTAACAAATGAAACAAAGTCGTCCACACCAGCAAAGGAAAATAAGGAATTTATTCACTTTTCCCTACCAGCCAAAAGATGTTTAGCTGCTTCCTGGAAGGAGGAGCCTCAGCACACATAACAGTTACTTGAAAAAACATATGCCATAACCCCAAACATTCCCATTTCATTACTGAGCATGAAGCCATATGGTATGGAATATTCCTCTGGTCAGTTAGTGACAGCTGCTTGTGTCCCCTCTGTGGTGGTGCAGACCCCCTGAGCCACATTTTAATGTCAGGACCAGTCAACATCGTGTTCTTGTCTTGGTTACAAATGCAGTGGGTTGGGATGATCTATCACTTTCTTGTCCTGGTTATAAGTACAGTGAGTTAGGGTGAGTAAGCACTCCCTAACTGTACCTGAAACTCCTGCTGCTTGGATCACAGCCTGCCCTGAAAGGTGACAGCATTACCTGACAAGAACTGTGGCCAAAATGAAAAAAAAAAATACTGATAAAAGTCAATCATCTCGTGATCCTATAGTGATCTTAAGTGAGACACTTCGAGCTTTCTGGGATTGCAGCAGACCGTAACCCAGCCTCTTCTTCTGAGTTGGGACGACACTCAGGGCAGATTTCGTGAGGATTTCAAAGATTAGATTTTGTGAAGATTTCCAAGACCTTCCACTGATAGATGCCGATGAAGAGAAAGGGTTCAAAGATTGTCTGCTGACAAATGTTGATGAAGTAATATAGTGAGTAATCACTGCAATTAGATTTCACGAAGTTAAAAGATCATTTGGTACCCTCCCAACTTCTTGCACACTCTTGGCCTAATGGCTGGGGGGAGGAAAGTACAGCATGGGAAAAAGGTTTAAAAGGGAAAAAAAAAGAAAAAAGAAAAATTTTGATGATGTGCAAGTCCTGCTCAGCAATAGCCAAAACACTATTGTGTGTTTTCAACACTGTTTCAATCACAAATCCAAAACACAGCACCATGTGAATTGCTGTGAAGACTATAAACTCCATCCTATTCAAACCAAGTACATGCACATTCAGATCTCCTGAGACCAAAATAGACCAGTGACAGCCTCATTTCTCCTACACAAATAAGCCAAATATTTTCTCTAAAAACTTGCTTCAAAGTGTAGCTTTTTGGAAGAAACTCTATGTACTGGGTCTGGCTGAGCCGGAATTGGTTTTCCCCTATAGCAGCCCTCATGGTGCTGTGTTTTATGTTGGGAGCTGGCAGGGTGTTGATAGCACACTGGTGTTGTGGCTACTGCTGAGTAGTGCTCACACAGCACCAAGGCTCTTTCCGACATTTTCCCTCTGCAGTGGGACGGGGTGGGCAAGATCTTGGGAGGGGACACAACCAGGACAGCTGACCCGAACTGACCAAAGGGATATTCCATACCATATGACGTCTGCTCAGTATAAAGCTGGGAAAAAGGAGGAAGGGGGTGGGGTCACGCTTGGTCCTCTGAGGCAACCACTATGCGTATCGGAGCCCTGCTTCCTGAGAAGGCCCGATATCACCTGTTAAAGGGAAATAGAGAATAAATCCGTTTTCTTTTTTTTTTTTTTTTGCTTCCCTGCGCGGACATTTGCTTCGCTTTGCTTATATTAAAACTGCTTTTGTTTTACCCACATGGGTTGGGGTTTTTTTCCTATCTTATTTTCTTTCCCCTCTTTGCCCTGTTGAGAAGAAAGTGGGAAGGGGGGGAAGTGATAGAGCGACTTGGTGGGTACCTGGCATTTAGCCAAGGTCAAACCACCACACTCTATTTTGCCCAAGACCAGGGATTCCACTACTTCTTTTAATGAGTTGTTTTGAAATTGAATCACCTCCCTAAGATACTGAATCTGATTTTCACAATATGTTGGTCAAACTTAAATTTCCAATCATAGGTATTATAAAGCTGCCAAGATCAAAAAGCAAGATATATCAAAAAACTTTTCCTGTGTAAGTGCATACTCAAGGGACTGAGACAAAGTCTTTAACCTAATGGGAGAATTAGGGCAAGAAAAAACTCCATCTAATCAGCGTTGTGTACTTTGAAGATGGAAACCATAACAAGCTTTCTAGCCACTAGAATATTTGTGAATTCCCAGATCAACCTTCTGAAAGGAAGACTGAGACAAAACCAAACTGTGAGAGAGAGGCAAGTCGACATCGGCCTGTCAGCTCTGCTCAGCCCCTGAGAAGCAGCTAGGCTTTGATGAGAAACAGGCCTTGGGAGAAAGATAAGAAACTGCCGAGTTGTGCCAAGGTGACAGGGAAAACAACGGACAGCTTCAACACTGAACTGTGGAAAAGTACTGAACTGTGAGAAGTTACTGCCGCGTGAACAGCGCGTGAACAAGAAGGTGATTGGTCTGCACAGCGCGTGTTAGAGTAGTCTTATGCTGATAGGAGAAAAGGTTGATAGCTATCTAATTACTGATTTGCTAATTATGAAGTAAGAGCTTTGGCGAGAGCATAAGTATGTACTATTGGAAGAATAAACGGCTTTGCTTGATAACTCTCATAGGGTTGTGCAAGTCCAATATTCTCCCACACCGAACTAGTTTTAAAATGGGTTGATCCAATCTTAATTTTTTTTTTTTTCTGTAATTTTGATTTCTTCTCTATAGTTTTGATTTTCTGTTACAGTAGAGGACTAAGAGTTCATGATCCAGGGTTTCCTTCCAGGACTCAGCAATACAAGCCTCTGAAGATAAGGGTTATTTTCCAAACCCTTGTTTTTTATGTTCTCCTCCTTTGGAACTCCTCTATTTCCACATTCTTAGAACCAGGTCATAAGACTAGTACACAATATTTTATTTATACAGTGCTGAATACTTAAACAAGATTACTCCTTAACTACTTTCAGTAGTGATAATAAGTACACAAATAGGTTGTCTAGCATCAAGACCCAAATGCTGACAGCCAAAAGAGAATAACTTTTGAATGCTAAACATATTCAAGAAAGTTATAAAGTGAAGGGGGTCAAATCATTATCTAAATAATTCACAACTGTCTGGTTCTATTAAAGCAGACTGGTTTTGAAGATAGAGTAAATGACAAAATCTATGTTTTCAAGCAGTAGAAAGATTCATATCCAAATTATAAATTCTCTGCAAAATAGACCTTTCCACACCAATTTTTTTCATCATACATCAGTGATACTGGGTTATCAAATTACTTCATGTGACCTAATGGGCTTTGGCCTAGAAATTTCCATTTCCCAAGAGTGCAATAAACGTTATAGCCCTCTTTCATTTCAAATTATATTGGATTATATTATTGTAAAAAGTGGTGAGTTCACCCCACTCAGCACCTAAGCCCCTACCCAGTCACTCTCTCAATCACCCCCAGCAGTTGCCATTAACTTCTACTGTAAACCTTGTCATAATTTGAAATAAGATAAAATGCCATTTCAACTTTTAAGACCGTTATAGTGAATATCTGTTCTTCTTTCCCTTTTAATTTTTTTACACTGTGTATATATACTAAACCTCAAGATCCTTACAAAGCAATGCAACAGTTGTCTGTGCTTGATGTAAAGTGCTTTGAGATCCCCTTTTATGACAGCTACACTTAAGAAGGTAAGGTATTATTAATCATTAGAAGGGAATTTATAAATCAAGGCCATTTGGAATTCAAATAATACCCACTGTGTCATCTTTCCACTATGACTCATTATATACTGCTAATTACTTTTGTAGCACCATAGGTAAGCATGATACTTAACAGAATCACAGAATCACAGAATCATCAAGGTTGGAAAAGACCTTGAAGATCATCCAGTCCAACCGTTAACCTCACACTGACAGTTCCCAAATATACCATATCTCTAAGTGCTATGTCAGTGTGACTCTTAAACACCTCCAGGGATGGGGACTCCACCACCTCCCTGGGCAGCCCATTCCAACGCCTAACAACCCATTCTGTAAAGAAATACTTCCTAATATCCAGTCTAAGCCTTCCCTGGTGCAACTTAAGGCCATTCCCTCTTGTCCTATCAGTTGTTACTTGGTTAAAGAGACTCATCCCCAGCTCTCTGCAACCTCCTTTCAGGTAGCTGTAGAGGGCGATGAGGTCTCCCCTCAGCCTCCTCTTCTCCAGACTAAACAACCCCAGTTCCCTCAGCCGCTCCTCGTACGACATGTGCTCCAGGCCCTTCACCAGCTTCGTTGCCCTTCTCTGGACACGCTCGAGTAATTCCATGTCCTTTTTGTAGTGAGGGGCCCAAAACTGAACACAGGAATCGAGGTGCGGCCTCACCAGTGCCGAGTACAGGGGTAAGATCACTTTCCTGTCCCTGCTGGCCACGCTGTTTCTGATACAAGCCAGGATGTCATTGGCCTTCATGGCCACCTGGGCCCACTGCTGGCTCATGTTCAGCTGGCTGTCAATCAACACCCCCAGGTCCCTCTCTGACTGGCAGCTCTCCAGCCACTCCTCCCCAAGCCTGTAGCGCTGCTGGGGGTCATTATGGCCGAAGTGCAGCACCCGGCATTTGGCCTTATTGAAACTTCTACAGTTGGCCTTAGCCCATCGCTCCAGCCTGTCCAGGTCTCTCTGCAGAGCCTCCCTACCTTCGAGCAGATCAACACTCCCACCCAACTTGTTGTTGTCTGCAAACTTACTGAGGGTGCACTCGAACCCCTCGTCCAGATCATCAATAAAGATCTTAAAAAGGAGTGGCCCCAAAACCAAGCCCCTGGGGGACACCACTCGTGACCGGCTGCCAACTGGATTTAACTCCGTTCACCACAACTCTTTGGGCCCGGCCATCCAGCCAGTTTTTTACCCAGCAAAGCGTGTGCCCATCCAAGCCACGAGCAGCCAGTTTCGCCAGGAGAATGCTGTGGGAAACGGTGTCAAAGGCCTTACTAAAGTCAAGGTAGACAACATCCACAGCCTTTCCCTCATCCAATAAGCACGTCGCCCTGTAGTAGGAAGAGATCAGGTTTGTCAAGCAGGACCTGCCTTTCATAAACCCATGCTGACTGGGCCTGATCATCTGGTTGTCCCACACCTGTTTTATGGTGGTACTCAGGATGAGCTGCTCCATCAGCTTCCCAGGCACCGAAGTCAAGGTGACAGCCCTGTAATTTCTCGCATCATCCTTCCGACCCTTCTTATAGATGTGTGTCTTATTGGTCATAGCACACACAGGTATTGTCACTGCTGCCCTCCAACAGGATCGACAGGCTCAGGCACTCCCTGCAGCCCGGGACCTGGACCGCTGCATGTTTGCATGGCAGCTCCATCTGGATGACCACGTTCTTTCTGGTGGTAGTTTTGACACTAGTGGAGACCATGGTTCAGTCTACTCGTGGAGGACAATAAGAGGACAACTAGCTCAGATGAGCTCTAGACCCAGGAGAGGGACTATGACCTGTTCGCATGAAGTGCCACACAAACTGCCACGCCACACCCTTCTGACGCTCCATGCCCTGTTCACCCGTCCTGTTCGCTATGGTCCTGGTTGATCGCGCTCCCTGGGGGCTGCTCTTGTATGTGAAGGGTGTTGGGCATCATCACTTCAGGCTCCACCTGCTCTGAGTCCCCACTGCCCTCATTCGCAGCTCACTCTTCCCACTGAGGGGGGAGGTGGCTTGAGGCTCTCCCTCTTCCCTGGGCTTCTGCCTTCTCAGCTTGCGTTTTTGCCGTGGGTTTTTGATCCTTTCAGAAGGGTGCCCCGCCGCTATCCTCCTCTTTGGAGCCCCTCTCCTCAGCAACTTTGTAGATAAATAAAATATTAAGAGAGCAAATTATATTTGTCAAAAATACTACACACAGTCTTGGTCATTATTTGAAATTGTGAGAGAAGTTAATAAAATCTACAAGATAGGGTACTTAACCTATGTTTAACACATGCATTTTGAAAAAAATACAAAAAAATCCCACATTTGTATATTAAAACCAAACAGAGTGAACCAAAACCCTCTGTACTGTAGTCAGATAAAGAAAATAATAATCTATTCCAAAGTTTTGATTGTACTCATCAATGTACCCATATTTCAATCATCTTATTCTGGCAGAGATAGAATGAAATATCAATGCACCTGACCAAAATTTAAGCACATAAAACTCTACTACATAGACACTATCAGTGAGGTACAGGGAAATAGAAAGAAAATTAAATTAGTTCAAGACTATCAGAGTATTCTGATTAGTCAAAATCAAACTTTCTGTATTATTTTAATTTGAAAATTTCATGAGTATATATACATTTCTGCAAAGTTAAAGACTGTATTTTTATTGTAAAGCTATAAATGTGTGATTTTCCATTGGATTATTTCCGGATCTTTTCCCCTTCACCTTTCTTTTAATGCAGGATTCTATGAAATTTTTTTTTTCTTTTTATCTGAAATTTTATGCCAAAGATAAAAGGCTTCAAATTTTCTCAATCATCTGTAAAATTTTAAGTTTGGTTTTGAAAATTAGTGATCAGAACAGAGGAATAAGAATTGCTTTAAGAAATATAATAAATGTTTAATTATCTCATCTATCATGAAGAAAAATTCTAATAACAATTCAGGATTTGTGTCATTGAAATAACATAGGTTTTCACTCAATTATATAAATTTAACTGAAAGCAGATAAATCTGTTTCACTATAATGTGCATCATTTTTGGTGGTATAAGCAGAAACAAAACCATAGTTTCTCTACCCTAACACTCAGAAGGCAAGGATTCAGAATATAAACTTGCAGTTTCTAACTAAAAGAATGAGGTCTGTGAATAAAATGCCCTGAGTTCTACAAACAAAACTGTGGAGTGATTATGCAATATATGTTTTTGTGGTGTTGTTTTTGGAAATTAATATATACACCAGCTTCTGTAAAACCTACATGTCCTTCTTGAATTCATAGACCTATTGAATGTTAGGCCGGAAGGCAGCTCTGCAGATCATCTAATTCATCCCCCTGCTCAAAGTCAGGTAATGTTTGAGTATGTTGTCCAGGACCTTTCCAGTCAAGTTTTGTATATCTCCAGGGATGGAGATTCCCACAACCTTCTGGAGCCTCTGACCCTATGCACTACCACTCTCCTGAGGAAAACTCTTCTCCTTCAGTCTCATGGGACTTTCATTTGTTGTTGCTTGTGACTTCCCTCTTCACCCTGCATTTCTGAAAATAGTCTGGCTCCATCTTTCCTGCAATCAAAAAATGGGGAGTTGAGGACAGCAATATTCATCTTCAGTCTTCTAGTCTATTGCCAAGGAAAGCTGGGTCTCCAGCCTCTATTATGTGTGTCTCTCCAGGCTACCTTTGTCTTTCTCCTGTTGAGGAGCCCAAAATTACACACAGTACTTCAGCCTCAGCATGAGTGTGAAATAGAGGGGAATAATCACTTCCCTTGGTTTGAGAGCTGTCCTTTTGCTAATGACACCCAGGGTGCACTTCCTACCAGAAGCCTCTGTAAACATTTTAAAAATTCTTTGACCCTACAAACACCATAGGCAATGGGACCCTTCAGATTTACTGAGCCTATGGGTATGTTTGATTTTGTAAAAACCTTTAGCTCTTGGGATTTTATATGTATGAGAAAAAATAAAAGTACGTGAGAGAAGATAGTAAACTTGCATGAACCATGCATAGTCAGGCCATTCTGATTGAATTATTATTTAGCTGAGTGTTAACTATGTGTTCAGAAATCAAACTTTTAAATAAAGTTAAAATCTATGTTTTAAAAAACAGAAAGCAGAAGCAACCTTAGCTTAGAGAAATGAGAAATATGTAAAATCTTAGCAATATCTGATAGTAGTAAATTGTTTTGCTTCATGATAGCCTACAGCCATTCGTCATTGTGAAAGTCTATTTGATAGGAAACTTGAATTGTTTCTGGGCTAGGTTTGAATTTCTTTTCCCCTTTACTAGTCTGTCACATTGCAAGTGCAGAAGAGTCTGCAGCAGTGAAATGTGCTTTTGCTTGCAAAAATTCTCTATCATATTTAGTGAAATCAGAATCAAGCGCATTCAACTTTATTTCCTTTCAGCAATTATTTACTTCATAGCCCAGATACTCCTCTCATTATTTATGTCATAGTATGTTAAACAGCATATTTTCTTTAGGAATTTTTTATTGAATAGAGTGTTATGTACAGTATCTGATGGCATTTGGGAGATTTATGAATATTTGTATTCTGAATATGTAACTGGTAAAATATTTCACTATAATTAAATATACTAGTTTAGCACTGAAAAGAGGTAGTATATTTTCATTAATTCTGCTGTGTTTTATAATTGTGGTTAATTTAGTCCATGATTATTTGAAGCAGTGAACTAAGAAGATAAGCATCTGCATGAGGAATAGTGGAAAATAAGAAGGTGTATCTCTGTAAGTGGCTAGTTATGTAGCAACCAGACAGAGTTCACAATTTAACCCACAAACAGGTAGAAAGTAACTCTCTTTAAACACATGCCTAGACCCTCTTGTATTAGTTCACTGCTTGCAAAAGGCTAAACTTTCCAAAATGCCTACAGTGGACAGAAAAAAAACATTTTTCAAAGTGAGAGTCTATTTGAGAGAGAGAACTACACTGTCTTGCTTTTTGTCTTGGTAAATTATTAGCTGCATGCAAGGTATTTATCTTTTCAAAAAAGAAAAACTTCTTCATATGGAAGGCAATACTAAAAGTGAAGCCATGAATCCACAGTAATACTGTCTTATGTTCCACCCATTGCTTGTAGCAAAACCACATTTAAAAGACAATGTCTTCTTGCCTTTTTCCTTATTTGTCAAAGGGATTAACAATGTTGTTAAGATATATTTATTTGAAGTTGTGGGGTAGTCAAATAGTGTCATGTTTAATGATATAGAAAATAAAAAATAAATTCAAGTATATATATGTATACATTGAAGGGTCCTCTGTTATTAGGGGAAAAAAAAATAGAGAGACAAATACCTAGTAGTTATAACTCAGGGAACAATAATGAAGTGGGAAATTAACTGAATGAAATAACAGACCTTTCATGTCAAGCCTTTTTAGGACTAGACAAAAAAGTGGGAATAAAATGGCCATTATTCTGGAGAATATTTCTAGAAAATATTCATTATTTCTGCCTGCAAATATTCAGATCTACTTAAAAAAATAAATAAATCCACAAACAAAACAAAGAAAAACCCAGAAAGTATTTCAGAACAGCTCCAAGAAACAACATTATCTCAGAAAATGTAGGCACCCTAAATTCTAATCTATTAATTAAGAAACTCTTGGGATTTAGGGAACATAGACTGTAGACACACCTTCTCTAGGGATAAATTTATTTCTATGAATCACAGAGCTCAGTGAGGACTGCTGTTCAAAAGCAGTGTGGAAAATCAGTATTCATCCCCCACGACTACCACACTTCCCACAGAAACTTCTTTATTGTTCACAGAAAACAAAAAGATATTCTAGCACATCGGAAGTGTGACTCAGGTGTCTAAAATGAAGAATCCTGATCTTCAGTATGATCTATTATCATAAAATATACATAGCTGCATAACCATCTTACGGACCTCCAAAAACATGTTTAAACCATAAATTACCCTCTTGTGTTTTGCCACCTAACACCTGGGCTATCTGGTGCTTTACCTGCTCTCTTCTGCTCTAGTATATCCCAATCAGCTCAATTTGGAGGAAGAAGTGTTGGCACAGATCTGAATATTTTGTCTCCTCCAGCAGTCAAAACAATCTTCAGGAAGTTGGAATAAAATGTTTTGTACAGGGCACCATTTGTTTCTCAGCTGCTTTAGTTTTTCTTTGGTTACTTCTCCCCATTTCCAGCCTTCATCTCAATCACTTCAGGGTAATAACCCATACTCCTTTCATGAGATAGGAGTCAAGAATGATGACATCTCAGCATACTGGACATTGGACTATACACAGATAACTTCCTCTTATGTCCCCCTGAATTGTTTCAGAAAACCTGATGCTGAACTAAATGGATACTTGTCCAGGACATCCAGCCCAATGAAGAGTTGGAATTTAAATGGCCACTTTCCTTCCAGCCCCGCCTGAATTTATGGATATCAGAATCAGAATGTATAGATACTGGCTAACAATACTGGTTTTCCAGTACAACAATTAACATATTTGAGAGGACAATATGTTTCTAATTTCAAATTCACAGATAAATTTCACCATTTTTCTGTTTATGTGATTGGACTTTGTCAGCTTCTGTAAGCACAGTGTTTTTCTAACACATCATGCCAAAACTTTTTGTACTGGGTCTGGCTGAGCCGGAAGTGGTTTTCCCTTATAGCAACCCTCATGGTGCTGTGTTTTATGTTGGGAGCTGGCAGGGTGTCGATAGCACACTGGTGTTGTGGCTACTGCTGAGTAGTGCTTACACAGCACCAAGGCTCTTTCCGACATTTCCCCCTCCCAGTGGGACGGGGTGGGCAAGATCTTGGGAGGGGACACAACCAGGACAGCTGACCCAAACTGACCAAAGGGATATTCCATACCATATGATGTCTGCTCAAGTATAAAGCTGGGAAAAAGGAGGAAGGGGGTGGGCTCACGCTTGGTCCTCCGAGGCAATGACTACACGTATCGGAGCCCTGCTTCCTGAGAAGGCCCAACATCGCCTGTTCATGGGAAGTAGAGAATAAATCTGTTTTCTTTTTTTTGCTTCCGCGCGCGGACCTTTGCTTCGCTTTGCTTATATTAAAACTGCTTTTGTTTTACCCACAAGGGTTGGGGTTTTTTTCCTATCTTATTTTCTTTCCCCTCTTTGCCCTGTTGAGAAGAAAGTGGGAAGGGGGGGAAGTGATAGAGCGACTTGGTGGGTACCTGGCATTTAGCCAAGGTCAAACCACCACACTTTTCAGACTAGGTTTTCTGGCCTAGTTATTCCAAAAACTCTTTTCTAATGAAGAATTATATTGAAATCTATTAAAAAATCCAAACAAACAACAAGAGAAGCAACAAAATTCACCAAACCCAAATAGAAAAAAACCAGAAAATATGTATTTCCTACATGTCTAAAAGGGAGTGGTAATTAGAAGGATAAATCTATTTATCTAGATCATATCTCCCCAATTTCAGTATAAAGATCGAGGCTGTGTCAACAGCCTTTTGAAGGACAAGGAAAGCAGCAGTCAGTGTTCTTTCCTAATCCATTGACCAAGACAACTCATGAAAGTAACAATCATGCTGGTCAGGTATAATCTGCTTTTGATAAATTCATACTTGCTGGTCACAGATATCTCCTTGTCCTTCATGTTGAAATGACTTCCAAAACTTTCCCAGAGACTGAGGGAAGGGAGGCTGACCAGCTCAGATAATCCTTCTTGCCCTCCTTGAACATGGGTGTGACATTTACCTCTTTCAAATAATCAGGAAGGATCTTTCAAAGATCTGATATAATCCAAGACAAGAGGCTGATGTCAGGTTTTGTATGCTAGTGAAGCCAAATTATTCAATAGTGTAAACAAAAATGATGTCTGAAACTTCAAACATTCATTCAGACTTTCACTATTAACTCATAATATCCATGTTTTCATGAAATGAAGCATCAGGCCAAGAGAATGTGTTTCCATTCATTGTATCTTCAGATTACAGTACAGAAAACAGTCTAACTGATGTAATTATATTGGTTATACAGTTTTAGTGATTTAAATATAGAATATATTTAAAGTTTTTATATTACTACTTTGAAATTAACTCCTCCAAAAATACACACACACATATCATAACAAATATTTTTTTCACCAGGTTACTACTATAAGAAATATAGGAAAAAAAAAAATTACTGACTATTATACCAGCCAGATACATACAATTTCCACAAATAATATTTTTTGTCTTGAAAAGAATCATAACAATGTTCAGAATTTCTTTGTTTGCTTTAGTCTTTATTTACAGTCTCCAATTACTTTCACAAAATAGTTACCTTTGTTTTGTGACGAAAGTTAAACATATTAAGAAGCCGGTCTGGCCACTGTATTTCTTCCACTCAGTGTCAAAAACCCCACTTTTACTGTTGTTGTTTAAGAAATATAGAAAGTCTAGCCCACTTTTCTTTTTCTATATTAGTGTTATAGGAGGATCTTCACAATTTTTTCATATGGTCAAGTTCTGTGGTTCTGGCTTGTACCAAAGCTAATATGTTCTCTAAAACAAGGAGACTTAACAAGTCCTCCAGAATCTGCTGAGTGTGAACAAAAGCAGTATTATCTGTTGCAATCTAGACTATTTTTAGTATGTTACTGGATTTTCTAACATTCAGGGAAAACACCAGGTAATAATATGATTTTATTAAATAAAAGTGACTTCCAAACTGCAGCAACTGAAATAAAAGTGTTTTTAAATTGGAAGAGGGAAATTGTAATTTCCCATCACCCACAGATAACATATCAGATGTTATTTCTTACTTGGTTTTTTGATCCTTACAGTATGAAACTTTCAAACACCTTTCCTTCCTTATAGAGAAACAAAGAGTTGTAATTTTTAATCTGTAATAGTTTTTAAGGGACAGAACCTCTCAATCTCTATTAGGATTGTCTATCACAATTTGTACAGAAATAGATCCTAATGGAAAACCAAAGAGGAAATTGAAGTTTATTACAGCTATTTTGAAAATTGAATAAAAATCCAGCATGGGATTGTATCTGGATAATATGTTGACTTCTTTTAGAATAAACCTAAAATAATAATAAAAATACAACACATAAAATAATTAGCAATAAAACTTCATGACTAAATTGCTGTTCTATTTCAGCAAAGGACAATACAAGCTACACAATGTAGCTTGATGTGTAAAAATAAATATTGGAGATTTCAATTTGATCTTTACATCATACTATTAGAAATGGTACTGGAAATAAATAATATTGCTTCATCTCTGTCAACAGGTAAACAATTTCATACTGATGAAGATGATGAACAGTAATTGCTTATGAAAACCCAAAAGTCACTGTAAATAATATGCACACCTAGCATCCACTTAAGCTCTCAGAAGAAAGACACTTCCTGAAAACAGTCTGTATTATTTTGCAGGCTTGAAATACACTTAATTTTTTGAGGGTTGGTGTTTTTTTCCCTCCACATAAAATGTGTAAGTGTGATTTATCTGCCTTTTAGCAGATGTACTACAGAAGGAGGAAAAAAAACCAAAACAAAAAAACAAAAAAAAAAACAAAAAGCAAAAGTAGAAGGAGAAACTACCATTTCTCAGAAATTTTTTATTTCATCGAATCTGGTATTTCTCTTTTGCACGTTTAATCAGTATTTCCTACCCTCAGATCATATTATTTAACTATTTCTACGCTTGGAGAGATTCTGGCATTGCTTATTACTACTCCTAATCATTATAATGAATGTTCTGAAGTGTTGCTTTTAATTAGGAAGTCCCTGATATAATTCCAATTTCAGATGGAAGTAAACACACTGAAGTTCATAAAATATTCTAATAAATGATCCATGCAGATTAGCCCTCACTGTCTGAGTCTATAATCAAGAAAGCTCATACAAATTAAACAAAATTACACATTTTAAATGGATTAATTAGATTACATTAAACATTTATTGTGACTTTTTTCTTCACAAGGAATGTATTCTTTTTTCAGCCCAACTCACTTCATTTCCAAGTGAATTAGACCCCCTTTAATTTACTTCAGTTCTGATTTTGAATGTCTACACAGGGAGCTAATAGTGTTTAACTAGTACTCCATAAATCAAACTTGTTAATTGATTTGAATTAATTTCCCTAAGCATCTCTCTGTAGATAAACCCTAAAGGGAAATATCTTGAGAACTGGAGGTTGAATTCCAGATTAATAAAGTAAGGTAAAAGGGTTAATAGCTTTGTGAAGCTTTAGGTTCTTTCCTCCTATTTTGTAGAGTGCTTTCCCATTTCTGTGTTTTTATGTAGAATTAATGAAGAACAGACTGATATTTCCTTCCAAAAAAACCCTTGTATAAATTGATTTCTCTGTTCTGCCTCAGTCTCTCACTTAATATGTTTTAGATGTTTACATAAGCCATCTTTTTTTGTCTGCTTTTTGAATATTTTGAGATTATATCAACCATAGATGAAAAGTAACCCACCAATCCTGAACATTAACCATTCTCTGTAACTATTTTTATTCTTTATTAAATAATTATCACCCTAATTTAATAGTATTTAACAAACTCTGTGACTACCGATGCATTCCATTCTGATGTTAAAAAAAAGGGGGGGCATGAAATTCACAACTAGTATGTGAATAAAGTGGTCTTCAGATAATTTGAATTCCACCAACCCAGTCACTTAATATATATGACAAAATTTCTCAAATCTGTTTCCTAGAGAGTATTTGACTCCCCAGAAAGGAGATATTTAGACCCGTATGTGAATGCACACCAAAGAAATTACTGCATTCATTTCAAAATAAGAAAGGCTACTTTATCTGATGTGCATATCTAATAATCTATATATCTGCTGCAGAAGATCATGTCCTTTTTTGTAACCACCGAATGAGAGTATGGCTTCATCTCTTCTGCCACACTCCAGTCTTATGCTTAAAAGGAGTGTTTATGTGGTAGACTTTGAGATGAGGGGAATTATCGACTGTGTTGTCATTGTTTTGTTTTCATGACATTATTTAATTACTTACTTATTTACTTTTTTATGGTGACAGACTATAGATCAAATTATTACCATCACTTGCAAAAAAAAAAAAAAAAAAAAAGGGAAAAATTTAGCAATTTCACTGATCCTATAACTAAGAATTTTCACACATTGAAATAACATGAAGTCCAACTTCAGAGCATGGAATATGTGATAACATTCTACAAACATTCTCTGAGGAATGACAGACTGCTGGCATTTTTAAATGGGAGTTAATCATTGACTTTATGCTGACTAACATCACTAGAAGTTAACAAACAAAATGAATGTCATTTTCTTTACATTTCACACTACATTTCTTATTAACAATGACCATAAATGCATCAAAAAATGACTGGTGACCTACAGTTGCCCAGTAATTTCTTTTTACTCTTTAATTTATCATGACTTCCTGTACATTGAACTAGACCTCTTTTACAGCTCATTAATTGTATGAACATTCTACTTTATTACCTGGGATAATAAATCAGTTTCATAAAGTTTGCCAGTTTTCACCAGTGCATTTTCAAATTTACAACTTCTGGCCAAATTTGTAGCAGTTCAGTCATTGATTCACATATGCTGAAAATTTTGTTGAATTTCTATCAGGATTTTGACACAGTAATGACAATGAAATAATTCTGGACAGATTCCTGTAATTAATCACTTTTTACTGATCTTGGACCATCTGTTAGCTTGGTTGTTAGCTTTAGCCTCCCTTTTTTAGCTTACTGATCATAGGTGTTACTAGCAGTCCCCTTAAAACATATGGTAAACCTGACAGGAACAATTTTTCAGCAACTAAACTTATTTTTATTTCTGTGCTTAGTTATTAATACATACCCCTCTATTACTTCTCTCAAAGACTGATTATGGTACTACTTGCACCAGTATCCACTATTTCAGATGACAGAAATTCCATTTTGCAACTATTCTCACACTTATAATGACCACAAAAAATTGATATATCCTCTGATAAAATGATCTCACTTGTTAAAGTAAAATGGAAAGTTTTGGATTATTCTAAACATTGCATTTTAATCTACCTTCTATTTTTTTTTTATTTTGCTTTTCTTGCTAAAAAGAGATGTTTCAACATAGTTAACACTTTCTTTTTTCCTCAAAATAAAATTTTGATGAATGCTGTTCTGATTATTTTAAATGTCATGATGGCTGAATGTCATAGTTTTTTCTGTTTAATTCCAGTATTTATATGTTCTGGTTGGTTAATATGGGAAAAAAAAAAATCATTATATTAAATTCCTTGGCTGTATGTTTCCTTTTCATCCAGTATGCAGATTATAGATTCATGGTTGTCCCCTAGTATACTCTGATCTGTGGTGCTCACCTCCAAATCCTATCCAATTTCACTAGATTAAGATTGGTGGCTGATTGGCATCTTATTCACTCTTTTGGTGGAATAGAGCAATAAGAGCACAGAAATGAAGCATAGCATAACTTGATAGCTAGAGCCTGATTTCTTTTTCAGGAAAGATTCATACAAATGTTCCCAAATTCTCCCTATGATCAAAGAGTTTATTTTTAAGAACAAGGAAAATATTTGTCATCTCTCATGTTATCATTTGCTTGCATATCCTTAATGATAATTGAAACCACATGGATATTTTTGGCCTTAGATGAAAATATTTGTGCTACCAGCAAGCTGAAAGAACACAAACCCCCATTTATGAAAGCCTGCAGTTATGAACAAATGAAAGGTTTTAGGTATACAAGAAAGTGGAATCTCTTTCAAAAAAGTCACTTATTTTTAAGTAGTGTTATCTTTGAATTCAAAATGGTTAATTTAATTAACCTCTCACACCTGTCAAGGAAAAAGTTATAACAGGTGCTATCCTTCATTATAAATTACACACATTTTAAAACATAGATGGAATTTCTCTTTTGGGGGTGGAACTATCTCCTTGAGTTCCAGTTATTCAGCAGAATGTATAAACATGATAAAAGACTGTAGTATACTATATGAATAACTAACAGACATAGATCACTTCATATCTCTAGATACTGCATGCAATAGATTGAATAGATGGAAGAAAGGGGCAGAAAATAGTATTGGACCCGTATTTTGCAATTTTACAGAAAAACTTCTCTGCATTTTTTTAATATTTTGATTTGTTAATTTTAAAATTATTTACACCTCTAAAGAAATACAATCAAAAGAATAAGATGAAGGTAGTTTTTACACTTAATAGATTTCTCCTTGTTTATTGGAAATAAATGTCACTTGGAAAATTATTTTAACTTATCTTTTTTTTTTTTTTTTTTTTTCACAGAAATGCATCCATTTTCAATTCTTTAAATTGCAATGTTGAATTCAGTGGTTCATAAAAATGTTATTATGAAGACCTACTGTCAGAATTTGCATATTTGCACCTTATCCTACAATAGATTCCATGTTCCTTCAAGGCTGATATTATCCTTGCTCTATTATCTTGGAGAGTTTACCAGTTTGTTGAGAAAAAACATATTTGAATGCAGCAGTATTGACGTGTTGTAACTCATCAGAAACAAAAGCTGGTACAGCTAAACTGAACGGAACACTCAACTACCCTATTTATGAGCATGTAGGTTTCATTATTGGCTTAAAAAATAGGAAAGAAAAGTATTAGACAAATAGATACATTACATGCACTACTATTCACGGTGCAGAAAACAGCAATAATAATTACCTTATTTATTTTTATACAGGAAGATTATCCTTATAAGAATCACAGTCAGTTCAAGAGTCATTTCCACTCCCTGCTCCTTTTTATGTTAAAACATAGAGAATTTCTAAAAATCTGACATAATATTGAAATCAAAACTAAAGTATGTTTCAGTCTCTATCAATCAGTACTCTCTGAAAATCAGTACATTTTAAAAGATGCCTCGTGTTTTGTTACACACACACTCCTAGTCCTGCAAGAAATTGCAAACATGTGTTGGAGTCTTCAGAGACAAAAAAAAAAAAAAAAAAAAAAAAAGATCATGTGTATAATTATTTTCAAGTTTGTTTTCCTAATGTTTTTATATGAACTGAATTCATGAAGAGGACAAAATAAAAATCCAAACTTTGAAAAAATGCTATGGGGAAAAGCAATATGAAACACACAAGTTCTGTTGAATAGTTTTTCTATATTTCTAGGTTTTTGTCAGCAGTGATAAGAAGTTATTTGATAAGAAAGAGGACTTTTATCAGGAACACAAACTCTAAACCAGAGAAGTCTTCAAAAACAATGTAACAATGCAAAGCTGTTTCTTCAATTCCAAATATATTTTCTCTATGATCTAAACGAGTTGAACTATTAAAAGTTTAACTGTCTACTTAATTTGTGTGGCACTTTCAGTTGGAAGAATACCAGTGTACAGAGAGAAAGCTAACCTGAAGATTTTATAGAACCACCTCTTAAGAACACAATTTGGTTTTAAGAGTTGTCAGCTGCACTGTGCTCTGAGTTATTCTGATGAGACTCGAGAGGCAAGTTTTTAATCAACAGTCAATGGTCCTTTCTGAAAATCATGTCTATTTTTAAAATGCATTGAATTGGGTACCCAAGCCAGAGGAGGGAAGGGGAAGGGGAAGGGGAAGGGGAAGGGGAAGGGGAAGGGGAAGGGGAAGGGGAAGGGGAAGGGGAAGGGGAAGGGGAAGGGGAAGGGGAAGGGGAAGGGAAGTGCAGGGGAGGGGAGAGGGAGAGGGAGAGGGAGAGGGAGAGGGAGAGGGAGAGGGAGAGGGAGAGGGAGAGGGAGAGGAGAGGAGAGGAGAGGAGAGGAGAGGAGAGGAGAGGAGAGGAGAGGAGAGGAGAGGAGAGGAGAGGAGAGGAGAGGAGAGGAGAGGAGAGGAGAGGAGAGGAGAGGAGAGGAGAGGAGAGGAGAGGAGAGGAGAGGAGAGGAGAGGAGAGGAGAGGAGAGGAGAGGAGAGGAGAGGAGAGGAGAGGAGAGGAGAGGAGAGGAGAGGAGAGGAGAGGAGAGGAGAGGAGAGGAAGAGGGTCTCAGTGATCAGTACAGGAAACTCAGTATCAGCCATTATACAGGCAAAAAAATCTTATATATAATTATTTGTAAAAACTAGGAAAAATGACAAGCAATATGCATTTAGTAAACTCTGCAAATGGTTATGCATGACTGTAATGGTAGTTTATTTATTCAACTTTTGTCAATAACATAGGTATTGTGACTAACTACCTTTTCTAAATTCATTTACACATAGCAGTGTTTACGAGAAAAGTAAAGCAATCTGAAAAATACTTCTGATTTTTTGCATAGCTGCAAATTAACATGAACACTTCAGGACTTGTTATTTCTAAAAACGTATGGAAATTACGTATGTGTAGTTTGAACATATCATTGCAAGTACTGACCATATGTTAGTTTGTTACAGATTTACATTTTCCCGTCAACACTGCTAAACATTAAAGAAATGTATTTATTGTTTTATATGTCAAAATCATGACAATAAAAACATGCAGTTCTTTTCTCCTCATTAACTTTTTTAAAATGAAATGTGGCAAAATTGTGATCAAAATTATGTTCATAAATGACAGTTAGTACCACCATTTGGTAGAACTGACCAGTCTGGCACAGTACTCCATTAAATTTAAAGATTAGCATGATTTTGGAGGGCATTTTGGCTATTTGTGGTGTTTTAGCTTGCAACTGTCATTATTATAAGGCAAAGCTATATTTAGCAAGATGTCTCTATCTACTATATGCTGTCATGGAAAAAAGATAAGAGAGAAAGAGTATTGTGGCTTGTAACCATGAGCTCTTAATGGTTTACCAAACCTAGTCCTGAAGGACTAGAAAATCAAAAGTAAAAATACATGTTTCTAAGTTTTCATAAGTGAGATGGCATATATGTGGGCTTTGTTATTTCTACTGCATGGTTTTATTAATTACTAATAAAAAAAATTACATATTTTTCCCTCACTTGTAAGAAACTGACTTTACTTTGAGTTTGTGCTATTCATATCCTTATTCTTCATCTTATATGCTTTATTTCTTTTACCAAATTCACAGTACCTCCTTCCATAGTTACTGAAAGCAACTTCATGGTCCAGGGTTGCAGACGGCCTGAGCTCTTTGCCCTTGCAGCATCACTGGAGAAAGCATGAAAAACCCTTTTAAACATTGGAGAGAAATCTCACTTGGCCTTGTAAGTGTTTTTCATGTATTCACCACAACCCAAAACCCTGTCTAATCTGAATAAGATTTAGCATGCCTGAAAGTTTGTTTTCCTCCCCCCTCCAAGACTGTGTCATTCCATCTAGTAAGAGACACCCTTATAACCATTGTATGCATAATTATGCAAATCTGGTTCTAAGGAAGCTTCAACACCTGCATATGCAAGAGTGGGTGTTCCTTTCCCACACTTACAACATCTGCCTTCGTAGACTACCATGGTCAAGGAAATGATAGTGAAATCATGACTGAGGGTCTGAAAGTTGCGCTTGAAGAGAAGCAAGGGTCAGGTTATGCTAATTGCTTTTCTGATCTTTATGTTATTCTTTCTCAGAGATGTGTATACAATTAAAATATTTAAATTTACTATCAGGACTTATTTTCCTGTATCAGGAAGAGGATTAAGATGCTTTGAAGCTATCTACTTACTCCATGCACAGTGAATTTGTTAGGATGCTAAGAAAGAGACAGAATTTAAGAACACTGCATAACCGAGGTTTAATTTCATTTGAAAACCTTTCTCTTTGTTGAGTAGGTATATACCTTTCTTCCAGGTGGAGATAGCTCTTGTGTGAAATGTGAAAAGATAAATACAACCATGGTTATAAGGAGGTTAAAACCAACTTCTATGAGAAAACATGATCTCTACAATGTGCTAGGTATCTTTGGGTACACTTAAAATGAAAGTATTTGGTTTGAAAACATTGCAATGCCCCAGCAACATACTAGTTTTCCTATCAATAATCAAAAATTCATCTAGATCATTTTGGTCTTACTCTTGTTACATCTTTTTCTTTCTCAACATCAAGCTGATTCAAAATCATTCCAAATCTAACTCAAGTGAGTGGATCCCTTCATCAGCTTTCAAATTTATTGAAACTACATAAGCTAATGCTAAGTAAAATGAATAAGATGAATAGTATTTTCCAGTCTTTGTTTTGAATACTCTGAGTTATTATCAATATAATTTATTCAATGAACAGAAGGAGTAATTTTAAATATTTAAAATTTACTAAAAGCCATACTTTATTTATTTATATATATGTTGTTTAGGGTTTTTTAAAAATATTTTTGTATATATATATACACATATACACTCAGTTTATAAAGAGGGCAATATTTCATAAAAGCTAATTAAAAAATATTTTCCCTGTCAGTTAACCAAGCAAATTTTTAGAAGTTGAAAGACAATTTTTCATGTTTTGTCATTCCCTTCATTAACATTATAAAAAAGCCTGTCACAATTAAAATACAATTTGAAAAAAAGAAAAATGTATTCATTATTGCAAAGTGTTATTAATTTTATTCTTATTATGTCAGGGGTTTGCTCAAATCCTTTTCTATTCAGTGGGCACCTTTAAAGTGACTTCTGTGTGAATTAGATCAGACCTTTAATCTTTGAAAAATTAGAACTGTACTATAGCTAGATAATAATTTTTCTTTTAAACATCTTTTACATAATAAATGAGACAAGTTTGATCAAAACTATGTCTTTTTACAACTTTTACAACAGTTCCTATCAGTTTTATCTTGCCTTAAGCCAAGATAAAAACTTGACAAAAATGGGAGCCTGATAAAGAAAAAAAAAAAAAAAGAAGAAAACAAAAATTGGATATACCCTTGGGTCATGAATAGCAGACAAACACTTACACAGAGATATCTGAATTCTCAGAACATTAGTTTTTGTTCTCCTATTTCTTAAAGGAGGTGGGAACTGAATACATATGCTGATCTTTAATGACACATGCTCTTACCACCACAGAGTAAAAACATACTGTACACAAAGACTGAGGGCTCAGTTCACTTGAGCAAGCATAGGTGTCCAGTGTCTTTTGAGACTTCAGAAGATATACAGTCCAGACTCTGTCTGCTGCTGCAGAAGTGTTCAGATCTCTTGGAGGCTTATGCCTTATCTGTTCATCCTCTATGGTCAGCTCAGAAACTCTAAAATATCTCATACAGCACTTCTTACTTGTGCTTATGTGTGTGTCATTACCATTTCTGTTTTCAGTTTCAGAAAAAGAAATAATATATTTTGAAGCACTATGGAGAAGAATATTTCATCAGGTTTATAATTTGGATCAGTGGGACTAAAAGATAGGAGCATTTAAAGTGCATTTAACACATTTGAATAGTTCTGAAGGGGCACCAGATTTGTTGCAGTAAATTAATTTCTATTCCCAACAGGTCTCAGATTATTCCTTAGGGTTAGGTCAGCCAAACAGTGTTTTGAAACATATGTTGTAGATCTCTTACATGGTTCAACTTTAAAACAGCCTAAACCATCAGGTAGGTTTTTCTTCAACATAACTGCCACTTCAAAATTAATTTCAAACAGAAAAATCAAAATGGAATCAGTTATGAATTTACACATTCATACTGAAGTAAAACAGTGAGGTCTTCCCACATTCTTTCTATGTAGAAACACATTTAAAAACATACTTTATATAATACAGAAATCCAGCGTGACGCAAAGCATTGGAAATTTATATTTGTGTTCCTTCCAAGGAAGTTAAAGAATCATATTTTTAGATATCCCAGCTATACTATTAGTAGAAGCCATTAAACATATGTGCTTGCTGAATAAAGAATCAAATTAGACTTTCTTTCAGTGAACAGATCTGTAGCAGTTGTTTCATGAGAGAAAAAGAAAATAAGAATCCAAAATCACTGAAGTTACTGGAAGGCTAATAAATCACAATTAGAGGCTGACTGATTGATGCTTTAATACTTTTTGCATCAAAGGATATTTTTGGAACATATTTGAGTTAATCATCATGATCAACCATTGTAATCTGTTGGACAGAATAGTTTTAGCAAGAAATGAGTCATGTAAAGAGGAGTACTCTTAGAAAGAGAGATGTCATCTGTATTTCTATGTGGCCAGTCTAAATACTATAGAGGCCTATAGAAAAAAGACAGAGTACATAGAGGAATAAACTAATGAAAATTCAAATACAAGTATTAATTCATACTATTCAAAACTGACAATAGTTATAAAAGCTTACAAAACCCATTTTAAAAGAAGTATGCTAAACCTTTTTCCACAGTGTTATGCCGTTCACTTGTTATTCCCTCCTTATAGGTTGGCAGTCAAGTTTTCAGCTTTTTTTGCTTCCCTTCTAGGTGCTCTTCAACTCCTATAGCCCGTCATCCTTTCAAAGCCTTCTGAAAGAGAGGGCCTAGTTTAATGATTTTTTCCCAAACTCCTTCTAGTTCATCTTTCAGGATGAAAAAAATAAAAGAACCTCCTTAATTAATTTAAGAACTGTCTTAAGAGAGGCTGTTTCCCTAAATATACTGCAGTGATCTCCTTCATGTAACTAATTAGTAAGCAATCTTTTGTCTACTAGAAGAATTAAATGTCCCTCTCTTTGAGGAATGCTTAGCATTACCTAGTAAAGAGCATATCTTTCATTCTTATCTTACATTGTGAATACAATAGATTTTACACTTAAAACACAGTACAAACATCTAAACAGTTTAGTTTTCTGTTGTGTATAACTGGCTTTTGACTGAGAGTAGGTACAGCAGCAATCCATTGCTTTAGAGCAGTAACTGTTAAGAGGTTTCTTCAAGATCTTTTAAATGGAACAGAACTACAGTGATTTCAGAATGGATCCTAAACATTTGTGTAGGTTTAGTAAATACTTCATCACTGTTATTATCCATCTAATAAAGAAAGTGTTCTCAGATTTTAAAAAAAACAAAACCCAAAAACCATTAAACAAAAAAAGTTGAAAGACAAAACACTAATTTTTATCTCATGCTTTAAAGGAAGAAGGTTGTATCAGATTTTATTCTTCCATGCAAATTTCCATTAAAATGTTCTTTCTGAGTTCACAAATTCCACTGTATGAGTTTTAGTTAATATTTAAATTTTCCTAATATTAAATTAATTTTTGATATTGTTTTTCTCTTTATATTACATTTGGATTTTTTAAATGTCATTAGAATTAATGAGGAGGGTTGAAGTGTATTAATAGAAATTTTATTGTGCAAAAATTCCCACTTTAGGTAAACTTCTATTTTGCATATTATGGAAAAAAGATACTTTACATGAGAAGGGAGACCTGCTCAGATACATTTTTATTAAAATCCTACACTATTCTTTAGACTGAAACATTAGATAACACTTAGCCATGTATGGAATTGGGCTACGTCATGCATAAACTTGACTAAATGTACAAATAATTGCCTGACTGGACCTAAACTGTTATCATAGGCACAGCACTTTCTAATTCTTTGATTTTATGCTTTCTGGGAAGAAGCCCTGTGGAAAAGGCTGTGAGTGTCCTGGTAGGCAGCAAGTTGAACATGAGGCAGCAGCATGCCCTGACAGCAATGAAGGCCAACAATATCCTGGGCTGTATGAACACAGTTGAGCAAAAATTACTCTTCACTCATTAGGGCATATCTAAAATACTGCATCCAGTTTTGGCCCCCAGAAAAGGCACTGATAAATGAGGGAGTTCAGAAAAGGGCCCTGAGATGCTCAGAGGGCTGGATCACTTGCCCTGTGAGGAGAGGTTGCAGGCAATGGGCTTATTCAGCCTGGAAAAAAGATGTCTTGGGTGGTGAGAGGGGAAGGGCTCACAGCATTCCCCAACACCTACAGGGAAGTGACTGAGGAGTTGGAGCCAGGCTCTTCACAGCAGTGCATAACAGGAGGATGAAACTGAAAGAAGAGGGGTTCAGAACAGAACTAAGGATATCCTTTCGCCTGGACAGGATCCCAGCAAGTCTGTGCCAGCTCCACCCTTGGAGATTTCCAAGCCTTGAGAGGGCACAGATCCAACCAGCCTGGTCTGAGCTCACAGCTGTCCCTGACTGTGATGGTTTAGCCCCTGCCGGGGTCTGAGACCACGCGGCCGCTGCCCCTCCCCCACAAAGGGAGTGAAATACAAAGCCCCAAGACTGAAATAAGGAAAGGTTTAATACAACAGTGCAATAGCAACACAACAAACAACAACAATAACAATAACAGTAATAGTGATAGCAATGAACAGAGCAAAATAGCTACCAAATACAGCAGTGAGAAGCACGATGTACAAAACCATGAGTGCACCGCGCTCCCGTGCCAGGAAAATGTGACCTGCCAGGATGTGATGTCTGCATGGTATCTGAATAACCCGGCTAGAGCTCCCCCCCCACTGCTGGGGAAACTTAACCCTACCCTGGTTAAACCAGGACACTGACTAAGGGGGAAGCTAAACTAACAACCTCCTGATATTCTTTGCCACCTGTGTCATCCCGTGATCCTATCATCTTAAAACAGTGCTAGCAAGTAAGCTGACCAATGAAAAAAATTGATTCCTTAAAGACAAGTAGTATTTCAAGAATACACTGGATCTAAATACAAGTATTATTAGACTATGAATTATGTATCAGGTAGATCTGACAGACAACCACAGATAATATGCACAAAGTAGATTCATGTTCTGTACTTGAAAAGTTCCTAAACCTTAGATTTATCCCAGGAATCAAAGCACTTCTCTAGTGTTTCTCAGAGGAATCAATATCAGATGACTTTATGTTGGTAAAATTA
Organism: Strix aluco; assembly: GCF_031877795.1. NCBI lineage: Eukaryota > Metazoa > Chordata > Aves > Strigiformes > Strigidae > Strix > Strix aluco. The sequence continues at coordinate 30,890,841 of NC_133931.1, forward strand.
TAAACAACCAAAACAGGGTTATGTAATGAAGACTGACAAAATTTAGGAATACACAGAACTAGATACTATTCCTGTAAGGAAATGCTAACACCAAGTTTTATCTAGTATTTTCTGCTTAAATTTAAATCAGCTGTTGTCCTTAATTAAAGGATACTCTAATTCTTTATCTGTTAAAGCCTCCACTGGAAAGACGTCCTTGTCTATTGCAGATATAGGTTCAATTCCAAATGGAATAATTAGGGATCAAACTACATACCGGAATGCACCTTTTAAAATATCTCTCCTTCAGATTACTCTGGAAATATTTTTAATCATAATACTGGATTTAATAAAAACAATATATTTTCATCTCAAAATTTATTCTTTGCATAGTAAAAAATAACAGTTTATTGAAAGGTCTTGAAGTTCTGAAGATTCTTCTATTTATTTTTATTGGTCAGGGAATATTTACTGAATCAAACTTCATTGTCCCCAGTGTTGCTATTCTGTTATGTGTATATCTCTGAGCCAAAATCAAAATCTGATAAAATTTTATCATAAAAATATCATGACATTTTCAAAATGTAGATTTCAAAGTTAAATATTCCACATTCCAATACCATTTTTAAATGGAAGGGTGCATTTTCATTTGCAGCATACCTCAGTTAAGTCGATATAAATTTTGCAGCTGACCTCAGTGTGAACAATTTCTCAATGAAAATGTGATCACACATTATAGACCTCAAGTGAAGTCAAGTTCTACACTTAAAAATTTTCCAAGGATTGCAATAATACTTGCTAAAACAAACAAACAAATGCACAAAAAGGTTCTTAAAATAAGAAGTGGTTTACTTTCTATGCGTATTTCATATAGATTTTGTATCTTTACATTTCCAGTGAGATTTTGAAGCTTCTGTAGAATTAAAAGTGACTAGCAAGGCATTTGAATGGTATGTTAATATGCTGACCCTCAAGTTTATTTTGCATAATAAGTAAATCATTCTCTCCAATCAAAAGTACTTTCTTGCTGAGCAACATTATTGGTGAATTTCAGTTCCCTACTGACAATCCTTTATAATAAAAAGGGATTATTAAATTTTGATTAGCATCAGATTATACTAATTTTATCCACCAACTGACATTTCTGCTAATTGAGGATAAATGCACTAGTCTGATACATCCCCAAAACATAGAACATATTAAAAGTCTCAGCACAAGCTGAAAATTTAATTAATATTCATTGTGTTTCCTGGAAGCTACTGGTTGCCTAAACCAGAGTCTTGCAGATAAAGTTGAAATTGCAGACTCTACAATATCACTATTTGGCACATTTTGTTTGAATTATTAAATAGAAGTGATATATCTAAAGTTATTAGCAAAATGTTAATGTAATGACTTTAGTCATTACAGACCTTTTTGTGATAAACTATGCTCCTGTGCTGTCATTAAAAAACACCAGCCAAATGCTGATTTCCCAGTCAGGAAAATTTCAAAAACACTTGAAAAATGAGAACAGAGTAAGGAGTACAGAACTGGGCCTCTTTTCTGGTAGTAATGATTAGGATTGGTAAAAAAATGGACATCTTTCTTTCTTTGATTACTTTCATCAAGCCTGAGCAGAAACCTTAAGGCAATAATTTTTGCAAATGACAGATATTTTTTTTTGTGATGCCACTTCCCCCAATGCTTCATTGTCATGCTCTAAAATGGCTATATTTTGATGGGAAATATTGTTATTGTTTTAGGTTTCAATTACCTAAAATGCAGTCCTTCTTTAAAATCTTGTATACCTCAAAGTTTAATAATCAGCTGCTGAGCTATTTCTCAGTTTATATAAGGAACCCAGGATAATGACTACAAAAATGAAGCTGAAAGGAGAACTCTTTCTTTTCAAGGATACACAGATTGATAAACGCTTGATAACCGTTTTATGTTTTTATGTTAAGAATAGGGCAGATCACATAAAATGCACAAACACTTAACTTCTCTCATGTTCTCATCTAACTTCAACTGTCTTAAAGATAATATTGGTTTAAACAAAGGAGAAAGAGGTTGAAGAAGGTCTATGCCAAGTTAAATATCAGTTTATTGTGTCACTGATTATGAATACAAGTATATTGCTGGATTTATTTGACCAACTAATCTCTGGAATATGCATTTCTTAAGTAATATTTTTTTGTTTGCATTAACAATTAAATTAGAATGGAGAGTCCAATTAAAATATAATTAGCAATTCAAATCAGATTCAAAGTTGTGAAAGGTACTCTGAATTTCAGTTGTAGATGATTCTCAGACATGATAGGAATTTTAAGGCTTTGAAATTTTATAACATTTTTCCTTTTCATATGCTGGACATATCCATTCACCTAATATTTTACAGTAACAAGTTTCACAACAATCAAACAATATGATATTAAATGAGTTGGAACCTTCTGTTACCATTTTCTGTGCTGATTTGACTGGTACAGTATAAAATGATTGGCAAAAAGTAATTAAATTAATTAAATTAATTTAAAAATTATAATAATACATTTTCAATTGGCCAGGTTTATTATCCTCATTACATATTGTGGTAAAAGTTAACACAAAAGTTCTTATTGTTCCACAGACTCAGAAATCCATTACACACTGATTATAACTTTCAATTCATTAATGGCATTTTCACCTGGTTTTATACTTTGTGACATTTTGTTTCAGATTTTTCCCCTGGGAATTTTGTTGAGCATGGCTTGACTGAGAAAATAGAGGGAAAAAGGAACATATATTCATAGGTATGCACTGAAAACTCTATTATATTCAGACTGTAACAGTCACAGTTTACTGCTACTCTCTTTGCCTGTAGTTTTCTTTTATCATTTAAGAGGAAGTTGTCTTTTCTCACTGAACAATATATGTTAATATCATTACTATTGGTATTGTAACTCACTGAAAAGCTCTACTTTTTAAATGTTAAGAACATTGGTTTTTCTGCCATTATAGAAAACACTCAGAACCTCCCAGCATCTGTCCCATTGTTTTTTTATAGAGAAATAAGAGAATAAAATTTTAATATTGTCAATATTTGCTGGGATTCTCAGTTTAGAACCAGGGACTTGTTGGAACATGAGCAGAATGGAATGAAATATTCCAGCTGTGAAGTTTCCTGATGAAACTACCCCTTTTTTGTTGAAAGTGGACAGAACTGGTAAACACATAAATAAGCTGTCACACATGCTCAAGTTGTATATTGTTCAGCTACGTGCATATAGGACCAAGCATATGGAAGAGCAATAGCATTATAAAAACACCCTGCATTTATTTGATACAGCTGGCTCTACATAATGTTCCTGTAGCATACAAAACTGTAGCATCTGGCCTTTTGCTGTCCTTCTTTGAAGTATTATTCAGTTGTAATTGTGAATCAAATTTATAACAATGATCTGTCTACCCTGACATAAGCAATGGGAAAAGTGAACAAACTCATCAATGCTTTCCGAAGAACTTAAACTTGTTTTTCACATAATGATGCTCATTTGGGAAAAAAGCAGAAGAGGAGTGGTATTACATTCAACTTGAGCATTTCAGCTAGACAACTGCTAAGTCAACTATTTGAATCCCTGCAAAAAATGTTATTATCATTAAAAGAGGAAAGCAACAATTTTGTTCAAGTTCTAACATCTTTTCTGCAGCTCTGTCCTCTCTGAAATCTGCACAATCTGCTTCCACTATTATCTAAATAAAAATCATTAAGGACTCTATCAACAAAGTCAATGTTTTCTGTCAACTGAAGTTTACAGTGCCCACTAATACAGTCTCAAAATTATTGAAACCCATGTAAACACCAATAACATATTTTTGATCTGTAGTATTCAGCAAAGCTATCATTAAACACAACTACTTGTGAAAACGTGCACTCTATTGCCTTCACTGACATTCACTATTTCAAAAAGTAACATTTTTGAGTATCCGTATCACAACATATCACAAAAACATGTTCTCTAGTATGTACATTTATGATGAGCTTGGTTGTAGTCGTACAGTTACATAAAATGGGGTTATTCCTGCTATAGACGGTTATAGATTATTCCTATTAGGAGGGATGTCAAGGTCTTTTTCAAGAATACAATAGAGTCTTCCTTAATGAAGACCTCTTTACATATATTTATTGAATGCAAAGAAAACACCCAGAGCAAAAGGTACCTTTGTTCTGAAATTGTGCTGAAGTGTTTTCAGAGCAACTACAACTTAGAATATATTCCATTATTACTTTTTCTGATAAAACACACACAGGCACACAATTAAGTATGTATTTGAAATATGATAACAATTCAGCTTGACAGACGTATTTGTTGAATTAGCTTATAATACATTTGGACAGACAGACAGTGAAATATCATTAAAAGTCCAATCCTTATTCAAATCAAAATCAATCTGCAAACAAATTTAAGTTTGCTGGGTTTCAGCAGTGTTTAATATTTTAGCACTCTGATTGCGGGTTAGAATCTGGAATTCCAAATCAGGTACCTGAACTGCAGATGCATTCATAGAGCTAAGCCCCTTTAGGTAGGACTTACAGCAGGGACATGCTAATTCTCCTCAGAAATCCCAACATTCTCCAGATGTCAGACATACAACATAGCAGAGATCCAAGCCTCAAGTCTTTTTCTCTCAGTGTCAGCAATAAAGTTTTCTCTTCCTTAAACTCCAAATGGTCTGCTCATTTAAAAATATGCAGGAAGGAGAAAAGGAAGTGTTGCTAATAGTAGTAGTAATACTGCCACCATTATTACACATCTGTGAGACATTGTCCTAAGCTGAACCTGTTCAGATATGTAAGTGAAAACATGACTGGTTCATTTGGCAATAGATAAATGAGAAAAATCTCGGTCCTGAAAGGCTCTTACCATCTAAGCACAGAAATATATACCTAGGTGATATCTGGGAGGGGGCTTGCCCTCTCAGATTTAAATATTTGAATTCTAGGGCTAATTGCAGGAGGTTATATAATTGTGTGGTAGTACCGTAGATCTAATTAGAGCCAGTTCACTGTGTTTCTAAAGACAGATATCAGTTTAGAGGTGGTAGGAGAACAAATTGTTGTTGAAATCACAGTCATGTCACAGAGCCTGCACAAAAGTGGGTGGGTATGTACACTATTAGATCTTCCAGAGGTGAATTCAGTGCAGAGCTGAGGATAGGGTAAGGAGAGGATGTGAAATACTGCCTCTATATTGAACAGAACTTCCCCTATTGCTCAACCTGTTTTACCTGCAAAACCATTTACAAAGGTACTTCCTGTGCTTTTAGGAAAGCAAACCCACTTATCGCTCTTCCACCAAAAGTCCCTGCCTTTATCCTCCTCAGTAAGGAGAGGTGTGGCTGGACCTGCTCCTGCTACAGAGGTGAGCAGGACAGTGCCTTATCACCTGGAAGACACCAGGAGAGCATGGGCTCACTGTTTCTGCTGCCGGGGTCATGGTGGATGAGGGGAGTATTGCTAGAAGCAGAACTAGATTTAGAGAGTTGTCTGGATGTAGAGCAACAGAAAAGAAACACCTACTGTATTATACATTTGTTTTTCTTCTCTGGTGTTCATCCCACCTTCCTCAAGCAGCATTGGAGTCAGGGTTCAACTGCCTGCTGCTACGCTCAGATTTAACGACGAGTCCTTGAAGCCTGGCAACTAGACCAGTCAAACACTATTAGCAAAACCTTAAACCAGTTGTCTTTTGTGATAATAGAACAATATGTATGTATATAGTACCACAATACAGGACAGCTCTGTATAGCTCTGATCAGTTCTGATATTATTTCTGATGTCTCTATTAGTTCTAACTGTTCTGATTAGTTCAGTTTATCTGGTTTTGAATCATGGTGACAGCACAACTAGCTGGTTCTGGTATATACATACATTAAAGCAAGCTCTCCTATGCTATCAGATGTGAGCAACTTCATTAGTCTGTCACACACTTCTGTATCAGTAACTGGTCATTTGTGTGAATAGCCTTGGGGATGCTGTTATTTTTCTGTTCCTGTATTTTCTATGCCTCTGTTATCTTTTAATGCCAAAGTTCTGTGCTACAGCTTTGTGACTATTCACTTTTATGCATATTCTTACTTGAATGTCACTGATAACTCCTTTTACATGGTAATGGTGTTTAGAAGCATATGTATACACACCAAAAAAACCCCCATATATATAACATACCTTCTTAGCTATTTATTATTAATATTGAATTATAGCAATGTTATTGCTATAAAATAGAACTTAGTTCTTTTCAGTTATAACATTAGTAGCAGATAGTGCTTTAATGGTCATATCCAATATCCTCCTTCACAGACAAAAGTAGTAGTTTCTCACCCTTGGTTTTATTCAATACAAAATCACTGGCTGCTGGATTGAAACCTGAAGTCAACCCTGCAATAGTAATGCAAGTTTCTCCTATTTATTCCTGGATAAATCTCATTTCTCATTTGCAATGGAGTCTCCATAAAAGAACCAGAACTGGATGATTTACTTAGTTGTGATAAGTTTGGTTTTGTGTTCAAAATAGAAAAAATACCTGTAAATATTTTTATAAAATGGTCATTGAAAATTCTCTCCAGGTTCTCTAACAATTCTTTGCATCTAACACATCCTGCAAGAAAATGCTGTTGTGCTGGTTATTTTTAATCAGAAATAAACGCCAAAAAAACACAACAAAACAGATCCCATATGTTTTACTGTTCCTTGACTGGGAAAGATTTTTTGGTAAATATACATGAACAATAGATCAATTTATCTTTTTCTATCCCTATCCTTCTTGTAAACATCACTGGAATTGATTCATTTGAAATATTTATTACTTTCTCCAAGCTCTTACTTACTAAGACAGATTTCTGATTTAGAAAGAGTAATTTAATTTTCTCTGTTTTAACAAAATGACTTAAAAATAGCAGAAACTAAAGACTATTACTAAAGATGGGGTGTGTGTGAAGGAGAGAAAGAGAACAAAAAAATTTTGCTTATAAGCAAAAGCCTGACTGCCCCTGTCAGACACAAAATTTAAAGGACTTTTTAAAGTGGAGTACCTGCACACTAAAACAAAAACATCAGCAATCAAAGATGAAAGATCAAGACACTGATGCTAAGATAGCCATCAGACTTCAGGTCACACTTGTGTTTCCTTGTCATGGGCAGTCATTAAAATTCAATGTAATTTTAAGTGGGTTTGAGTGCTTTCTTTTTGGGACTTCCTGGGTTATATTGCTGGAATTGGTTAAATTGGAACTGTCAGTGCTAGGTTAACGGTTGGACTAGATGATCTTCAAGGTCCTTTCCAACCTAGATGATTCTGTGATTCTGTGATTCTGTGAAATTAGGTGATCCTAAATAGGGGTTTTTTTGACAGTAGCTCTTAAACAGAAGCTGTAATCTATAGCCTCACAACTGTTGTCAGGAGCTTTTGCATTAGGGAAATCCTTGTTCTGATGAACTTCAAAAGGAAAAGCTGAAAGGCTTTAAGTGCCACTGATCAAATCAATGATCTGGTTGACAAGTACCAATGGCTTTCCATTACAGATTGATTTGTTTGAAGCTTTCTAAACAAAATTCTCAAGAAGAGAAAAAGCAAGTCATACAAAGACCAAAACAGACAAAATGTTTGCTTCTTTTTTTCAATATGTTTACAGGAAAAATGTTATGCTTTAACTATAAAAGTGTTTCTCAGTTTTCTTTAGTTAGAAGAAGGACTTTTTTTAAAAGTGCACATCACATATTCTTCAGTAACATTAACATCTTTGCTAACCCATCCAGTGGGTTTCTGTTCAAATATCTGTTCTGTCTACCCAAAACTTTTGGATATCTAGAACCATATTCTCAACCGGTGCAAATAAAATTATGTGTGTATACATTTATACAACTAGAGTATCTATCCCTCAGTGTTTTGGAATGTTATTTTATGGTGTATGATCTAATTCTGAATTAATTTTCAACTTAAACATTTTTTTATATTTTAAGTATGTGATATTAATGTAAGTAAACCTTAGATAAACACATTACCTTACTCATAGAGTAGGTTTTCTTTGTATACATGTTTTATGTGGTTTAAATGTATGGTATGTATTCAAGAAGGTTTACAATTGACGCTGGGATTGCCCTGTGCCAGGCAAAGCCCATTTTAGCCAGTTCCAGCCAGCTCCCAGACCCACCACAGGGCATAGCTGAGCCCCTCAACCAAGCAAGTGGCACCACAGTGATAATGTATTTAAGAAACGATAAAAAATGCCATGCAGCAGATGTGAGAGAAAGGAGTGAGAAAAAATGTGAGACAATTCTTCTCACACCAAGGTGAGAGAAGGAGGGGCAGGTTGTGCTGCAGTCACCAGAGCAGACATTCCCCTGCAGCTCATGGAGAAGACCATGGTGAAGCAGGTTGTTCCCCTGCAGCCCATGGAGCTCCACAATGGAGAAGACACTCACACTGCAGACCATGGAGTACCTCTCATCTGAGATGTGACTGATGCAAAGATTGAGCCTAGGATCTGACAATGGGCATTAGGTAGACTTAGAGCCCGTACTAATATCCAGTGTGCAAATGTGGGAGTGCCTGTGGATGGAGAGGGTCCATGCATGTGTCAGTAGTGAACCTCCATCCTAATCAGGTGAGAGCAAGGGTGGGGTTAGGCTTCTCATGCTCACATGTATGGGAGTGTTGTTGGTGTTTACCTAGGTGCAAGTAAATGCACTGCACCCTGTTGTAATGATCAGCGTGTCCAACCATCTCTGTATGCATGTTTGTGTGCACACAGGCACCTGCACCTTTGGAGTTCATCCTTGCTGCTGACTTGGTCAAAGGTCCACAGGATCCAGATTCCCATAACACTTTGACTAAAGACCTACTATCTATTACAATGACAAACAACTAAAAGTAAGTTTTCTCAGTAACATAACTTCACTGTGAAATTCATTTGCTAGGCACTGTTGTATAGACTGCTGGCTTTCAAAATAAAGTCTTAGTCTAAAGACCATGTTATTGTCCTCTGAACTATTGTTTCATCAAGATGTCAATGTTAGACTTTTTCTTTCAAGAGGTTGAGTTCGGTGTTCCCATATCTACAAATCACTGGAGCTACCAGTTATATTAGTCCTATGCAGTGTGATTGGGCTTTTTAATCTTAAGGAACTCAAAAGTCTATGGACAGCTGTCAGAAGTTAAACCAATAAAATCTGTTAAACAGAGCAGAAAAATTTAGAGTTTAAACTCAGATTCATAGAATCACACAATGGTTAGGGTTGGAAGGGACCTTAAAGATCATCTAGTTTCCACCCCCCTGCCACAGACAGGGACACATTCCACTAGACCAGGTTACTGAAAGCCCCATCCAACCTGGCCTTGAACACTTCCAGGGAGGGGACATCCACAACCTCTCTGGCAAACCTGTTCCAGTGTCTCACCACCTTCACAGTAAAGAATTACTTCTCCATATGTAATCTAAATCTACTATTATCAGGGAATGTAGTGATAGGATGAGGGATAACAGTTTTAAACTGTTATCCCTCATCCTGTCACTACATTGCCTGATAAAGAGTCCCTCGTCAGCTTTCTTGTAGGCCCCCTTTAAGTACTGGAAGGCCACTAGAAGGTCTCCCTGAAGGCTTGTCCAGGCTGAACAACCCTAACTCTCTCAGACTGTCCTCATAAGGGAAGTGCTTCAGCCCTTGATCATCTTTGTGGCCTCCTCTGGAACTGCTCGAGCAGGTCCATGTCTTTTTTGTGTTGGAGACCCCAAAGCTGAACACAGTACTACAGGTGGAATCTCACCAGAGCAGAGCAGAAGGGAAGAATGACCCCTCTTGACCTGCTGATCATGTACCTCTTGATGTAGCCCAGGACATGGTTTGCTTTCTGGGCACATTGAGCACATTGCTGGCTCATAGTCAGTTTTCCATCGACTGTTACTCTCAAGTTCTCTGCAGGGCTGCTCTCAATCTACACTTCACCAGCCTGTATTTGTGCTTAGGATTGCCTCAACCCATGTGCAGGACCTTGCACTTGGCCTTGTTGAATTTAATGAGGTTCACACAGGTCCACATCTCAAACCTGTCAAGGTCCCTCTGGATGACATCCCTTCCCTCCAGTGTGTTGACACACCACACAGCTTGGTGTTGTCATCAAACTTGCTGAGGGTGCACTCAATCCCACTGTCCATGTTGCCAACAAAGACGTTAAACAGTGCTGGTCCCAATACTGACCCCTGAGGAACGCCACTCATCACTGCTTTCCACTTGGACATCGAGCCATTGACTGCAACGCTTTGAATGCGACCTTCCAGCCAATTCCTTATCCACCAAGTGGTCCATCCAGCAAATCCATGTCTCTCCAATTAAAGACAAGGATGCCATGTGGGACAGTGTCAAATGCTTTGCACAAGTACACAATAACTTTAGTTCAATAACAACATGTCTAAGAGAAAGAAGAAAAAAATCCAGTTAACACTGTAGGAATTTAAATATTAAAACTCATTTGAAATGGTAAATATAAGCTCCTCTGAAAAACTGGGTCATAGGGATCCTGTGATAGAGCCATCAAGGGTCTTTTTAACATAAACTGACAGCTTCTGATTAATGGTAGTATACCAAATAGTTAAGTTTTTCCAAATAATTTCTGAGGAGTAAGATCTTTAGCATATATATTAAAGAAGTTCCAGGGTGAAAAAAAGACAAACTATAAGTTGTTCATTAATTTAACGCTAACATCAGTCACAAAACATACGAAACCTGTATTAATCTAAGTTACCAGATAGATGTTCCAGCAGCTTCCTCAAAGATGGTACTGTGTGAGCTCCTGACACCCCTAAAGTCCTGCTCACTATGCACGCAGCAGAGCAAACCTCACCTTGTGTTTCTTTTATATGTTCTCTTATGTTGTTCTTCTTACCAGTAGAGTTGGGCCACAGCTGGCTGGATCTGGCTTGCAGCAACTCAGTTTCCTTGCCACTATGCAGGTGCTTAGAAGGAAGTGAAAGCAGCTAGACTGGTTGTGACTGGTTTGCAGTTCTTTGGATTATTCTGGTTTTTAACTGTCACATAATACATTTTTAATCCTTTGTCTATACTATCACTGAAATTCAGATAAGCAAAGTCCAGCAATGTTGAAAGAACGCAGTGGGAGCCCAGCCATCATTTAATGCACAAAGGCTCAACTTTATTAGTACTCACACTTCTTTTATATCCACAATAATTAGTTCATACATATTGCAAAAAGCAAGCTCCTTATAGGTTGCTAAGGTTAGATACATTGGTTGCTAAGGTTAAATACCAATCTCTCCCCTTATGATTTCTGCAAGGCCTTCTACATAGTCCTGCTTCTGTTCTTTGTTCTTCTTTGATACTTTTCGGTATTTTCCCATCACGTCGCCGTTGTCAGCAGTTCCTCGGTGCTGTGCCCTTTCTCACGTAGCCAGTTGTTAGCAAACTGCTCCACATCTCCCCCGTTTTCTTTTTGCACTTGTGCTAAAAATATTGCAGAGGCAGTCTTCTGCAGGGCCCTTTGCAGAAGATTGACAATACATGGCAACATCAAAAGCACAACCACAATTACCAAGATCATGACCCCCACAGACTTGATCAGAGATATTAACCATCCTGAAAGTCCCCAACCTTTAAACATCCTTGTTATCCAATCTAATCCATCATCTTCTGTTAAATGTTTGACACCATCCTTTAGCTGTTGTATGCTTTTAAAAATAGATTCTGAGTGGTCAGACAAATTCATGCAACACATTCCTTCAAAATCTTCACATCCATGTCCTTGCGCTAAAAGCAAAAAATCAATTGCAGCTCTGTTCTGTAAAGTAGCATGTCTAACACTATCAACATCAGTTAAAAGACCACTTAAAGCTAAAGAAGTAGCGTTAGTCTGTTTGCTAAGCCAACATCCCAACTTATTCAAAGTAGTTAAGGCATTTGCAACACCAACTCCTGGTGCCAATATGGAGACCGTTATGATTTGGCCTGGATTCCAGAATTCAACGTTATCTCGACAAGAACTTTCAAACCGATGAACGGTCCTTGGGACTCGCTTATGTTTTCGAGTCATATTCAGAATCATTGACACATTTGGTGTTAATAACGTGAGACGTCCGAGGCTACACGGGCCTCCATTCAGTTTAGATGGGACGCCTCCCCAGGCACGATCTCCACAGATTAGAAACACACCAGGAGGTAATGCAAGAGGAACAGCAAAAGATCGTGAGATGTTAGTCGAAGTATAATTGCACCAAGCAGTTGAATTATGATAAGCAGCATTAGTTGTATTCACATTTTGCCCTCTCCGTGTGGTGTTATAGGAGTAATTAAAAAACACACAAGCATCCATTATAACAGAACCTAGCAACTCTAGCTCTTGGGGTTCTTGCGTAACCTGTGGAAGGTGACTGTATACACCATCCCAATTATCTGTACAATTTTTTGGAGAGTTGCAAAGAGAGAAAATCTGAAGGGTTTGTGGGATTGGCCATGTGTCTACTGGCACTCCCACCAAACAGGTGGAGAATGGATTTTCCGGATTCGCAGTAGAAAGGCACAAGGTTTCTTGATGTGTCATATTTGCCAAAGTTACCCAGACATTTTGTTTAGGTTGTGAAACCATCCAGCCTTCAGCTTGATATATTGTCCAAAACAGGCCAATCACGCTGGGTAGGATCTTAATGAAGGTTGCCATCTGTGGAGACACAAGTAAATTCCTAATCCTGATTAATCAATTGTTATTTGTACTTCTATCTTGTATTGCTACGTAACGCCTTTTCATCTGTCCCCACCTACGGGGAGCAATCTGTATCCACGTAGGAATAGCACTATGTATGAAACACTCAGTCTGTAAACATGCAGATTTTGATTCCTGCTCTAACCGTTGCTTATGATGCTGCAGCCACCAAACAGCCGCTGCCAGGGATAACGACTCTCGATTTTCCCACAAACCGAAACACTCTTGAATTGGCTGCCCTGCAAACCTTGCTAATGCCCTCTGTGGGTTGTCATTAATCCATGTGTTACGACAGTTAATACATCTTAACCCAAAATATAGCTGTGATTGGTGTATCCAATATCTTTTTTCACATCCTCCACAAAACACCTTTACCCACGCTTGATGATCTGGATTGTTGCAGTTTAAACAATTTTGCCCACTTCTTATTACATTCCCATTTAACCCCTCAATAATTCTCCATACATCTGACAATGTTGCCCAGTAAAGTGAATGTCCGAGTAGACCCTCAAGTTGGGTCAAAACAGGCTGGATCTTCAGCCGCTGTCGATGAGCTTGTCTCTCCTCCGGTGTCATTGGGAGGTGCGGCAGGTTTCGCCCATCTCGCTGGAACCCATACGGTGCCTGTTGGTGTAGAAACACAAAGATATCCCCTTCCCCATATTACTACTTTAGCTGGTCCTTTCCACAATCCATCTTTTGGATCCTTATAATTTACCCATATCTCTTTCCTTCCCTCACTTACTTTTGCCTTTTCATAATGTAACATAGCTGGTGGTTGTTCTGCGTCTCCAAATATACACAAGTGATTCATTACAAATAATGTTTTTGCTAATCTTTCTTGTACATCCTGTATTTCCTGATATTTTGTTACATAACGTTTCAAGGTACCATTTGCTCTCTCAACTATGGCCTGTCCTGTGGGAGAATGCGGTATCCCTGTTACATGCTTCACTCCCCACTTGTTTAAAAATCTTTGCATTCGACTTCCGACATATGCTGGTCCATTGTCTGTCTTTATAGTATCCGGGACTCCCATTATTGCAAAACAACATGTTAAGTGTCTGATTACCTGTATGGCCTTTTCCCCACTCTGCGCAGAGGCCCATATATATTTGCTATAAGTATCTATAGTAACATGTACATATTTAAGTCTACCAAAGCTTTGTATGTGAGTCACATCCATTTGCCATACTTCATTAGATTTCGTCCCTCTAGGATTGACTCCTATTCCAATACCAACCCCTTTATTGTGAAAACTACAAACAGGGCATGTTTTTACTATGGCCGTGGCCTCCGCCATCGTGATGCCAAATTGTGTTTTTAGCCCTTTTGCATTCTGGTGGAATATGTCATGTGCTTCTTTTGCCAATTTGTCTTTCGGCATGGGAACATGTACAACAGTGGATACCAACTTGTCCGCTCGAGCATTACCTTCCCCAAGTCCTATATCCCATTTATGACTCCTAACATGGATTACAGCATACGGTTGTTCCCTTATTTTTATGGCCCTCTGTAATTGTAAAAACAATTCATAGAGACGCTTATTTTGTACTTCCCTGACTTCTGCATCTTCTATCCTTGCTACTATTCCTGCTACATACATAGAATCAGTTACAATATTCAATGGTTCATTAAACTTAACCATCGCCCAAACTACTGCCAACAGTTCCAAAGTTTGTAGTGTGTCTTGTGCTGTGGCTTTTAATATCTCGTGTTTCCATGTATTATCTTCCTGCCACGTTATTGCTGCTGTCTGAGATTTCTTTCCTGCATCTGTATAAACTGTGATGGCATTCGGAATCGGCGCCTGTTGTCTTTTTGGCTGTTCAATCCAATGTAATTGTCCTAACCATCTCAAAGGTTCCATAGATAATTGATCAGTTGACAACATCATTGGCCCATTTAACATGGCTTCCTGCAATGCTGTGCTATTTGCCAGGTACCACTGCATGGTTTCCTTCTGCATTGGACAGTATATGAATTGAGGTTCTCTTCCACTTATTTGAATAACTCGCACACGACCTTTCTTTACTAAATTTGCTAGTGCCTCAATTTTTTGAAGTAAAGATTTTGATTGTTGTAATGCTGGCGTGATCCATTCTAGCACCCATGTCTCCCCCGTTTTCTTTTTGCACTGCGTAATAGCTCCGAGCAAATGCTGTGAACCCATCCACACAAGTATGTCCAGGGGGAGCTCAGCATCTCTCCGACGCACTTGTCCAGAAGTAATACGATCCATAATCTGTTGTAGCACTCGTCTCTGGTCTGCTGATAAAGACACCACCTGTGCAGGGTCATTTCCTTTTAACAGTGGTCGTAATTGTTGTAAAAGTTCGTTTGGGATGCCCACTATAGGTTTTAGCCATTGTAAATCTCCTAATAGCTTCTGAGCATCGTGCAGTGTTGAAATTTCAGGATTAATTGTCAATTTTTGTGGTGTTACTATTTGTTTCATCAAAGACAATCCCAAATACTTCCATGGAGCTGTTTTTTGTATCTTTTCTGGTGCAATTACCAATCTTTGCTTTGCGAGGGTGTTTACAATTTCTTTTATCTGTGTTTCTGTAAATGGTTCTTTCTGTGCAAATAATATATCATCCATATAGTGATAAATTATAACATTAGTCCATTTTTGACGTAATGGCTGTAAGGCTGCATCTACAAAAATCTGACATAAAGTTGGACTATTTCTCATTCCTTGTGGTAAAACTGTCCATTCAAACCGTTGATCTGGCCCTTCTCTATTTATTGTTGGTAAAGTGAAAGCAAATCGGCGCATGTCCTTTTCATGAAGCGGAATCGTAAAGAAACAATCTTTTAAGTCCACAATCAATATAGGCCATTCATAAGGTAACATAGCTGGATTCGGCATACCTGGTTGTAAAGCCCCCATTGGTTCCATTTGTTTGTTTACTTCCCTAAGGTCATGCAAAAGTCGATATTTGCCTGATTTCTTTTTTATGACAAATATCGGAGTATTCCAAGGACTAGTAGATAATCTTAAATGTCCTTGCTGATATTGTTCTTGTACTAGCAGGTGTGCTTGCTCAAGACTTTCCCTTTTTAGTGGCCATTGCTTTACCCATATTGGATCATCAGATGTCCAAGTTATAGGGATCGGGAAAGTCCCAGCAATGGCCATTAGAATAAATGGTGATCGTTTGTCAAAACTATTCCCATTTGTGCTAACACATCTCTTCCAATTAAACAGTTTACCCCTGGAGGTAATTGCACTACAGCAAGCACCGCTGTGACTGTTTGTCCTTCAATTGTTAATTGTAGGGGCGGCGTTCGATTAGCTAAAGTTAAACCACCCACGCCAGTGATGGTAGTGGTATGCTCTTGTAACGGCCAGCCTTGTGGCCAAGAAGAAGGCGACAGTACGCTGGAATCTGCGCCTGTGTCTAGCAACCCTTCCACAGTTATTGCGTTACCTTGAAATGACAGATGAACAGTCTTTCTGGGTCTCGTACTCAGATTCAGTGTTAGCAGGGTCAGGCTTCCTGTAGATCCGAAGCCTTTGTTTCCGCGACTCTTTTCAGTCACTGGTCGTATTGTTTGAGTCACTTGTGGCAGGGGCACCAGCTGTGCAATCCGTTGTCCCTGTGCAATCTTTACTGGTGGATTCAGTGTATATGCCATAATATAGATTTCACCTTCATAATCTGCATCAATAACTCCCGGTAAAACAAATAGTCCACATTGTGATGCCGATGATCTTCCTAATAATAAAGCTCCCATGGCTCTCCCATTAATAATGATAGGTCCTCGTACATTCGTAGATATTGTTTGAGGATTATTTGTTAACAGGATAACATCTACTGCTGCTGCCAGGTCCAACCCGAGACTTCCCCGGGTGGCGGGTTGAAGGACTGCGCTGCGGCTGCAATTTTCGTCATCGCGCGGCGGCCGGCGAACGCGCTCCGTGTGGAGTTTCCCGACCGTCTGCGTCGGTAACACCGCAGCTGCCCCTTTTGAGGTGTTTGCACTCTAACTGCTGCTGCTGCTGAAGTCTGGAGAGGCGCAAGGGCTGCCATAACCTGACTTTGAGTAGCCTGAGCCTGTTCTTTCATTCCTTCCCCTAATTTCTTTATTGCCTCTACAAGAAAAGCCTGAGGTCCAGTGGGTATCGATGACGCCTTTTCAAGTGCCTCCTCTACAGTCCAATGTGCCCTTAATGTATTCAATAAACTCTTTGTAGCAGGATTGCCATTTTGCAAAATACATTGTTTTAAGAGAGCACCCTGCATGTAGAGAGGTACTCTTGCTCTTTCAATTGCATTTACCAACTTATCTACAAAACTGCCCAAAGTTTCTTCTCTCCCTTGCTTAATTCCCATATACATTGGAACTCCGCCTGGCTCTTTCACTTGCTCTATGGCCTCTCTCACTAACCTCATTGCCTCTCTCACTTTATCCGGACCAAGCAATGCTTGAGCTTCTACTCTAGCATAAGGTCCTAACCCCATTAATTCATCCATTGTAATCCCTTGTAATGGATCTCCTGCTTGCCGCTGTACCGCTATCGATTCTAACACTCTCGCTTGCCAATGCGCATTAAACAACAACAACTGACTAGGAGAGAAAATTAACTTTGCTATACCCCGACAATCTGCAGGCAAAAGAAGTTGAGTACTCCAGAGATAATCTAACATTTGACGAGTCGGTTCACCAGTAACACCATAAGAACTCACTGTAGAGCGCAATTGTGACAAAAGCTTCCAATCTAATGCCGTAACAGTAGCATTTAGTCCACCAGCTGGGTTCGGCTGAAACTGAACTGGAAAAGCCATTGCTGTCGCCATCTGAGTCATCTCCTCATCCCCTTTTTCTAACCCCTCTCGTGCCAACGCATTCCAAGCCCGACACCTTTCTTTAGCGATCTCTATCCCCAGCCCATCTTCTGAGCCAGGAGTAGAATTCTCGCCTTCCGGCGTCACAGTCTGGCTGGACGCGTCAGGGCTACTCAGGGCAGAAGCGGGGGGAGCGGTAGGGAGAACTCGTTCTGAGCTTTCCTGTCCCGTCTCTTCGGAACGTAAAGGTGGTAAAACAAGCTCACGAAACGTAGGCGGTAATGGCCACCTAGTTTCCTCCTCCCCATATCTGGTGTTTTTCTCTTTTGCCGCAACTGCGCCCTGTGCAGCTCTTTTTTCCGCCTGATATCTTAGCAATTCATTATGAACCATCCTCCATAACTTTCCCAACTTTTTTGCTGTCTTATCATCATTCAATGTTAATTCCCATAACTTATCTCCAAATTTTCGCCATTCCGATAACTCATGAACTGTATGTGGATTAATAAAACAACCTTGCTCTACCCCATAAGCTAAAAGCCCCTGAAGATCCTTTTTTACATCTATTCCCTCAACCCGGCGTTGTGTCAGCCAGGATGCAAATAAATCATATGCTGCTTGCCTGTCCATACCTGAATTTTTCCGTTGCAGCCTTTCCAGGTCTCGGCAGCACGTATCAGCAGGGTTCACCTCTTATGACACCCAGGGCGCGGGCCTTTTCTCTTATTTCAGTCGCCTTTCGCCGTCCTCGCTGCTTAAGGACCTGAACAACCTTCTCTGGTCTTTATCCTTCGTGGTGCCTTATACGTCCTTTGGCACGTATCACGTCGTTAGCAGATCACGTCCTTTGGCACGGATCACGTCGGGGTCACCATTTGTTGAAAGAACGCAGTGGGAGCCCAGCCATCATTTAATGCACAAAGGCTCAACTTTATTAGTACTCACACTTCTTTTATATCCACAATAATTAGTTCATACATATTGCAAAAAGCAAGCTCCTTATAGGTTGCTAAGGTTAGATACATTGGTTGCTAAGGTTAAATACCAATCTCTCCCCTTATGATTTCTGCAAGGCCTTCTACATAGTCCTGCTTCTGTTCTTTGTTCTTCTTTGATACTTTTCGGTATTCTCCCATCACGTCGCCGTTGTCAGCAGTTCCTCGGTGCTGTGCCCTTTCTCACGTAGCCAGTTGTTAGCAAACTGCTCCACACAGCAATATGACAACTCTTACCTTTTCAAAGATACTTATTCATCAAAGAGTATCGGGGTGAGCAGGGACTCCTGGAGGATGCAACACTGCATGAGACAGTGCAGCATGGATCATGTGCTCCAAAAGGTCCTAAGAAACAGGCAGATAAAACAGTTTCCCTACATCCTAGGAATACAACCATCTTAACAAACTGTATAAGTTTCAATGCTGTCTTGTGTACTTTTCAGATTCCCTCTTTAAAGAAAACTATCACTAAATAAAAACATCTCTTAAAAAAACCCACACATGTACATTTACTCTAAAATGCTAAAAAAGAGATGCTTCCAAATCAAACTTTTAGATTTTTTTTAAATCATTAAATTTGGCTGTTAAAATTTGTGTAACACAAATTACCACCTGCCATTTGCCTAACAGGTTCTGTGCTGCAAAATGTTTGTAGGGAAAATTTTAATTTTTTTCTTACTTTTTTCCTCCCTAAAATATCATTTGCATGTTATTTCAAATAACTCACCCTAATCATTTTGTCAGTTTTGTAACTGCTTCTGTCCACTTTATAATTTCACGCATGACATTTTCCATTACCTTTAAGTTGCTAGTGGCAGTTATTTAGAGAGCTTTTCCCTTCAAAATATTTCCATGGAAACTAGAATTAAATAGTCATTAGAATGGGAGAGTCCTTTTGTTCCTGTAAAATAGTTCTTGCACAGAAGTTGCTGGAATTTACAATTGCACGTAGGAATCTAAAATCTCTGTGTGTGTGCATGCATGTGTGTGTGTGTGATGAGTCGTGATGGTGATAGCCTTAAAACCATCAAAATCAGGGCTTAGGTAATGACCAGTTCTATACACAGACTGACATAGCTGCTCCAGTCCTTCTGAAGATTACGGCACCAACGTACTCAGGATTGCAATTGTATATTGCAATACCAAATAAGCCTCTCTTCATTTGTCCAGTGCATTCATCTACAACAGCCCCAAAGAACAAACAATGAACATAGGGGTTTGTGTGAAGAAAAAAAAACCAAAAAACAAACAAACAAACAAAAACCCAAAAAACAAACGAGAATAAAATGTCAAATGTACTGTAGAAAAAAAACCATGTAGTAAAACAGCAAAGGATATTGGGGAAAAGAAACCTCAGTATTGCTGAATATGAAAATAATTTGAAAATTAAATGCCATTTTAAAAACACAAGACCTGTAAAAGAAAATATTTGCTTTTTTAAATACAGAAACGATGAAATAAAACATTTTGTTTATCTTTCAAGAGGCCAAAAGAATAAAAGAAATGGGACAGCTGCCAACTGCATTTTGTGAAGAGGGAAGGATTGATAAATCTTCAACCTGAAGGAACTTGTACTCTTAGTTAGAGTCTATCGTGAGGTTCTAAAATATTAACTGCACTCTCCAAAAATGCTTCATACTTATTTAAGAAAAAAGATAGTAACAACATAGTGAACAAGCAGTTACAACAAATATGAAACCAATTGGTGTCACAGATATTCCCAAAATGAAAGTGACCAAGACTAATCATAATATTAAGGCAGCTGAATGCATTTGACCACATTAATTCTGCCTGTAAGGTACATCTCATGGTCATTAAAACCTTGATGTCATCTGCCATAATCATGTGCTACAATTAAAAAGGCTCTTAGAAATTTCTTCTGAAGAATAATCATATTTTTTAAAAATATCTGATGGAGTGAAATCTGTAACCACCACACATTCAGCTGACAGCAAAACATTATGTGCTCTGTAAACAGGATTTTTCTTTGCATTTTGTAGGTGTTCAAGTAAAGTTCCAAACAAATCTGTTTGGAATGGATGACAAAATTTTGCCCGTTTCTGCTGTAATACAGAAAACAATCTTCAGAATGAACAACATATAAAGCTAACTTTAAAACAGGGTGTTTTAATTTACTTTTATTCACATCTTAAAAATACAAGTTATAACCAAGCACTCTGCAATACAAAAGACCTGCTTAGTCTTTTGGTAACTTTTCTAGACTCCCCCCCTAACATAAAACTCTAAGTTTCTTACATAAAACTCTCAGTATGTTGTAAAGAATAAGACACAGCTATGAAGAAATAAATTCACATTACAGATTAAAATATTGAAAGGTCATAAAAAAGCAAACAATAAAACAGTAAGGTTATCTGAAGATTTCATTTTAAAACTGTTTCTAAAGGGAAAAGTAGATTTCCCACAACTGCACTTTTTCAGAGGAACATTTCACCACGAGTATGCATTTAACTAAAAAAAAATTTTACTTGAGGAACAAGAAATGCAAACCAGAATAAAAAGTCAATTCAACTTTGTTCTGTGACCATCAGAGTCATCTCACTGCCTTGTGAAAAATGTAGTTTGGATTTCACACTGTTATTCTCTGCTTATGATAAGATTGTGCTTTTTTATCAGATATCAGATGTGAGATCAGTAAGACTTGTGTGTTTAAAGAATATGTTTTCTAAACGGATCATCTGTTAAAAATCGTGGAATCATAGAATCGTTTAGGCTGGAAAAGACCTTTAAGATCATCGCGTCCAACTGTTAACCCAACACTGCCAAGTCCACCACTAAACCATGTCCCTAACCAACACATCTACATGTCTTTTAAATACCTTCAAGGATGGTGACTCAACTTCCCTGGGCAGTCTGTTCCAATGCTTGACAACCCTTTTGGTGAAGATATTTTTCCTAACATCCAGTCTAAACCTCCTCTGGCACAACTTGAGGCCATATCCTCTTGCTATTTTGGAGAAGAGACTCACACCCACCTCTCTACAACTTCCTTTCAGGTAGCTGTACAGACCCTCCTTTTCTCCAGGATAAACAAACCCAGTTCCCTCAGCTGCTCCTCATAAGACTTGTGCTCTAGACCCTTCACTAGCTTCGTTGACGTTTGGACGTGGTCCAGCACTTCAATGTCTTTCTTGTAGTGAGGGGCCCAAAACTGACCACAGTATTCGAGGTGCAGCCTCACCAGTGCCAAGTACAGGGGTAAGATCACTTCCCTAGTCCTGCTGGCCACACTATGTCTGATACAAGCCAGGATGCTGTTGGCCTTCTTGGCCACCTGGGCACACTGCTGGCTCATATTCAGCTGGCTGTCAACCAACACCTCCAGGTCCTTTTCTGTCAAGCAGCTTTCCAGCCACTCTTTCCCAAGCCTGTAGCATTGCATGGGGTTGTGACCCAAGTGCAGGACCTGCCACTCAGTCATGTTAAGCCTCATACAATTGGCCCCTGCCCATTGATCCAGCCTGTCCAGATCTCTTTGTAGAGCTTTCCTACCCTCAAGCGGATCAATACTTTCACCCAAATTGGTGTCTGAGGGTGCACTTGATCCGCTCATCCAGATCATTGATAAAGATACTAAACAGAAACACAGAATCACAGAATCATCAAGGTTGGAAAAGACCTTGAAGATCATCCAGTCCAACCATTGACCTAACATCTGACAGTTCCCAACTACAGCATATCCCTAAGCGCTAAGTCAACCTGATTCTTAAACACCTCCAGGGATGGGGACTCCACCATCTCCCTGGGCAGCCCATTCCAATGCCTAACTACCTGCTCTGTAAAGAAATGTTTCCTAATATCCAGTCTAAACCTTCCCTGGCGCAACTGGAGGCCATTACCTCTTGTCCTGTCACTTGTCACTTGGTTAAAGAGACTCATCCCCAGCTCTCTGCAACCTCCTTGCAGGTAGTTGTAGAGGGCGATGAGGTCTCCCCTCAGCCTCCTCTTCTCCAGACTAAACAACCCCAGTTCCCTCAGCCGCTCCTCGTACGACATGTGCTCCAGGCCCTTCACCAGCTTCGTTGCCCTTCTCTGGACACGCTCAAGTAATTCAATGTCCTTTTTGTAGTGAGGGGCCCAAAACTGAACACAGAAATCGAGGTGCAGCCTCACCAGTGCCGAGTACAGGGGTAAGATCACTTCCCTGTCCCTGCTGGCCACACTATTTCTGATGCAAACCAGGATGCCATTGGCCTTCTTGGCCACCTGGGCCCACTGCTGGCTCATGTTCATCCGGCTATCAATCAACACCCCCAGGTCCCTCTCTGACTGGCAGCTCTCCAGCCACTCCTCCCTGCTGCTGGGGGTTGTTGTGTCTGAAGTGCAACACTCGGCATTTGGCCTTGTTAAAACTCATACAGTTAGCCTTAGCCCATCACTCCAGCCTGTCCAAATCCCCTAAACAGAACAGGTCCCATTACTGAGCCCTGGGGAACATCACTTGTGACTGGTTGACAACTGAATTTAACTCCATTCACCACCACTCTTTTGTCCTGGCCATCCAGCCATTTTTTTACCCTATGAAGAGTACACCCATCCAAGCTATGAGCAACCAGTTTCTCCAGGAGAATGCTGTCAGAAATAGTATCAAAGGCTTTACTAAGATCTAGGTAGATGTCCTGGTTTCAGCCAGGATAGAGTTAACTTTCCTAGGGCTGAGAGTGAGCACAGCTAGAGGGCCAGGCCTGGATCAGTCATTGGAGTATTCCATATCATGTGACATCATGCTCAGTATATAAAGGAGACATGTGCTCTCTCATTTCCGTTTTCCGATTGGCGCGAATTTTTTGGTGAAGTTGGGATCACTGCTGGGAGTGGGCTGCATACTGGTCACCAGTTGGTGAGCAGCTGCTGTATATTACCTGTTTGGACTTACTATTGTTAGTGTTGTTTTGTTACTATTGCTAAATTTTTTTTATTCAACCTACAAATTTTTTTTTTTGTCCCTCCCCTATTTCACCAGGGAGGGGGTGGGAAGTAAGGAACTGGCAGTGTGGTGATTGGCTACTGGCTGAGTTCAAACCATGACAGTAAACAACATCCACAGCCTTTACCTCATCCACTAAGTGGGTCACCTTGTCATAGAAGGAGATCAGGTTAGTCAAGCAGGACCTGACTCTCATAAACCCATGCTGACTGGACCTAATTGCCCAGTTGTCCTCTACATGCCATGTGATGGCACCCAGGATGCTCTGTTCGATAGCCTTCCCTGGAACAAGGTCAGACTGACAGGCCTGCAGTTCTGCGGATCCTCCTTCCAAACCTTCTGTAGATGGCATCACATTTGCTAACCTCCAGTCCACTGGGATCTCGCCGGTTAGATAGGACTGCTGATAAAAAATTGAAAGAGGCTTGGTGAGCATCTCTGCCATCTCCCTCAGTATCCTTGGGTGGATCCCATCTGATTCCATAAACCTGTGTGTGTCTAAGTGGTGTAGAAGATCATTAACCATAATGGGGTTACGGAGTCTTCGTTCTGTTCCTCGTCCCTGTCTTCTAGCTCAGAGGACTGGGTACCCAGAGAACAAATGGTCTTACTATGAAAAACTGAGGAAAGGAAGGCATTAAGTACCTCAGCCTTTTCCTCATCCTTTGTCACTATGTTTTCCTCTGCATCCAATAAGGCTGGAGATTCTTCTTAGCCCTTCTTTTGCTGCTAATATATTTATAGAAACATTTTTTATTGTGTTTTATGGAAGTAGCCAGATTAAGTTCTAACTGGGCATTGGCCCTTCTAATTTTCTCCTTGCATAACCTCACAACATCTTTGTAGTCCTCCTGAGTTGCCTGTGCCTTCTTACAAAAGTCATAAACTCCTATTTTTTCTGAGTTCCAGCCAAAGATCTCTGTTGAGCCAGGATGGTCTTCTTCCCCACTAGTTTGTCTTTCAGCACATGAGGATGTCCTTCTTCTGTGCCTTTAAGATTTCCTTCTTGAAGAATGTCCAGCCTTCCTGGACTTCCTTACCCTTCAGGACTGCCTTCCAAAGGACTCTGTCAACCATTCCCCTGAAGAGGCCCAAGTGTGCCCTCTGGTAGTCCAAGGTGGCAGTTCTGCTAACCCCCCTCCTTACTTCTCCAAGAATTGAAAACTCTATCATTTCATGATTGCTATGCCCAAGATGGCCTTCAACCATCACATCACCCACAAGTCCTCCTCTGTTCACAAACAACAGGTCCAGCAGGGCACCTTCGCTAGTTGGCTTACTCACCATCTGTGTCAGGAAGTTATCTTCTGCACACTCCAGAAACCTCCTAGACTTTTTTCTCTCTGCTCTATTGTATTTCCAGCAGTCATCTGGTAAGTTGAAGTCCTCTATGAGAACAAGGGCTAGTGATTGTGAGACTTCTCCCAGCTGCTTATAGAATATTTCATCTGCTCTTTATCCTGGTTGGGTGGTCCATAACAGACTCCCACCGTGATATCTGCCTTGTTGGCCTTTCCCCTGATTCTTACCCATAAACACTCAGCACTACTGTCACCATCATTAGGCTCTAGACAATCAAAACACTCCCTAACACAGAGGGCTACCCCACCACCTCTCCTTCCTTGCCTATCCCTTCTGAAGAGTTTATAGCCACCCATTGCAGCACTCCAGTTGTGCGAATCATCACACCATGTTTCTGTGATGGGAACTATGTCATAGCTTTCCTGCTGCACAATGACTTCCAGCTTCTCCTGTTCCTTGCCCATGCTGTGTGCACTGGTGTAGATGCAATTCAGTTGGATTATTGATCCTGTCACTTTTGGGGGGCAGAAGCAGTAATTCTTACATGACCGTTCTCAGGTGCTTCCATGGTTTCTAACACATCAGTAACCCTTGCATCCTCGCTGACACAGGGATCTCTATCCCCTGCCTCCACTGAGATGGCAGACCAAAGGACCTCACAAGCACACTGTCCCTCAAACACTGGTGTGCTGCCCTCAGTCTTATGTCTAGTGAACCTGGTTTTATCCCTTTCTCCCTTCAAATCTAGTTTGAAGCTCTTTCAATGAACCCTGTTATCTCCTGTGCAAAGATCCTTTCTCCACTTTGAGACAGGTGTACCCTGTCTCTTGTCAGCAGGCCTGGTGTCATGTAAATGAATCCATGATCAAAACCCCCCAAATTCTGCCAGTGACCAGGTTCAGAGACAGCTATTGATCTGCTGTTTCTTCCTGTTTCTTCCCTCATTCCCTTAAACTGGAAAGACAAACACTACTTGTGCTCCTGATCCCTTAACCAGGCATCCCAAGGCCCTGAAGTCTCTTTTGATTGCCCTCAGACTTCTTGTTGTAACTACATTGCTGCCTACTTGAAAAATCAATAATGGATAATAATCCGAGAGCTACAACAGGGTAGGAAGCTTTCTCTTCACATCTTTAACCCTGGCCCTAGGGAGGCAGCAGACTTCCCTAAGAAGTGGGTCCAGTCTGCATATTGGGCCTTCAGAAAGGAGTCTCCAAAGACAATGATCTGTCTTTTTTTCTTCACAGAAGCAGTTTTGACAGAAACCATAGTCCGACTTAACCTCGGTGACACCTCCAAGCTAGATGGACCATCATTCTCGTTATTGTTTGGTTACACTTACATTGTCATACCTATTATGCAAGGGCACCTGGGAAGGTGGGGTAGTCACAGAGGAGACGTGCCTCTGTGTTGGTTAAAGATACAGTAAAATTCCACAGTGTATTTTCTAATAGTCCAAAAATCAAAATAATTTCAAACTGTTAACACCGATATGATTTCATGTTTAAATGGGAAAGTTTTCATGCTGTTCAGAAAAGGTTGCATACATATCTAATTAAGTTAATGAATAGACTCACCTAATTTAGTAAATTAATCATAGGAATAGTGTTACACGCTTGCTTATGAATTTACAACATCAGATCTCCTGTTTCAATATACTGTGAGGAATGAGGGTTCCCTAATATGCTTTGTGTGTTCATTAAAAACAAAAAATTAAATCCAACAATGCATTTACCAATAATTTGTAACCAGTGTTTTATTTTATCCAGATGGGGTTTTTTCCTAGAAAATATCAGACTCCCTCAAATCTTCAAATTTAAAACAAGTATGAAAAGAAATTTTGTAAAGATATAATCCAAATGTTTTCACATTCTCAAGGAGAAGCATCTCTGCCTTTCAATTGAAAAGAAAATAAAATTAATTTTATTCTTTCACAGGTCAAAAATATCTTTTTTTTGTGCAACAATCTTACCTCCAACTGTGACAAATCAGGTACTTTGATTTCAGAGAATATTATGCTTCCTCGTTGACTGATGTATCAGTAGCAATCTTGTTTAGAACTCAAGCCTATATTTCTGCTTTTGCAAAATGCAAAGTAAGTTTTGTGTTGAAGGAAATGTATTTAAATTACAAATAGATGAAGACTGATACATGGATGATACTACAAAATAGCCCATTATCTTGGTTATTGCTATCTGGCACAAATAGGAAAAGTGTTCTGCCTTTTTTTAATGTAATGTCCTGTATTTAGTACTACCAATTCCTATTACAGAAAATATTACATTTCTGTGTTATTTCTTTTTTTAAATCCTGTTTCTATGGTAACTATTATAGCTGCAATTTGTTAAAACATTTGACAAATATTATTCTATTGGTTATTATAATCAGATACGTATCTTAATATAAAGTTATTGACCCAAGGAAAAAAAATGAAAACTTGGTTTCATATCTAGTTATATAAAAATTCAGATGAGGTTAGGAGGTGAGCTTTTACTTAAATTAAATTTCTGTAAATATTGCAAAAGTAAGAAGAGCTTTCAAATTGTCAAAATCTGCCACAACATCTTATCTAGAAGAAAATTTAAAGAATGAATCACAGAATCGCAGAGTCATCTAGGTTGGAAAAGACCTTGAAGATCATCTAATTCAACCATAAACCTAACACTGACTGTTCTCAACTACACCGTATCCCTAAGCACTGTGTCAACCTGAACTTCACCAATAAAAGAAAAGTGTGTTGTTTTACTCAGGAATCTGTTATTCAATAGACCTTTAAGTGTGAGATATAGAACATAAATACTAGCAAACTAAGATGAAGCTATATTACTGAAGTGAATTATTGCATCCCTATATTTAATAAACACATCAATTTCATTTGAAGATTTCATAATATCACATTTCTTCCTCCAAAGCACTTATTTCAACTCATAATATCACTGTAGGACCACATAACTTGCAAGGACAGTTTAAAAGCCATTTCACAAAAATAAGTGTACGTCCTAGCAGATGTAATTATGGCAGCCATTTATATCTACATCTGGACTACAAGTAGATTGAATCTGCCAGTTTCAAACGAAACACTAGCACTTATTTATTTTCTTATTTAGTTGGTTGGTTTGGGGGTTTTTTCAGTTTTAATATTTTAGCTTTTATGTTGTGTTAAAGGTTTGGTTGGTTTGGATTTGTTTTGTTTTGTTTTGTTTTTTTCATTTTCATCATCCATTTAAGTTGTCAATATATTTAGAAACCTTTCAATACAATAAAATTACGGTTTCTCCAGATGAGCATGACTTCAAGCACTTTCTAATGGTTTAGAGTATATGGTCATGACTGTGTCTTCCATCCACAGAAAACATGTTATAAGTTCTGAATCACAGAATTTAAGTAAATGACTAGAAATCATAAAGCATAGATGATTTAATGTGCAGAAACACACCCAAATTCTTTTCCCTGCTGGCAAATGAAAGACATTTGATCTCAGAGAAACCTCACGCTGTTTTATAGAAAGTTGACGATACAGTTTGGCCACTGTACATTATAAGAATGTCTGTGGGATCATTTACATTATGCCCTTATTTATTTCTCTGCAAATAGGTCCAAACAAATTCTCATTCCCTAGAGGAATATCAGTTACAGACAACTTTATTTATACTGAAAAGGAAACAACACACACACATATTAGCTCATTGAGATTAAAAATAGACCATAAGCAATAAGCTCAGGCAGTAGTGTTTTGAATATCTATTTCAAAATTTTAAATCTAGGAATATCAGGACTGGAAGAGCTGGACTTGTCCTCTATCAAGTGTAAATCCTAACACCTAGCTGATTAATAAAAAAGCACATCTATAGAAGTAAACAAACAACATTAGAAACAAAGTCAGGGGAAATAAAATCTACTGCAAAGCACTGGCATTTCTTGACATTCAGGAGCTGAACAGAGGGTTTACTTATATGACCCTTTCCTTGAAAATAACCACCAGTTTATCATTCAGCAGTGCACATCATGTTTCTTGCTTCCCCTGCCATTATTTTCCAACTCTGACTTCCTTTACACTATTCCCTTCCCATTTTCATTCATACAGTTTTCTCCATTGCTAAATGATAAGAGGTGAAATATTTCCCTCACTTTAAACTTGGGAATCCATATAGAAGGCTACTGTATTTTTTCCTACCATTTTACTATTCTAAAGATTTCTCATTTAAATAAAAATTCAGAGAAAAGAATGTCCTTCTGAGACTTTTTTTTTCCTAAGATTTCTTTAACCTCATGTTAAGTGTAAACAAACTCTGTTCAGAATTTGAATATCAAATATCATTAATATTTTCAGATAGCTGAGATATTAGGAGGCTATACAGCCCATTTAATTCCTATATAGATATCTGTCAATTCAAGATGCACTTCTATGTTAAAAATGTAATTTACAAATTATTCATCTTAAAGTGTTTGTGTTAAAATCAAGAACAAAAGAGTATATTTGTACCTTAGTTCATAAACAATACCACTTGCTGTTAAAACTGGTGGATTCCTCCAGTCCTGTCCATAACAAAACATTCATTTAAAAGGATATGACTTGATGTTCCCTCCCAGTAAGTTTAAATTCTCAGGTTCACTTTTATTCTCCCTTTGCAACTGTGAGAAGACAGACTATTCTGCATTTAAAGATCAGGATTGGTGATAGTGCTTCTGAATGTTAATCCCCCACTCCAAAAGTAACTCCTACCATGGCAGGGATTTTATCTGTGACATGGAAAGTTACTGAGTTTGCTCTGATGTTGATCATTAAAAGCACACCTTGTGCATTATAGTTTATTGATAGTTTATAGGAAAAAAATGTACATATAATTTTCAATGACCATGGAAAAGAGAATTAAAATATTTTAATTTAATAAAAAGTCAGTTTATTTTTCCCTCTAGAACAATAACAGTTAGAAATGGGTATACATAATTAGGATGAACAAATTAGGCAAAGAAATATTTTTAAAGTATACCATTAGAAATGACAAACAGCAAGAAATAGCTAGCTGTTACAGCAAGAAATAACAACGAATACTTTAAAATAATGATCAGAGTTAATTAATGCTGAATGAGATTCCTCCAGAAATACTCATGACATTCACAATAATACTAAATGAGTTCATCATTGCTTTTATGAAACCAACATTAAGCCAGTGAATTAGGAGTAAAAGCAATTATGTGCAGTATGATATTTCTATTCCTCATTTTGTATCTATTTTTTCTTCCCACAACTTCAGTCCTCCAAACAAATTCATGAGTAAACGAGTACATGAGTACACATTATTCTTGTGCATAATTCCATGGAGTGAAATTTATGGAAATTCAGGAAGAATGTATTAGTGATGAGCCATTTGCAAATCAATTCTGTGGTCTTATTCTTTATCTTGTCTGTATCTGTAGTTCCTGCTAAGACATCTAAACTTGGAATTATCTTACTTCCTTGCAGATGGAAATGGCGCTTGACTGATTTGCAGTAAGCTAGAATTAATATAGGTAGACTGAGTCAAACTAGGGAACAAATCTGTCAGAAAAGCTGTGGGTATCATTGTTCTTCCCTGGTGATTGTGTAGGTTGTCTTCCGATGTCCCTTCCATCTTAAAAAACCTGATGTTGTATGAATGTAAATCCAAACCAAACTATCTGGTCATTAGGACCTATAGAGAGAGAAATACACGGTTGTAGGGAGGAAAAAAATAGTGTTCATTAAAAAAAACTTCAGTGAGAATGATGAGCCTTTGAAGAAAAGGGGCAAAGATGCCAGATGTCCACCCAGCCACTCTATCAGTCCCCTCCTCAGCAGGACAGGGTGTAAGTAAATATATCAAAGGACACTTGCGGAAGCCAAGGAAAACAAACAAAGATATTTATTTCTACTTTCTATCAGCAGGTGATGTCCAGCTACTGCCTAGGAAGTAGGGCCTCAGTACGCGTAGCAGTTGCTCCAGAAGACAAATGCCATAATGATGAATGCCTCGGTTCCCTCTCCTCCTTTCTCTTAGCTTTTATGGCTGAGCACAATGTCATATGGCATGCAATACCTCTTTGGTCAGTTTGGGTCAGCTGTCCTGGCCATGTCCCCTCCTAACCTCTCGCCCAGCCCCAGCTTACTGGTGAGGTGTGGAATTTAAAGAGACAGTCGTGATGTTGTAGGAGCACTGTTCAGCAGTAGCCAAAACAGTGATGTGTTATCACCACTTTTCTAGCTACCAGTACAAAACACAGCACTGTGTGGGCTGCTATGGGGAAAATTAACTCCATTTCAGTCAGACCCAATACACCTTCCAAGAGAGAAGTGTACTTTCTTGCACATTATTTCTATGTATTTTATAATATAGTTCTTGAATAGACTGAAATGCTCTCTGGCCACATGCTAAGGGATGAAGACTTTTCTGCCAGTGTAGTACAGTGACCTTGTGGGAAGTCACACATACAGCTACTGGTCTCTCATTTCATTCTATATCAGGAGGGATGTGGGATGTAATCTCAAATCAAGCTAGGACCTCCTGATATGAAATGTATCACTTCATTACACTATTATAGTCCACGAATCCATTCCATTTGGACATTAAATATATGGCAAATAATCCCATTTTCTGAATTCACAAAATGCGACATAGGATGCACATGTTTAACTACAAGCCAAGAAGTTTTGTAAGTACCAAACTGAGAAACTTTGTCTTCCCACAGATCTACATATACTGGATGTCTGGGGAAAACTAAAGAATATGCAGGAAAGTAACAATTATAATTAATTTCTCCCATTTCCTCCCTGCTAGCTAAAGAAGGTATGTTCTGATATCACAGCTAATAGTTTCATTAGAGCTATTATCTAATTGCCTGTCTTCCTTAGACTTGTAGAAACTTCGATTCTTTTTGAGGAAGGGGAAAGAGGTTTAGTCAAGTAGTAAACCAAGAAGGCATTTATGGGGATGACAACTCAGCTGTGATCACAAAACCAGGAGTAAAATTCATAACCTCTCTTTCATATTCTTACTTAAGGATGTTAATTAAAATAAATATGTTTATTAAATAAAAATTAAAATCCAGGAAAATAAGACTAGAATAAACTGACATGGTATAATTTTTTTTCCTTCATTCAGACTTACCCTCCAATGAAAAAGCTGCTTCGCCAATCATCAGTATAAAAAGTTGGCAGCTTTCAAGGTTTCTTTTCATTGTGAGCCTCACAGACAAACGGCAGGGAGCTTGCAAACTTTTTCAAGCCAGCTTTAGAGGGTCTACTTAGCTTGAAACTGTCAAACAGCTTGCTGCATTTCGGTATCTTTCTAACATATTTTGTGTTTCCTTCTACACATCCTATTTTAATAAAAACTACTAGAAAAAAAGCCTAGGATAATTACATTTAATTTGGATATAATTTAACAGACAGCATGGACGTTCCAACTTGTTATAGAAACACAGATGTAGCTGATGCCTTATTCCAGCCTCTCTTGTCTTTCTTTATCCTTGAGTTTGAAGTAAGAAAGAGATCCTCTTGCTTTATGGAAAGCTAGCACTTGCTTGGTGGAAAAAGAGCAATATAACTGTTTCATCTTTATAGATGTTTCACCTTCTCTTTGCATAAATATAGAGACATTCCCTTTTATGGAGGTGATATCAGTCCCCATGTTAGTCAGTGTCTCATTTCATATGCCTAAACTCATCTACCATCACTTGCTCTGCTTTCACGTAATGCTGGATATGTGACCCAGGATCTCTGAGGCCTCTATCATTACAGACCTCAGTATAATCTCCGATGGCACCTGGTGCTTATGCTTAGGCAAAGTATACATGCCCTTACCGTCAAATCAGCTGATAACCAAATGTCTGGGTTGTAACAGAAGTCAGTAGAACTGAGGGCTGGAGGAAATTAACACAACATTTCGCCTTTGAAGACAAGCTGAGATTTGAGCTTTCATTACATGTACTCATTTTATTACTCATTCTACTGGGCATGCATTATAGCCAAAAGCAACTAAGAGTGCTAAAATACAAGTAAACTCCTCAGGAACTGGATAAATTCTGTGTTGTTCTGCCATTGAGAAGTTTCAAAAATAAAACGAGTTATGTAAAATGTATCTTGACTGTATATCCTATAGTACTGCCAAAGATGTATAGCCTGTAGCTGGAATGTGACCATAGTCAGAGGTACATAAAACTAATTTTGTACCTTGCTTAGTGATCATCACGGTAATTTCTATTTTATTGCCATACTGATGATATTGACATTCTAAGATACAAAGCAAACTGTCCGTCGAATCTTGTTCTGTATAAATTATCACTTATTTTAGTATATGATTGAAACACTAGGAAAAAAGTTATTCTCTGACATGGTTTCATCTTTTATTAATTAAAGATAATAATGCACTTAATAAAAATAATTTGTTATGTATCATGTAATATTTGGGGAATAAAATTTTAGTTTCATCAGTGGTCTTTTAAGACTTCTCTGCCTATTTCTCTCTGGTATTCTCTTTGTACTAATCAGTCTAGTGCTGAAATTCCAATCAGTGTTGCAATTTAAAAGACAGATTCAGATTAACATAATTCCAGGCCATCTGTTCTGGTTGAAATAAATTGAAGATAATATCATTCCAAATGAAAAACAATCTTAACATAATACTTTATTTAAGAGTTAAAAGCAGAAAATCCACATTTCCACACAAGTCATCCCTAAGGAGATAATGTTAACACTTCAATTTACAGAGAGTTTATTCGTGCTATATTTTCCTATATTTTCCATCCTTCCAATAGAAAGGAATGTGTATGCTGATTATTATTAGCACATACATTTTTAGTCTTTTTCACAAAAAAAATTTCACACACTAAGATAAAAGCAAAATTTGTTTCAAAACCTGTGGGCTTATTTCAAAGACTGGCTTCTACTTGATACCGTGTTAAGAAAAAACACACCACAAACAACAGAAAACAAACAAAACCAAACATACACACATATTTTCCCTTGTAACTCTTACGAAGAAATGACATATCAGGTTGCTTTCAAGGTTTTTAATTTTGCATACAGGTTAGATCATAAAGAAACAGTAAATAACATAGAATACTTGCCCAAGTACTGATGTCTGCCAAGCTATCCTACTTTTGAGAGTTAATTCCATCTTTGAAGTATTTTATGCTATTGTAAACTATTTTCTATTGACAAAAAAAATATCTGTATCATAAATTTGGAGAAATGGTTTAGGTCATTTTCCTTCTGTTCTTAAGAAATAAATTATCTCTTGTCCTATGTTCTCTTTTCCTATCAATTTCAGAAAGAGTAGACCAGGTATTATGTATTCTTCTATACTGAAAATATAATTAAATTCCCTATAAAACAGTTTAGTCACTGACCAATCTGTTTACATTTCAACCTGGTAAATTTAACTTAGATGTTTCTGTAGTCCATGATACTTATTCCAGTACAGAATAAAGAAGAGTCACTTCTCAAAGTACCCTTGAAACAACTGTATTCTGCAGTGGCAGGACAGATGGTGCATCTCAAATGACACTGGATACCAAGTGTAGATAAGCTAATCAAGTGCCTCCTGAGTGGTGAGGTCTAGGTTGTACTAAATGTATGGAATAAATCACCCTGGACCATAACAGCAATGTCAGCTTCTATAATGGATTGATTTTGGTTGTCTTTTCCAGAATGGAATACCATGTTTTGTTTCCTCATATGATAAATTTGTGACCTCTCAAATGCAAAAAATTTCTTCTATTTCTCTGTTTACCGAAAACCAAACCAAATCCAATGTTCCTCCTCCTTTTCTTCGCTAAATTATAATAAAAAAGAACATGTCAGGCTCCTATGAAGCCTGTATTTCTACTGTTATGTCAGAAAAAAAATACCAGGTGCTAGTTTTTCAAAATGGCAGACATCAATTAGTTCTAAAAAATATAAAACCCACTCAACTTCTGAAGTATTACTAATTCCTTTCTTCCTTTTCCTGTGTGAAGGAAAAAAAAAAAAAAAAAGACAACAGAAACTTGCAATTTAAATTCAAATTTCATATTTAAAGTTGAGCTGACTAAGGTGTTTTGAAAACATTAAATCTTGATGTCTAATTATTGATCACTCTGCATGTGACTAGTCAGACTATGTTTGATTCTGATCTTCAAAGAGAGACAGAAAAGCTGAGGTAAAATTCAGAAGGAAAAGAATAAGAAGAAAAAAAAGTGTTTAAGGAATTAAGATAGAGCAAAAGAAAGAAGAGTACCATGAGGTAACCAAGGGGATAACTCTCTTAGAATGCAGTGGTAACCTTCAGAGACTTGCATTCCTGGCAACCTTTGAAAATTTTCATTACAAGACTCAAGGGTAGAAATTTGTTTAAGGTGATAGAAGGCAATATAAGCACATTTATATTCCTGACACAGAAAACTACTATTGTAGGCTGTAGAAGAACCATTGTTTATGCTTTTATATCAGATTAAGAACAGCACTGGAAAATGTACTCTTTGAAACAATCCTGTATTGGCAGGAAGATGATAATTATGTAGTATGTGTGCCTACAGCTGGTGGAGAAGACATTCTTCATGTTCCAAATGACTAAGCTCCCAGAGTTCCACACTTCTTATTAATGTTGAGTCAATCTTAATTACTAAGCATTGGCTTGATGTCAGCCCCTATTGAGGGAGCAAAACAGTATAAATTTATTGTCTTGACCAAAAGGCCAAGAACCTTCATTGCACCTTCACTTGTGTTCTGAAGTTCTTTCATGCATCAAACGTCCATGAGGAATAATTCATTCAGTAACTCAGGCCAATGAAATTACATCCCTGCTGGCTCTAGAGTAAAGACTGGAAAACTCCATTACATCTCCCTTTTCTCCTGAGGCTTTGAAAAAAGTTTGCAGGGCTTTTCCTGATTTATGTTAGATTTGGCAAGCAAGGACCATGATTTTATCTTCATGGTTCTTAAGTGCTTAAGGGTGAATGGTATATAACCAGTGTGAATTTACTAAGTGTTAGGAAAGTAATTCAATAATCCATTTTGTGACCAACCCCTTCTTTCCCATCACTGAATATGTCCTTTCCTGGGTTTAACTTCAATCTTGAATATAACATGGGGTGTTCTTTCCAGTTAATCTCCTCAAATGGCACAGTTCCTAATCCTGGCTTCAAAGATATCAGTTCTGAGCACAAATGCCTTCTGAAAGACTGAACTACAGAATCTGTTTTCATGTTACACTACCTGACACTGTGCTGCAGTTTATGGTTCACATCAAGTTCCTTGGTGTGTGAGCCAGCACAGGCAGGATGCAGAAACAACTACAAAAGCACGCATGATATCCAGAGTAAATTTATTTTTGTCACCTCACCAACCAGAGGATTCACAAAGTAGCACCTGGTCAGAGGCACACAAGCAGGAACACAGGCACTGCAGAACTTAGTCCATGCTAGACAATCACCAGACTTGTTGTTTTCACTTATATTTCAGGGATTCACACAGGCCTAATTTACCACTGTGCTTTGATCTTTCCTACAGCATGGCAGGAATCTCAAGCACGTTCGAAAGGGTGTCTCAGTCTACCATAGACTTATGTTATATAAACACAGATGTTCTACTTGTCCAACAGACAAGGCCAAAAAATTAGTATGTGTTTTTCAACACCCCAGCTGCAAGTCACTTGAGTGTGTTTACATTCTCCTTACCAAACTTCCATTATTTTCCCTACACTTGGAAAGTGTTTTTTTCTTTCTTTTTTTTTTTTTTTTTCCTCTACCCCCTAGTGAGGTCAAGTCAGAGAAAACAAAGGTATTGCAGCAGAATTAAATCTCAGAGCTCATAGCTCCCAGAAAAAGGACTGCAGTTCATTCTTTATTTTCAGAACTACATAAATGGCCAGCAAAGGAAATTCATTTACTCAGATGTTACTTTCCACATCTGACAGTCCACTCAAAATATATCATGTGCTCATCTATCGTCACATGTTTGTATTGGCAATGAAGCCTGAAGTAATCATAAAATAGTTACCAAGTGCTCAAAGCACAATTCCAGTTTTCATGAAAATTCCCAAGTATTTTTTCTGTATCACGTATCACAATGTACTGAGGAAGATTTTCAATATGTTACTTCTTTGTCTTTGAAAATCAACTGCAAACCCATGAACCCCATACTCTCAAAAGGTTTATTTAGATAGTGAATAACCCTGGTGGAAAGCAAAAGAAAAGCAAGGATGGTTGTATAAGAAATCTTTCACCAGAATTAGTACCCTTTTCCAGTATCTTTTCTTCATTTATTTGGCCCAGTAACACCAGTAATTTCTATAACAGTGACTTCAACTTGGACTGTGGTAATAACACCTTAAACCAGTGGGGATGGGGGAATGGGGATGGGGTGGGGGGGGGGGGGGGAAGACTGTCCTATTGTATTTCATAAATAAAAAATGGCCATTCTATCTACCTTTTCTGTCTGCTTGATGAAGACACTATAGCAAACATCTTGGTGTTTCTTAGACCTTATCTTCATCTCACACTGGTCTGTATCTTCTCCAGGACATTAGTCAGAAAATATCTCTACACATTTTTTAATTAAAGGTTATCAGTGCTCATCTCAGTTAACACAATTTCTGTTTCCACCAATAAAAAAAATAGACCCACAACCCCATGTCTATATCAGCTGACCAGATTAGTATTAAATGTGCATGCATTAGAACACAAAGCCTACTTTAATACTCTTATGTAATGTTTTATTTGCCATTCTCAGGTATACTGAGGATCACTAAAGAATTAAAATGTTGAGGAAAAGGAGAGTAGTGATGGAAGAAAACAAGGATGGAAGGACCCACTGGAATAATAAATAAATATTTTGAAGAACAAAGCATTAGGAGAGGAGAAAGGAGATCAGAATAACAGTGAAAGAAGTTAAAAATTAGATCAATTATGAAATTCTTTTAAAGAACACTCCATTCTGTAATAAAAAACAACATTATTAAAGGCAACCCTTATTTACTGGAAAAATCATTTTAATTTCTAATAAGTTACTATAGAAAAAGATGATGCAGGAAAGATATCTTAAAGTCCCAAGGAAGACCACTACCAAAACTGAACCAGTAAACATGGAAGAAAGATAGGAAAAGTGTAAAAAGACTAAGGGGGGGGGGGGCAGAGAGAGTAAAAAAAAAAAAAGCAAACACCAAAACCAAGCCAAAAACTAATAAAAACACCCAAACCAAACAAAAAACGAAATCCACTGCACACTGCACACTTCAGTCTAGTAAACCAAAACAGAATCTTCTTAGATCCACTGAAATTGTATCAGCTTTGAATATTTAAAATGAGGACTGGAACAGAAACATGTCATAAAGAGATATCAACTTTTAGGTGATATATTTGACCTTGATGTAACGAGAAATATATTTTTATACCCATATATTTACCTTCTTACAATTTATAAAGGCCAAATTTTATTTTAAAAAGAATGGTTCTTCAGTTCACATAACTAATAATGAAATTAATCCATTTAATAATCTAAGATTTTTTTTTTAAAATGAAAGATACAAATCACATTATTCACAGGTGAAAGTGACTTAAAATCTACTTTAACCTGAATACACTGCATGATATCAGTAAAGCTCTTACTGCTTTAAGAGAAGTATGCCTGCCCTTGGCACAAAGATTATTCAGAAAATCAACAGCCACAACACTTTTTGCCTAGGTATTGCCTGATCTCCTGTTACGCTGAAGGTGTACTTGTGCTTTCATATGTTTCCTTCAAACTCCCAGTGTCACTATAGCATATATGCTACTTCAAATACTTCCAGCATGCTTGACCATGCTAAGATTGACTATAATAATTTCAGTAGCATTTGGATGCTACAAACATCACTAACTTTAAGCATGCTAACCATTGCAGTTTAACTTTTCCCAAAGCATTCACTTAATTTTCACTTAGGCTAGAAACATCACTTTCTGATAAAACTGAAAAACACAAAACCAACTTGAATACATTTTCTTCCTCCCTTTTCTCTCTCTTCAATATTTTAACCATACTTATAACTTAAGGACTGTGTCAGATACAAACCTGTGGCACAAGCAAAACATATGATATTAAATAGCAGGTCTTAAATATTTCTGATATACTATAAAAGGATCTGTGCCAGATGCTTGGTTTCATGGGCTTTGTCATCCTTTCAGGGTACTGGATAAAAAAAAAATTATCATGCTAAGTCTGTTGTGCATTTTGAAATCATGGAAGTATTTTTGCAGTACAGACAGCTTAAACAGCAGTAAAGTCTATACAGGATATCGATTAATTATCTCAGCCAGAGACTGAGCAAGCTGTTCACCAGACATTTAAATTTTATCACAAAAGTCCCTCACCTTTTCAAAAGAAAGTATCAAAGACTTTTTTAACCATTAAACTCCAAGTAATGAAGAATTTATACTAGAAAAAATAAGAAAAAAAAACAAAAAACAAAAAACAAAAAAAACCAAAAAAAACAAAAAAAACAAAAAAAACAAAAAAAACCAAAAAAAACCAAAAACAAAACAAAAACCAAACCACAATGAGCTGTAGGTCTTTCTAGCTCCCTCTTTAATGCCTAGCCTAGATAAGGAAGACAGAGAAAGAGGATGCTAAAGAAGTTATTTTAAGTACAGCCTGTAACATGCCTGTGATCCTCAAATCCTTAGGCCACTCTTACTTAACCGTCTTTTATGGTATACAGTCTTGAAAGCAGGACCATACAAACAGCTGACAACTACACAATAATTATTTATTGTCAGTACACATTGTGATGGGCCAGGAT
Source organism: Strix aluco (assembly GCF_031877795.1). NCBI lineage: Eukaryota > Metazoa > Chordata > Aves > Strigiformes > Strigidae > Strix > Strix aluco. Next base: position 30,930,354 of record NC_133931.1, read on the forward strand.
TACCATGGCATCAGCACTCTAGCATGAACGTGTTCACTTCTCCTGTTACAGTCAGCCAAAGGGTCTTACTGGTCAGGTGGTCCTCAGTCAGGTGGACAAGTGTCAGTCTCTTGCTCCTTGAAATGTGTTGCTCATCAGTCTTGCTGAGCTAACATCTTCTTCCTTTTCTTTTAGATTTTACATCCTGTCACATCAGACTTTTCCTTCTAATTCTTCAGTGATTTATATCTTTATTTTAACTTATTACCAACTAGTATCAGCTCAGTCATCTCAGTTCTGCATTGTTTCTTTGTTTCTCCTTTGTCATCTTGCAGTTCTTAATAGCCTCAGCAATGTCTCCTTTACAGTCATCAATAGTAGGTATCGTTCAACATTAACTTCAGTTAGTAAAACTTGGCCCTCTGACATATCAAAATTTGCAGTTCTGAGTTGCACTAAAAGTAGCGCTATTTCTCAGCTGTTCCTTGCAAGAACTGAGAAAGCCTAACGAATGTAGTAAACATGGGTGAATAAAGAAAAATGGTTCTAGAAAAAACAGATGTACCAAAAAATTCCCAATACTCAGTAAGTGTGGAAACAAATTTCTTTAAGGGAAAAAAAAATCCAGAATTAATTAATCAATATGAGTATAGAGACTGGGTAATGACAAGGGAATAGAAAAAAGTGTCCATATATTATAATAGCATAACAGATGAAGTAGCTATTGCCTTGGGAAAATTACCTAAGTGACCTTCCCTCATTTAAATTAAATAATGGAAAAGCCCTTTTTATTCCATGTAACTTAAAACTTTTCGAATTAACTCACAAGTCTTCAGCACTCAAGAGATAAGTATTCAATGTTCAGGACAGAAATCAGCAATGTCTGTTACTAAAGTATTTGTATTTTAAAGTTGTCACCTGACTTGCAGATTTTGTCTTCTTCCAAGCAACTGCCTCTGACTTAGCTTTTATCTCCAAAGATGAACAGTGCATATAACTACACAGATAATTATCTATTTCCTAAAGAAGTTAGAAATGGAAATTCAGGAGTGTTGTATTCAATCACCTAAGACATATGCTAGCACCACAGTATTGCCATTTTGGTAAAACTTTCCCTTTTTGCTAACCAGGTTTGTATGGAGCAAAGTAGAACTCCACATCTGGTTTCTTCAGTTATGTGTACTTTCCTGTATTCCATTGGACAAAGAAGCAAAACACTAGAGAGATCAGAGTCCTCTCTATGGCTGTGGAAGAAGAGGTCAGTCTGGTAGGCTGATCAGTTACACTAGGAAATGTTATACATGATGCTAGACTTTGAAATGATTGATGTAATTAATATATCTGCACTTATGCTGTTTTCTCTTCAGATTTACTAATACTTACTATAACCTGATAATTAAAATATAAGTTTTGTTATTAACTACAAATTACTTCATGTCCTACATTTCCTAGATCAGCCATCATGCTGGTATCATGGCCTACATCCTCTACAGCATTTGCAGTCAGAGAGCTGATAATTTTTATTTTCTTTTTAAACTTGATTAGAAAAAAACCACATTTATTTTAAGATAAGCATATAATAAAATCAAGCAGCAAATGAGAACATGACTTTTGGTCTACGCAGAAAGTGTCAGTGCAGAAGAAATTTGAAATATATATGTCCACCTGTTGACATTGATAAGAGTACTGTGGCCAAATAGAATATAGCAACACACTGTGTCTATTAGGAATGATCTCGCTTCTGTACTGCAGAGGTACAGTAGGTATTAGACATTGTTCAGTGTCCTGAAATTAATCTCCTGTGTAAGTGCTAGACATGAGATGTTCCACTGAGATGTCATCGGCTAGTATCAGAACAAATAACAAATTTAATAGTAAGCTGGCTTTAATCTAACTCATGTGGTGTGGAAATTAGTTTGGAGGCAAATAACTAAATTCTAGGACGCTATCATGATATTTCAAAGGTATTTTTTTGTCAGATGTGTTTAGTGAGTTCTCATCTTAAAAAAAAAAAAAAAAAAAAAAAAAAGACGATTAAAGTTGTCCAGCTACAATCTTACACACTTAGATGCATAGATGTTGTTCCACATCCTGCTCATAATCCAAGTCCTCTGTTAGTGGAGTATATTCCAGTGAACTAGCTTTAAAATTAACAAGAGAAAGCCCTGCTTTCTGGATGTTTTAAACTTTAGCAAACGGATAAAAAAATATTAGAAAACACTACTTTTTGTAATGGTTTATTCTAACCGCATGGAATTTTATTTTAGATTTAACTCACTATTACTAAACTTTTTAATGTTTATCATCATACAAATCATGTATTGCTGCTTATTTTATGCTGACTTAAAGTTACTCACCTCCCTCCAAAAAGCCATGCAATTTACAGGGCATTTTTGAACTGTTCTATTCATACTGTTTACCATGGACCTTCCTTCTTTTACATACAATATTCCCTTGTTATTTATTTTTAAGATAAACTTTTCCAAAATATTTTAAAAATATACTTTTGCCAGCATTTTTCAGGTTTTGTTTTGGGTTATAAGATTTATGATTCTTTCTTAATTACTATAATAATAAAAGATGTAGAGAAAGGCAAGAATGACAGAATTTTGGAGCAGGTTTTCACAAGGAGAGATGAAGTCAACAAAGAACTGTCAGCTCCCTGGATTTCCCCAGGGACATATATGACAGAGGTGTGATAAACTTATCTAATAAAAAATGACAGCAATAGACTATGAACAAAAATATAAGAAAACAAATAACATGTAATTTGTCAGAAAGAATAATGTAATTATGAGACTCATTTTTATAAAGAATTACAAAAACAATGAATGAGTCAAAGCTGGAAAAAATATGAAGAATAGGTCCACTGAGATCAGTTAATCAGGAGCAGTAACCAAGGATTGCCAAAATGGTGCACTAGGGGGAACACTGTTCTTTCTATATAGTATATACCCCACTTGTCATACAGCACCCTGGACACCTGTTTCTTGTCATATTTTCATTGCAACATTGAATTTCTGGTCTGACTCAGTAAAGTAGTTCTCATATTCTCATTAAAAAAAAAAAGAATAAAGTGAAAACGGAACTAAGTCTTGCTATATTTTAGAGAAATATCTTGAAGATATCTTCTAGCCCAATAGATTTTATTTTCCAAGAGAGAGAAAAATTCTCATCCAGAAATGTTTTCTTAAAAAAAGGTTTCCAACTAGCCAGACTTTGCCTTATAGGAGTTTATTGAGTTGAGTGAAACAGTGCCACATTCACTTCAATTTAATATATATTATGTTATCACGCAAATTGGAATAATTTTATGAATCTGGCATCTTCCTGTATCTAAGGTATTCAGAGGTAAGGCTGTATGCATTGACTAATAGTTCATCCATAACTTACGTCTTTGAACAAAAAAAAGAAAAAAAGAGAAAAACTTGTAAAAGTGAATAATGTAGCTTTTATGAAAATTTACTGTAAGCTATAAATTAACATGTCTAAACTGTAAGCCAGTAACATCAGAAGGCATATTACAGAAATTCAGATGGATTCTTAGCACTAACAGCATGCCAAATGCCCTTGCAATATTGGTTTTTGTTTACAGTTAATAAGATAAACAGAAACCTTCCTCTGTTACAGCAGATAAAGTGCAAAGACAGATATTATCAATTTGCATGCTCTAGCACACCCTGCTTTGTAGGCAGCTGGGTGATCCTCTGCATCTGTGGATGTCATGATTTTCACCTTTCTCTTGCTCAGAGTGAAATAGAAAGCTAGAATGTCACTTCTCTTAGTTAATCTTCACCATATGCCTTGTCCTGCTTCCGCTATCAGAGTTTTCATTACATTTTTCAAGTAAGCTACATAAACAGTCAAAGGCAACAGCCGAATTGGAAAGAAAAAGAGTTACTTCTTAGTTCAGTATTTTAATTAAAACTGGGAGAGAGAAAGAAAGAAAGAAAAAAAAAAATGAAGGGTCTAGTTTAATTCCAGAGAACTCCATAGAGAATGCAGAGAAGCTGAAGCAATTTCAAGGGAGCCAGAGCATTATTTACCAGGAAGGCAATAGAGTCAGCGCAGACAGAAACGGTTTTCAAATGTGACCAGTGAGGCAAGTTAGATCTTAAATAACAATTGTGCCTTGCTGCAGGAAGAGTTTCCAATTCCAAATGTGACCAGTGAGACAAGTTAGATCTTAAACAACAGTTGTATCTCTCTGCTTAGATAATAAATCAGTGCTTAAAGGAAACTTGTTTACAAACCTCAGTGTGACAGAATTAATTGTAGTAACATCAGCCTATAATTCTAATGGTATTTTACAGGGAAATACTAAAATATTGTTGTGCAAAGACCTAAAGGTTTCCATAGCTTCAAGGTGGTATCCCTTTTCTACCAGCTCTCACTTGTAGAAAGCAAATGATATTAGACTTCCCATGACTTAAAATAATGTCTTATTAGAAAGTAAATCTAACCACAACAGGAAAATTTGTTAAAAAGGACAACACAGGACTGATAATCCAGACAGAAGTAAACTAAAGGTTTGAAAGTAAATCTGTAACCTAACCCCACACTCAATGTTATTGGAGATCCTTTCTTTACCTCCATGCTCTAGGTGCACTCACCTTTCCCATGTGAAGTAAAGTTTCTTCTCCAACATCTTTCTTTGTCCAGTGTGCAGCATTTCCATTACTTCCTATCTTGAAGGAGGGGAGGTGGACTTTGTCACTACTCACCTCATCAAGAAAAGCTTTGGGTTCCTCTCAGAAAACTCTCACTCTGGATTTGTGCTACAGGAACTACATTTTTGGCTCTTACTAGTCACTGGTTCTTAAATTATAGCACAGTCTCCCACTCTGAAGAAATGTGTCTGATCTTCGAGTGCTCCTCTCCTCTATTCCTTCATCTCTGGAGAACCTAAGGACTGGTACACAGCAGTCAGGGCAAAACCATCAGCCTGTTTTCTCTGCTGTCTACTCATGCCTCCAACTACTTAAATAATAAACTTGGGAACAATCAAATTAATTTTTCCTAGAATGTGTCAGAAAGATACAAGTACATTTACACCCAGGGCAAGACAATTCATATTATTGAGAAAAATCCCACTAACATTACTTTAATGTGAGAAGACATAGACACCTACAGTAGAAGTTATATACAAGACATTTAGGTACAGATAGAATTTCTTTTAATTTTGTGCTTGCAAAACTGCAGAATTAACTTTTTGTTTAACTGTGAAAAACAGCAAAATATGTTCTTGTACCCAACCCTTCAGTTAGTGTTAAGTCTATTTTAATAAGTGCAATACAATGCATACTGCAGGGCTGTGCAGTTCTGGATTTATTTTTGATTTTTTTAATTGCAGTAAATTTCTGAAACGAGAAACCAGCCAAGACATGACTTTTCTGGAAGTTGCTATAGAGTAATATGAAGATCAAGAAGATAGTTTGTAAGAGCAAGCATCAGGTATAGAACAGATATTTAAAAGAGGACCTCTTCTTCCTCCTCCTTTTGTCTTTAATACTGTATATTATATGACAGTCAACTCACTAAAATATTGGAAATAAATATATTTGTACTATATTGCAATATCTGAAAAATGTCACCTTTAGGTATTATGACACAATGCTGATAGTAAATACTGTGATATGCAGAAATCCAATTTACAGTGATACAGTGCCTGTAAAAAAGATAGTCCCAATGCACTTAAGGGTTTTAATCAGGGAAGCAGAGAATTTCAGCAGACACCCCATTAAAATGCTTACTCATTTATTTGTGTACACATAAGGAGTACACACTGAAATGATGTGGTGTCTTGTTTGGTTGGTTGGTTTTTCCCCATTTATTTCCACTATATTACAGGAGTATTTAATTACTGGACAACTACTTATTTAAAAAAATATTTTTTAGATCTTTTTTCTGAATCATTTTATATGTAGAACTCCTCTGAACCACTGAAACCCAGAAAGAGCCTGAAGATATTTTAATAAAGTCCAAAATCTCAGTCACATGAAAAATAAATAGAAAATCTCTACAGCTTTACGCACTGCTGAGAGACTATGTTACTTGCATTAATTACATCCAAATATTCCTCAATACACCTGCCAGCGTGACACTAAGCTAAGAAAGGTTATAAAGGGTATTACAGGTCTACAGTTTGGTTAGATGCATTGAGATTATCAATAATAGAAATAGACAAAAATTAAGAATGTTAATAAGGATAGAACACTTTTTTCCTGTGGACCTGATCTCTCACAAAAAGAAATTGGAAACTGTTTCATGAATATCGTTCCAAGAATAAAGCACCATTTTACTGGTGTAGAACACTAATATATTTGGAGGAAAAAATGTTATTTTCTAGAACTCAAACTAGCTTAGAGTTTAGGTACCTAAAATAACACATTCCCATGTGCTCATTAGGTCCAATAATTTCTTGAAGTTACTTCTATATGTTCATTAGTTTCTTCTCAAACAAATTTTAAAATATTTTTTTAGTTCACAGAAAAATAGAAAATAAATAGCGTTTGATGCTTTTATTGAAGTTAATATAAATAAATTATTGGGTGATGGGATTGTTTTCTGTGGGTGCTTTCTTTCACTTATTTTCCTGCCTTCTTTTTCATTGTTTATAATGTCATTTCTCCCAAGTATTATTCCAGCATAAAATAATCCCTAAAGCCAAGTGTGACAAAACAATCATACACTTTTATTTTTTTAATTCAACAGAGTAAATCTGGAATTATAACATAACATGGAAGAGAATGAAAAATCTTGCCCTTATACTAGTCCTTTTATACTTATCTGGAAAATAAAGGGTGGTTTTTTAAGCAAAAGAGAGAGACCACTCTTGCTTTTCCTTCTGTGAATGCTGATATTTATGCCTACATATTTTAAAGGACCCCTTACAAATGCAACATTTGAGTCACACTTTCAGCTGATTCCATTTTCCTAAAACAGTCTAACACAAAACCAAGAAACTGAGAGCACAGGACTGCAAGCAAAGAATAGATGAGAGCTACTTTTGCTTTTCATCCTTATGTACAGAACAAAGAGAACTGAATATCTTTTACCTTTCTTTCGCTGATCTGTGTTTTCAGGTTGATCCCCTTACCTAGTTCAGCAAAGCTGATTGTGCAGAGAAGGCCTAATGCAGGTCCCTCTCTTTTTATTCCCTTTTTCTCCCTCTCCCTTAAATCTTGATAGAGAGTGCAGCCAGCATCAGGTAGGATACATGTGAGAGTCACAGTGAGGGACCAGTAGAAGCTACTGGGTGGTTGTCTGTAAGGAGAACTGAGAGATGGGATAAAGTCAATCACTTCTGGGACTGTCCTAAAAACAGGAGCTGAGAAAGTCATAGTTCTGGAAGAGATTGGTAAGCAGATAACATTCTTGGCCTTTTGGGGAAACAAACGTATCTCTGAAGGAATTTGGTCCTGTGCTGTGTTGGTATTTTTTTTTTTTCTTAACTTTAATTACTGTCTTCTCTGTATATTTCTGCTACTTCTTTGTTGACTTGAACAGCTTTGTGATACCAGGCACTGAGAACAATGTGAAATAAGAATTATATTTTATAGCTGTATGTTATTTTTACCCAGTGTTAGGTCTTTGTTTCTCAATTGTAGTAAAGAAAAATTTTTCTCCTCATCTATTGGACTATGAGTGCTAATGGACTGGTTATTTTATCCCACACCAGCTGAGGATGTTAGGATTACTGATTTTTCTAACAAATTCAGCTGTGGCTAAATTTTAATATTAATATTGCAAAGCCTGTTTATGCTTAATACAAAAATAATGCATGTTGACTTGCAAACAGTTTGGCTAAAGAATTATTTCTCTAGATGAAACAATGGCTTTTTTTTTTCCTTAGGTAGATGAAAAGTTGTATGGACTTGCTCCAGTTATGCTGCTTCCTTATTTCCATTCCAGTGCGATTCCCTCATGTTTGTCTGTAATTTGTAGTCCCAGGGTTGATTGGTTTATCAGCATTTTGTGGGTCTATATATCCAACACTTATGACAAAAAGACAGCTATTAGAGTAAGTAATTATCTTTCTGTAAAAAAAAATTGTGTTATAGCCATATTTATATATATTTGTCTAGATGTATGTGTATATATATGTGAGTGTGTGTACATGTATATATATACACATATATCTCTCCATTATATATAGCAGTGGTCTCCTAAAGGGTAGTGTGTGTATGTGTGTGTATGTGCATGTACCCTAGGTGGTGCACAAGATAGTCTATTGGAGGGTGAGTAGAAAATATTAAAACTTCAGTAGTACCTGTCTATAATTTATGAATAAATAAAAATACATATATTTGGGGTATGTGCTCAGAAATTTTCTGCTAATGTGATGTGTGATCAAAATGTTTGGAGACCACTGGTTTAGAGAACCAGAAATATCTGCAGTGGGGTTGTTTAGAAATCAGGTCAGTTTTATACTTTAAAACAAAATTTTCCTTGACTGACATACATACTCAATGCAACTAGTTCTTAACAATCATATGTAATTAATTACTTATTCTAGTCATTGCCCAAAGGAATTAACTTCCATGATGGCTGAAAGAATTAACTTCCATGATGAAACTGAGCTTGGTCAATGTGACTTTTACTGTAATGGTTCCTGCCTTGTATATTCTGGCTGATCTGCCTATTGTACTTCCACAGAACTGACTTTCTGTTCTGGTGCTATCAGTTGGCCAGAAGAAGCCTAGGCTTTCTACTTTAGTCAGTAAACTGAAGTGCTTGATACTGAAGCACTGTATAGGATTGTAAACAAGGCACTAAGGACTCAGGACTATATCAGAACAGTAACTTATCAACAAAAGACTGGACCCTAGAAACCCTTTCATTTTATGAGTTTCACTCAGAAAATAGACCATGCTGTGGATACAGGAGCACATGGTGATATTGCATCCATCATCTCAAAGAATATTTAGTGAAAAAAGCAGATATCAGCATCAAAGACACTTTTTTCCGTGGTGGAATCTCATGATGAAAGATAAGAGATATTCTTATGCTGACATTTTTTAAGTTAACTAAATTAATTTTCATAACTAAAATGAAACCCTTGAATCAAGATTTTACAAAGTGCAGTGACATAACTTCTCTCTTAAACAAGTTATTCTTGTCAGGATAATTACATATAATTGACCACTTCTAAACAGGTGTTTGAGTGAAAGACATCTTATACAAAGATTTCTTGAAGAACATAATAAAATTATAGCAATAATAACAATTTGCTTTGCATGTTAAAATATGTATTTAATTGGCAGCTTAGTGTGGATGGGTTGTCATGTACTTACACAATACAGGTTGTTAGGCGTTGGAATGGGCTGCCTGGGGAGGTGGTGGAGTCCCCATCCCTGGAGGTGTTTAAGAGTCAGATTGACATAGCGCTTGGGGATATGGTGTAGTTGGGAACTGTCAATGTTGGGTTGATGGTTGGACTGGATGATCTTCAAGGTCTTTTCCAACCTAGACAATTCTGTGATTCTGTAATTCTGTGATACATTGTCTTACTAGGTTGGCATATGGTAAATAAATTCTGACTGGGTATGCCCAAGGAACACCCACAGCTGTTGCAAAATCAACTCTGAGAAAGATGTACAAAAATCTAGATATGGCTAAAATAAATGTCCAAACAGATTTTAAAACTGGACGGAGAGCATTTTTTCCTAATAGTATATTTCACTCTTCTCTCAAGCTTTGAGTTATGTTCTGAAGAGTCTACATCTTTTTGTGTAGAGAGAAGAGAAACTTGTTAAATTGTAACATACATGTCCTACAGCTCTAAAGAACCAGAAGAATTGCATGGGATTATTCTTGAGCAAAGTTAAAATTCTGTTGTTTTTCCATGAAATTAGAATAGTACTTTTGTATTAAAACAGTATTGTTTCTTTCAAAATAACATAAAAATAAATTAAATTTAAAATAAATTAAATTAAAAATTAAAAATAAATTAAAAATAAAAATTAAAGCTTTTCCAGTAACTTTAGTTTTTGAGGTAGTTTTACTAAGGCCAAAAAAAAGTTATTATAAACCCATATAACATGCATAAGCTTTAAATAATATGTAATAGCTGTTATTCAAAGTCTTCATGGTTAGCTAAGGCACAGTGTGATAAACTTAAAATTGACAATTTGAAGTCCTGAATTTTTATCTTGCGTAATGTTAAATAATGAGATACAGTACACAGTAACAGTTTTAAAAGAAGCAATTTCATTGTCATTTCTATGGTTTCATAACTTCAATGTAGTGTTCAGATGAGAGATGCTGTGATTCAGTGTACAATGGTATGGTATTTCTCAGTCAAGTAAATAAGAGGATTTTATAAACAACAGATTCTCACCATATATCTGACAAAGATTTGAATGGTACATCTGTGATTCCTCAGTATCCCTACTGTGGCTTTGCATGTTGTTTTGCTGAGGCAAGAGGGCTTTGAACACCACCTGTTTCCAAGTAGAGTGAAAGTAGAGTATCAGTAAACATGAATTCTTGACATCCTTCTACTCTCCTGTCTTTATTGGGTGATAAAGACAGACAAAAAGGACTTCTCTTACTGAATTTTTTGCACAGGCATCAGTGGATCCTCCTAAGTCTAGCCAATATTTTTGTGGCTGCATTCCTTTGCGGGTGTGTGGAAGAAGATCCTTGGCCAAATGTCTGGTCTACCTGATATTCATAAGGGAACTGATGTTAGGTATTCCACAGCCCAAGTGAGTGTATTAATTAGCTTGTTAAATGTCTTACAGGAGGAAAGAAACTGATTTTGTAGTCTGGGGTATGCACCAATGTTAAAATAAGTGCCAACGTGAAATGAAGGAGAGCAGAGACCTTAACCTGTTCATCCTAAATTCATTATAACCGTTTTAGCACAAATGAGAGAAATGCCACCAATTCTCAAAATATTTGGAAGATATTGGGTTCATCATGTCAGATTTTCTCAAAGAAATTGAAAATTTTCTTGAGATAGAGAAGTTTTTTCACATCCTGTTATAGGTCAAACATGACACAGTTCTTTTCTTATTGTTGTCACATAATTATTTAAACACAGTATGTCATAACATTACCTGGTGACTGATTCCTAATGAAGAGAAATGTCTTTACTGTGCTTTGCATCTCATTCTGTCTGAATCATTTATGTGAATAGTTTACCCATATTTTTTTGTCAGAAATTTTTATTTCCATCATCTACCATCCTAGACTATAAGGACCATCTTTCGTCCTACTAAAACAAACAATATATCTGACCTGGAAGTCTGAACCAGAACATCTGTACTCTCTGGTTTTGTAATGCCTTGGAAAAGCAGGCATGCATATATTATTATTGTCTTCTTCCTCCAGTCATCATCCATGCCTGAATTTGGGCTCAATATAGTTACATTTTTTTTTATTGCTTAGCCTAATTATTATGCAAAAATATATCCTCCACTTCTTTGCCAAAATTTTTCCTCTGTGCAGGGGTCTTTCCCTCAGAAAAACATTTACCCTAATAAGTAGTTAATACCGCTTTAAAAGTAGTGAATATTTTACAGTGAGGGATACTCAATAAAATAAATTAAGGTTGTTTATATATGTTTATATATACAGTATTCAACAACAAATTAATTATCTTTATCTTTTTCTGTATTTCTTCAATACAAAAGTTAAGAAACAAGAAAACATGGCCCTGACCTAAACTACAGAAGGGAATTGTTTAATTCATCCATGAATCAGTCTCTTGCTTTATCTCCTGGGGAAAAAAAAAAAAAAAAAAAAAAAAGATAAAGAACATATATGATCTGCTGAATTTCGTTATATTGTTCAGCTTTTGCAACAAAAAATAATGCATTTCATAATATTTGGAAATAAAGTTACTGTCATACTGTGAATAGAAATCAAGTCTGATTTCTTTACTTCCCCTCAAATGTAGTAATGTTTCTAAAACCTATGTATAATTTCACTTCTTCTGTATCTTACATACTTGACATGGGAATCTCATATTGTTTTGATTGTTAGAACATCTTTCATGTGATCAGCATATGATATATACATTAGTCAAATATATGTATTTATAACCACTACTATTAACTACAAAAAACCCCAAAAAAACCCAAACAAAAACCCCAAAAAAACCAAAAAACAAACAAACAAAATTGACAGTGACATTACCATTACTTCTATATATAGACTTAAAGATGCAGTAAATCCAATTTTCTATGCCTCCTTGTCCTGGTTTCCACTCCCTTACACTCCATTAAAACTGGAGATAATGTCAATATTAGAGACATAGTCCTATTATGAAGTAAAATATTGAAGAATTTGGAAACATTAAATCTATTGCTCTGGAGCTAGACCTCAGGAACATAAATGGTATTATTTTGAACTTAAATTCAAGTATGTTGATTTTAGGGCTAAAAATGAGGAGAGGTTAAACAATCCATCCCAGTCTTTACTTACCACAGTACAAATTTTTCATCTGGGATTTGAACTTGGAAACGTTAAGTGCCACTGTGGTGCAGTTATACAGACAAAACAACTGTTTACCGTGACTCCACCTTAGACACATTAGTGTCAAAAGCAATTCAGGGACAGTCTTGAGCTGAATGCGGATGTTTTCTTGGATTTTTATCCAGTTTCCTGTATTAATCATCTTCTCTTTGACCATGTGGGTTTTACAGTACACGACAACTGTGCACAGTGTTCCCCAAATTAGCCAAATATAAATCTAGAGAAATAATTTTAATTGCAATTATCTATCTGTACAGTTCACCAGAACTACAATAAATGGATCATTAATATCAAACCATATTGCTTTTTGTAACTTACTGTGCAGTTACAGAATTGATTAATGAAAAAATAGAACATATGTGTAGTTACTATTGTGTTAAGAACTGGTCCCATTAAATATTAAGTTACTATCTGAAAATAAATAAATAAATCTTTTTAAAAAAGAGTATGTCCCATAAGACTAAGGTGAAAACTGTGGTAGAATAGAACAAAGGAAGTAATTACCTTTCTGAGAATTCAAATAATTTCCTTGTATATGTACAAAAAGCTTACTTACATTGTTATAGAAATTGGAGGCTTTGGAGGAATATAGACATGCCCCCAAAAGGACAGCAGTAGTTTTGAACTAAAATGTCAGGAAACAATAATTTCCAAAATCAACCAATACACAAAAAGTGACCTGAATGGCATGTAAAGAATGTCAAAGTTATCTTGAGATATGGAAAGTTGTCTTTTAAGAGAAGTAAAAATCTTCAAGCAGCTCTATGTATCTCTCAGCCTGCAAGAGGTTCTGTCCCTTTATTGACTTCTAGCTCAGGAATTTGGTCTTCCCCTGGATGGTGAAAAAAGAGGGTAGGGGTATATTTAGGGAACCTAAGGTATACAGATTTGAGCAGCATACTTGAAATTCATAATTTCAAGGAGCTGAATAGCTGTCACTACTGGAGTGTCTTTGGCTCCAGCTTCTTTTTATTCAGCCACAGTCACTTTGACAATAGCAAAGGTGTTAATGACATCACAATACTGTTCCCCATGTAGTCAGTACTAAATTCTGTCTGGTTTTCTTACACTCTCACTGTCATAAACTAACCATATGGAAAAGTAATGTACTACATTTGGAAGAATTATCCTGCAGTCTATGTCATTCCATTATACATCTATTCATCAAAAATGCAGAGACTGGATTTTTAAAATACCCTGCAGCTATCTTGTTATGTTAAAATTTCCTCCATTGCCACAAAGTGATTGCTAGAGTTTTTGTGAAACCAAAAGCTCAACTTCATGAAGACTTTAAAATTTGAAAATGAAGCTTTACTTAAAACAAGGTTCAAAATTCTCATCAGGTCCCATTCTGAGAAATAACTTGGGTTTAAATACTATTTTGAAGATTTTTTTTTAATTCCATATTTTTATTATGAATTATGTAATTTATACAGAAAAAAATGAAATTAATTAATTTTAAAATAAAGTAAATATTTTGTCCTGAGAATACTAAATTATAGTTTTCTAGCATGTTGCATTTTTTTCTGCTTTTATAACAAAAGAAGTAATCATCTTAAATGAAAAGTCTGATGAAATCTAGTAGATCTTAATAATTATTTTATTTTCAAAGTAACTGCTCCTTTTACTGACATATGTCTCCATTGAAGCTTATTCAACAAGCTGTGCTGAAAATAAACCTATAATATTATTATTGCACTGCTGTCCGTACTGGTGCAACATTAATTCACCAGAGAAGAAAGGCCTGATTTACAGAAAATAAGCCATTGTGCTAAATGGAGTGAATCATTAGTAGCGGTGAACCCTGAGGAGATTCAAAGCTGGATCGAGATTGACTAATGAGAAAATCAGAGGAATATGGCTCCCATCCTGACTAATTAATCAATGAAAGCCCCATGCCAGAATTTTGAACAACAGGGGAAGGCTACTCTATGTTCAAAGTCTTGCTTTCTTTTTTTTTTTTTTTTTTTTCCCCCTGTATTGCTCTTTATTTACTTATGTATTGGCAAGCTATTTAAGCCATTGCCTACGGTATAGTTAAATAATCTGTGTAAAATATAGGGCATTTTGAACTTTAAGGTGTATTTTTGAGGTATATCACAGTTTCAGATCCACTGGTTGCAATAGGTTGCTGTACATTGTTACACCACATGCAGGTTTCAGATTCTAACACTGTTGCTTGGAATACTTTTACCGCATAACCAAATTTTGATTTATGTGGTTTCTGGTAGCAATCTAGCACCTAGCTATATGGCTATGTTATTGTTTTCCTGAACATCTTGCATGTGGTAAATATTTGAAAAACAGGGCACAAACTTGAAGTCTTTTTACATTGAATTCATATCCAATCTGTTGCATCCAAGTTGTATTACATTTATCAAAAATGTAATGTACAGTCAGCCTTGCACCTCCATGGAGAAACTACAGGAATGTAGGAAACATTCATACATACATCCTACTTCTATGTAGGAAACATCAGATTTTCTGAGTATGCATAGACCACTGCAAATAAGCACACACGGTAGGTCTGATACTCTGCAGCCAATTGTTGATATTAGCCACTCTTTTCATACCATTCTTTGTGGACTTCCATTTAAAGCATTGTTCAGACCAGAATATAACAATCGAACTGTGACAAAACCAGAATGATGTATGTTGTGTCCAAGGAGTAGCAACACAACTACTTAGGTACCCAGTCCAACTCAGGTTTTAAGCTAATTTACCACATACTCAGTAAGGACTTATGACTTCAGCAGGTGAGATTTCTACTTTCCCGATGATATTCATTACATTGTTTCATTTTAATTTTCAAAAGAGCTTGACAGGATAGGAGAAGTTAAAGAATCCACTTTATTTTCTTTCAATAGCAGCATTCTTGAAATAAGGGAGAGTGCTCTCCAGACATTTCTTTCAAGTGCATGGCTGCTAAACAGCAGTGCCAAAACAAAGTGGTATCAACGTAGATGAAAAGGAAAACAAGCAACCCAAGTTGAATGGATGAAAAGTAGTTCTTGCCCTGTTATTCACTTAACACTAGGGGCAACTTTCACCTTGCATACACGTTCAAGTATTATGCAATACATTTTCGTTCAGCTTGAAATTTAAACTGTGGGCGAGCTCTGATTTACCTAGTAATAAATCTCTTGAAATCTCAGCTGCAAACTATGTACATTTAAATAGATAACAATAGACCAAGGATTCAAAATCTTTTATCTTTTTCTTGTCCCTGTGGATTGGAGGTAATCATGCCAGTTCATTGTGCCAGGCCACTTGAGTCCTTATGCTTCTAAAAACCAGACCATAAAAGAAAGAACTGCTACTGCTGTAATAATATTAACTACATATGCAGGATACTTATGCAGGAAACAGCATAAATTTACTGTAATGTTATCATCTCAATAGAGATTTTCACTTATTGTAACATGATTTCATAGCATTAATGAGGTTTGTATTCATTTTCCTCACAGAAGTCACTAATACAATAGTTAAGAGTGAGTCATTTACTTCCCATGCAATTATCTCTGGATAAGAATTTTGCAATGTATTTATGATTCATTTTCCTTACCACCTTGCATAATTCACAGCATATTTATTATTTAGTCTGAATAAACTGAAACCAAATTATCAACATGTAAGAAAAAAACAAGTAGAAACATACATTTCTGGAAAGGTGTATAGACTATCAAAACAAGTATTCTTAATTATATTAAAACTCAGGTTTAGTTCTATTCAAATATCTAAATTGCTGACAATATCCTTACCACTAAAGAAACATTTAAAGCGTTAGTGTTGGCTTGAATCTTATACTGGGAGTAAACTTTCTTCATTTTTTTAAAATGAACTGTGTTTTATTCTAAACAGTATCACAGATGCTTCACACAGCACATGCCTTCAGTTGGCATGGTTATCTTAATGTCAGCTCTGTTGACACCAGAAATAATACACCAAAAATAAACATTTGTTCAGTGAATACTGACTGAGTGCATCTAGCTGGAATGAGGAGCATTTCAGGGGATTACTAAGGGTTGTGAAGGTGAATGCTACAGCAAAACATGTTACAATGTATTACTCTATTTGAATCTCTCCAACAACATTCAGAAAGCTGTCAGGGAATTTCAGCACGTAATTACCATCCTTTGTACCCTAGAGAAAGAGATAATTTGCAATAAACCCAAATACTTTATAATGGACAGCTGAAGGACATTCACATGCCACGTATTTGTAATAGGCATAGGCATCCTATCTATGAGAAGTAATGAGCACATTAACTATGTCCACAGGACAGTCTGCTATTACATTTCAAATCTGTCTCTATCACAGAAAGTTTTTCCACTGGTTTAACATTTTTTTCCTTCACCAGTTTTCTAAAAGCTAATGTGAGAGGCAAGTACAGGAAAAAGTTCTAGGGATTTCTGTATCTTGTCATGGACAGGCTTATCACATTCTCTAATAAGAAAGTACAATGCCTACATGTCAGTCTGAGCTTTTTCTCCTCTATCAAACAAAACTGTATTCTTGGCTCCTTGGGGACTTTTTCTGTTTGCTGTTTTGCTTCCAGATCAACACATCATCGTAGGTCAGGTTTTCTGTCAGCTGGAAATACAATGCAGAGACACCCTGAGGACTTAATCTCTTATGCAATGGACTTAAATGATCCAATGTTTTTGCAATAAGCATGGTATAAACGTCCTGGTTTGTCTCTTAGGAGAGTATCCTAAGGGTGGATTCAAAGCTTTTCCACTCCTAAACTTCATGCTTGCATTGAAGGTTTCTTTAAAAAAAATGCAGTAATAACGTACATTTTTGCTCAAGGTCAGAGGCAATTCTGTAAGATGATTTAGTGGTTTCTTTTTATTGGTATATACATTAAGTTATTATCAAAGAAAATGTTGTTTCAAAATATGCGTGTTATATAGTTATAATAGAAATTATAATCTAATAGTTGTGTCAGAGAATGAGTGTGATTATTGACATATTGGGACTGAAGCCAAGGCAGTTACACCTGTAGAGGCAAAGCATAATAGCCAAGATGTAGTGACTATTTGCTTGCCTAGAATGAGGTATTTGCAAACCCAAATACTGTATACTGCAGACAGTGTATAACCATTTTGTAACATTGCAGCACTTCTAATAGTTATAACCAGCAACAAGTACACCTTGTTTGTAACACAGTGAAACATAAATATACAAATAATATGTAACCAAGAAAAAGTAAATGGAAACTTTAGGGACACTTGCACAAGTAGGCTACAGGAAAAAGTGCAAGCAGTAAAATCTGCAAGTTAAAAACAGGTATTTAGAACAGACAGGAGAGCGTTTATTTCAGGGACAGATTTGCTTGTCTCTTGTCTTTTATACTGAAAGGATACATTGTAAAAATGTAGATAATCCTGCAGAACAAGCAAGAAAGGTGCCTGGTAAAACCAAAACAAGTCGTTGTCCCAAAAATAGGATGAACTATGTTGAGAGTAAATGTGATCACCATTTTTCTTTTGGGGACAGGTATAAGAAATGTAAAAAATATCAACAGCGAGAAAGGAAAGAACAATCTAGAAAATGCCCATGGTTGTTCCAGCTTTCCTTGTGGAAGAGCTCTCAAGCTTCATAACCTTGACCTTGGAATGAAAAGATCAAGAACTGCAGCTGTCAGCATTAATCACAGGGCATCAGTTTGGTGGTATTGTATAGCCATAGCTAATCTAGATTGTTGAGGATTAATTATTTGAATATTTAGTGATATCAACTGGTAATGAGTAAGAACTCAGCATTGGCAATGTGTATTTTTAATGATTTAATGTCAATCCAGCAAACTGTTTTCTTGAAGTTTGAAAATGGCCTGATTTATCAGTCTTTTAGACTTTCCCATGACAGTTGCTAGTTCCCTAATTGATATAGATATATATATAAACAAAATATATAGATATATTTTTTTCAGTTGCAATATGATCAATCATAAATGTAAAAGCTTTACATTATTCAGCAAGGATAGAGAAAGGGAGAAAAGAGGACACATCATTTTATTCCATAGGTGTTAACAAGGAAGATTGCTAAATGCTAACAAGTCACAGTAGGTTCCCTTCAAGATCTACGCAGATTAGTAAAGAGAGCTGGTGAAGTTCAGGGAAAGTATACATTTCATCTTCATGTTCAAATATATACTGATAATATGCTTAGATATTTGCCTGACAAACTATATGGCTGAATAGCCAGTCAGTATGATGGGAGTGTCACAGTGACGTCTGTGTAACTACCCATATGATAAACACCAAACTCTAGGTGAGTTAAATCCCACTCCTGATAGAAAAGGAATATATCAGAAAGCAAAATCCAGCAAGATTGTGAAATACAGGTAGAGCAAGGAACCTGAAGAGAGCCTTGTCCAGGTTTGCTTCTAAGCACTAGGGAGTAACTAGATGAGAATGCAGACCCTGAAGGAGAGCTGGGTGATGAGGGCCACCATGAATGACCATATCCATTGAAGATGGCTAACCATCAGAAATGGAAGGAAGGAGAGTGACAATCTGAAAATTATGGATTTCAGAAAAGGCAGATGCACAAAAGTGTTAGATGAGCATCCTGGGAAAAAAATAGGAAGAAATTACAGATAAAAGAGAAAGACTTAATTCTGTAACTGTCCTCAGACATTCTTCTGATCAGCAGAATTACAAGCTACTTACAAGCTACTAAAAATGATACCATAAAGATGAAAGTTTGTAGTATGTTGTTTGCTTTTATCTTTGGCAAAAATAAATTTGTCAAACTGCATGGGTATTTCTGTAATAGAAAAAGAGATAAGATCTCAAACTGCACTAAAAGAAGATGAAAGTACTGAGAAAATTTATGTATTTTTCAGATAATCTAGGGTTGATGAAATTCACCTTTGGGTGCCTAAGATACTGGCTGAAATAATATCAGCAACATTAAAAATTGTCTATGAGAAACCACAGAGACAGGTGACAGGATAAGGGTCTATTTTTTAAAAAGCAAGAAATTAGAAGCCAGAACATTATAGAAATTCAGTTAATTTTAATTTCTTCCATGCTACAAGAACAATTAACCCAAATGGTTGTAAAGACATACCAGAAAACAAGTAACATTAGTTACATTAAATGGATTGCTATTTAACAAGAAGTGCAAGCATCTATGCTTAGACAAGAATACTCAGCTTTATGAACAAGGTTTAAGGAAACAAAGAGCTAAGCAGTATTTCTGAAGGAAAGGATCAGGGATTATGTAACATGACTGTTACAGAGGAAAATTAGTGATTTCTAAGTAGCCAGATACTCTTAAGACACACTGCTCCATATAGGCAATATCTCACAGACCTATGTTCAGTTTGAGACTCTGATCTTCAATGAAGTTTAGATGAAAACAATTAAAATGCCTAGAGCTCTGGCAATGTCACTGATGAGGAGAGGTTAAAAGGACAGAAGTTATTCAGAGGTGAGAAGGATGAGGGACTATTCTATATTAGGCTTCAAACACATATAAAACTTCTGCAAAGGGAAAGGAAATGAGATAATGTCTTTTTTTTTTTTTTTTCTTGTCAATAATAGATACTGCAAGAAGTAATGCGTGTAAATTTTAGCAAGGGAGATTAAGAGCACATATAAAATACCATGATCCTCTGCTGGGATATGAGGCTGGACTATATGACCTTGAAAAGTCCATCCAGCTCTATTTTTCTCTTACTTTACATAGGAAAATAAACCCAAAATGTTCACTGTATTATTTAAAGTAGGAAATTGAAATTTAGGTGCTTGAGATATGGATCAATTTCCACAGAGAAATATTATAGTGAATTGAGGAAATGTAGAATACTCAAGACAGTAATGCAAATAATTTTTCATATGTTTGTGTATGTATGTTTAAAATTAGTTTCTTCTGTATGTGTCTCTAAGATCTGAACTTTTGTGTTAACCACTTGAAACTATGTATCGGAAATTGGTGGTGGATGATTAACTCATATCTAGGATAAATGCCACAAATTGATCAGTAATGTAAATTTTCAAAGCAAATTGCCAAAGATTAAAAGGCACATCATTGTAAGACTTGCATGTATATGTTTAAAAATTCAGAGATACAAAGTGGTTCACTGTCAGACCAAGATATTAATGCATGTTGGCAAGAATGAGTTACAGTTGGGTCTCACACTGAAATGCAAAGCAATATTGTAGGTCAGAATGGAAGTCAAAATTGCTGTTGTCAAAACGCCTTTTCCTTGTAACGTCATCATTCACATAATTATTTATCATTTTTCCACTTTGAATATAGTTTGTTGGAAAAAAAAAAATAGATTTCCACCTGAAAAAAAGTTAGGATATTAAGCATGACTATCTTGTTTAAGTGTCAGAATTATTGAAGGTGCTTTATGAATTATTAGAAAAAGTGATTGATCCTGGAGGAAAGACCTAACTCAGAGCCAGAATCCCATGGAAGAAATCATCTCATTTGTTATTGCACAAATTCCTGAGACAGTTTCACAGGCTCTGAAAGAAAAACATGTGAAGAGATTAGAGACATCAGCTGCAGAGGGTTACCAAAAATAAATTGTATTGCTTTTTTAAAAATTATGTTAATTGTTGATTTATTTATGATATGCACACTGTTCAGCTTTCTCTAAAAATCATGCTTGACACCCATAATGATATTTTCAGATACATTTTCAAACTAAAGTTTTAATATAATTGGAACGTAAGGGCAAGTGTTCTGTTCTGTGGAATCAGCTTTCAAAATCTGAGGAGGTTGTATATGCATATAAAAGAAAATCAAGTACTCTTTGCTAGAACATCTATGATCTATGCTGGTTTACATATCCTGAAATGAATGTGCTCCTTTGAATGTGTGTGCTCCAAATTAATAGGCTCCATTCATGTAACAAAGAATTTCTGAAATAAGTATTTTAGACTTTATGTTCTCAGACATTTATGTGCCTTTTTTCCATTTAGTACTGGGCTGCATATACAAAGCTAAGCATGTAAATTTGAAAGAACAGTATACTGCTTCTAACAATGAAATATTCCAGCAAATGGAAAAACAAACATAAAGCCTGGAAAAATTGTTCAAGTTTAAATACAAAATTGCCAAAACATTTTTAAAAAATAAATTACTCCTAACAGAGAGATTAGGAAAATATGGGACTGCATTTGATGTAATCACATCAAAATATTAGGTCAGAAGAATCAGTAACAGGAGTCCAAGGTTAATAAAATCTCCTGATGTAGAGCAGATATGATGGTTGCTTACCTTCTAACTGGATTCAAGCAGTAGTGCTCAAGGATTAAGAGTATATCTAATAAATCACCTCACGCAAGTATTCCTTTTAAAATGGAATGATCCCTTAATCTCCAAACAAAAGATGTAGTCCTCCATGCCTTTACAGATGCATTGCAGGAGAGAAAAAATATTGTCATTTTTATTAATAAAAATGTTTAAAATAGAGTTGGTCAAAAAAACCCAACACATCCACTGTATTACATAAACTGTGGGAAGCATATTCAAGTTGAATAAAGATGAGAAGAGCATGAAGCGTGAAATTTAAGCAGGAAATCTTTGGTGTCTTTTTTTTTTTTTTTTGCCCACTGTTTTAATCAAATTGATCAGACCTAGTTCTCTTCAGTGATAAAGCTAAAGAAAACTTAATTGCAGAGGAAAAATTGTGAAAATTAATTTAATCTTAATTTGACAACGTACTAGAGCCTAATGGCTGTTAATACCACTGCTACACTATGGCTACACTAAAACTACTTGAGCTAAAAAATAAGCATGTACATCCTTGATAAATACTTGTTAAATCCAGGTTTTAATTATTTTCCCCCTTAATTGAAATATTTGGTAATTTCTCTTTAGGTCAGTGTTTATTTTTTTGAAACTTTGTAATTAACTTGCACTATTTATTTATTTTTCAAATAATGTATAGACATTTCATTCAAAAAAAAAGGGAAGAAAACAGACTACAGTTAATACAGACTAAAAAATTATGCATAATTACATATTTCATTATCATCTCAGTCTCAAGGCATGCTAAAAGGTATGATGCTTATTGAGAAGCAATCCTGCTTACTGTTACTCTGTGTCACTTGTTTGATGGTGTAATTTCCAACTCTCTTGTGGATTTCAGTGAGTTTCTGTACTGGTAGAAATCATGATTTTGTTTCTTCCACAACTTCTTAATCAGTTTATTCTATGGGAGAAATATCTCCATTGGATATTTTTCATTCTCTGGAACCTGGACTTACAGTTGTCACGTCCTGCTCAGATGAGGGAGACAAGTGACTCAGATTCATAAATCTCCAACAGAGCGGACAACGGTGAGACAAGTCTCGAAGTCCAGACATTTATTAACTTCCCACAATGTAATAATTGGATACACAATAATTGACTAAGTACAAAACGAGTTCTGGTAAGCAATACAGTATGCCTTGCATTTCTTAATGGTAGTGAAGGAAAATGGGAAAAAGGAAAGGAGGGAGATGGAGAGAATAGAGGAATAGAGATCACCAGTCTGCGTTCCTGTGTCGATCCTACCAGTGAGGGTTCCAGGAGGCATCTGTCTTCTTCACTTCACTCTCCGGACGACTCCCCCTTTGCCCCCCCTCAATTTATACCCACTTTCCTTGGGTCCGTCCACTAGGTCGACCCACATACCTATATATCCCATGTATGGGGAGGGGTAAGGTGTTTCACGGGATGATGTAATTAGCATGATCATGTTAGTCTTCGTTAACATATTCAGGGGTGTTAACTTCAATATGCATTTCATGGATAATGAAGCAAATGTCATTCACGGGACAGATGGCCCTTGAAATTTGTCCAGGTGCACCAGAGCAGAGTCGTCCTGTCTCCACAGGGCTCTCCCCTCCAGCTGCATCCTGTGTTACTCAGGCAGCCTTATCAGCTTCTACCTCCACACCATCCACCCCGTGACTATAGTTTCGTTACTTGCAAGTGTTTGAGACATTCCTTAGCTCGGAGGGCCTCCACTCCCCCCACTATCCTTTAACTTTTTCTCAGGCTGTTTTTCTCAGTCCTTGTTTCTTGCAGGCCTGTTTCTTTCAGGACCTGTTTTTACAAGTTGTCTCTCACAACAGTAAGAAAGCTTTAAAATGGGCCGTTCACAGGTTCTCAGGTACGCATTATCTGCTGTGTACTTGTGGAACCACAGAGTTCTAAAACATAATTTAGCTGTTGAATTTTAGACAGTACTATTTACTGTGCTTTTGGAAATAGTCATATTACTTGGGAAGAGAATCACTCTGATTTGTTTTTCATTCCAAAGCATGTTGATAGGGTGATTTCTTTATATATGCAGTACCATTAACTAAGGAAAGAAACCCAGAAAAAAAATGTTTGCTAAGATATGAAACTGAGATAAGAGAAGAATCAACTCTGAAATTGTGTTGAAATCATTTAGGAGTACATGTTATATTTTTAAGCATCACATTTTTTGTTGTATATATTTAGAGACCTCAGATGGTTTAGGCCTTAGTGCTAAACATTGTACAACTCCTTTTTAAAATCTTGAAAGCTAACTGGTAAGATATAACAGATAGATAAGACATGGGCATAAAATGTGGAAAATAAGAAGAACGAAAGAAATATTGTCAATTTAATTTTCAGTAATTTATTGTGTATACAATATTTTTAGATTTGACATTGAGATTTTATATCTTCTTCTAATATGTTTTCCCTTTGTATTTATCCTCTAAAGGACTTCTGTTACAGTAATTTTGTCAATTGTCTTACAGCTGTGTACAGAACATCTGTCTTTTTTGAGAGATGGGCACAGTGTCATAATGAATGATACACTTAAGGGTGGTCTGGCTCTACGTAAGAGCGTATCCCTCTTTCTTCATTACTCTCTCACTGCCCTGCAACAACCATCTCTGTAGCATCTTCTACAGACAGCTGCTCAGAATCACAGCTTCCATGGGTGTGATCAGGATGTTATGTGCAACTGACTCCACTCAGAAGTGTTTACATTGCCTAATTTACATCTGCTGGTTTAGTTGTAATTCCCTATTGAATGCAACATTTTCAGATACACTCCTAAAAGGGAGAAAAGCAATTCTTGGATTGAGTTGGTACAGTCTGTCAGGAACTACTGCAGGTCCTATTGCACAGATACTTCTGCTCTGGTTGCACCAATGCTTGTTCCCCATGATGATCCACCCAGATAAAATGTTTAGTGATCATCTGTCCAAAATAAGAAATGCCCTACTGAATCACATAATTGATCATAATATTCATTGTATCTTATTATCATTCCTGACCAGTTTTGTTTCCTTTACCTCCTTTTGTTTGAAAGAGTCAACCCAGAAGCTAACTGTCCTGAGCAGGAAAAGCAGGCAATGTCCTTATTTTCTTTCTACTAAGGTGTGTGAAAATTCAGCCAGGCATCTCTTATGGAAAAACAAACAAACAAACAAAAGTTGCATTATTTCTCCAGAAATCAGCATCATAGAGTTGTTTCAAATCTGTGCTGTTATTGTCCTTATTATTGTTTGTATTAACATCAAGAACTGGAAAATAGAGAATAAGCCTCAACATTTTCAATTTCTCTTGGAAAAAACTTTTTGCACAGTGTCAGCTGCCAGCACTGGAAGCTCTCCCCCCCTTCCTTTTTTTAGCTTTGTCAAGAGGCACTTGCTTTTTTAAAATAACACAATACAGAAGATCATTATAAAATGAAGTATTCAAGTTTTGATGATCTGTTTCCTCTTAATTGACAACTGTGAAGAGCTATAGTAGTGCAGCTGTCATACTCTTACTCAGCAGTTACCTTCCAGAAAAAGAAATAATTCCACGATTTCCTCCGTGCTAGCTAAGTAGTTTTCTGGGGACACAAATGGGGAAAAGGCTGCAGTCATAGCTTCTTTCAACTTTATGTAAGTAACTTTTTGATCAAGGGAGAAAAAATAGACAAAAAATACTTCACAATGTTGAATTTCAGCTGATGCTTCTTCCACACTGCAGATGGAGCAGTTTTGTTGGAAAGTTCTATTTCTTATTGTGAGAAACATTAATAGGTAATTTATTATTATTTTAATTAAATAATGGCTACCCATGTATTAGAAAAATTAACAGCTGAATGACTCCTCAAAACTATAGAATATTCATGTTGGTATGCACCAGCATTCAGTTTAATTGGTATGTATAACTTTCCTGTATTTAATTAGAATTTAGAATGTGTGTAATATACTTATTTAAGACAACTCCTTCTATTTTTTAATTTTTTAAATGAATTCTCACATCCTTATTTTGCAAATAAAATAGTAAATTGTGATTCTGTTGCTGTTTGGTGAAGAATACTGAAGACCAATGTAACTTTTTTATTATTAAGGGGTCCACAAGCAACCAATCAGAGAAAAATTTATCAGGTAGTGTCTGAATGAAGGTTCATGTTTTGATTTCACAAAAAAATGTATAGAAAATCCTTTATGTAAGAGTTCTAAAGATAAAAACATCCATCTCACATCATGTATTGCCTTCTATTTGTCCTCTCAGGTTCTGTAACAGCTTTTTAAAATTTATGTTATTTCTAAAAAGACTACCCATAAAAGAAAGCTTTCCAGATGTGAACTGAGTAGAAAGAGATGTTATTACAACTGTGGAACACTGTAGGAAGTCTCACTAAGAAGAATTTAATCCCCGTTCTACACCCTACTAATCTTATTGAAGGGTCAAGTTTTCAGGCCACAGAAGACACATTTATGAAACCATAAACTATGCAATAGCTGATTATTTTATCAGATAAAGTAGAAAAGAGGAAAAGAACAAAATCTTTGAGAAATGAGGCTTGAGAGTGGCAGAATGAAAAACAGAACAGAAAAAGGTCACGGTAACTGACATGGGTGAGGACTGTTGAATGTAAAAAAAAAGTAAAAGAAAACTGAAAATGTGGCACTAAAGGGAGTAGGATTCCTTTATGGAGAATCCCTGCATAAGCAACTGAAAAAATAATAAATAGAGACACACATTTTTCCACAGAAAGATGTCTACCTTTGTTCCGCTACTACTGTTTGAACCTATTAGCTATATTACTGGAAGTCCTATCATGGAACAAAGACTGCAAAATCCTAAACTCATATTCTAGCCCATGGAGCTCAATTAAAAATAAATCCTGAATGATAGGAAAAAGTCCCAAAATAATAGGAGAGCTAAATTTCCTAATGTCATTATGTCATAAAAAGACTCAGCAACCAATTATCAGCTGTGGTAAAAAAACAGTTCAGAATCGACCATTTCTTCATTCAATAAAAGGTGTCTCTGCTTGGAAAAAAGTCGTAGGCGCAAAAGATTTAGGAAGAGCAGTTTCTTCCCTTCCTTGTTGGAGAAAGCCTGTACACTACATATCATGTATGCAATTAGGGATGGAAAACTGACTCTGAGCCAGCAATGTGTGCTCACAGCCCAGAAAGTCAAACGTATCCTGGATTGCACCAAGAGAAGCGTGGCCAGCAGGTTGAGGGGAGTCATTCTCACCCTCTACGCCATTCTCATAAGAACCCCTCTGGAGTACTGGATCCAACTCTGTGGCCCACAACATAAAAAGGACATGGACCTGCTCAAGCAAGTCCAGAGAGCCACGAAGATGATCAGGGGGCTGGAGCACTTCCCCTGTAATGACAGGCTGAGAGTTGGGGTTGTTCCGCCTTGAGAAGAGTAGTCTCCGGGGAGACCTTATAGCATCCTTCCAGTACTTAAAGGGGGCTACAGGAAAGATGGGGAGGGAATCTTTATCAGGGAGTGTAGCTATGAGATGAGGGGTAATGGTTTTAAACTGAAAGAGGACAAATTTAGTTTAGATATAAGGAAGAAGTTCTTTATTGTGAAGGTGGTGAGACACTGGAACAGGTTGCCCAGACAGGTTGTGGCTGCTCCCTCCCTGGAAGTGTTCAAGGCCAGGTTGGACGGGGCTTTGAGCAACCTGGTCTAGTGGAAGGTGTCCCTGCCCATGGCAGTGGGGTTGGAACTAGATGATCTTTAAGGTCCTTTCCAACCCAAACCGTTCTATGATTCTGTGATTCTATGTCTGAACAAAGAAATGTAAACAGGGTTAATGCAGTGTACCAAATTTTATTTTCAGTTAAGTAAAATGAATAGACAATGTAGTAATGACAATATAAAAGAGAAAAATCAAATACATAGAATTTGTAATATAGATGTGATGGCCACAATTTGTCACATTTTCATGAGCTGCACTATTCTAAGCACACTATCAATTCAAGTGGTATACAGAGACAATTTAGGCTCTCAGACCCCACTGGCAACTTCTCAATCCTTGAGACACATTCAACCAAACTTAAATAATGGATAAAAGTGAAAAAGATAATTAAGTTCCTACAAGTTATGTGAAGGCTAGCACATAGTGACAGTGACTTAGATCAGTGTACTGAGAAAAAGGAGATATAATTCATTAATAATAGAGTCTGAATGAAATGGCCAGCAAGTGAGAGCAGCCATAGCAACTGTTCTTCCCTGCTTCATGAAACCACCAAAGAAGACACAAGATCAGCTGGGATTAATTTGGTGGGAAGTAAGGGATAGAGGACATGAATTCAAAGGTAAACTGAATTCATTCATTTCCAAAGTTTAACAAACAATGCACTCTTCTGTGAAAGAATAATACCTGTGGTCCCTCAGAACAGATTGATTTTGCATCTCTGAGTTTACACTGAAAAGCAGCTTTACCTTTTATGCTATGAACCTGGAAGTAGAGTAGGGGATCTTGAACTTCAGGTGTCATTTGGAGACACTATGGCTGCTGAAGTCTGTAGCTAGAGGAGCAGCCCAGATCTCTCTGTGTTTGGCTGCAGAGTATTTGGCATGCATTGTCTCTTCCCTTCTCCATAGCTGGTAAATTCAGTCATCATGTGGGTCAAGACAACCATGTGAATTTCTAACAATACTCTCACATTGCAAAAAAAGTGTGGAGATGTCAAAAAAGAATGGAGAAAGTACCACAGCTACTAATGAAAGCAGATTTCTGAACATTTCCTGTTGTTCCCTTAGTTCAGGATTGATTCAAAGTTCACAGAAAACAGGGGGGAAAGCTTCTTTGAATTTTATTGTAGTTTGGAGCCGCCTAGTACACTTTTTCATATCAGATAATACATCTCTGGTTCCTGGATCATTGCAGAACAGCTTCCCATTTCCCTTATAAAAGTACCCATCACCATGGAAAACTTTTATTACTGATCAAAGTCATTTTCATCTCAGAGTATTCTAGTAATTTTCTCCAGTTAGAATAAAGAATGTCAAAAAAATTGAAAATCCATTATTTGTACCTGTGATAGCACATTTATTTAAACAGTTTGAAAATAAAAGCATTTATTTATAGATTGAAAGTCCACTTCCTTAGCATAAACTATATATGAACATATTGTGTTATGAACAGTTGTATATGGATAGATTCATCTATGGAGCATGCGTTAAAGGGAGGAAATCAAATTCCACAAGACTGAATTATTATAGAATTATCTCTTATTTATGAGACCACCACCTTAAACCCTATAGCAAATCCACCTTAATTCTTGTCTTTCTATGTTATTTTCACAGTGTGTTAACTGTCCACTTGGTAATGCTGTCTTTTTAGAGAAGAAGCTTTTTCATGCTCATTTTACAAACAAGATTAAACAGATTTTTACTTTTTAATTGAGTTATTCTGCCTACAGATTTGTTCTGAAAGACTTAGGTGCACTGTGCAGAATCATTGTAGAACAGTTTAACTCAAAAGCTAAAGCAACCATACTCTTAAATAGTAACCAAAATTAATAATTTGTTTTACTGATAACCAGACCTATACATCTGCACACTCAAATCCATCCACAGCAGTATTGGTGAGATTTTTCTGCGAAATAGCTTCTGCCAGTCATTCCTTCTGGGAGCTGATACCATATGGCTTGGGTACTCAGTGTTTCAGCACTTACTACACAGATTAACAAAACCTCTTAGGTACAAACTGATGTGAAGAAACAACATGAAAATAAAACCTGAATGTAAGCTCACCAAAGTAAATTTTTAAAAAATGGAGAGCCTAAAACAACTGTCATAACAAAAGAATCGAGCTCTTGAATTTTTATTGTTGTTGTTCTGGGAAAAACAAAACAAAATAAACCAACACAAAAAGCCAAGCCCCAAACCTCTCAAAACTTTTAATCAAAAAGGAAGAAACAAAAACAAAAAAAAAGGCTCAAAAAATAAAACAGTAATAGTAAAAAGATCGGAGGAGAGACACTTCTTATGACTGCCAAAGATTCAGTTTCAAGTAAGTATTGTAATTTCCAGGTTTAATTGTCTCTCCTGTGTCTCTGTTTCTTGGAAGTTTTGCTTAACCTGAAAGTATTCCTGAAAACATTTTCATTGAAACATAATCATTTGTTTATTTAAAGGAAATACAATTTCTGATGGAAAAATAACTTACGTGAATGAAAAGGAATGCAAACAAGTAATAATCTACTACTCCAACAAACAGCACCTGGTACATGTTCTCTGGTGGAATGTTAATGTCGTATTGTAGTGCATGCTTTATGATATTTTATGGATATCTTAAGTATGCTATTCTTTCTAAACGTTATCTGTTTCAGTGTTAACAAAATTGCACACTGACAGAGATTCTTCATAAGGAAATAACTATAAAAACATTTTTACTAGTTAAGAGTTTCATGTTAACCCATATTTATAAATGAATGCTGCAGAAAATATTTTGGTTTAATATACATGTTGACTTGAGTTCATTCAACTTGTAATTATTTTAAAAACGTGTTTTGAAGAATCTAGAGAACGTCTGCCACTTTTTTCTTCACATGCCCTCCAGGTTAGACTTACTTTTTATAAACTGTCTTCTTGTTAGTAAAAATCATTAGGAAACAATCAAATGGGATCTGTTGTTCTGTTTTCTAGTCATGTTTTTTAAACAGAAATATTTATAGTAGCTCACTGGGTACTCTAATCATATACTGTCAAAGCATGTCTTGAACATTTTAAAACTGCATTCACAGTTGGGAAGTATAGCAATTAGATTTTCCAGGGCAGCCTAGATTGAACTCTACTTCTATGTCTACAAGGAAAATTGGAACGGTGCTCAATGAGCAGGACACATGTCTGTATATTGAACAAAAGAGAGAAAACTGAAACTGAATGGTTGTTGAGGAAATGAACACCATATATTCTCTATCAATATTAAGCCAAAGACTTTATGGGGAAAAAAAATCAAAATTACTTGTATTGTTAAAATGTTGTTACAAAGAGCCATAGTAGTACAAATTCAATCAACACAACCATTATCTAAACAAGCACTCCAGCATGTGCCTAATTTTGGGTGATGATAATATACTTTGTATGTCATCAAAGTACCTCTATATGATTAAATATCATATGGTTTGGGGAGTTTCATAGATTACAAATGGAAGAAACTAGATTATTTCTGTGTGCGAGATCCAACAGACATGTCAAAATTTCACACAAACTTACCCAGTTGAAATAGATATGTTTATCTCTTTCCTGTCATTTTCCCCTGTTCTTCCCTTTATTTCTTGCCTTCAAAGATGTACTGTTTGATCACTATAGAAAAAAGAATGTGTAGAATGAAGACTGTTCCTGTGATTTGATTGCAATGTTACAAGTCTTCAAGTCAACAAAAGAAGATAAATTGCTCAACAGTATGTTACAGTATCACTTCCTAATTAATAATATTACAACAGAATCTTGCCTTTTTTTCTTCTGTGAGAAACATAATAGCTATGTTGTCAATTGCAAGTGGAATTTGAGCATATGAAAACAGATCAGAAGCCGCACTGACTTGACTTGGGTCTGTGTCTGATTGCAAGTAGCATTGCAAATAGGAAGTTTGCAACAGGAAGTTGCAATGCTGATGCCTGCTTACATGTATGAAACCTTATTTTTAGTGTATATCTACAGTGACTCTTTCACCTTTATCACATAATTGTGCTAAGGCTGAAATATCTGTTGAGTGAGGTCCTTATTTACGGCAGTTTTAAAAATCATTATTTACTTTACAGTTGAAACATCTTTGCACTTTTGATAAAGCCTGTTATTCAAAGTTAAAGTGGATTGCTTTATAAGTTTGACATTTATAGTTCTCAGAAGTCTCTACCAATGGAGGTGTCATAACACTGGCTGCTGACTGTCAGTCAGGGACTCAGGGACTGAGTGAATGGATTCAGAGATTAAGGGACAACAATTCTAATCTGGAGTTTAAAACATCATAATAATTTGCAAGAAGATTTATAAACATCCATGTTTCAATTTATGTTCACAAAAGAGAAGGAGCACAGTTACAGCTGAGCCTGAAACCTCGTTATGTTAAAGACAAAGAAACGAATATTACTTGCTACAGAAAAAAACCCAAACAAAACCAAAACCAACCAGTGACAAATAAACAAAAAAACCAAAACCAACTCCAAAACACTTTAACATTAAAATTTACTCTAATAGTTAAGGGTGTTTTCGGGCAAGGTTTTTTTTGCAGGGAAACCAACATTGGTGTCAATTGTTTTTTTGGAGATGAGGTGGTATCAATCTTCAAAAGATATCTGACTTTTTAGATCTAATATCATTCTGAGCAGTGTTCATATTAGGGGTTTCTTTTTACCTGTACAGTATGCAATTGCTCAAATATCCAATTTAACATAAAGCTTTATCATAAATCAAATCTACCTAACTGTATTTTTGTTAGTTTTTCATTCCCATTCTCTGACTGCTGTCATCTCCACTGGATTCTGAGAATGCAAAACAGAGCAGCAGATACAATGAAAGCAAGTGCTGTGCAATCAGCAAGTTGTCTCCCTCTGCATACTGTAAGGATGTTCCCCTTAAATAAAAATTTAAAAATATATATATCTGTGTGGCAGAGAAGACTGGAGAAAGGTGGTTATGTCATCCTTCTTTTAAGTCTGAGCACAGAGATAGAATTGAGAAATAAGTAAATTGGAAATACAGGCAGAGGAAAAACAGACATTAAGTATAAATGGCCATTCACTGAAACAGAAGAAAAGCAGAAACCTAGAAAAATATCCAAAACCCACAGATTGATGTTCAGAGTCCATGAAAATGGTGAAGATTTATAGTTCAAGACTTCTCTTGGTATCGTGAGGTTTTTCAAATTACTTGCACAAAATTTACAGATATTATTGGAAGAGGCAAAAGCAGAGGACAGAAGACTGGTTAAACAGGATTATGCATATGTTCTCCTTCTCCTTTGTCCTCTTCCCTCTGTAGAACAGGGAGAAAAAAAATAAGTCTTAGTAGAAAAACATGAACTGTGTTTTACTACAGTACAAACCAACCATATCCATCATATATTTCTAAAGCTAACTTCTTTATGGTTTATGAGTTGATGAATTTTCAGTGTTTTAGTATCATTTCTGTACAATGTCTATAACAAAGAAATTTTGCCAGAATAATATAAATGAGAATGCATGGAATTTCAGTGTCAATATACCAGGAAGAGAAAACAAAAATAGTTCAAGAACTTATCAAGGTGACAGCAAGTCAGGATTTTTTTTGCTAATAGAGAATCTGTTTTCTGTAACTCCATGAAGAATTTGCGTGAGCAGTTCACTGCTGGATTTTTGTAATACATAATGAGTTTTGTTTTGCTGACTCTGTTGACTGTACCCACAGCATAATTAGAGATTTTTTTCTGCTGACTGAGTAGAAGAAAGTAGTATCTGGAATCACATATATAGCTCTAAAGCAAAAGTCTAATCTGTACTCATGCAGAGACCAGATACAAAACTGATGAAGTTTATGGTTAGTAAGCACTGGAGGTTTACATACGTCACCTTCATAATGTAGTACGATGGGCTTACCAAATCAAAGCTGCATCAAAGAGATACCAGGGGAAATCTTAAACTTTTTCTATTCCCCTTCAGCCTAGCAAGAAGATCTTGCTGAAATAAGCATCAATACATAACAGCCATCAACTTATCAGTGTGAATCTGAGTAATTCCAAAGTGGAAGTGAAGGTCTATTGCAGTAAATTACATGTATGGGATGCAATGGCCTTTTGAAACTATGGTGGTTAGTAAAATTTCAATATGCTAAACATCATAAGAGTAAATATAGATGTAAGGTCCCACTGAAATTAAACAAACACTTGTACACATGGGCATGCAAAAAAGTGCTGATATACAAGCAGTATGCTGAGCTGTGCTACATTTCTGAATAGTTTCCTACTCCATACCATAACAGAAAAAAGGGTTGAGAAAAAACTTTTATTTTCTATGAATTTTACTTGCCACTGACTTCACATAATGATACATTTGTGTTCTTATGAAATTAATCTTTTAATTTGGACCAAGTTGAGCAGATGGGGTTCCTCATTTCATTAAATGTGAGGAATATTAAATCCTCCTAAACAAACAGCCTCCCATAATGAAAAGATTGCATTTCAGTTAACTTCATGAAGTATGCACAACAGAGAGCAGTCCTCAAAATTCTCATGGATACATATTTATATGTATTTTAAATTCTAAGATCATATTTTAGAGAAAATAACTCCAGAGCTATCTGGTTCTTAAATAAACATACATTCAAAAGGCATTTTCAAGGGCAAGGTATAGTCAAAGACTCTTCCTGCGGATCTGTCATCCATTTCACCCTAAACTTGACTCTATGCACACAGTAGAGAGTGTTGTTAGTCACTGAATTGTACCTCAAGACCGGTCTCTGTTCCCTGCTTAAAATAGAGTATTGATTTTGCCATTCCCAATTCTGTTGCTCTTTGTTTACCACAACTGCCCTTTCTCTATATCCTCCATTTACCTTTAGTTTGCTCTTTATTTCTCTTTTATGTATTCTGTAGTTATCCCCCCCTTAATATAAAGATTTTTCAGCATAATACCAATATCCTTTCTGGATACTAATAAAAAGTCAACATAAAAAAAAGTCATGCAACTATGAGGGAATGGATAAACCAAATAATGCCATCTCACATGTCCCAAGTATTTCCACACAAAAAGCCATATATTTCAGAGCAGAGTGCTGGCTACTTACACAGTTTGATAGTGCATACAACTTAGTAAAAGCTATGAAAGTGATAACTGATTATGAACATAGTCGAACATGCTGGTGAGGTAATGGTTACTAAATGATATCTAGACAAGAAAAATGTACAGACTTGAAAGAAAAATATGCAAAGCCTCTGTTGACTGTTGTATGTTCTTTATTTAGTAGTGATATCTTGTTCTTCCACTCAATACCCAACATTTTGCAGATGTTAACGTCAAAATTGCATTTAAAAGATAATTTTGTATTGTTATAAAAACCATTAATGTCCAGTTAATATTTTGCTCATGATTTCTTAACCCTAATACACACTGACTCTCCCCAAATGATGTGCAACCTAGTATCATTTACAATACACCATTAGTTTGCTGAATATACATCTTCTCTAGACAGACCTTTAGGATTAATTGTTTAGATGGGACACTCCACTCTGTCTTCACTACACTTGTACTCAAAGCAATCATAACAGTCCCTAACATACAGCGCTGCCCAACCACCTCTCCTTCCCTGCCTGTCCCTCCTAAAGAGCTTATAGCCATCAATTGGCACACTCCAGTCTTGGGAGACATCCCACCATGTTTCTATAATAACCACGACATCATAATTTTCCTGTTGCATCATGGCTTCAAGCTCCTCCTGTTTGTTACCCATGTTGTGTGCATTGGTATACATGCACTTCAGATGGGCTGATGTTTTGCCCCCTTCCCCCTTCAAATCTAGTTTATAGCTCTGTCTGTGAGCCCAGCTAACTCCTGCCCCCAGATCCTTTTCCCCCTCTGGGGCAGGTGCATTCCATCTAGTGCCTAAAGGTCTGGTGTTCTGTACACTAACCCATGATTGAAAAATCCAAAGTCCTGACAGTAACACCAGTCTTGGACCACAAGTTCATCTGTTGAGCTCTCCTGTAATCTTCTTCATCTATCTCCGCAACTGAAGGGATGGAGGAGAACACAGTTTGTGCCCCCAACCCCTTAATCACTTTCCCCAAGGCCTTGAAATCTCTCTTCATTGATTTAGGACTTCTCCTGGTAATGTCGTCACTACCTACCTGAAAAACCAAGAGAGGGTAGTAGTCCTTGGGTCTCACTAGAGCGGGGAGTTTTGCCTTGAGGTCCTTGACCCAGGGAGGCAGCAGACTTCCCTATGAAGCGGGTCTGGTCTGCATATTGGGCCTTCGACACCCCTCAGAATGGAGTCACCCACTACAATGACTCTTCTGGGGTTCTTTTTAGAACTGGTTTTAATACCTGGTTGAAGTGCTAAGGCTTGGACAATAAGCCCAAGCCAGAGTTGACCTATAGATGAATCCTGTACATTTTATAACTGATGACCATTGTGCTAATAGGTATTATACTAAGTTATAGCAAACCAACTATTCTGATGTAAAAGGTGGGAATATTGAAGCCTGAGCAACAGGCCCTGAACTGAAACTGCTAACTCTGTATGTAGTCATTAGTGAAATATGCATAGAAGATGTAGCTTAAACATCATAAAACGTGTCTATCTTGAATGTATCCTTATATTTCTTTATGTGTGAGCAAGATAACAAGTCCACAGAAACAGTTGTCTGGCCTTGTGACCTTGCTCATAAATTAACTAGATAAGCAGGGAAACTCCCTTAGCTTCTCCCTTAAGCCCTGGCCAGGCTCTGGGGGGAACCTAACGTGAGATGAAAACCAGACATTTCCTCTTAAAACAAAGGTGTCAGCTATTCTGGCTTACTGATTTTTAGGTATATAAGGCTGGACCCGCTTACAGCGACTTTGGAAGCCTCACCTACGGGTGGACGCACCGCGTAGGATTTCCCACTTGCAGGGAAAGGTTCTCCAAATCCTCGCTGTAACCGGGGCTCCCCAGCGACTGCGGATCTGGATGATGGTAACGTATGCAAGTGGTGATGGATCTTTCTTAATCACTATTCTCTCTCTCTCTCAAGTAGTAATGATTTGATGCATTACCCTGTATTTTCCTATTTGTTTAAGTGCACAGTTCTGTCTTTTCTTACTGTATGTTTTCTGTATTATTCTGTTATATTATTTAGTTATTTCTAGTAAAATACGCCTGCTCTTTTCACTCTGGTGTCTGAGTTTAATTGATATCCCTGATCAGCAAAACACTGGTCCAGAATGACCCAGCCTTGGTGGACCTTGGTCTTCCTCCTTGTTTGACTCATCTTCTTCCTCCTTCTCTACTTCATTGAAAAGTTCCAGGGCCTCAAATCTATTGTGAAGAGACACCATGGAAGGTGAGGGAGGTCAGGAGGGGGTTTTCCTGCCTCCCTGAGCAGGGACCTGTTTCCAGTCTCCCCCATCTCTTAGGTCCCCTCCTTCTGCCTGGTAGCCAGAGGGTGAGGGATTGCCTGCCTCGTTTGGAGCCTCCATTTGCTCCTGTTGCTTCAGGGGTGCTAAGGTTTTATACCACCGATCAATTTCCTTTTCACACTCCCTAATACTTCTTAATCTTTCAACCTCTTCTCTGAGTTCCGCCACCAGGCTGAGCAGGTCATCCAGCTGATCGCAGCACACACAGGTGCTGTCACTGCCGCCCTCCGGCAGGATTGACAGGCTCAGGCACTCCCTGCAGCCTGGGACCTGGACTGCTGCATGTTTGCGTGGCAGCTCTGTCTGGGTCACCACATTCTTTCTGGTGGTGGTTTTGACACGAGTGAAGACCATGGTTCAGTCTACTCGTGGAGGACGATAAGATGAAACTAGCTCAGATAAGCTCTAGACCCAGGAGATGGACTTTGCCCTTATGGCTCACCCTGCCTGCATGAACTGCCCTGCAACCTGCCGCGCCACACCCTTCTGACTCTCCACGCCCTGTTCACCCATCCTGTTCACCGTGCTCCTGGTTGCTCGCACTCCCTGGGGGCTGCTCTTGTATGTGAGGGGTGTTGGGCATCGTCACTCCAGGGTCCGCCCGCTCTGAGTCCCCACTGCCCTCGTTCACAGTTCACTCTTCCCACTCAGGGGGGAGGCGACTTAAGGCACTCCCTCTTCCCTGGGCTCCTGAATTCTCATCTTGTGGTTTTGCCACAGGTTTTTGATGCTTTCAAAAGGGTCCCCCGCTGCTATGCTCCTCTTCGGAGCCCCTCTCCTCAGCAACTGAGGAGCATCATAACATCCAGGGAGATGTTTCTGGCACATTGGTACCAAGGCATAAACAGGAATCGCAGGGTTAACGATCAGTAAGAGAGCTCTCAGTGCCATGGGCCCTGCAGCACAGATATGGCATGTGGTCTGCTTTTCCTGAAAGCTGGGGTATATACCTACCATATGGGATGGATATATTTCTGTGACTTCCACACAAGAGGTTAGCAGCCCTGAAATTAATCCAATAAATTAGTCTGTAGGAATTTAAAAAGTGGAGAATAGGGAGAGGGTGAAGTATAAGGGTTATTTCTCACTTGAACAAAATGAGCTTCTAAAAATACCAATATCAAAATTAGTTTAACTCAGTCTAACACTTGAGTGAGTATTTATTTTGAAATTGGAACCTGGATGTATCTAATGATATTTGCTGAGGTTTTATCAACCATTTTATCTTCCTTCTTAGAGACTGCCTATCATGTTTGATATTTTCCCTTAAGACTTGAGTTGTTATGCTTCTAAAGGAAGAAAACTGAGTAAATAATCTGCAACCATCTACTTATTTTCATTTACATGATATTTTAAGACTGTAAAATGTCCAAAACAATAATTAAAATCAATCAAAGTGTTGTTTAAAATACTGTAAGGCACTATTTCCTGTGAAAATTTGTGTATGGGGGAACACATGTATGAGTAAGGAAAGGATTTCACACTCATTTTCCGTAAGCAACAGGCCTAGGGCTCAGGCACTTAAACCCTATTAATGTGACTTCAAGTTTCTTTGGTCCAAAATGTAGACTTTTTTTTCAAAGCCTCATTTGGTAGGCTGTAGGGAGCAAATCCTAATTGCACATACATACCTAAATTAGACAATAGGCAGTGTTTAATATCCACCATATGTTTACAAAATCTTCTCTTGATGAAGATATGTGTATATATCTATATGTTTGCCCACAAAGTTACCTAGGGTCTTTACATTCTGCTGCTGGATGCACTTAAGGCTATTGCCATGATGGCAGAGCTGAGGATTTTGTTAACTTTATTTGAGTTTATTAGCTAAGGTTCAGCAGAGAGAGTTGAAAGTAGGCATAAGAACCTGATGGTTAAAATGCTCCCCTCTCTTGTGCCACCTTCTCTGCCTGCCAGCCACACCAACCACTGACAACCTTTTCACTGAGGAGGCAAAACACATGACAGATCCCAGCATGCACCTAGACAAGGTCTCAGCTGAGCTAGAGGTCAACACGATTCCAGTGTTGCTGCCACCTTTATCCTGGAGACATCACCAGGCTAGCTGGCTGTACAGGAGGAGGGCGAGGAAGAGGAGCAGAACACCTTGGAAATGAGAGAGACCGAATTTAAAATGGAAAAACGTTTACTCTAAAGCTGTCTTCTCCTTTGGCACCAAGAACCAAGGCCCATCTCTGTTCTCACATGTCCTACAGACCTACCACAGCTACATTATCCAAAACAAGAAAGAATTTGAGTGACCTTTGAGGGAAAGCACTACTAGAAAACCAAATCAACCAGGCCAAGCTGGTCTATAAGAATGTGCGGAGTTTCTCCAGACCAGGTAAGGCTTCCTATGCAGAAGCCACAGTTGAATATAACCTTTCCAAGGGCCTCCCTCCACAAAGCCAGGACACCCTGGCTGTGCACTGTGAAAGTGACAGCCTGCTTCTGCCCATGACCAGTAAAACCCAGACCACTGAGGCATTCCACAGAGAAAACACTACAGTAGGTCATGGTTGATTTAAAGCAGAAAGCCGAAATGTGAGAGGGCCTTTTCTGGATTCAGTTGCCAGACACAGCCAGACAGGAGGCTCTCTTCTATCATACCATTTAAGACTATTCTTTGAGCTGCTGCTCAGGATGTATTACCAAAATGAAACTGGAGATACTGACCAAATTGTGACATCTTTATTATTCTGTCAATTGTATTATCACCAGTACAAATCATGAGTAAATGTGCCTGTGTGCAAAATGCATGAGAAAACCTGACACAGTTGATGGATAATTTATTTTTCTCTATTTTTTCTGAAAAAGCCAGATTTCTATTATTAAATAGCCAAGATTCCTCAATGAACTTCAATTCTCACTCAAAATTCTTCAGTACGTACAACTTAAGAATTCACTGATAGACAAAGCTTTCAAGAGGGTTGGTCCTAGTTACTTAAAAGCTACAGCTTTTCTTAATTCCTGTAGTAGAATAGAATGATGTAAGTGAAGTCTTAGACCTTTAAGCACAAAAGACTGTTTTTCTCTGAATCAATTTAGTAGAATTCATTTAGGCCATATAAAAGACCAACCACAGATCTATCTTAATTTTTTTATCTAACCCCTATTACTTTGTAAATGTGGGTCCAACAAAAAGACAGAAATTTGTCCTTTAACTTGCAAACAACTTGGTCTTACCAAAGAGTCAAATGCTGTATTCATGTAGACATGCAGGAAAATATGCCTGATCATTTCTAAGAATTTAAAATTCCAAAGTAAAGAAAGTTGGACTGAATTTCATGGACTATTTC
The DNA here is from genome assembly GCF_031877795.1 of Strix aluco. Lineage (NCBI taxonomy): Eukaryota > Metazoa > Chordata > Aves > Strigiformes > Strigidae > Strix > Strix aluco. The sequence goes on from NC_133931.1 coordinate 30,970,471, forward strand.
AATGTCAAACATTTCTTATTCTGTTCATATGATGATATTCTATTTTTAACAAAACAACATATTCAGCGCTATACAATTATTGCAGCAGTTTCAAGATGACAGAATTTGAGTATTCCAAAAATACAGAGTATTGAGATAAGATAATTTATATTCTTCCTAGCTGGCATATAATAAACCTCATGTCATTACTGAGTAAATCTAAAATGTTTTTCTAATAGTCTTCATAGCCTTTTCTGACATTCACAAGTACCGTAATTTGGAAGAGTTGTCTGTTTACTTAATATGCCAAGTGTAAATTACTGTTGATTGTTCCCTGGGACCATTCTACTTCAATCATATTCATATAATACTATGACATTTTTTGTTTTGACTATTTTCTTTTTCTTTTCAATTTTCTTTTTAAAGTCTCTTAGAAAAAAAAAAAAAAAAAGAAATAGAGAAAAAATATTAAGGGGGTTGAAAAACAGAAATTTTCTACTGCACACAGAAGCAGTAAGTAGCCTGCTTTGCCATTTTCAGCTTTCAATTATGTACAAGGAGAAGGTACTGGATACTTAGGTATGTTATGATCCATCTGCCTTTGGAGTCAAGGAATACACTTAATAAACATCTGTCAGAGATGGTATGGATACACTAGATCTAGCTCAAAGCAGAAGCACAGATGTCTTGAAATCCATCTCTTGCAGAAGTCGAGTCAAATTATAATGCAAGATTGATTAGACAAACTCACTCAGTGTTGCACCTGTTGCACAGGCTCCATTTATTCTGCTATTTTATCTCCTGATGATGCAACACCAACCTGCAGAAAAGCATGATAAAGAAGCATGCATGTGAATTCAACAGGCATTCAGAAATCCTAGGTTTAACACAGCTTCTTTAAATTTTTCACAAGAAATAATGAATGTGAACAGTTGGGGATAGACCCTTGTAACTTCCCATCATTAACCAGACTACACTCTTACTCTAGAAAAATTTTTCTGCTCAGGCTGCTGCTCTATGCAGAGGTGTAGGACCAAGCCAGCACTTGCCCATTGTGGAACAGACAGGAGAAAACAGTGAAGCAAGTTCTTACCTACAAGTTCCAGATCCTGAATGTTTGCTCTTTTTTCTGACTGAGATCTCAACTTTTCATTTGGTCTGACCAGAGTAAGGTCCTTCAAGATCTTAGTAACTCAACATGGCCATCTTTCCAGACTACTACAATGGAGACTTGTCACAAACTGTTCATAAATAAGAAACTGTTCATAAAGAGGATGTCTCAAATGACTCGAGTGGGATGCCCTGTGGGGGAGAAGCAGAGTGAGCTCTGCGGAGGTGGGGTGGTGGGATGTTTCTCTTTCCCTTCCTCCTGTTGTTGCCCAGAGACAGAACTTGCCTAACTGGGCAGCTACAAGCCAGAGAAAATGACAACCTTCTGGAACAACCTACTGCCCATGTGTAAGAAAGACTATGTAAAGGCAATACCCCATGTGTGTCTTTGTCAACCCACCACCTATGGCCCAAGCTGGCTATTCTGCGACAACACGGGATCCAAGGGTGCTGATTCTCCTTTTCCTATCCCCTCCTCCTCTCTTTTTCTCTTTCCTCTTTCTGCTCTCTCTTTCTTATATATATTCATGTACATAAGTTGTACAAATTGAATTGTGATCAGTTGATCATTGATGGGTTATTAGGAAAAGAGTCTTATCACCAAAGTGCCTTTATTTATTCCCCGGATGGTTATCAGCTGATTGTTGCTAGATTGTCTCCATTCACTTACTGAAGTGGTCAGTTAATAAAGTCATCAGCACAATTTTTCCTCTGAGTCATTGTGGTGACTCAGCCTGCCCTGCGGCTCTGCTGAGCAGAGACTGGCTCTTCTACTGGCACAAAGGCTCTCAGGGAATTCAAAAGATTCACGCCCCTCGTAGCCCACCGTGTGGGACAAGAGTACACCTCACGATATTTATCAGTGGAGTGACATGAATGGAAAAATGTACTTGCAGCGTGCAAAGTAAAAAGACAGTAGTGACCTAAGCAATAGTTCTCAATGTGTTTGTCCAGTAGCTTACATCGCCAAACTGTAAGCAAGATCTGTTATTAATCTGTCCCTCTGATGGCAAGGAGGTCTTTGTTGCACCCTGGAAATCAGAACTATTAGATCTAAACCAGTTTGTCTTGTTCTAGGTTGTCCAGAGTTCTCACAGGCACTCCAAATAAATCCCACCCTCCACTCATACAGTACCTCTGGCTGAGATCTGACAAAGTATACATTTAGGTCCCTCAACTAGATATTTGTGTCATCATTATCCTGTTATTATATGTCTGCTGATATAGAGGTTCACTTTGAATTTTACATCTGTGATAAGCTGATAATTGGTTTTATTTTAAATTTAAGTCTATAAGGCATTCCTGTTTATTTGCTTTGTTATTCCAAGCTGTACTTAAGCACGGATATATTTAGAAATTACAACATTCATTTGCTATTTCTTCCTACATATAGCCCACAACTAATGAGCTAGAGCCTTAGTATATGGTCTCCTCAGAATAGTCCTATCCTACAGGTTTTGGAAAATGTATGGGTCCGTTATTTCCCCTCACAATGGATGGGAGAACACGACAAAAACCTCAGTTGTTAAGGGTAACTCTCAGTTCTGTAACTTCGAGAAAGCTGAAAGTAAAGATGTGATTATATAAAGATCATCTATAAAGATTGATTGACTGGAAAATAATTTTATTAATAATAAACTTCTGTGGAATGTAGGATAGGCTGAAATAAGACTGATTTTCAGAGCCCCATTTATTAGCAAAAGAATCTAATTAAGGTCTTCTAACCCTGGTTAAGAGATATAACACTAAATATAAACAGTAAAAATAAACCCGATTTAGTTTACTAGTTATTGTTAAGATGTAATAAATTGTCTTCTGAGACTATCCCAGCATGTAAAGATCAGAGAGTATTGCACATGACTTCTTAATTTATGTTGCTGTGTCTTATTTGAGAAAAATTATTTCTTTGCTGTATTTAGTGACAATAAATACAAAACTTCAATTTTCTCTCTGTATTTGTCCAAGTGGCTTGTTTACAACACCTGATTATTTCTTGCTAACTACTTTCATGGTTTTTTGATTGCTGGTTTCTCATATTGTTCTATATATCTGGTCTTTATTTCTTTCTTCCATTCTGCTATACTTTAAATCTGCTAATTTGAAATCCTCTTATGCATAGAGTTTCATTTCCTAGTCCTATTTCTTCCATTTTTTTTTTCTTATGGTACCTTTCTTTCTCAATGTATAGATTATACGAGCCTTTCTGCTTCCTAGTTATCTACATTCCTTCTATATATTTGGATTTGAATTTCTTTAACTCAAACTTTCTTCTTTCCTCATCGCTTTCTCTTCCTTCTCCATCCCAGCACATCTCTCTTCTGCTTCGTCTACCAAAATTATTTGAAGTAAATGAGTTAAGAGACTCATTATTGTAGACTCTTCTAATTCATTCATCTGACAGTGGCTTCAACTAAGCTTCAACTAATAGATTTTCAAGTGTTTTGTTCACTCTGACTCAGAATTTCCCAAGTGGCTGAGTCTCTATCATTCCACTTGGGACAATCATCCATAGCATGATAAATGTCCATTATTTTCATGGTCGTCTTTAATTTTTTTCAATCTTTTGCTGATGCCCTATTGCAATAAAGCAAAAGCTTTACAGAATTTTTCTGAGACCTTTTGCCTTGAAAGGCTGACTTTGCTCATACTTGTTAAGCATGTTCTTTCATTTAGTGTGCCTTGTGGGCAAATTTGATGCCCAAGATCTAACGAAGCTCAAACAATGATAGACCTGACCATGCAAAATCACTTTCCTTGAAGCTGACAGTCTCTTCAGAGGGTAGTGCAGTGCAGCCAGAGCTATGTCTTTCACAGTGTCTTCCATTCAAAAAAGACCTGGCAGAATCCATGCTCTTTCTGGCTGCACCCCAGTGTCCCAGCCTCACAAAACCTGTATACAGGTGCACTCACTTGCCTTGTAATTTTTGTGCTTTGGCACTTCCTCATCACATAATCCAAAATCTTGACACCTACAACTCCTGCATCCTTCCGCACCTTTCCTGTGATTCAGTAAGTACGATTCCATGCAGTAAGAGAGAAATTAGTTTATAATATGTCTAAGATTGGTGCGATGGTAAGATGGTAGCTATTTATAACATGTATTAGTGTACTATTACTTTGAAACAGATAGTAGTCGAGGGAAAAAATGTAGCCATTCATGAAAATGGTGTCTGTACATTTTGTAAAGGGCAGCAAATGACACACAACAAGTAAAAACAGTCTTCTGCAGCTATGTGTCAAAAAACTCTATTAGCTTATTTACTGAGCCAGAAATGTTCAAAAGAGGTATGGATGGTGAAGAAAATTAACAGCTTGTCCTACCTCACATGTTCCTGTTTACACAGACTTCCATATTATAAGTCAATCAAGACTAGAACACAGCCAATGCTCATGACTTCTCTTATTAGCTAAGTTCTATAAATTCCAGGCAATTTGAAACAGTAACAGTAATGACTTTCACTGTGACAAAGTCTTTTTGAAAGAATGGGCATAAAGATGTGCAGGAATCCCAGCACATTACATTTATATCACATCTCCCTTGCAACTGCTAACAAAGATCTGATGAAATTAACATTGACTCTTAGAAATTATTTCATTAAAAATAAAATGCAAATTAAAAAATACTGTAGTAATGAAACAGCTCCAAAAGATTAACAAATCCTTTCAAAGAAAGGCTACTGCTGAACTTTTCTGTCCTCTCCTACTGCCATATTCACCAAAACAACTTCTGATGACTCGGGATTATAGTATTAAGGTTCAGAACAATATATTTTTACTCTTTTCTAATAGGGCAGACATACAATCTACCTGTCACACATGTTCAGTTTGTCTATAAAATGTACATATGGAGCAGAGCAGCCTGTACAGACATAATGCTTGGCCTACTTCATACAAAGAGTTGCAAACCAAAATTTTACAACCCACCACTTTTTTCACTGTACTAGAAACATATCTCCCTCCTTTAACCTCACAGATCCATTTTTATATCTTTTAACTGCTGACCATTCCTATGGCAAGCAGACACCTACATAACACTGTTGACCCAAGCTACCCCATACAGCTGAAGTGAGATATCTGGGATTTTTTCAAGTACACATTCTTATTTTCACTTTAACTAAAAATATGTCTTTCAGGTAGAGGCAATCATTCCCATCGTTTCCTGGTTTTGCTCAGGTCACCTCACAACACAATTACAGCTCTCACAAAATACTTCAACTCATTTTGTCATCTTCCAGAATATTTATCCAGGCTATGCTGATACAAGTGGGGTGCCTGCAGTTCAGAACTTCTGAATTACTAGGTTTTGAGACATTTGGTAATGAACAATTTCAAAAATTCCAGACTAAAAGCAGGAGTATAACTACTATAAGTGACAAAATGTATCATTTTCCCCATCTTCTCCCATAAGGCAGATTGGTTTTGTAGTGGGGTATAATGAGGAGTGTAAAGATGGATTAAGTATTCTCCTTAAACTAAGGAGTCCTTTATGTGTTTGACTAGACTGAATTTTTGCATTTTTTGTGGTTTTTTTTGTAAACTCCTAAGAAAGAAATCTTATTCCTATAACTCAATTTATTCTTAAAACACAAGTTAATTGCCATACTTCCCTGATCAGGAATTATCTGAAGGATACAGAAAACTCTTTCATTACAACTCTGTCTTTGTCAGGTATGAGCCATGGGCTTTAGAGATGAGATTATATTTACACCACTGTGTAATATCCACCAGCAGTGAACAAACCCAACTTGATATGGTAGTTTTGACTAATTCTAATCAATTGTAATTTATTAATCAACTTGCATTGCAGTTTTTCCTTCCTATTCTTTCTACTTCACCAAAGGCATATCTTCAATCACTACTTACAGGATCTCTTCCTTCACATTCCTTTGTGAATGAATGAAAAAAATGAATGAATTAAAAATTTATTATTTCTCAGGGCAAGGTCTGCCCGTGTGGGCAATTACTTACTTTTTTCAATATTTCTAAGACATTCGTCATTTCTTAGCAGTCTTTTGAATTTTATGTAAGTGGGAGAAGTAATATTTATCTGAGCTCTGATATACTTTCTAATATTTACCACATGCCTTTCTCTCATCATCCTGTTTATTCTTCTTAACTTTATTCTTTGATCTTCCATTCCATATCAGATGCACTATACCTCCCACACTCAATTGCCTCTGATGATAGTTTGGTTTTCAATTTCTTTAAACCCATCTTGACATTTATTCAATCCACTTACACTTATTACTTGATGACACACACATTTTTCTAGCTGCACATTAACGAGGTTTTTAATTTCTTTTCTGGCATGAAAATATATAATTTATTTTAACTCATCAACTAGTCCCTGCATTGTTTACTAATTCAGTCTGTTTAAACAGTGTGTAGGGGGAACTAAATAAATGCTGAAAGTTTGGGATGAAATCAGATATGATAGATGAAGGAAGGGAAAGTACAATATTATGCTTTGTGCAAATCAAATCAAAGTCAAATATTATTTATTGTCTAATTTCCCCTTGTAGACATTGTGCCAGCAAAGAACAGTGTGCTGTGTCAACAAATCTACATATTAATTTATTCTTGAGACTGGATGTGACCCTGCTTATTTCAAAGTATTTTAAATTTGCCTAATAACTAATCTCTAGAGGTTCAGCTTCAGCCAGTCAGTCTTAGCCTGATCAATCTCCCCATAAGTTTCCAGTTGTATTTTCTGAGAAAACCTTTCCTTTTTCATTTATAACAAACATAAGGAAAAGGATTTTAATTGCAGAGTCTGTGATATGGACAGAATCCCCATTCACACTCCTCCCTTAAAGCCTCGTTTATGGCATAAGACATTTTCTTTCTCCTTTGAGTATGTTATTGAGAATAGATTTGAATGAGGCAGATTTCACTTTCATGAAATTGCCACGCAGTGGAAGCACTACCAACATGCATAATTTTCAGATTTACTTAAAATTTTCACAACTTTATGTTCTATGAACAAATGGTTCTAACTACTTTATGGACCAACAACTACTGTCAACTCCACCAATAACTGCAGTCTGCCAACAGTGGTTCATAGTTCACAACCAGAATGGCTTTCTGAACCTGCAACAATCCATTGCTTGTCCTAGGCTATTGATTATTGATACAATTATGAAGCTTTGACGAAAGAGAAAAAATCCGTGTTGAGCAAAAACTGTTTTGAAGTTTTCCAATTTTAAAAACTTGTATTAATTTGACCACTGTAGAAAAATTATTTAGAAATAATACATCAACTTGATTGATGGATGTTTTATAGGGATAGTTATGCACCAAATCTTCCTTCAGAATGTAATGTACTTAGATCTGTAGGAGGATTCTATCTGCACTAAGCAAACAGTCTGCCACATGCCATGCTGCTCACAAAATGTGTCAGTGTAGGATAGCTGTGGAAGAGATGTGTTACAATACTTGCTACTATCACATTTCAAGTAGCATTATACTGGACTCATTAGTGCTGTGAAACACTGCTGTGTCCATACCGTGTAATGTAAAATCAACAGTATTAGCATTTCTGTGATGAGGTAACATCACAAGGATGGACACACACAAGCTGTGAGTCAAAGAGCACCACTTACATGGTGCTAACATCTTTTCCAAAACAATTAATCTTTTCTTTTTTTTTTTCTTTTTTTTTCTTTTTTTTTTTTTTTCCTGCAAAAGAATCTTTAATGCTACCCTGAAAAGCAGACTTCTTCTGGAAATATTCCAATACCTTCACCAACGAACTGAGGATAATCAAGACTTCAGTTTCTTCTGTGTCTCTGTAGTAACACATGAAACTTTATGGCTACGACATGTCAATGAACTCCCTCATGCCAGTGTAAGATGAGGTTCAAAGGAACTTTCTTATATTCTAAATTTCACTGACTTTCTAAAGGCTACTTAAAGTTGATGTGCTTTATATGAAGTGTTCAACTTTAGTGGAAGTGTTTGCTGTGAGGCATAAGCCCTCATAACAGTCCTACATTATAACCCTTCAAAATTCTTTGCAGGTCTCATGAGAGATCTCTAGATTGATTCTTTAGTCCCAAATCTAGCCTGAATGAAAGGGTTTATCTGTGCTGTTGCCTGAGCACATACAGGAAAAAATCTCAGCATAATAGTCTTTTCTTTAAAAAATACTTTTCCCACTCTTTCCCTGACTATAGATGAAAGGTCACACATGAGGCCCAGGGCCATATTTCTGCCTTAAGGTAAATACTTTTCAAGCACTCAAGGCAAGCACACAGGTCAGATTTATAGAGGTCTGTTTGGAGGCCACAGGAGATTTGAGCCACTTTACTGTCTGTACAATATATCTATGACAGGTAGAGATTGAGACAACCTGAAGAACTATTTTTTAACTTACTTAAATTTTATTGAAAAATTATTAAAAAAAAAATCCATCTGGATGAGGTTATGGACACTTTAAGCAGAGAAAAAATGACAGTGCTTGGGAAAAGATGAGATGAATAATTCAGCATGTGCCAAAGAAAGGTAGAATAAAAATTAAAATAAAGAAAATTCAAAGACTGAAAAAAAAAAATAAACAAAACAACCAAAAAAAAAAACCAAAAAACCCTTAAAGAATGCTTTGGCATGGATAACGGTCAGTGAAAAAAACAACGTCAAAGAACAAGTAACATCTCCCTTCATGTACAAGGTAAGTTATTCAGACATCTGAGCAAGACAATACTGTTGCACAGACCAGAGAGAAGAGGAAAATAAAATAAAAGAAAACAAATCTTATCTAAGAGAAAGACAAAGCTTTTACAGGTAATTGAGATTGGTGTTGGTGACAGTAGCTTCCGCCATTATGGAAGAAGCACTATCCTCTGCCAGATAGAATTACACAATTTCTTATGGATGGGAACACTGAGGCATTGAAAGTTAATGTGACTGTTGATGCCTGAAAAACATGAAAATAATTGAGAATTATGGGAGTCTATTCTGCAATATTGAGTTGGGTAGCTGAAAGCACATATCTAGTCAACTTAGGTAAAAAAAATAACAAGGGAAACTAGTAAATAGTGAAAAATGTAGTCATTACTAAAAATGGAAATTCTGTAGAGTGTTGATCTCTCTGTACCAGCAGAAGATGAATCTAGAGGAGAAATCTCTACATCTCAGGAGAAAGGGGTTACTTAAATTGAAGCAATGAGTATAAGATATTGGTTTGAGTTATTTACATTTAAGTTGCTAATTTCTAAACAAGTAAAATAATGTTCTTGTCAACATCTGCCTTTTCTTTGGGATTTCCTAGAGAGCTGAAGAGCAGGAAACTCATTTTTAATATGAACACCTGGATCTTGTATGTCTACAAAAAAGGAGGGGAAAGGTCTTATGTTAAGAGCAAATTAAATCTTATTTTAAAAGTAACTCATTAGATATTGATAAATATATGAGGTCCAATATGTGTCATTTATTAAAAAAACCCAATTGTATAGCCTTGCCACAGACACATCTAACAGTAAAAAATAGTTAAATCACCTAAAAATTAAATCTTGGTCATATAGGCTTTCATTCTCTAATATGCTGCACATAGAAACAATTCTATCTATAACATGTACATAGAAAGCTCAAAAGAGAGAAAGACTCTAAATCTCCTTTTAAAAGTCCATATGCTGCTCCTTTTAATCCTTAAAGTAAACAGTTTTCCTGTTTATGATTGATTTGAAACTCTGAAGATATGTTCTGTGAACATCATTAATTATTTCAGATCAGCTGCTATTTGAAGACTTTAGAGGGTTAATGAAGGACATGTGAAAATGTAGGGGGTTTTCATTAATTTAAGGGGGAACTGCCTCTTAAAAAAAAAAAAAAGATTTCATTTCATGTTAAGCACTGTCTGTTATTATAGTTCTCCAACAGAAACAGGAGGGTTTGTTCATTCAAGGTTCGATTATACCACTAGCACAGCAGGAAATACTTTCATAACTCTGTGAATGGTACCCTAATATATAGTAACTTCTGACACAGAGGTTGATTCTTTCATACATGGAGGTTAAATACTTCTTCTCCACTGTTGTTTTCACAGCTCTGTGAGCAAAATATGTTTGAGTGGGCACGCTCAGCAGTCTTCATGTGGTCCAAAGACAACAGCCCTATACTTTCATCCTGTAGGTGCTGAACTGAAGAGGTGATGGACCATTACAAAGAAAGGAGGTAATCAAGTCATGCTGGCTTGTGGCTGGATGTGGAGGGTCAACATTCTTGCCCTACATGGGGCAGGTGGCCACTTCTCTGTCTCTCCCGCTGTTCTGATTCTGCAAGAGAAAGCTGCAGTCACCCCTGCTTCATTTACTAAGGCAGGCTCCTGAAACTATGATTGCATAACAGGCTACTGAGATTTTGAAAAGGATCAGTATAAACTCCAAAAGAAAAGTAGGACAGGTCAGGGACATTTTTCTTAGTGCCAGTTGTTTCCAGAGGCTACATTTTTCAGAAAGGATATGGTGAGTTATCTCCAGGGTTGACAAGGCCAGATAATATGTCAGTTATTAGGAGCAGGAGGATTAATGGACATCCACCAAAAATATCATGTTCAATACATTGGTTATTCAGGGATGGGGATAATTGAATTTGGAAGGAAATTGTTAAGGTATCTGAAAAGTTAATTTGAAATGGGAGGAGGTGCCAGGCATTAGATCTTATCTGAAGGCTTATTTGAAGCAAGAGTCCGAAGCATTTGTCAGTTCTACAGATGCTCTAATGCGTGATTAATCAGAGTTGGAAATGGACGGAGATCAAGGGATACCCCAGAGCTAAGAAACAAGTTTAATTATGCTGTCTGGAGTAACGAGAGTGGATTCTCCTTCATATACCTTTTAACACTTCTGTAAAAGAGGCAGGCATTTGGGTATGAGTAAAAGAAATATGAATAGGAATCAGGAATAAGGGAGAAAGGATGGCTGATGATACACCTCTAGTATATGATAACAATTAAGGAAGGTGTCTTGATATGCACTGTACAATTTATTGCCAGAGTTCCCACAAGAGCTGAGCTAATAAATTCATGCCCTAATTAAGCCACAGCCCTTTTATCTTGTTTTTTATCCTAGACTCAGAGAGAATCTCTGGTGGATTATAACAAACGTGATATTTGCATCCAAGTGTTTATAGATTCTAGTTCTTCCAATGCTATGGTTTGGTCAGTTTGTCCAAACCTTCATTAATGCATATTCTTTCCTGATGTGCAATGCTACATTACCATTGAATTTAGTTAGTGATAGTGATTCAGCAGTTTTGCTAGAACTAAATTGTAGCTTCTGTAACTTACCTTCTTTTTTTTTGTTGTTTTGTTTTAAATTTTCTTTTCTGAGTCAGGTCATCCCTTGCTTTCTTTAGAATCACCTTTCTATCTCTACTCTTATTTTCTTTTCACTCTATGCTACTTTACCCCATTTTTGTCCCCTCTTTCCTACTCATCCTGAATGGGTTTGTTATTATTATACTATATCACTTATTTGTTGGCCTACCTCTAAAATGCATAATTTTCATCCCCTCTCTTTCCCTGTAGAGCATATTCTGTAACGTTTTGAGGATTTTTGTCTTGTTTTAGATTTCTTCTAGCCAATGTCCTTTTTCACTCCTGAGTTCAAATGTAAATTAAGCTCTGTAGCTAGTGCTTAAAAAAGATGGTGTAAAAAGAATTATGTTCCCTCATTATAAAAAATTGTAAAAATATAAAAAATTACAAAAAACTATTAAAATTACTTTTAATAATGTATCCAATACTGTCTCTTAACTATGCACACAAGTATAGCTATAGCTCATCACAATTTTGCTTTTTTATTCAGTTTTCTCATATTATTTCCCCAAATCCTTTTAATCAGTTCTGATGCAGTTAAACCATTCTCAGTTTTCTGACTCCTCCTTGTTCCTTCTGCCATTTGGATTTGTTGCCTCCCATGATTGCATTCCACTTTAATTTCCCCTGAATTGACAGTATGATGACTTTTTATGTTAACTGCTTAGTTCACTTATGAATGGAGAAAATTGTATGAACCCATTATAAATCCTTAGGGCTCAGCCTATTTTTACAAAGTCTCCTGTCTGTGATCTGTGTTCATATTGCTCTCAAGCAGCTCTAGGACAGCCTTTTACCTGTATTACAGGAGCACCTGGAAGATCCAGTTCAGAGTTGGTACGATACAGGCAAGTCAGGAAATGGCAGTCCATGTAGCATAAAGCAGTTTTTGTTAACTCATTATCAGCTTCATAACTAGATTTATTATTGCCAGCACAGTAAATACTAAATGGAGCTGGAAGCTCAGGTTGTAAGATGCTAGGTTTTGAGGAGGAATTCCTTTGGACACAAATACACATGTATAGAACAACATAAAAAGCTAGAAGAGGTACCAGCAGGGTGGGAAAACTAATACTCAGTTAAAACTACTGTAGCTGACAGGCAAAACAGAGGGTCTTCAGGTGGGTAGATGAATAGGAAGGGGATCTGAAAGTCATAAGCACATTAAAATCATGAAGTACTTTTAAAGAAAAATACATTGTTCTGCCTGACTTCTCTTCTAATTTAGATATTCAGAATAACAGTTTTGCACTTGATGTCTGCAGGGCAGAATTTGACAGTTGTAGTCTGATGTAGTAGGATCTTAATCACGTAATCACAGTGAAAACTCAGAAGCTGTTCAAAGAATGCAATATTCTGTGTCAGTGAAGGGATACACATCTGTCTCCAATTCTTTTCTTTCACTGACTTACCTTATTTTCACATGGAATAATTCCACTGGAGAATAGAAATACTGAACTCTGCAACAGTAAAAAACGGAAATTAATAATGAAAACTGTGAATAAAGAAAAAAGCAATTTAGGTTTCATAAGTTTTGCCAATCTCAACTTAGAAAGTAACAAAAATTAAATCAAAACATAGAGAAAGTTCAGCTATATTTTGAAAATGTTTTTACCTGGCAGTCAAGGACATTATGAGTTAGATGGTGGAGAAGGCTTTGAGGTTTTTGTTGTTGTTGGGTTTTATATTTTAATAACAGATTAAGTAGTAGTGCCTTTTAAGAATTAAGGTGTGGTGGGATGCTGTGAACCAAAACATCATTCAAAGACACAAAGCTGCACTTCCAGTCTGATTTATGTTGGTTGATAGAAGATAACTACCTCATGTCTGCTTTTATAGGAAGCACTTGATATACTTGATGAATTTTACTAAAGCTTAAATTCCAACTTTGGACAATGGCACATTGTTCCTGTTCTATTACTTGCAGGATAGCTGTAATATATTACAACAGAAGAGCATCCCTCTAGTGTCCATTCACCTGAATCATTTTAGTTCTCATCCATTATGCACCTACAGAAATGAAACAAGCACCTTTTTCTCTACACAGTCTGTAAATTATGAAACATTGTACAGCCAGCCAATGTGAATGATTAACAGAGATCAAGAGATATTTCACAAAAATGGCTCATTCTTCTCAATCAGAACCACAACTTGGTATACTAGATCAGAAAATGATGTCAGATGTGAGTATTCTTATTCTGATCACTGGTAAGATGTATTGTCATTTCCATGTGAAAACCTTCCATTACAAGATCATAAAAATAAAACTATTTTAAGGATATTTTTGTCTATATGAAAGACACCTCCTTTATACAGAACCATGTTCTTTTTTTTTGGCATATATAATGTGAATGAAAATCTATAATAAGAAGCTTTCATAATGAAAGTACAGCATTTTGCCAGTTTGAATCTTGTGGCAAAGTTAAATCATGTCACTCATTGAAATGAAAAATATCCTGCTTGGTCACTGATCTCGTTAGTATTTAGCTTAATCAAATTTATTCATTATCTTAGATTTGAAAATAGTGAGGTATAAGTCAAAAAACATTTAGCAGTTTTAACTAGTTTCCACTTGGTTTTTCATTCTTTGCAAGCCTCAACAAAAGTATATTTTGCTAATTGTTCCTCCCCTATACCCAACGTTAGGTATACTCTTTTTGTGAATGTGTCTCTTTCTGAATTAGAGCAGAGCATTTAATTTCAAATTATTGTCCACCATTCACTGATCCATATTAGCTATTGTTTTGAACTGAAATTATTGATAATTTATATTAGGTTTATTGCAATTTCTCCTGCTAAGGGTTTTTGGTTTTTTTTTAATCTAGTCTGCTACATCTTGAATATTTACAATCAATTTTATTAATACAAATTGTGTCACTGAATTCAATAAAATTGCTCAGGTATTAAAAGACACTCACCTCTTCAATTTTTGCTGATTGAAGACCTAACAAAATAAGCTTACAGGAGCTGTAGTGATCACTGCATAACATGATTTTGCGCGGCCCTTGACACTTAGTTGTCTTGATCCCTGATTAGGTTCTATTATCCCACTGGGTAACAAATTTTTTTAAAAATGTTTCTCACCCAGAATTCAGTGTTTACAGCACCACATAACCTATTCTTGATTATGAAGGTCTTATAATAATTCAGGCAAATATGTAATTTATGCAAATCTATGCATGCAGACTTTTCTTATCAATGTAGTTCCATTTTGCTTTTAAGCTGAGTTTCATTTCATCACTTATACACAAAACCTAACAAAGTGTGATGTCTTAACAAGTATAAACCTTTCTAGATTGACTAATTTAAGTGTCCTCAAAGTTTGGTCTTATTCTTAAGAAAAATGGTTCTCAGATTAGAAAATGTTTAAGTAAAACTTTTTTTGAATGCTCATCTTTGGCTTTGCTAGCCAATTGGCAATGCCAATTTTTTAAAATTCTATTTCTTTTAAAAACTCCATGAATTTGCATAACTAAGATTTCAAGGAAGTTGTAGTGATTGTCTTTGAATGAGGCTCAATGATGAATTGGAAATATTTTTTCTCTAGTCATTCCCATTAACTTTTAATACCTGACTTTCTTGCCTAGTCACAGCTTTTAATGCCCAAAATGAAGAAAGTAATGACTGTTAACAATAGCAAGCCATACCACTTTATCAAACAATAGCTGGCAGTTAATTCTCATCAGCCTTTGAAAGACAGGAGGTAAAGGGCAAGAAACAGGAAAAAATGTGCAATAGAGGACTGCAAGATGTATGCATAGTAGAATAAATTAGAGCAAATCATATAAATTACGAGCAACAGATCAGGCAAGGCCATAAGTATTTCATGCATGATCTCCCTTGGTAATAAAAATGAGTGGCACATTACATGGCTCATCATGCTTTATTATATTTACACCTTTTAGATTGTTTCCCTATGTGAAGTCAGCTTCAACAGCACTGCAAAGATGAAGTTTTGAAGGAAAAATAATCCTTTTACTAATTACTTTCCCATTCATAATACATCCTTGTCAAATATGTCCATACACCTAACCTCATATGAGACAGTTAGCTAGGCACAGATGTTCTAAGCACATGCTTTTATTTGTCATGTTCCCATATTACTTACAAGCTATTTCTAGATGTGTTTTTTCATCTGTACATATCACTGTGTTGCTCAAAAGTAGACGGTTTTTTTCGTTCTCAAAAAACCCCAAAAAACTAAAAAAACCACCAAAGCTGAAAAAAAGGAAGAGGAAAAAATACACTCTTTTACTTTGTTATTAAGAATGACCTTACAAAAAAGTTTTTTCCCTGAGGAAAATTACTACTTTGAGATTCCTGAAACCTAGGAGTATCTACTCATCTATCATTTGAAACAGCCATTGTGTAGCGTTTTTGTTTAAAATAACTCACACACTTATTACGCAGAAACTCTGCTCAGAAAGATGGCTTTATGGCCCATAGATATTTAGTAGCTCAACTGCAACTGATCTGTCTGATGAATAGGGCTTTTAACTACATTATGATTTTTGGAAGACCATAAGTGGAAGGAAACTAATTGAATTGGCTTTTGAATTGGCTGGGGGTTTGCTGATGTTTGACAGATAATGAAAACAATTTAAATCACCTTTAACAGGAGAACTTCTTTGACTCTGGGAATATCACCATGAATTCAAACACTATTCCCTGGGGTGTCAGTGGAAACCACACTTTTAATTGCCAGTGTTATACATATATGAATCATGTTGTCAGCAGGATGCAAAGGGCCTGCATAGTACTGCAGAGGGAAGCTGTTAAATTGGGAATGTCTTTGTGCCAGACAAGAAGAAATAGCTAGACTTTGGCAAAGAAAAAGTCATTTATCATTCATCTTAACTAAAACAAAATCTTTTTCAGGTGCATTTCATAATATTTGGTGCTCAGTAGGGCAATCAACCCTTTAAATTTCTTGCTGTCTAAAATTAATGAATTTCTTGCCCAGAAAATATGATCTCTAAGGTGAATTTCCTATGCTTCATGTTGGATAAGAATAAATCTTAATCAGAAGCCCAGCTTGAAACAATTAATTCTACTACCAAGTTAAGCAGAAGATAAGTCATTAAAACTAAGACTGACTAAATTGTTATGGCATCCATCTTTCATTTGGGGATTTTATTATCATATCTGAATCTCTGTTTATTTTATAAGTAAACACAAGGGATCTGTTTCTTTCTTTCCTTCTTTCTTTCTTGCTAAGATTCATCTGCTACCTTTTTCTTTCTGCTAACTTAATGGTTACTTTAAAAAAACTAAGCTTTATCATTCTCTGTGATACTTTCATTCACTTTAATTTCATTCGATTGTATTTTGATTAGCAATATCATTCTTTCCTGTACATAATGCCATCAGTAAATATACCAAATCAGAAAACTATTTTAACTAATTATATTTTCAAATTTCCTTTTTCAGTCATCTTATAGTGTACTTTTATCTCTCTATACACATCACCATTTGAGGTTCCTGCATTGGTGTTTTACTGGGTGCTTTTTATAAGTGAGGTTCTCAAAAGCACTGTAGAAGAGGAAGAAAGCAAACATTCAATTCTTTCACACACCAGTGACTTTATGGGATGTTCTCCATCTGGCATTTTTACACAATGTTCAGACATACTGCCCAATCTTTATCTATAACATAAATATTATAAATATAAATAAATATAAATATAAGCACATCCTGTATAGATACTTCACTATGTAGATTTAAACAGTGTTTATATACAGTTGCATCTTTCTAACCCGGAAGTGAAACATCTAACAAAAATACATAAACACATACACTTATGCACCTGCACATGCACTTGTCAAAGTTCACTTATGTGATCCAGAAAAAAGCTGGATAAAATTCTAAGACTGGCCTTAAAAAGAAGCAGTGTCCAATGCACTCCTTCAGTGACAAATAAAAGCAGAGCACAACACGTGGCTGAGGTATTGTACAGCGTATAGATCAGTACCAAGATAAAGGGACAAAATATCTTCTTGGCAAAAGTCTGAAATTTTTCTACCAACAGCAATGAAGAGCTACTGAGCACGTTATAAGAACATAAGCAGATGGCATTTTGTTTATATGTCAGATATAGACATTATTAAGCATGTTATTAAGCAAGTTATTTGGCCTACTTTAAAACTCAGCTTAAAACTGTATATTGTATTAAAACTGGGAACTACAAATTCTGAAAAAGACAAACCTAATTTTTAGATGCTTGGAAAAGTCTGAAAAAAAATGTGTTTTATTTTATGTTGCAGATATGGGAAATATTATGGGAAATATTCTTAACTCATTCTGATACTCCTTATCTGTATCTCCTCACAGACTCAAGGTATCCTTTTCTATTACTGCTGTGTTTCCCTTTTCAGTCTATGCTGGGAAAAGCATCTGTTACAGAGGTGGCTTGCTGGAAATTCTGTTACATTTGGATTTCTGGAAATTCCTTCTAGTCAAGATGTAGTTATTCAATATAAATACCAGTAGTTTACATTTTCGTTTGTTTTCCAGAACTTCCAGGATACTGTTTCATAAATCAGTGCACTGCACTCAAATAACTACATACAGATCATGGTTGCTCATGAAGAAAATAAAAAATTTAGCTTAACATTTCACTTTAGTCAGGTGCCTGACAGAAAGGTGATCAATCTGCAATTTCCAAAGCGTTATGGGTGTGTTTTATTTAAACAAGAAACACCAAGGGTTAGTGTTGTGTCATAACAGAAATCATGAGAATATGTTCACAGTGTTCTGCAAAATTCACAGAGAAGGAAATATATAAACTAAAGCCAGAAGTTCGGATAGTGCTATCTACAAAAAACAACTCTAGAAACAGTTATTTAAAGCTATACCTGATTGGATTACCTGAAGGATTAGTTCTGTGCACTTGCTGCAACCAGTTTAACTCTGTCTGACCTGGATCTGACAGGGTTACAGGTTGTAGACATCATTCTATCTATTATTCTTTTGACTGCAGAATCAAGAACATGTTATCCTTCCAGGAATTAACCTAACAAACATTTATCGCTTCCCCAGAAGACTTGAATGAGAGAGGCAAACTTCCTCCTGATTCCAAGAAAAATGTGAATCTGATGAAAATTTTATCACATTAATATATGATATAATACCACACTGCTTTTATTGGCAAGTTTCTTGAGAAAACAATATATGTTAACTTCGCTTGCAGAATGAAAGGTTTGTCTGCTCAGTGCCGACATAAAGCCATTGGAGTGTCTGCACAAGGAGAGATGACAGAAATCAAGTTGTAACTTCGCAATGTCTGGTCTTGCTGATACAGTAGGAACTATCACTAGGATGTTACCTGACCCATCATCAAATTACCCGACCCATCATGAAATTAGCAGCCTACCAACTGAGATTATAATGAACATATCAAATGACTGGACAGAACTTTACAGGGATAAGTATGAGAAAAATCTCTCTGGGCATCTGCAGCAGACTCAACCCTGAGCATCAACATGATGAATGCTATTCATGACATGCAGCATAGGAAGGAAAATTATGCACCAATGCGATTCTCAAGCAAGAATGCCTTAGTAGAACATGTTCAAGGATATTCTTAGCCAACTTGAAATTTAACACAGAAAATAAGATTTTGCAATTTTTAGTAAAAGCCCACTGAGATTACGTTGACATAACAGTCTCTGGACTTGTCCGGACTTGTATTGGCTTGACCTGATTCTAGCTGTAATAACAACTGCCTAGTGCTCAGATATTGCCTACATTTGTTTTCACTTCAGTTTAATGCAGTTTTGTGGTATAACACCTATCATTAATTAATAGACAGTAATAACAACTTATTCTGTTTAGAGTGATCTATGATCCTAGAAAAAAAAACAAAAAACAAAAAAAAACAAAAAACAAAAACAAACCACGTAGTGTGGAAGAAATCAGGCTTAGGCAAAAAACACAAATCACACTGGTCACTTCTGTAATGCATCTTTGTGAATCAGATGAAACTAGTCTTAAGAATATAAAAAAGAAGAGTAAAACAGATATAATCTGGAAGTGAGAACCAGTCAAGACAAAACAAGGAAGTACACTGTCCTCATGGATCCAAGACTAAGGTTGAAAGACCCACCATGAGGACCTCTCTGGTGAAGACCTCAATATGTCAAAGACATATTGCAACCTAAAATCCTCCCATCCTTCTACAAGAAGGTTCTGTTGACCGTAGGACCCAAAGAGACATTGAAAGGCTGAGTGTTACACCAGAGAAAAGAGGGAGGTACTTAGAAGTTCACATATAGCAATTTTCACTGCTATTAACAAGGCTATCTGTAATAATTAGATCATTTGGAGTGTAAGTGTTCGTATTACTGTAACCTGACAAATCATAACTGTTATATTTTGATTGGACTGTTAGAACATTAATAACTCTAGTGACATATTATTGGCTCCTCAAATAAAACAGGGTAAGCCTATCCTCCAAATATCTTTATGTGAAGATAAGCAATAGCTAATTAATAACCAGCTCTGATGACAGCATCACAAATAAGTTAAATATTAGCTTATCTGTAATACTGTGTCCCTGCTGTGTTTTCATAGACTGTCTCCCTTCAATCAAAAGAATGGCAGTGTGCTACCTTTGTCTTTCTGTGTTCACCTTCAGGTAACTTAGGTGCTTTCATAGTTGTGTTGCCAGCCATACCTACCATAATGCACTGTATTGTATTAAGAGATCTTTATATTTCCATGTTATTATGTTATTTGTTGTATTCCTACCAAAATATATATGGAGCTAGAAGGACATTCTGTTAACATTGTTGTTTTTCCAACCAATCCAGTACATATCATACATTAATTCTATTATATCAGCTTTCCTGTTTTATCACAGTTACAGACATTTCAACTGTTGAAGAAGTGCTGCATCCTAAATATTAGGAGATTTTCTGGGACTATGTTTCTAGGCATATGCTTAACAACCAAATTTACTTTTGTAGATATTTATCACTTAGTTTTTATTAAGATCCATTGTAAGAAAAATTCACTCCCAGTGTAATGAGAACTTCAGGAACTCTACAAAGCTCTGAAGACTATCCAAAAGACAAGGCACTCTTCCATTTATGTCATAAATGTAAGTGCATAGTTTACTTACTAAGCTAAGTGTAAGAACAGTTAAGGATTTTTTAGATAGTCTTTTAAGGGGTAAAAATTGGCCTAGGGAGATGTGGTGAGGAGTAGGAATTGCAATATCAGTAAGGAAAGCTTTCTCCATTAATGGTTGTTCCAATATGGAAAAAGAAGTAACTTTGCAGATTTTAATCTCAGAAGAATGGTTGAATGAAACATGATTTTCATTATAAAATGGAAAATATTTGGCTCAGAAAGATAGAAGTATATTTTACAGTGTGTTTAAAAATACACTATGTCAGCACTTTAATTAAACCAGTTTCTGTGTTCTTTGTTTTAAACCCTTTTGCCATACTCTCACAAATTACTGACCGATGTTCCTGTTTTCCATTTCTATAGGTCATTCAGTAATATATAAATCACCCTTGAGAAATATCTTTTTGGCTATTCTAGAAAAGACTTCTCTCTTCAAAAACTTTTAAAGTATTTAGGTAAGGAGAGCAACTTAACACAAAAACAAGTGAAGGTACTTGACAATTATGTAGACCTGAAGCTGTGCCTCCTAAAGTATTATATCTTGTATGAATTTAAGGTGGCTGAACAATTAAAACCATAATAGCAGGATATATATTTCTCATGAGAAGACAGCAAAAGGGATTTACCAAATTATTTGAGATTCATTCATGAAGTGAGATTCCCTTTCTTTCTTTCTGGCATTATCTTGCACCAGCAAACAAGACTACATGCATATTATTGTATCCTCTTCTTTTTTGGCCAGATATTCAATTTTTTATGTGGTATCTAGTTACCACCCACCTTGATTACTGTTAAACTCTCCTCTTCCAGTCTCTTTTATGTTGATGTTGTCTTTTATTTAAAATTCCTCAATCTCCAAAATCATAGAAATAAAAATTCCAACGTATTTGTTGGAATATATTTTTCAACCTTTTAGCTAACATATTTTTTTCCAAAAGAATTTATTTGAGATAGTGCCTTTCCTCAATGTCCCTATACAGACATGACCAGAAAAAGAACAATTTAATTTTTGAAAAATACTGATTTTTGAGATAGATATTCCAATGTAAGAAAGAAACATTTCAAAAATACCCATGCTCCATAACAAAATATAAAAGAGGATTAGCTAAAAACAGCCTACAACTCAGTTTCAAAATGACAACCCCAGGGATGAATCTGAGAGATTTGAACATGCATTTAGCACATGCCAAATTCCTCAACTCCTGGCTGATCAGGGGATTATTACTTTTAGTTCCTTATTCATCTTTAAAAACAACCAAACCCTCTAATACAGGGGTTTTGTTCCAACGTATTATTTTTTTAAGGTCAAATCCAAAATTACTTGAGTCCACATGACTTTAATGGGATTTGGCTTAGGTTCTTAGGACAGAAGACAGTCTACTAGTGTACATTTTCCAACTGCACTTGTTATAACACAACTCCGATCCTGACTGAGAATGCTTCATGCTCCAGCAATGTAAGAAATGAATAGCAATAACAATGCAATGGTAGGCAGGATACACAAAAGATGTTTAAGCATGGAAACTGAGAGTAAAGATACCAGAACTGAAAGATTTCTGTCAAATAGCAAAAAGCATCCAGAGAAGTTAAAAATGTGGTTGAAAAGCTAGTCATAATTATGTTAATAAAATTTTATAAAGAATATCTGATTGTTTTTCCATGTGATTGGTTCTGAGTTCCATGCTTCAGTCTGAATGTTTTTGGCCTGATCTCTACCCTGAACCAGTTATTGTTATAAGCTTGGTTGCAAGAAGCTCAAATCCAAACTATTATTATTAGAAAGAAAAAACATTACTCCAACTTTGGGAATGATGCCTAGAGCTAAGCATATATAAAAAACTTTGGTAGAACTAAAACTTTGTAAGGCTAAGCTGTATTTTGACTTAAAGCAAACTATTCCCTAAATAAATTGAATATGTGTACTTATGCTGAGGAAGCCAAACATAGGACTGTTCTCTCCCTTATATGCATATTGCCTCCAAAGTTATTCTGGTTCTTGAGTTAGTAATCCTAGCTATCAAGTTATAGTGTCAAAAGAAGCTCATATTTTGCTGACTCTCAGAAGAACATTGGAGAGTTCCCTGTAAGTCACAGAACTTACTTCTTTATTAAAATTAGACACAGGATATCTGAACTTAGTTTCAAATGTTGTTGGAAGATCACTTACGAGATTAGTCTATTACTTCTCATGCTGATAGACATCCCATCTTTCCTCTTTGTTTTATCTGGCCATTTTCTGGGATATTGGAATTTTTTTCATATTCTGCTTGTGTGACATCCATCACTTAAGACCATCAAATTACAGGAAGGTACTTTTGAAGTTTCCATAGTCCAACCTCCCTCTCAAAATGAGACTATCACTAACACACCTCAAGTTAGCCATGATTTTCTTTAACTGACTTATAAAAATTTCTGGGGATGTAGATTCCACAGTTCCCATGGGTATCTTGGGCCAATGCTGCACTACTCTCCTACTGAGGGTAATCCAGCCCATAGTTAACCTACCCCAGCCTTCTCCATAGATGTGATACCTAAGTACCACAATAATACAAACAGCTAAGTACATATTTAAGTAATACCAAAGTAATTTTAGAGAAAATGAAAATAAGACTTTCCTTCACACAGTTGTGACACTATCTTTCTGGCACTCACATGGAGTATTATAAATAAATGTATAGTGTGGCCTAGAAGGATTGAAACTTCCTGATAAGGCTTTCTGTCATGGGAAGTATCAAGCATGTATAGCATACACTCACAGGACATCAAGGCTTCTTTACTCTTATTTGCAATAAGTTTAAAAGTCTTATAAATTTGCCATTGTTGATTGATGGACTGTAACTGACATATGAGACTTAAATACTTGCCTATCTATATAAACACACAATTGACTTCTATGCAACAGCAAGTGCAAAAAGCAGCATAAAGAGTGGGCTGGAGGTGCACAAGAAGTTGGGAGGGGACACAGATAGGACAGCTGATCCTAACTGACCAAAGGGACATTCCATACCATATGACGTTATGTTCAGCCTATAAAGCTGGGGGAAGAACAAGGGAGGGGGGTACATTCAGAGTTATGGTGTTTTTCTTCCCAAGTAACTGTTATGTATGATACAGTCCTGCTTTCCTGGAGATGGCTGAACACCTGCCTGCCGATGGGAAGTAGTGAATGTATTCCTTTTTCTGCTTCGCTTGCATGTACATCTTTTGCTTTACCTATTAAACTGTCTTCATCTCAACACATAGATTTCCTCATTTTAACTCTTCCAATTCTCTCCCCCATTCCACTGTGAGGGGAGTGGCTGTGTGGGGTTTAGTAGCCAGTCGGGGTTAAACCACAACATGAAGTGACAAATAAATCCCTTCAACAGCTTTGTAAATTGTGCACTGATTTGTATAAGATAGGTTTACTCATTGCCTCCTGAGATTTACTTCATCATAATACATTTTAAAAGGTCTTATAAGGCATTTTATAGTCTTACTGACTTTTTCATTTATTATAACAAAAGCCAGAGCACACAGAAGATCAGAACACATTTCTTTCACCCTAATATTATTTAGATTGTTGAATAATATTATTTAGATTGTTTAGGTTGTTGAGTAATATATTGGAATGGAGTGCTTTAACACGTTCTAGTTACTCTTGGGTTCACCCCTCAAACTGGCTTAGGGTAAATTAACAATAAACCAGAGCCTATTTATGAAATTCACATATACGGAGTAAAGTTACAAAGATGATACAGTTTACTGAAAAAGAAAAAAAAATCGTCTTCAATAATTGACAGATCATCTTTCTCAGACTGGCTTGCTATCACACTACCATGCATGTTTGAAGCATGACAGGATACTGATTAAGTCAAGTCACAGTGAAGTGTTTCACCTCCCAACTTGGTATCCGGTTCTTGTGTAAACCCTACAATGTGAGTGCCTTCATAGAAAAAATGGAACTTTTGAGGCATCACCAACTTCACCCCCCAAACTTTCTGGTCTGTGTCCCATTCAGACAGAAATTCTATTGTCAAGGGAGGTCATCTAAGATAGCATAACAATGTTGATCTCACTATTTTCCCAAATACTTACTTCCTAAATTTGTCTAACTTTTAGAAATTTTGCTGCTTAGGTTTGGTTAGACAAAATCAACTTCTACCCTATTCAGGCAGTACATACAACTTCTTAGATAGAAACTGGGGTTTAAGTAACCATAAGAATGTTAGTAACCTACAGCAAGAAATCCTAGGTCCTTCTGCTCAGATATTTTTAATGCAAAAAACTATATTTTTTAAATGCAAAAAAATATATTAATAATTATGATTCAAAAATACTCACAAAAATTATTTATGAGGTTCCTTACTGACTCATAACTGAGATTATGCTTAATGCTATAGTGAAAATATTTAACAATAATGATAGATTTGGGGCAATTGATTCCTCCCTCAAGCCATTCCTCTGTCTTTAAGGAGCATTTTAACAAAAAAAAAAAAAAAATTATTTTTTTTATTTCATTTTCCTTCACATTAAAAAATTAATAAAAATTGTCAAAAGAGACAAAATCTCTTGGGAAAAAAATACAAAACTGAAAAACTTTGTGTTTAAACACACTGTATACTCTTCTGGAGTGAAAGGTTATTTCTTTTGAACTGCTTTGGAACATTCATTTAAAAGAGTGTGCAGAGTGTTGGTTCAACTTATTTGCTTTTGGAGCACTACCACAAATGTAACAGAGACAGAGTAGCACACTATGGTTTGACATTAAACCCTGTTTTGGAAATGTGGGAATGTGTCCTGTCTAGAAAAAAATCTTATGACTCCTTAATATGGGTGGTATGCATATGAGACTTAATAAATTTCATGACTCAAAAATACTGCTACAGGAAGAAGATAGCATTGGACAAAGTAAGAAAATATGTAAACTTGGAGAAATATACAGAAGGGGAAAAAAAGTAAGTTAATGAGGAAATTGCAATCAGTCTTCTCATCATCAACCAGAAATAATTAGCACAGCATGCTACCATTCAGCTGTTGATTAAAGGTATTTGCTTAATATATTTGAAATAATTATGCACGTTCATAAGGCTCTGTCAGCACTTCTATTAGGAATTATGTCCCTCTGAGTTTTGTACCTTTAAAATTTGTTCAGGGATGCATACAAAATTTCATTAGTTTGAATTATAACACTTTTAGTCAGATTTGATGAAAGTCATGTATGTATGTACTGTGGTATGCTTAAAAACCCAAAGCTCTTCTCTTGCATCCTTTGCACATTCTTAGTCCCCAGTGAAGCAAAAAGAAATTACAGAAGCACAAGAGAATGCAAGAGTGCTCAGAAGAGACACCTGGGATTTATATATCTGCAGTACATAAAATATCTAAGGGCCTCTGCATACAATTATCATTTATGAATTAATGATTATGAATTAATTTTCTATTGTGCTTGAAGATATTAGCTTTTGATTTATAAAAACTAAATTATAGTATTAGCACCAACTTTTTGCACAGAAATATGATTAACTTCTTGTGGTGGGTTGACCCTCACTGGACACCAGGTGCCCACCAAAACCACTCTGTCACTCTATTCCTCAGCTGGACAGGGGAGAGAAAATACAGCAAAAGGCTCAAGGAAAGGACAGGGAGATCACTCAGCAATTACTGTCACAGGCAAAATAGACTTGACTTGAGGAAATTAGTTTAATTTATTACCAATCAAATCAGAGTAGGATAAGGAGAAATAAAACAAAATCTTAAAACATCTTGCCCCCATCCCTCCCTTCTTCCTACCTAGGCTTAACTTTACTCCCGACTTTCTCTACTTCCTCCCCCATAGTGGAGCAGGGGGACAGTGAATGGGGGTTGTGGTCAGTTCATCACATGTTGTCTTTGCCACTCCTTCCTCCTCAGGGACAGGACTCCTTACACTCTTCCCCTGCTCCAGCTTGGGGTCCCTCCCATGGGAGACAGTCCTCCATAAACTTCTCCCAGGTGAGTCCTTCCTACAGGCTGCAGCTCTTCATGAATTCCTCCAACATGGATTCTTTCCATGGGGTCCAGTCCTTCAGAAACAGACCCCATGGGTCACAAGTCCTGTCAGAAAACCTGCTCCAGCGTGGGTTCCTTTGTCTATGGCCCACAGGTCCTGCCAGAAGCCTGCTCCAGCGCAGGGTTCTCACGGGGTCACAGCCTCCTTCAGGCATCCACCTGCTCTGGTGTGGGGTCCTCCATGGGCTGCAGGTGGAGATCTGCTCCACCGTTAACCTCCCTGGGCTGCAGGGGCACAGCCTGCCTCACCATGGCTGCACCACGGGCTGCAGGAGAATCTCTGCTCCAGTGCCTGGAGCACCTCCTCCCCCTCCTTCTTCACTGACCCTGGTGTCTGTGGAGTTGTTTCCATCACATATTCTCACTCTTCTCTTCTGGCTACAGTTGCGCAGTTTTCTTTCCCCCCCCTTCTTAAATATGTTAACACAGAGGCACAACCACTGTCACTGATAGGGTCGGCCTTGGCCAGGGGTGGGCCCATCTTGGAGCCGTCTGGCATTGGCTTTATCGGACATAGAGGAAGCTTCTGGCAGCTTCTTACAGAAGCCACCCCTGTAGCCCCACCCCAGCTATCAAAACCTTGCTATGCAAACTCAATACACTTTTCTATGCAAAGTTGCGTTCTTCATGAGGAGACTCAAAATCATCTAGGACTTACTTTAATTGCCAGTGCTGACATTTGTTAATATTCCATTGCATGCTGTAAAGGCTATATTAAGATCTTCCTGGATTTTTTTAGAAGGGTTAGACAGTTTTTTGTTTAGTTTGTGGATTTGTTAATGACTTACTGAACACATAGCTCCGTCTAACAAAGAACTGTATTGTACTTGCATTTGGGAGAATTTATATGAATACATAATATATTAGAATTTCAAAACACTGAGCACAAATCATGAATAAGATTTTCATTGACTTGCTAAGATATTGAAAAGAAAAATGATCAAACAAAAAAACCCCCAACACTTAAAGCTTATCTCTCCATTATTTCTCTTAATGGCTTTAATTGTTGATGGAACTGTTAGTTTTCCTCCAATACTGATGGTATCAATACTTGATTGCTCAATCAATGTTACAGTAATAAAGTTCAGTAGGAATTCATGTTCAGAAATCTGAATTCAACCTTGGCTGTAGGAAATATTATGATCTTGCAGTCTTACTTTGTTGCAGTGCAATAGATATGAGCATTTTAGCTGCCTCTTGTCTAGAACTACAGACAATCTGCATAGTTTCAGGACTATGGGCTGTAATAGGTATATATTATACACATCACATGGGGTGAGAATTCAAACATATTCTCATAACAGCTGAGTCATCCATCTTGTCATCATAGCTCAAGATCTTCAGTCATCTTTATGCTTATTCACCTACTACTTAGCACCTACAAATCCATTTTAAGATCTATCGACATCCTTGTCTACATCCTTTGTAAGCCTCTAAGGGTTCAAGTGATACATTAACCTCTTATGACAAGTATGACATTATCTAATTTTTTTTATTTTACAGGTTATTTTACAGTTTATAATTCAGACCAAACTAAAGATTGGACATTTGAACCCATGGTCACAAAACAGACATATCCTTTCCTGATCTCCAAGGCGTTATTTGAGTACCAACTCAATGGAAAATAAAATCCACATCCACTCCATTCCAAATTTACATAGACTTTACAGGGACCTGAACCTCAATTTCCCACATTTTGGATTAAAATCTTAAATGCTTCAGTTACTGACACTCAGAAGTAGTTTTCTGGCAATTGGTCCTGACTGACTACTTAAATAATTAAGTATTAATTGGACTATTAAAAAGACAGACTAATAATCCAGAGAGGTGGGAAACAGCAAATTGACATGAAGGCCTTCTACTATGTGTCTGTGTGATGACACACCTAAGGTGTGCTATCCAACAGCCTGTTCCCCTTTCTCAGAAGCAGGCTGTTTTACCTAATTCTAGGAGTGTGTTTATAGCTCAGTATCTGACATAAAAGAGGGTGTCTTTCTGGACAGAAAAAAAAAGAAACTGATGGGACAGCAATGGGAAAATTAATTCATCCACCCTCCTTATCCTTTTAGTCCTGTCTAGGTGAACTCCTTTTCTCCTGAGCTGAGTTCTGAATGTAAGTTACATTAACACATTTCACTTTATAAGCACCCCTAGCTCCCAGTTCAGGACTGAGCAAGAGGATGTTGGATATTCAGTATCTGAGCATTTTTGATGACCTATGTGTCTTCTAGTTCTTCCAGGCCAGATTTGTCTTCTCCATGGTTGCTACATCTAAGCCCTAATGATATGCCATGGAAAAGAGTATTATTTTCTTTTTTTCCTGCATAGAGATGGCACCTGAGGATTTTGAAGGGTGCCTGAGAAGGGTTTTGTCCTTTTAAAACCATTACACTTTTTCACTGAAGACTCATGTCATTTAAAATTCCTAGGTGTCACTCATCTCTGGGGTAATTCCACTAAAATGACTGATCCTGCAGTGAGAATAACTGCTTACATATTTTTGCCTTATGAGTTCAATGTTTAAAAAGTCAAAGTTATTCAACTGGCCTGATGCTGAACATGTTTTCCCATGCTGGCAAATCTATCCTTCACTCATATAATATTATACTATGATCAATACATTGCCAGATGTTTATTCAGCCAGTCAATAGCAAAGTATAATAATCATAATAGTTTTAATAAAAACCTCTCAAAGGTTCCAACATGCTATGAAAAATGTAATAACATGGTTAAAATATGTAGTATAAAAACAAACAACAAACCAACAGATATGTGACTATAAGAAAATTATATTTTTCTTTAAAATGCCATAGCTTTCACACAAAATGTATTTCAGATCAATAGCAGAAAATTATGTCCAATTCCCTGTTTTGTTCCTCTTGCCCTGTGTTTCTGTATGTGTATGCAGATGCAATAGAGGTAGTAGAGTATAAGAAAGTGAAAATTAAATTTATAAAAAAAAAATTATGTGAGTTAATAATTTTAAATTAGGAATGTAAACATCACTGTCACAAAAGATACATAACAGCATTTATCCTTCCCCATAATCTATTGACCAGGATGTGTCATAAAAACTAAGGAAAATATTTAGAACCACTATCAGAACATTAATTTCTTGCTGTTATTGTCTCTGTTTTTCCTTGCAAATGGAAAGAGAGTACAAAAGTTTTGTTACATGGTGTTCACTGCTGACACCCTATTAACATTAGTCATATAATAAATATGACATTTTATTTTCATGAATAGTGCAACAGCAATATATATCTTTCTGTTTATAAATCCTGCCCACATAAGCAGTTTAAAATCCACCTTTCCAAACTTCAAAGCAAATTTACTTTGCTGTCTCTCTCAATATTTCTTTTGATTGGCATCCCGCAGGGTGCAAAGGTCTATGCAGACACCTGCCCAGCCACAGTTGTGATCATCCTGAAGCAGGTAAAATAAAGTTGGCTTTATTTTCTGATCTTTTTTTCTATCATCATGTTGATGCAAATGAAACTATGCTGCTGCTACTGAAGTCTGATCAGTGATTTGTGAAGTTTCAGAAGACCATTTTTGCCTTTCTTTAACATATTCATGTGGCCAAATTACAAATATTTCTAAAGTGGATTAGCCCAGCATGATCATTTGAGGGTATGATTACAGAGCTGCACTTAGACTTAGAAATGAATGCTGAGATTGCTCTGTCAGAAGAATCTTCTTTGTTATTGCACAAACATGATCATAGTGTTACTCTAACATGTTTTAGCACCTTCTCTTGGCCCTAGATAAACTCTCCTCTCCTCAAATCCAAAGCAAATGAAGAGGCTGAACTTGTACTGTATCCATATCTGCAGCATTTCATACCTATGTAACGACCCAGCTGTGTGCTAGTCACACAGCTATATAATCCCAGAGAATCCTTCGGCAGCCTTTGAAGGGTCTCACATGTGATGATTAAAATGATAATTATCTTCTTTAAATGGGAGTTAAGTTCTGACATTCATGATGCTCTGAGGATGCACTATATTCTTTATTCAGGTTCTTATGCAAAAATTCTACTTACTCTCACTCATTCTTGAGACTTTTTTTTTCATATTGGGCTGTCTGTTTATTTCTAGATGGCTATAACTAACAGAATCACAGAATCACAGAATCAACTAGGTTGGAAAGGACCCTGAAGATCATCTAGTCCAACCATTAACCTAGCACTGACAGTTCCCATCTACACCATATCTCTCAGCGCTGTGTCGACCCTACTCTTAAACACCTCCAGGGATGGGGACTCCACCACCTCCCTGGGCAATCCATTCCACTGCCTAATAACCTGTTCTGTAAAGAAATACTTCCTGACATCTAGTCTAAACCTTCTCTGGCGCAACTTGAGGCCATTCCCTCTTGTCCTATCACTTGTTACTTGGTTAAAGAGACTCATCCCCAGCTCTCTGCAACCTCCTTGCAGGTAGTTGTAGAGGGCGATGAGGTCTCCCCTCAGCCTCCTCTTCTCCAGACTAAACAACCCCAGTTCCCTCAGCCGCTCCTCCTACGACATGTGCTCCAGACCCTTCACCAGCTTCATTGCCTTTCTCTGGACACGCTCGAGTAATTCAATGTCCTTTTTGTAGTGAGGGGCCCAAAACTGAACACAGTAATCGAGGTGCGGCCTCACCAGTGCCGAGTACAGGGGTAAGATCACTTCCCTGTCCCTGCTGTCCACGCTATACAGGCCAGGATGCCATTGGCCTTCTTGGCCACCTGGGCACACTGCTGGCTCATGTTCAGCCAGCTGTCAATCAACACCCCCAGGTCCCTCTCCGACTGGCAGCTCTCCAGCCACTCCTCCCCAAGCCTGTAGCGCTGCTGGGGGTTGTTGTGACCAAAGTACAACACCCGGCATTTGGCCTTATTGAACTTCATACAGTTGGCCTTGGCCCATCGCTCCAGCCTGTCCAGATCTCTCTGCAGAGCCTCCCTACCCTCGAGCAGATCAACACTCCCACCCAACTTGGTGTCGTCTGCAAACTTACTGAGGGTGCATTCGATCCCCTCATCTAGATCATCAATAAAGATGTTAAACAGGAGTGGCCCCAAAACCGAACCCTGGGGGATAACTTCTCATAAGAGATATGCTTTTTCTGCTCATTGACGATTTTTTTGTGGAGTCTATTCAGGTAGCCTATATAATTAGTGATAAAAAATATTTATTTCTTTTTAAGAGTCTATAAGATTGCAATCTTTCTTAATGTGGATGACTCCAATTCCACTGTTCCTTGAGCTATAAGGCTATTTATACATGACAAAATGATGATAAATCCTTTGGTCTTCATTTTTTTCTTCATGTAGGTTAACAAAGATTCCTTAGTCATGTTAAATTACAATTATTCATGTCTTTTCCCATCTAGAAGATGTTGAGGCATCTTCATTTCATTTATTCAAGCCTTGTCCATATATATGTCACATATGAACTTGCAAAATTAGATTAATTATAAGTGAAAAAAGAACACATTAAAATATACTGGGACACATATTAAAATATACTGTAATATTCTGATTTCACTCTGGGTCATCTATATTACATCATAACTTAGACAGTCAAGCTATCACATTTGCCAGTAGCTCAACATGAGTTTCTCAGTTAAGAGAAAAAGAGCATGTGTTTGACTTCTGTCAAACTCTTCATGTTTATATGAGAAGTAGGGTTTCAGTATTAGTCAATCATTAGTAAAACCTTGCCTTTCCTTTTTACATTAAAATGTCAACTCCCAAATGTAAAAGGTCCATTAGAGAAGAGTTTTGTTATAGACAAACTGATCACTTTTCTGATACTACTATTTCATATATGTCAGCTTAAACAGATATTTGGTAGCCCCCAAGCCTATTCTAAGGTAATAAGAATTGCCATAGTGTGATGGTTTGTCATTTTTTTATTGTTAATATTGTATGTCACTGTAACACCTGTCTCATATTCTATACTGGTAGTGGATATTTTACCTGAAATGAAGGTAGGAAATGGAGAATAAGCTCAGTACCAAACAAGTACAGGGAAAGTTGTAGTCTACTCACTATCCTTTCAGTACATTCAAAACAAATTCCAGAAATACAGAGTTAGGAAATACGTGCATGTCTTATCCTTTGCTCATCCATGTTGCTAGAAACAGTGTAGACATCCTAATACCTTTAAACGTATACAATTCATGTTTTGCTGTTTCAGCTTTATTCTCTCTTTTTCCAAAAGAAAAACTTTCCAG